>NC_141614.1:17022998-17622998 GCF_047967505.1 Dipteris shenzhenensis | reverse complement strand
CTACAAGAATCCAAAATATAACTTTACGTTTATGCTATAAAAACACTAGAAAGCTCTTGTCATATGATATAAATGTGTTTAATAAGTAATTATATATGTATAATGTTATTACATTGAGAGCGATAATGAGGGATGTTTCTTAAAGGAATTATTTTCCAACACTTTTAAAGGTAATAATAGGGGTACAAAGGGATATCTATGAATAAGAAAATTTATGTTATGTAAGAATGAATGAGTGACTAGTCTGTATATCTTTATGATAAAGGGATCTAGTTCTAGAAAAAATAATAGTGTTAAAACCATGTTTCCCAAAGAAATACAATTTTTAAAATATTGAAAAACACGCTCGGATAAACTTGCTCATAGGTTTTTGGTAAAATTGATGCATCCCCTCTCCCCTGCCCCTTGCTCTACTTAAGAACGTATCTCTTTTTTGCTAAAAAAAGGAATGACATAGCCCAGCCCTTGTCCTAGAAAAAGGGGATCTGATACCATTTTAAGAAATTAGAGTTGTGCCTATGCCTTAGTGTTAGGGTCAGGGATTGTCCTTTTTCCCTTATAAACCTGCGTAGAACAGTGGAATTTTACACAATTCTTCACATGAATCATCCTCTTTTTTCATAGCTTCTTCCTAGCAAGAATCTATGGAGATGCTTTTTCATTTGTTGGATATGTAGTCATTCATGCAATAATCAATTAATTAACTGGTCTTTGATTCGGTTTGGCATACTTACCTCATCAATTTCTTTATTTTTAGGATTTTTTCCCAAAGATGACAGATGATCTATAGCATTAGAGAGGGAGCTAAAAGGTTAAGTTGTACATGATATACGTGATATACATGATGTAAAGAATTTTGTTGTAGTTACTTGCTCACACATGCACATACTACTATGATATTTTTAGTTTTTACTTTTTAAACCTTGGTTGCATCCTCTAGTTATGCATGCCAATTTAAGAGTGGGTGTTAAGAAGAGTGTGAATTACACTATTCTAGAGAAGACTATAAGGGAATAGGTACAATCCTTAATCCTAACACTAAGGGGTAAAGATGTATATTCATCATCATGTTTATAATACAAGTAGTGTACAACTACTTTTTATGATGTGCATATCTCTCTCCCCTAATTTCTCAAATATTCAATCATGAAATTTTAAATGCATGAATCTAGTACTTCTATAAGAGGGAAAATCAACTACTACATACAAATAGACTTCTAGGATTAAATAAAAATTGGATGATTCTATTGACATGTACAAGGAATGTCTAGCTACAAAAATTACGCATAGGAAGAAGGTATTGATCATAAGGTAGACCCCACATGCTGTCATGTTTATTTTGTAAAATACTTTTGAGTAATGTCTTTGTTTGAAGAAGTGAATGCAAGTGTGTATACGCAAGCATGCATGCACGCACGCACATTAGGTTAGGGCCATTTTAGCCCTAATCTCCCTATTTTTTTTCTAATTTTTCGACATCAATGTAACCAAAAAAACCCTGTCTGGTTTTATCAATAAGCGAGTTGATATAAGCATCAATTTATGAATATATTAATATTTTTATAGATAATTATTGCGGCACTTCCTTACCGATGGCGATATAGATGGTAATTTTGATGCTTTTAGTCTTGTACCCCAAAAAAAAAACTATGTACTTTCCATCAAAATAACTTTCGGTATTGGTGCAAATGGTTGTAGTGTTGACTTAGTATTGCAAATCTTAGATTACCTACATTGATAGCTAGGATATGAGTGGTTGGACCCTTCCTACTCTTAGATAGTAGGGAAATATGGATTTGAAAATATATGGCATATTGGTTATTGAGATGTAAGGAAATTCCATACATTCAATTTGTTAGGCTAAGATGAGAGATAAGGCAAGATAAAAAGGACTAAGTATTGCCCTAATAGAGTAGGAAAATTAATTAGCAAATACCCAAACAAAACGAATGGTATGGATAATGAGCTTGCTTCTCGAAAAAGGTGAAGAAGAGAATTCTAGCACCTCCATTATCTGTATGCTATAGCTTGTCATTCTAACACATGAGAGAGAGAGAGAGAGAGAGAGAGAGAGAGCTCCCATTGTTTTAGCTTGGCTCTCTCAATTTGCACTCTTTTATAGATCAACCTCCATCCTATGATGCAAAAAAGCTACACCATATGACTTTGCTTTAGTTTCAAGGGTTAGCTTTGAGCAATAGACACCCCCTTAAAAAAAGAAAAGAAGAAAAGAAACAAACAAACAAGAAGAAGAAGAAGAAGAAAGTACCTCCAAGTACTCTGGGCATTGGGATCCCCCTTATCAAAGAGAAAGTCAATCAATCTCATGTCACACATGTCATGGTTAGCAATGAGCAAATTAGCTGATCCATTTCCCTTGTTATAATTGAAGTGGGAATCAGTATAAGATTGTGTTTTTGAGAAGGTAACTAAATTAATGTCTAATTGCTTCAATCATTTTGTTGCTTTTTAAGTTATAGGTTAGTGCACAAGTCATCATTTGCTTTAAATAGAATCTTTTCTAGATATCACCTTATATGAAGGATCATCATGAATACATTTGCATTAATGACATTGATTCTAGCATGTCATCATGTTTGGTACAATATCCACATGCCCAAGTTCCCTTTTTGATAGAATGGAAGTGGTTTATAATGGTTATGATGATGAGTTCTTCTCCATCATATGTGGTATTTTGATCACATATCCTTACATCATTTTGGAACATTCATAGGTATATGTGGGGGATTGTCATTGAAAGCATCTACCTTGCTATTCTCTTCTTGTATCTTATCTTGGTGTGTACCTATTCAACATGACCGAGTTTCCTTACTAATGTGATAGAGAGATGTGTTTTCATAACGGTATCTATTATTGTCCCTTGTATGGGGGCACTTTATACATGCGATCTTATCACTTTGGAGAAAGTCTAGTGTGACCTAGTGTGCTTTTACATCAACAGGAAATCCCCATAGCAATGACCCATGGCAATGAAGGGTTGATATAATGGAGGTGTCCATTCAAAAGGAAAGAAATTCCTTGATGCCCACACATAATACACTTTATGCTCAAACTGATCCCTTGAAAAACTGAGGCACGAAAAACACTTTAAACCCTTTATGCTCAAATTAACAAGCTAAGATAGTGGGAACAAAAGGGAGAAGATTCGTGGGGAGCTCTTATTTAAGCAAGGGAGCAAAGCTGAAGGAGGTTGAGAACCCACACAAGCACACAGTCGTATACTTCCAAGAAGATCATGATGAAGACTCCTGATGTGAAGAAAGCTTTGAAAGCTCGCAAGAGCAAGCATGGTGGATCCAAAGCCACCAGATCACAGAAACAGAAATCGCCCTCTTCCGCCAACGCTGCTTCTAAGCCCACTTCCAAATCCAAGCCAACCCATGCGCCCCCCACTTCCGACCCACCTGTTGCCAAGACACAGGAGGTGATCAGCAAGCCGGTCAGCAAGCCCGAGGAGCGTACCTGCTTGGTGTCGGAGGGCAGGAAACTAAGCAGCAAGCCCGAAGAGCGCAGCAGCGCTCTCTTCGCCAGTGACAGTGATGAAGATGGGTTTTGAGAAGGAATCATGGTTTAGCTACTCATCTTTGTCGTGCATCTTGGGTTTCCCGTCTGAGAAGCTATCTCTGCTCTGATGATAAAAGAAATGAATGGGAAGAGTAATGCTTTAGCATATACTTTGTGAAATCGCCACCTTGACTTCCCCCAAAATACGATGTAATATAAGTATTTCCATTTTCCTGTTCCGGAGATGGTTGTTTTGGCCTTCGATGTTTTTGGTCAAGCCAACTTTGTTAAGAAGGCCATTAGTGTTATAAATTACTTCAAATTTTAAGCTAGCTTAGTCTTCTTACTTTCCATGTACTTTTTTCCTTTCATTACAAGCTTCACTACAAGCAAGGCCATATACCTTTTTTACTTTGTTTCCTCAATGTTGGAAAGATATCACAGGTATTGCATAAACCCATGCAACTTATGGAGAGGCTAGCTCAAGATTCGAACATCCTTGTTGAGTAGGAGCCCTTGTACCACGTTTTGGGATTTGCTTCCTTCTTCAACCACGTGTCTTAAAGATTCATTGATCTTCTTTTGGCTATTTATCTGAATGTAGAGTTATGATAGCTTTGTGTAACCTAAAATGCCCACCACATAATATATAATCGATTCTTTCCAGGTTTTTGTGCAGTTTGGGTAGAAGTTCTTATCACGATGGCATTTTGAACAATTAGTAATCCCAATTATATATGCAAATCTACCCCTTTGAAATTAAAAATTTTGGTTACAACATAGTCAATGACCCACTAATAAATAATTAGTTGGACACAATTCAAAAGCCACAACAAATCGCAATAGTGGGCAATCGCAAAGAAACCATCGAACACAATAATGTATGTGTTGCAAACAAAAACGCTTTGATCCAACCCCCCATATTGGTTGTGCCATTTTCTTTATTGTTGTAGTGATTTTGTGATCCCACATTCATTCTAAAATCGCCTCCTTTGGTCAAAGTTCAATTATCTCAATGCACTAAATTTTCCATTTGAAATATTACCCACTCCCAAAAGGAGGTATGATTTTTTCTCAATTGTCTCCAATTATGGGTTTTTTTTAAGCTTAATGTACACACATCTTGTAAGGCTTGCATTCCATAGCAAGATTTGAGGATGTGAAGCATAATTTTCTCTAGCAACATCTTAGAGTGTAAGGGCTTTTAAACCAAAATTCGATCCTTTGTTAGGTGCCCATGTCTTAAAGTCCATGAGTCTATTTGAAAGTTTAGATAATATCACTGCTTTGTAGGATAAAACTACCACATTGCCACTTTCCAAGAAGGTGTAGTTAACAAAGAAGTCCACTTTGATTATAGGTATCTCCTAATTTCATATTTTCATTTCACATGTGGCTAATAAAAGAAACAAAAAACTTACATTCTTTATCACAAGTTGGCAGGGAAAATTCCTTAATGTAGGCATATAAGAACTTTAATGGATTTCACTTTGAGTATATTTGAATCTATGAATGGTATCTCCTACGATGTTATTCCTTTCCTTGAATGGGCTTTCTATAAATTTTTCTATTAGTGGGGGACTCTGGTTGAAGCATTACTTGGAAGCATGCTCGATGCCATAAGGGAATGATTTTGTGACTGTTAGTTGGAAATGTTTGATTACAAAAAGATTAGCTAATAGGATACCTTGGATGACTTTGTTTGATACTAACGATGCTACAGACTTGGTGTTAAAATTTTTCTAGCAACTATACTTCAATTTTGTGTCATGTCAAATAGTTGAATGTTATAGCAAGTGCTACTAATGATGTTTATTGTAATTTACATATGAGAATTGAATAAGAAGAGGGTGGCCTTGAATTGAGATGCCAAACTAATGGTCTAATGATAATAACTAAACAATGACCTAGCTTTTGAAAATTTGACATCCCCCCCCCCCCACACACACACACACACGCATGCATGCACGCACGCATGCATTCATGCAAGCATGATATTTTTTTGGCAAGCATTTTGTGATGCGCATAGGAGAAAATGATGGGTTTAGAGGTGATATTTGTGCACTAATTCTATATCCATAGTTATTATTTACCACCCAAATCTCTCTCTCTCTCTCTCTCTCTCTCTCTCTCTCAATACCCTTATGTATTTTGTGATGGGCATGGGGAAAAAAGAAGACTATAAAGAGAATTTTGTGCATCAGTTCTCTCTCCATCCTCATGCTTTTACCATCCAAATCTTTGTGTATGCTAGTTTCTGCAATGCTTCAAAGGGTAGTCAAAGGAACAATCTACAAATCACAATTACAAGTGTGTTGAGTAATTGCATAGCCACACTTGTAGTATTGAGGGAACTCTAGCTTAGCTAACATGTCAGTTCGTAATAGATAGTGCAAAATGCTCTTTGTACATCATTTGGGAACATTTTCATATCTCGGTCAAAAGATCTATTGTAGATATTCGAGTTCAAGCATTCAAGTTCAAGCCATTCTGACTAGGTGACAACTATGTTAGCGAGCTGACTAGGTGACAACTATGTCACCGAGCTGACTAGGTGATAACTATGTCAGTGACTGAACAAGGTGACAACTATGTCACCATGTCAAATAGGTGACAACTATGTCAACTAGTGGTCACTTGTGTACTACGGCAAGATCTATCATGAGCCACCTAAGTGATCGTGCCAGAACTATGTCAATGGTGGCACAGAGGGGCAGCTAGCTAGAAGATCATATGGAGAAGATAAATGCACACCAAAGGAGTTATAGGGCTAAGCGATGCATAGTGGACCACAAAGAGACGCACATGGGGTAATCATATCACCAACCAGAATGAGGCTGGCGAGTCAGATGTGAATGAAGCCATGAAGAGTCCAAGGGGTGGAACAGCTAAGAGATACAGAGCCACCTCCAATGGGAAGAAGGGGATAAGATTCTCAGCTAGAGAAAGGGACCCTCCACGAGAGTAGAGGGGATGAAGAAATGGGGAAAGGAGGGAAAGGAGAATTCTCAGGAGAGTGACAAGGGGGTTTTTTGAGTCAGGAGCTCTCCTAGTGTAATGTGGTGATATCCTACTAGTGTGCTTCTCCTCTACTTTGAATACTATGCTTCCCTCTGTCTCTGTTTGTTGCAACTATAGCTCTCCTTCACCCTATATATTCTTCTCTTCATCTCCCTTCACTTGGTATAACGGTCCTTGTGTAATGTGGCTCGAGTTCTCTTATGTTCATGTTGAAGGATGGCTCTTGTAACTTTGTTTTGCTAGGCTTGTATCACTCTTGCACTCGCTCGCACCTTTAGTGACACCATTGTTCTCATGTGTTACATCGTTGACAACATCGTTCCACATGCACCATCGGTGATGACACTAGTGGCACTCCCCTACTTGCTCCTCGCACTAGTGGCCCTAGGCCTCCAATAACACTTTCAGAAGTGTTAGAACCCCCCCCAGATAGTTTATGGTGATCATGGTGGGGCATACTGGTGTTGAGTAGCACAAGCAAAGTGATGTTGTAGGGTCCTAGGGAGAGGTCTCATGCTGAGTAGTTTTGAAACGTTTGAAGGGGCTCATGAGAGAACTAGGAGGTACTTGAGGAGAGTGGAGAAAAGACTTCTAGTAGACCAAACTCAATACAAGAAGCATTACGTGCGATGAAAGTTCATGAACACGAGTTGTCCACTGATACCATGAAGCCGAGCGAAAGTATCTCGGAGATGTATACAAGGAAGAGGGTCCTGGCCATGAAGATGCCTATGCCACCCAATGATGCCATCATGAAGGGGTGGTTTTTGAAGGAATTACCTTCCACCATTGCTATAAGGCTGGTTGATATACTCCATGAGCATGCCTCACTACAAGCCTTCTTGAGGGAAGCGGTGAAGATGGAACGGTCCCAGTTAATTTCACCTCAATACACACTCATACCGCCCAACTTCCGAGGGAAGAGGGCTCACATGCATGGCAGCAACTTAAGAATGAGTTAGAAGAAATCAAAGAAGGTCTAAAATACAAAACAAGGGTGGATGGACCATCACATTTTGATGCTCAAATAAGAAGGTCTCTGGTGCATCGACTGCAAGGGCTCTAGCCATGGCTACTAAGGATGTCCATCAAAGCATAAGGTACCCACTCCAACCTCCTTTTGCACATTTTGTGAAATTCATGGAGATGATGCCTCCGAGTGTAGGTATCTTAAGGGGTTGAGGAAGCTTCTACTGGAGTATCCAATTGGGGAACCTCTGGTGGCTATAGTCAATAGAGTTGCACGGACCACTTCGGGACCAATACCCCTAGTTTCAGCCCTTGTAAATGCACCTGAACCACCTACCATTCCACCTCCACTACTTGCTCATCCTCCTTTTCTCCAAGATCCTCCTTCCAATCAGATTGGGGCTCCATACTTCTATCCTCTGTCCTTCTATGCATAGTATCAGCCACCTCTGTCAGGGGGTGGATATGGATCCCCTTATCAACACGACCAACGGGGTGGGTTCTGTGGTGGACGTGGAGGTGCAGGACGAGTACCAACTTTTGCACACCCATCATGTGCTACAAATATGGCGAGTTTGGGGGACTCTCTTGTACACAATGCAACACAAATGACCACTACACCAGATATTGTCCCAAAGGCAGAGAGGAATCAACATCCCAAGTCAACATGGTTGACGTAGTAGTAGCGGGGGAGGGTGAGAAACCCCATTTGATTGGTGCATTGTTGGGAGCTGTGACAAGGTCACAAACGAAAGGTGACAATAGTAAGGATGACTCAACATTAATATCAGAGGCCTCGTCACCAACTAGTACCAACTCAGTCACTAGAGGAGCATCCCCACCTCCTTCCTCCAAGGTGGACAGTGGGCACAGGAATGCATCACCCTTGCCCTCTCCTGTTAGTGGATCAAAAAGAACCCGAAGGGCTTCACAGCCATCAAGACCTGTCACTAGCTCTAAAAGTACCTCAACTCCAAGTGAGCAGTCTATGCCTTCAAGGTACAAGGAGGTGGTCAGGAGTGTGACCAAAGATCTTCAATCTAGTTCTGAAGATGAAGGCATCACACCTCAGTTTCCCTCCCGCAAGTCCAGAATAGTGAGGTTTGGAATGGAAGTGGCAACTTTAGTACAAAAGCGTGAGAAGGAGTCATAAGAAGGTCCATCTACTCTCCCCCCAGGAAGCATATTGAACAAAGAGAAGGAGATGGGGGTGAAGCCCAGTGCCCAAGAAAAGGGGAAACGGGTGATGGAAGAGTCACCACATGAAACATTGCTTGAGAATCTAGACGTACTTTTCTCCCTCGCTTGAGCTTCGTCCCTTGGCTAGAGCTCAGTGGGGATGAGGGCACAAAAGGCTACTGCTACTATCCAACCCTATTCTTTGATTGGATTTTAGGCCCAACATCACCCTACAATAGCTTTGTCTAAAATTTTCACGGATCAAGCATTAGACTATTGCATTCTTGAATTGCATGCTAGGAGGTCACCAAAGGGGATTTATTCAAGGTGGGCCCACACCAGAGATAGTACCGATTCAAGACAGGGTGACACTAGAAAATTGCTCAGCTTATGCTGCCCTCATGTGTGAACAAAGTCCCAAGCTCACGGTGGAAATCAATGGGGTGGAGCTGAAAGATGCCTTCTTGGATGGTGGGGCAACCATCATGAACATCATGCCGAGGGGTATGCTCCAACAACTAGGCTTAAAATTGACAAATTCATGTTCATTTTCAAGTGTGCATGGTGGATCAACGTAAGGTGAAGCCTATGGGGGTGGTCAAAGGTGTTCACATGAAAATTGGGGGAGTTAATTCCTGTTCAATTTTATCGTACTTGATATGACAAAAGGTGAGCAAACATATCCTCTACTTCTCGGTAGACCATGGTTGCGATCAGTAAGCGCCATTCAAGATTGGTCAAGTGATGAAGTTCGGCTACCTTTGGATCCACATCCCTAGAGATAGACATGGTGACTGGTAGGGCTCATCACCGACTTGTGGAACTTGGGGAAGAGGATTTTGAAGAAGAAGCAGGGGTGGAGGAGGAGCGATGAGCACTTGGGGATTGGCCCATATGAAAATAAGAGTTGGCCTATGTGGAGGACTCACCCTTTCAAGATGAAACTTCTGCAACAGAAGCATGAGATGATGGTGATAGCTTGACGTACTTGTTGGAACATGCTGGAGTAGATGAGGAAGAAGCTATCATCTTGGATTGGATGGGGGCCTTGGGATCCTTAGCCATCAATATGGTATAGTTATGCCCAAAAGAGGATCCTGAAGCCCATATTAGTACTTCATGGATGGTGCAAGATGTAAGCTAGGAAGTATCTGCACCTGGTTTGGCTGATCTAATGTATGAACGGATGCCTTTTGGTCTTTGTAATAATCCCCACATGTATCAGTGGTCGGATGATGACTACAAGTACTAGACAAGGTGGTGGAGAAGTCAATGTGGTGACTCGAAGCTAAGTCCATGACTCAACAATGGAGACACGTGACATGGATGACTCATACCAAGAAAAAGACCATGGGGTAACAACAGAGGATGAGGAATTTGATGAGGCTAATAATGCTATACAAGAAGATGATGAACTAGTTGAGCATAGTGATGGTGCTGAAGGAGACATTGATAGTGATAGTATTGCAGGAAACACTCATGGTACTGTAGACCCAAGGGATCTCTCCTATATCAAAGAATAGGATGACCACATACTCACTGATGTTACCCGAAGGCAAGTGGTGCTAGAGATGACTCTTGGAAGGATAGTTGACTCGATTGCACATCTTATCCAACCTAGGAGGGGCCAAGAGACATGACAACTTGGAGGAACCATTCACTTTCACACTGGAGTCTGGAAATTCAGATGTGACGACGGGCAAGCCCATAGCATACATGGAGAAGAAGAGGTCGCACACCTTGCCCTAGTCGACTTATACCTATTAGAAGCTGACCTTCCAACAACACAAGAGGTTCCCAAAACTACATATGAGGTGGATGGACTACTGTATAGAGGAATGCTCAAGCAAGCACAAAGAAGCAAATAGAGAATGGCCCCAAGTGTTGCCTCCACATCTCAACCATCTCAAGAAGACAACCAACCATCCTTTTTTATGTCTTGTATGGAAGAAATAGTCAAGGATTTCCCTTTAGATGATACTCTTGTGCACCAAGAAGTGGAAGCAAAGGAGCCAAACAAGTCGACATCAACAAGCATACCTCAAGTCAACCATTTGGTGATATCTCAACATTGGTACAGAGGAGCAACCGCAACATCTCAAGGTAGCCAATTGGGTTTGGGAGCACGATTATCTCTTTGCTGCATTGTTTGATTTCTTTCAAGAGTATGTTGATGTCTTTGCCTGGTCATATAAGGATTTAAAGGGAGTACCTATTGAGTTCATGGAACATCGCATCAATTTGTAACCGGAAGCAGACCCATGATCAGGGGACCATATTGCATGAATCCTAACTATGGCAAGGTTGTCCATGTTGATATTCAAAAGATGGAGAAAGCGGGGTTGATTTACCTTGTTGACTACTCTGAATGGATCAGTGGCATTGTAGTGGTTCCCAAATTCCGTGTACATGTAGATGCAAGTGGGCTGGCAATTGGCATGATATTGGCCAAACTGGATGAAGAGCACAAACTGGACCTACCTATGTATTTCACGAGCAGGCAACTCAATGGAGTAGAAAGAAACTATAGCACCACTAAATGCAAGGGCGGTCTATGCCATGACAAAGTAGCGGCACTATCTCTTGGACAATAAGTTTATTATCATTACTGATCATCAAGCTCTCAAATACTTGTTGAACAAACCCACGCTTGGGGGGAGACTGATGAGCAGGTGGATACTTCTATTTCAAGAGTATGACTTTGACACCCTAGTGAGAGCAAGAAAATTGCATCAACCTACAGATCACTTGTCAAGGATCTCTTCAGGTGAAGCAGCCACAATAGTTGATGATGACCTTCTAGAAGGGGCCCCTTCAGTGTCAGTGTCACACTACCAAAAGATGACTACCTATTTGCAGTGGACTGCTTTCCACCGTGGTATGCAAACATTGTAAATTTGTTGTCTACAGGTGAGTTCCCCAAAGGGCTAACCCTAGCACAAAAATGGAGGCACATTGTTCAGGCTGCTCCTTTCAAGCTGATTGTGGGTCAGCTATATAAGTTGGGGAAAGACCACATTTTAAGGTGTTGCATGCTCCCTCATGAAACACATGCCATCCTTCAAGAGGATCACTTAGGAATGGGGGGAGGTCATATGGCACCAAAGGCCATTGCTAGAAAGATAATGCACTCGGCGTTGTGGTGGCTAAAGCTGTTCCAAGACTATTATGCTCATGTGCGCCACTGTGACTCATGCCAAAGAGGTAAACCAAAACCTTCCCGATGGGAGTACCTTCCCCTTTAGCCATCTAGCCCTATACAACCCTTCTATAGATGGGGATTTAATTTTGTTGGACCCATCTCTCCTGCCACTCGAAGTGGGAACAAGTACGCCCTCATTGCTACAGACTACGACACCAAGTGGGTGGAGGCTAAGGCTATGAAGACACGTACCGTTCAAGTTGTGGCCTCCTTCTTGTATGATCAAATCATCTCAAGGTTTGGATGGCCTATGGAATTGATGAATGACAGAGGTGCCCATTTTCTCAATGATGTCATTGCTGACCTCATCATCCAACTACAAATCATTCACAAAACATCTAAATCACATTATCCTTGAGCCAATGGCTTGGGTGATGAGAGCTCCAATCGGCAGACCATGTCTCATATTTTGGGTTATTCATGTCTCCATTCCTTGGCGGATTGGGATGTTCTACTACCAGCCGCTCTTTTTTCCTACAGGACAGCATACAAGGCGAGCACTAGGTACTCACCATTTCAACTTGTTTACGACGGTCTAGAGGCAGTTATGCCCTATGAATTCCACATGAAGACTACTAGGGTTATGGTAGAGATGGATGATAACTTCGAAGCATGCATGCTTGAGCAATTATGGGATCTTGAAGCCTTGGTTAAACATTGCCGTGAAGCAATCCTTGCTCAGGATGTATGGTAGAGGAGGCAGAAAGCATGGCATGATAGGAACCTTAGAAAGAGGGAGTTCAAAGTTAGTGACTTGGTCTTGTTATATTCGAGTAAGTTCCTAAAGCACAAACCTAAGTTCATTAGTGGGTGGATAGGTCCTATCTACACCACCAAAATTATTCCAAGTGGTGGTGTTCACCTGACCACCTTGGAAGGCAAATGGTTAGCAGCACCCGTAAATGGATCAAGGGTATGTAAGTATTATGTTTAGTAAGCATATCTCTTATGGTGATTCTTGTATTACCCTTTAAATTTTAAAAAAAAGTGTTATCTCTCCTTCACTTTGGTCATATGATGACAATCTTCTCATTCTTTTCACCCTGTTTACCCTTGTCACCTTGATCACCTTGGTTCCTAGGTGATAATCTTGCCATCCCCTTTCATGCTCTTCACTTTGTTCACCCTGGTTATCACAGTGACAACCTTGTCACTCTGCTTCACCATGAACACTCTTGTCATTGGGTCATTTTAGTGACAACCTGGTCACCCCACTTCACCATGTTCACTCTTATCACCCCGCTTCTCCACGTTCACCCTACTTCACCATGTGCACTCCAGGTTCACTCTTGTCACCTTATTTCACCATGATCACTCTTGTTACCCTGCTTCACCATGTTCATTCTTGTCACTAGGTCATTCTAGTGACAACCTTGTCACCCCGTTTCACACGTTCACTCTTGTCACCCTCTTCACCATGTCCTGCTCTTGTCACCCTACTTCACCATGATCACTCTTGTCACCCTGATCACTCTTGTCACTAGGTCATTCCAGTGACAACCTTGTCACCCCCCCTCTTCACCATGTTCACTCTTGTCACTGGGTCATTCCAATGAAAACCGTGTCACCCCACTTCACCATGTTCACTCTTGTCCCTCTCTTGTCACCATGTTCACTCTTGTCATTGGGTCATTCCAATGACAACAACCTTGTCACCCTCTGCTTCACCTTGTTCACTCTCGTCACCCCATCTCACCATGTATACTCTTGTCCCTTGGTCTTCCAATGAGCAGCTTGCACCCCATTTCACCATGGACAACCTTGTCACCTTGTCATCTCAGTGACAACCTTGTCACCTCATCATCTCAAGTGACAACCTCATCACCTTGTCGTCACTTGGCTATCTCAATGACAACCTTGTCACCTTGTCATCTCAGTGACAACCTCTTCACCTGGTCATCCCAGTGATAACCTTGTCATCCCAGTGACAACCTCGTCGTCTCAACGACAACCTTGTCACCTCATCATTCCAGTGACAACCTTGTCACCCCCTTTCACCATGCTCAACCTAGTCACTTCCTTGTCAATGGGTTCTCCTCTAGTCACTCCCATGACACCCTTTTCACCTCAGGAACACCTTGGTCACCTGTTACGTCTTGGAACAACTCTTGCTATTTTTGGCAAATTGGCAAGCTCTCACTATGTTTAGTAATCTCTCGCTAATTTTGAATAAAGATGGCTATTTTTATTGAGCCTCGCTATTTTAGCTCACGCCTCTCTATTTCCACCAACACTCATGCTTTGTATGCTCTCCACCATTTGGTAGCCCACGTGCCTCTTCCACCTGTCCCCTTGCTGCACTCTCTTCCCTTCCCTTGCACCATGCACTCTTGCTCCACTCTCTTTCCTCCCCTTGCTCCACCCTCCCTATCTTCCCCCTCTCCCACGCCCCCCCCTCTTTCCCTCTCAACTCCTTCCTGCCCTCCCTCATTTCTCCATCGGCCACCCCCTCTCTCCCTCTCGGCTCCACCCTTCCCTCACCTCCCCCCCCCTCTCCCTCTTGGCTCCTTCATCCCCTCCCTCACCTCTCCATTTCCCCCCCCTTTCTCCCCTCTTCCTAGGCAGCCTCTCCCTCCTTCCTATGGCAGCTCCCCTCCCCTCTCCTATGACAGCCACCCCCTCCCTCCCTCCCTTGCCTCGCCATAACACACCCCCCTCCCTCACCTCTCCATCGGTAGCCACCACCTCCCTCCCTCGCCATAATGCACCCCCTCCTTCACCTCTCCATCGGCAGCCCCCCCCTCCCTCCCTCCCTCACCATAACACACCCTTCTTCCTCCTGCCTCTCCACCATCATGCAAGCCCCTCTTCCTCTCTCATCTCTCCTACTCACAGGCCCCTCTCTCATCTCTCCTATGCCCCTCTCTCATCTCTCCTACTCGTAGGCCCCCCCCTCACCCTCTTAGTCTCTCCTACGCCCACTCCCCTCTCGCCTTCTTGGCATCTCCTTCCTTTCCCTTTCCTCACCACCTCCCCTCCCCTCAACCCTCTTGTGCATCATCGAGCCGTCTCTTCACCCATCCTACCTCCTCTTTACCTTTCCTACGCCATTCTTCTCAGGAAGGTTCATGCCACAATCACATCCTAAGTACAAGCCTCGCCTACCGAAGGATAATCTCTTCACTTCCTTCTATGCCATGAGTTCCAAGGCTCCTCCGGATCTTGCCCCTGGGTCTTCTCATCTTCCCACTTCTCCTCTTCCCATGTAGGATTCCACGGCTTCCAGGAACTCCCCTGGAAACATTCCACATCCAAAATGCCATCGAGTATATGCTCGACCAGATATCACGGTGATTTTGGATGAGGATCTTGTCCATCCATTCATAGAAGGCTTCACCCACCTCGTCTCGTAGTGCTTCAGGATCTAGTTCTGATCGCAATGGCTTTGACTATTCTCCTCCAGCAAGATCTCATGCCCTCGATGACCCCTCTCCTTCTCGTCCCACATCAACTCATTCCAGGTTGAAGGTGGCCTTCAAACTTCTACTCGATCCCAATCTCTTGCTCTCATCTGTTTAATCCTCCTAGGAGATTGAGGCATTATCCCTTTTAGAGTTTGACAAAGTGATTTTCCCTCCATGGATGGGAGGATGTGCACAACCTTCATCCGGTCTTATGACATGGGTAGCGACACTTTTGAGTTCCTTGGTTCATGACACACTCTTACACTAGCTCTGGTGTCAATTTACCTACACCTTCCCACCCTCCCAGTATAGCCTACTTTTGGGGAGTCACAGTTGCTTCTTTCCTTCCTTACACAGTGCAAATCTCAACTGCCGGAACATGAGTGTCGCAAAGCAATAGATGGGACAAGCAAGGAGGCCATCATCACTCGTTACTTCTTTTCATGCATATATTCCGCACCAGGGCATTTTAAAACTTCCTTCTTTAAAGCTCCTTGCTTGTCATCTCCAAATGATTGAAGGTGCAACAGCCACCTTAGCTTCCTTCTAGCTTCTTTTTTAAGATGAATAGATGAAGGCAAGCTCTTTGGTTGTGTTTATGTGTCCTCACCCTTAGTAACTAGTCGAGAATATTCAAGATCAATTGGCTTTCAAAAATTTGCATGGCATCTTTTCTTTATCAAAGGTATTTTGGAATTTAAATTGTCATACGTATCTCCCACCTGATATGGCCAACTGTGGAATCAATCCTCAAGTTGAACAAGACATGGATCATTGTAGAGAAAATGAATATTTTGAGGACTTTTATGCAAATATATTTGAACAATTGAGAAAATATTGAAGCTTGAGATGTTGAATTTCTATGAAAACCTAGCCAATCACATACCAACCACAAGTCATGATCTTAGGCTCAAGTAATGGGTAACTTTAGAGACATCTATATGGGGCTGACAATGAATTTTTGAAATTATGTGAGCCAAATGGGCCTACAATTGGACTAATTATGCAGCTGAGAGCAGTGATCTCCATGGCAAGAAGCTCCAATATTCAAGAAGAAGGATCAAAATTGACACTGTCCTCCTTGTTGTTGCTGAAGTTGGAAAGTACTCTTCCATGGCTGGAAATAGAAGGCAATAAAACAAGCATCCAAGCTTCTTGAAGCACTTCTTTGGTCTGATGCATCATATAATTCTTTGCTAGGGTGCTCCTAGTAGGATTCAAGTGGCCTTTTGTAGAACCTCAAAGCCTTTTGGCTGCTCTATTACACACATCTCCAATGGCTTCTTTAAATACGTGCAAGCAATCCACAATAGAACACATTCACTAGCAACCATAAATCAAACAACACATGATGAAAAAGAACACACAAATAGCACACAAAAAATAACACACATGCATTAAAACATAACACACACTATACAAGACACATGTAACTAGCACATAGCCATGCATCCATGTAACTAGCACATAGCCATGCACAGTGTAGCAAAGAACACAAAAAAACATGTAACTAGCACATAAACAACATACAAACTCACACAAAGCTCCCATGAATATTATGAACAATACAATAAAAGAAAGACGACCGAAATGGATATTGACAGAGGCTCAATTGACCATAGACCACATAGAGGAAATGACTAAAACAATCCATATGCCATATGGTTGAGGTTAACCTTCATCTTAGGTTTTTAAATTGTAGTCAATTTGACAAATCCTACCTCATGAACAACCACCTCAATTTTATACCAAATTTCCTCATGGTCTCAATTTTACCTCAACATAGAACACAATGAGGATCCACCTTGAGGAACTCTAACAACATAGCTCTCATTAGGAGGAAGTGGAAGAAGACCTTCTTTAAGAAGTGGGTTAATAGGAGCCATGTTGAGACATGTGGTGCTACCACGTGTAGTAGGAAGAGCATGCTACCACATGTGCAAGAAGACTTTATCCCACATATGAGCAAGAAATTCAAGGTTGTACTTCACTCCTATAAAAGGGGTCACTTTCAAGAAATAACATATGGAAGCTCTTAGCCTCTCTATGAGTACAAGTCTCAATCTTATAACCTATTGAACTTGAGTCTATGCTATTTAGTCTAGCTGTTCATCATTGTTGCACTTAGGATCCATCCACCTTAGACTAGTTCATAAATCTGAGGTACTCATGTTTCTTCACATGGTATTAGAATCCCTCATGCCTTTCATTAAGGCATTGAGATCTTTCTTCTTGTGGAGAGATTTCTTTATTAGTTATTTCAGATTTTTCTTATTCTTCATTCTTGAATGTGTGTGAGTTTTTTGTGAAAAGGGGCTTTTGAAAGAGATCTTTGTAATTAGAGTGAGAATTCTTAGGTCTTCATGCTACCTTCCTACTCAAGTGCCCATCCTACCACTATCTAAAAACATGAGCAGTAGCCCAACAACATCCTTAGAGATAGCAATGCTACTACAACACAAGCCAAACTATTCGATTACTACAATGACACAACCACCTTCAGCTATGAGAAGTAACTAAAGCTAGAGCATACTCTTGTCATCTAGATCAACCTGACTACAATGACCAAAAGGCAGCATAGCATGCAAGCACAAACAAATCAAACAACACAAAAGACCACAATAAGATCCAACACATAGCAAAAAGTAGTGCAAAATATCCTTAACATGAGCAAGCGAGTAGACTC
The DNA here is from genome assembly GCF_047967505.1 of Dipteris shenzhenensis. Lineage (NCBI taxonomy): Eukaryota > Viridiplantae > Streptophyta > Polypodiopsida > Gleicheniales > Dipteridaceae > Dipteris > Dipteris shenzhenensis. Next base: position 17,605,012 of record NC_141614.1, on the reverse strand, counting down.
AAACCAAACTGCTATAACTGGTGAGCATACAAGACACATCTATGATAATGGAATTGACCAACAAGAAGTTTAAAAATTTAGCAAGCATCAGCAAGACAAGCAGTAGTAGTAGCAAGCCAGGCACATAAACAAATCAAACAACTCAATAAGCAATAGACCACAACAGCATAGCTAATTGGCTACAATGAAAGCGACCCTCTACACAGAGACAAGAAACAAGCAAGCAAGATAAACACAACTAACCAAAGAACAACCCAACTATCAACATAATCTAGGCAGACTATGATACCTCAATCCTAAGGATGCAATTAATGAGATGTAAAATCTCCTCACCAGCATCTTCTTGCCATGCTTCACTGGAGAAGAATATTTTCCATGTGGAAATAAGGCATCTCAAAGTTAGGACCCATGGCAATGGGCATAGGATAAGGTAACCTAACAATTGACATGCGGTAGGTAGCCAGATCAACAACCTCCATATAGTAGGACACATAGTCATGCCACATGGTAGCAAATAGTGCTACATCAGTACCCAATGCTATCTAGCACACTTTTTCTTTTTGCATGCGCACGCACATGCCATGTCACATTTTTGCTTCATAGTCACACTCTTTCATAAGCGCACACTTACATTTGTACTTGAATTAACACATCATCCTTTTGGCCCCTCCTCTTGATAAAAGTTTGGTATGCCATAGTTTTTGATCTAGGAGAAATTTTTAGGTGGTCCAAAAAGAAGGTTAATGTCACTTATTCTCCCAAGTGCATGTCTCGAGGGTGTTGGTCACCTATAGTCATGTCCTTTCTCATTGTAGCATAGGTGCTCACAAGTGTAGCATAAGTCCTTGGGTCATAGAGGTGTAGGCTAAGAAGATCTCATGCACATGTGGTGAGAAAGAGAGCTTGATCACAACGTTGGGTGGAGGCTCTCACTAACAAAATATGAAGAGGGGAGAGGAGCAAAGTGGAGATAAGGAGAGATGGCACCAGCTAGAGGACACACCACAAATGACTAACTATACACTTGATTTAGTTGAAAATGTAGAATATATACAAATGCATTTATGGCATCTAAGCCTTTCCTTTATAGCACTCTATATGTCTTAGTGCTATGCACATGTAATCACATGATGTTGAGCTGATCTCTCAACACCTTCCCTCAAGATCAACATCATGAAGTAGGCCTTCCCTCAAGATGATGATTCTGAGGAATCGAAGAAGGACTGAGCATTACATTCCATCACACCCCTTTAATGGGAATGTCCTTCCTCTGCGTCAAACCAAGAGCTTGTCAATGTTTCTTGAAAAGCTCTTTACCTAGTGGTTTGGTAAAGATGTCTGCAACATTTTCTTTGCTATGCTAATGTTCCAGTGTGATGTCACCAAGTAACACTCTTTCTCTAATGAAGCGCTCTCTGGCATCAATGCGCTTTGTCCTAGAATGATATACTGGCCAATGCTTGAGCCGATTGATTATCACAGTATATTGTTGTTGGCTTTGATTCATCAAAGTAGTCTATTTCTGACAATAGTCTTCTAAGCCATATAGCCTCATATGCACCTGTAGTGAGTGCTCTATATTCTACTTCAGTCAAAGGCAAAAAAATAGTTGGTTGTTTATTTCACAACCATGATATAGCACCTTGACCAAGGTAAAATGCATATCCATCCATGTGTCGATCTCCTGGTCTCATGATCTCTGCCATAGTCACTATCACAGTATCCACGCAACCTTGGATGACTTCCTCTGTATTCTATCTCAAACTGTCTTGTACCTCTGATGTATCTCAAGACTCTTTTGGCTGCATTCCAATGAGAATGTTTTGGATTTGCCATAAATTTTGCAAGTGAACTTACCTGCATAACAAATATCTGGCCATGTGATAGTCAGATATATAACAGATCTGATAAGCTACCTATAGTACCCATCATTTACGGTAGGCTTTTCTAAATCTTTTGTAGTTTCAAACTCTATTCCATGGGAGTGGCTGCAATCTTGCAATTTGCCATATGAAACTTCTTAGGGAGTCTGTCAACATATTTGAGCTGACTCATAAAGGTGCTGTCTGAATCTATCCAGAACTGAATATCAAGACAATAATGCATAAATCTAAGATTTTTCATGTCGAACTCTACAAATAAGTCTTGTTTCAACCTCTTGATGAAGCTATCCTTGCTTTTTGGTCACAATCAGATCATCTATGTATAAATGTGCAATAGTGATGTCTTCCCCTTGAACTTTGTAGTAGAGAGTATGATCTGCATTGAATTTCATGTATCCCAAATCAGCAAAATATTGGTCAATTCTATTGTACTAACTTCTAGGTGCTTGCTTTAAGCCATAGAGACTTCTCTTGAGATGGCAAACCTGATTCTCTTTTCCTGGTTCAACATAACCTAGATGGAGCTATAGACATAAATTTTATTAAGGTGGACAGAATTCTCTCTATGGAAGTGAAGGGAAGGTTCTCACGATCACTCAAGAGAACTCTCAAATTCTCAATCTCTCTCACTCTCTCAAGAATCACAATGCCTCAATAGCAGAAGGCAAGGAAGCTCTGATACCATGACAAAATATGAAGAGGGGAGAGGAGAAGAGTGGAGATGAGGAGAGAGGGCACAGCTAGAGAGCACACCACAAATGACTAATTGAACACTAGATTTAGTTAAAAATGTAGAATATATACAAGCCCATTCAGGGTTAGCCCTTTCTCCTTTATAGCACTTTATATGTGTTAGTGATATGCACATGTAATTACATGATGTTGAGCTCATCTCTCAACACTCACATCCATGGGAGTCCAAGGGTTCAGAAGGGGGTTGCAGGGTTTGAAAATGGGACAGGGTTGAGAGAGCTATCTAGGAGTTCTAGGGTTTAGAGGGGGTTGCAAGGTTTAGGAGGAGTCCAGGGTTGAGGAGTGGAGAGCTAGTCTCCTTCATGGATTCAAGGGGTAAGGGTTGAGATAGAGGGACAAGGAAGAAGGGAGGAGGGAGGAGGAGCAGGGAGGAGGGAGGAGGAGGAGGGAGGAGGAGGGAGGAGGGAGGAGGAGGAGCAAGGAGGAGGGAGGAGGGAGGAGGAGGAGCGAGGAGGAGCGAGGAGGAGGAGTGAGTACAAGGGTAAGGGCATGCTAGAACATGATAGTGTAAGAGAGCGTGGACACAATGGAGATCAATCACATGAACACAATAGTGAGCTTGAACACTGAACCCCAAATAGTGGGACCTTCATTCCATTGACAGTGCCAATATAGTGCCATGTGCTAATAGTGCTTGTTTCTTTTGTGAATGGCTGATGCATTTTACTCTTTTTGTGATGAGGGTGCCATGTGTGTGGACCAAAGCAAGTATCTCTTAGGGCTTTTATTCATGGTTCGAAATGTGTGGGTGTGAGGAGTATAGCTTTACAAACCCCTTGGCTTTTAGGAGGAAAGGTATCCAAAAGTAAACATTACTACTAATAATGTATACCCCTTATTTTGGCTCTCATCTAATTCCTCCTTTAGTTTTCTCATTTATGCTTCCCATGTCCCTATTTTTTCCGCACAAAAGTGAGCTTTTGAGGTCAATGGTTTTGTGCGAAAAAATATTTTCTAAAGAACTTGAGGGTTGTGAATTACATACAGTCCACATTTTAACCAAATTTCACATGGAAATTTAGTTTTTTTCCATGAAAACCCTTTTTTCACCAAGTCATTAGGGTTTTACTATCCCTATACTTCCTCACCGAAAGAGTTACCCTTGCACTTTTTTGCTTTGTTTTTCTTGAGTATAGCTTTACAAACCCCTTAGCTTTTAGGAGGAAAAGGTATCCAAAATAAAGATTACTACTAATAATATATACCCCTTATTTTGGTTCCCATCTAATTCCTCCTCTAGTTTTCTCATTTATGCTTCCCATGTACCTATTCTAAAGGCCCTTAATATTAACAAATTATTCCATACAATATAACTTGACCTAAGGGGAAACCTAATTGAAAGGCCTTTATTTTTCAATGGAGAAATTCAATTGATTTTAACACTTATTTCATTAATTTTGGACTTGTCAATGTACAAATTCATTTTTACATATACTTTTGGACTAGTTTTCAGATAAAATTTAAGAAAAACCCAATCTTCAAAGCACATATAAAAACATAAAAACAAGCATTTTTTTATATATTTTTTAAGGACATGAAACTAAAATTATAAAATTTAACGCAGCCTACATAAGTTACATGAAAAAATAAGATTCGGTTGTTGTAAACTCTCTTAATATTTAATGGTGTTAATAAACACCTTCAAAAGTTAAGCCTGAGATTTTCAAGACTACATAAGTTACATGAAAAAATAAGATTCGGTTGTTGTAAACTCTCTTAATATTTAATGGTGTTAATAAACACCTTCAAAAGTTAAGCCTGAGATTTTCAAGACTACAGCCATTCAATTTGATGAATTTTCTATTTTCAAGTCCTTAGCCTAAATTCAACCCATTCAAGAGCTGAGCTCATCTCTTCCTCATCGATGTAGTTAAAATTATAGAAGAGAAGTAAGGATTGATGAATTTTCTCCTGCATAACACTTTGTTTGTTCCGAATGGCTTGCGCTTCCTCGGGGGAAAATCTTCCATAACGAGCCACACGTGAAGATATCTCACTTTGAAAGTCTATCAACTCTCTCCTATATGACTGCAATTTATCTATTTCAGTAGTAGCCATACTTATTTTTCTTTCCTCTTCCTTCTCTAAGCCCTTCTGACAAGCAAAGTCATCCTTCTCGTACTGGGTTAATGGAGCTGGATTTTGCTTTCTCTCCTCTCTCTTTCCTTGGTTCTCGGCAATCCATTCTTTGAGGCTGCTAATGGCTTGCTCGACAGAATCGATTACCTTAAAAAGATCCATAATGGCTGCAAGATGAAAGGAGTATGCTTGAGAAGAGGAGGTAAGGTTGCGGGCAAGATGGAAGGAGCAAGCTTGAGGAGAGGAGTAAGGTAAGAAGAGTAAAGTGGAAGAAGTGTGGAGAGGAGTAAGGTAAGAAGAGTAAAGTGGAAGAAGTTTTTGCTGCGGGTGAGATATAGAAGACGAACGAGGTGAGGAAGGTAACGAGAGTGAGGAAAGATATAGAAGATGAACGAGGTGAGGAAGGTAACGAGAGTGAGGAAGGTAACTAGAGGAGATAAGGCAAGATGAAAGGAGTATGCTTGAGAAGAGGAGGCAAGGCTGCGGGCAAGATGGAAGGAGCAAGCTTGAGGAGAGGAAGGAGCAAGCTTGAGGAGAGGAGTAAGGTAAGAAGAGCAAAGTGGAAGAAGTGTCTGCTGCGGGTGAGATATAGAAGATGAACGACTACTAGGGAATTTATAGAACTACAGATGCAAGACCGTAATGCGAGATGACTAGATGCAAGATCGTAATGCGAGACATTATAAAATAAAATGATGGGATGCAAGACCGTAATGGGAGACATTTGAGACATATAAGATAGTGATAGTACATTGAAATCTATAAAGTAAAATGATGGAACACAAGAATGATATAATTAATAGAATCTCATCATGAGATATTCTTTTAATATAATATAAGTTAGTAATTATTAGAATCTCATCATGAGATATTCTTTTAATATAATATAAGTTAGACTTGCTGTACATAATAAATGATAGATTTTGAGTACATTGAAATCTATAAAATAAAGTGATGGAACATAAGAATGATATAATTATTAGATTCTCATCATAAGATATTTATTGTACATAATAAATTAGACTTTCAAAAAAGTAAAACCTAATGTATTGTAATGAATAAATATCATAAAATATCCTAATGTATTGCAACATTTAACATAAGTTTTAAAAACACTATCATTAATCAATACAATCAAGATAAAAATCTTCAAGGACTCATGTTTCTTTCTACATGTTTTACAACTGAATAGAGTCTGATGAGTCCTCTTGAGGCTGTGATTCTCTAAGAGTACATTGAGTCTCTACTTGTGTGGATGGTGTACATTGAGATTCTACTTCTGGTGCAATCGGGATAAACTTAATCTCTTCCTCCTTTACAAGATGTGATGTTGTAGATGCACATTGAGTCTCCACTTCTTGTGTAGGAAGAATGCATTGAGTCTCTAATTCAAGTGTAGACTGTAATGCTTCTACTTGAGGCTGTGATATAGAAGGAGACTAAATTGTCTCTTCTTTTTCTTTGGCTCCCTCAGGTTCTTCATTGAGTCCATCATGTTGTTTCCCAATGATAGTAGTTAGATAGTGAACAGTCTTAGCCACAAAATCTTGTAGCTCGAGCTTGGTATATGCTTCTATGGAGACATGTTCAAAAATTTCATTGAGATACAACATGAAGTTGTAGGCAATTCTCCACCCACTACTAAACATGTCTTTTTGCTCCACTGCGAGGCGTGTCTGGAAATTTGGTTGGTCTTGATGCTCCCTGATTTTCATAATCGCAGAAACTAACTTGTTTGCAGACCTGTCCATCATGACATATGACAAAGTGAATTTGTGTAGTAAATAGTAAGATGCATGTTCATAATGATATGATAAAAGAACACTTACTTGAACACCCCGTGAAAGCCTGTAATTGAGTTGACAAACCAACAATGGTTGTCATCAAGGTCCCATACTATCAGGCTCCAATGTGAACTACATCACCAATAAAGAGCGATAAGATTTATCACAATATTAAGTATTAATTGACACAATATTATAAATAAGAGAGTAAAAGAAAGATTGAGACCATACTTACTTCTCATAGTATGGCATAAAGACAAGTAGTATGCCATCCAAGTCTAAAGGTTGTAGAATTGAACAAACATCATCTACTGTCTTCTTGGTATCACTAAGTACAGCTGAAAGAAGAGAATCGAGCATACAGACGCGATTCTGTACTGATCTAGGAAAATGAGATATAACCGTACTGCAGCAATAAATAAACAAATGTTAGAAGCAGATTGAATCAAATGATTGAAGTATCAAGTCAAGAGATGTTCATATCAAACCTGAGGATGGCCATCATGACTTTGTCATTAGCCTCTTTCAAAGGGTCGGAGAGGATTGTAACTTCCTCGCTACCAAAAGTCAAAACACGAGGTTGCTTGCTAATGATGACCTTAACCTCAGAAGAGCTCCCCATTTCGTCCAATACAGCGGTTACATCAGGACAACTTATGGGCGTAGCAACCAATGTTTCCTCTGGATGCTCCACCACGTTATCAATAAATGCCTTAATGATAGATGACATAAATGCATATAGATGCAAGTCTGTATATGTGGACAATGAGGTTTCACCGCCTCTCAAATTAAAAATTTGAGCAAGGAGCAAGAAGCAGTTATATCCAACTCTCCACCCACAACTATGGTCATCATTCTGCTTCGCTGCAGGGCATGTTACATACTCTATTTGATCTTCCAAGTCACCCTCCATTTGCATAAGTGCATCTATAGCACTTACCAACTTTCGAGCAGATCTACACATCAAAATAGAAAACATAAATGAATGTGCGCATTGCATAGGATGCATCTCATTGACATAATTATGACACAAGTAGGTTATACTTACTCTGACACACTGCCATGGATAGATGCTATTGAATTGACAAAGAAGCATTGCTTGGCTAAGATGTCCACAATTACCAAGCTCCAATGCAAGCTGCATTATCAATTAAGAATAATTATTATTTGATATAATCCTCCACAATGTAAGAGATAAGCTAGGTAGGGATTGATACTCACTCCTCGTGATATGCGGTAAAGATAACTCGCACCGCAGTCAAATCAATAGGTTGCAACCACTTAAAAACGTCATCTATGGTCTTCTGCTTATTGCCAAGTACACTAGAAACAAGAGGATCAACCATATATGCACATCTTTGTATATATAGCAGAAGCTGTTGTAAAACCATACTGCAATAAAAAGAAAAGAATATTAGTTCATTTGATCCAATGGAAATACAAAAGCATAAAGTCAGTAAAAAGTTTGTGTCAAACCTGAGGATGGCTATTATAACCTTGTCATTGACCTCTTTCTTGAAGTTTATGAGGATTGCAATGTCCTCTTCATCGAATATAAAAGTAAGAGGTTGTTCTCGAACTTGAAACCTAACTTGAAATGACTTCTCCATTTGCTGCAATGTATGATTATTTTCTAGAGTCATCCGATGGATAGCCAGAGCAGCTTTGCTTTCTTGAGATGAGCTTTCTATATTCTCTGCTCCAACTATGTCCTCCTCATCCTCCTCCTCTCCCTTCTCCTATAAAAGGATAAAATAATTATGAGATTCAAAATTTTAAATTAATTATAAATTTAAAAAGACCTTTAAATGAATAAAGAAAATTAAACATAAGTCTTCATACCTCTACATATCTTCGTGGTCTTTTTATGTAACCTTCAGAGGCAAGGTCAGTGTCATATCCATCTTCTTCTGCTTCCTTGCTATCGCTGGTGTCCTCACTATTATATCCAGAGCTTTGATCATTTTCATCATCTTTCTTGCTCTCATCATACATGATCTGCTCTATGTCATCCTCTTCATGTGAGATCGGACCTTTCTTATCAAACTTTATTGTGAGAGAAGCCATGATATCAAGGTATTCCAAGCAAGCAGGGCTCTTAATAATATTTACATTGTGTCCTTTTCTGATAAGAGCTTCAAACAGATGTCCCATTCGGCACAATGTGACTTCCCATCCGGACGGTAGCAAAAATTCCATCATACTAATTAAAAGATCAGCACTTTTTGCTGGCCTTTCATAGTGATTTGCGTTGCGATGGAGGGGACTTGGAGCTTCATGCTCTTCCAGCAGTAGTTGCAATCTCTTTGCATTCCCTCTTATATTGTTTTGTAAGGAGTGATCATTGTAAGGGCTCTTCATGCACAAGAAAAAGGTTTCTAGACTCTGTATCTTGAGACCGCATTCTCTCTTGTCCCTTTTTCTTGAGTATATCCCATTGTAAATCTTGAGCTCATTGCCATATTGTTTTTCTAGGGTAGCAGACATTTGTTCCTTGTCATCTTTATCAGCAAATATGACTATATTACATTGTCCCACTCTACCAATGGTGGTATGTAATATTCTGTCAAGGAGTGGACGGATGTCATCCGGTGATATTTCATAGACAAAGAAAAGCTGAGGTCTCTCCCAAGCAGTGTCGTCGGACAAAAAATCACTCAATGAAACTCCCTTGCACTCAACACTCTTTCCAGACTCTGAAATGATTTCATGTATGAAATAAAAGCCCTTGTTCAAAGTTTTTTCTTTTCTGAGAGTGTGGTTATTGATGACTTTTTGTGCATATGCATACACATTTTCCGGAATGTCACTTCTCATAGAGGGAGTAATTTCAGATCCATCATCTTCTACCTTCACCCATTTATGCGCCCAAGCCTTCTGTTTAGCTGACGGTAAAGCTGATGCCATCTGCCTCACAATGTTATGATCAATTTTACATTGGCTAATTGGAATATTTTTTTCTCCCAATAAATATTCAATTGCACTCTTTACTGTATCACGCTTGACCTGTTGGATGATGCAATCTTCCATGCAATGATCTTTATCCTTTTTGCCAAAAAACCATTCTTTGGACATTAATTTCTCTGCAGCAAGACTTGCGTATTTGTCTGGTAGGTTTCTTAAAGGCCTCCACATCCGAGCTGTCATCTCTTTTTTCTCAATCTTCTTTGCCTTCTCTTTAATCAATGATGGAGCCTCATATGTAGCATCTCCTTTCTCACATGCAAGACACATGTCTTTGATCTGATGAAAAACTTCATCACTACAGAAAAGTATGCTTGTGTAGTCTTGATACCTATCCCTTACTGTCTTGAAGCTTGTAATCACCTCTGCTCTTTCCTGCTTTCCCCTTGGTACAATGGCACTCAAGCATGTGTAGAAGTCAACAAGATTATCCGCTTCCACTTTAGTTGCAGTTCTTTTGAGAGTGGTCAAAGGAGAATTAAAAGTTTTCCATATGGTCCTAGCTTTGAGCAACATCTCTGAAGTGGAGGTGATTTTTCGTAGTGCATAAATGTCATGATTAAGTCTTTCCGACTCAATCAAATATTTTTTCTCGTTCTTGAAGATACAGATGCATGCAGAATAGTAGTGAAATTGAGGCACACTCGCGAAGGTTTGATAAGTAATTTCTCATTTCTTGTATGCATCTCTAGAGCGCTCATTACAAGCATAGGCATAGTGCTGACCATCTATTGCCTCAAATGTACAATGAGCTAAGAAATTTCTCTTGGCATCCCTTATATGTCGTTCTGGATCATTCACTGAACTCTGTCCTTCTTGAAGTGAGGGAACTTGTTTTCCGAGGAACTTAGTGAATTGCATCTCAAAATCTATAGGCTAAGAGAAATTGATGGATTGACTATAATCTCCCATGACTGGCCAAAATGTTCTTGGACGGAGTACCAAATTAGAAACAACTGGTTTTTTTCCATCAATCAAAGCCTGAAAAATCTTTTCAGCATAGGCTGTATCTAAGGTCCTGCTGTTGGTGAAGACACTTGCTTTGACCACTGTTGAAGCATGTATAACTTGAGTCTTCTGGCCCCATATATATCCTGGATCCTCATCTGTCACAGCCTCATTCAAGCGAAGATTTAGGTTCTTCATTGATAACATTTCTGCTTCTAGATCTGACTCCATTTCAAGACCCTCCGCATCCTCTTCATGTTCTTCCTCTTCTCTTCTTTGCCCTTTCTTTGTATATGAACGACCTCTTTTTCTAGTTATAGGACTTGGAACTGTAGCTCGTGAAGTACTTGCCTTTTGCATTTGACGTCGAGGTTTATTTTTTAGGGGCTCAATGTGAACTGCTTTAGATCGCCCTACTTCTTCTTCTATTGCCTCAACTTCAGGTATACTTAAGGGCTTCACTTGTTCTGTTATTCCATCAACTTCATGAGTTACACCATCTAAGATAGTAATACCATGAACAAGAGATGTGTGTGCATGTCCTGTCTTATCTGATGCATGTCGTGTCTCACTCAATTCAATTTCTGTCTGAGATGCATGTGCATGTCTGGTCTCCACCAATTCAATTCCTGTCTCAGATGTAGATCCCTTGTAAGCATCCACGTGTACAAGACCCTCATCCATTGCTACAATGTGTTCTGTCTCATCCACTCCACTTCCTCTCTCATTTGTATTACCATGAACCAGGTCTACATGGCATGTCTCATCACTTCCTTTCTCATGTGTGGATTCTTGCACCTTAGGTCCCTCCAATGAAGTTGAACCTTGTTGGATGACACCCTGAAAGTATTCAAGGATAATCTTTGACTGCATTTTTCTTGCTTCCTCAATGGGAAATTCCTCCCACACATGTTAAAGGATCTCCAATGCAGGAACCAATTCAGGAAATCTAGGTGCTTTTGGCGGCGGCATCACAAAGTGCATTGCATCTTTCTTAGAAAGAAGAAACGATCTGTTGCTCATTCTTGACTTTGTGTAAATCATCATTGTACTGCTGTCTTTTTCAATTATTATTCCTACTAAGGTGCCCCCTTGAATCAAATTGCTCTTTGAGAAAGATACATTTGATGCGCACTCATCTTTCTCCAACTCTCTCTTTGTCATCACTAGAATGAGATTTCCTTTACTTAAGACCAAGAACCATGCTTTCTTTGTTGTGTCAACAACTGTCCAGTTTGTGAAGTCCTTTGGGGCATGAGTCTGTCATATATAAGTACAAAATGCTCTGTCAACTCCCGCAACTGATATAAGTGTAAAATGCTCTGTCAACTTCCACAACTGTAATCTGTCATGTCCACTGATACAACTTTCAATCATCTTGAAAGTTTAAAAACCTTAATCGTTGCTTAAATGGTAGGGTTGTTGTGACTGTGAAACCGAATGTGAACGAATGGACTGTAGGAACTAGTCGAGAAATTTTGAGCATGGCTTTGATTGGTTTTTTTGGAGTTCTCTCCTCTAAGGACAAACTAATCTATGCTAATCTAGATACACCAACCGTCGAAGCGAAGAAAAGCAAGAAATAATTTCTTTTCCATTGTTCTTTTTAATATCCTTAGGTTGCGAATTAAAAGCAAAAAATAATCTATTTTCCATTATTCTTTTTAATACACTAAGGTTGTGAGTTTAAAAAAGATAAAATTTATATTTTATCTTTTTTAAACTCACACCCCTTTCTCTCCCTCTCTCCCCCCCTTCTCTCCCCCCCCTTCTCTCTCGCTGCCGCCCCCATCCTCCCACCCCACCTTCCCCATTCTCACTCCCACGCCCACGTCCATTCTTTCACCTTCCCCATTCCCACTCCCATCCTCCCACCCCTTTCTCTCTCTCTCCCCCCCATTCTCTCTCACTGCCGCGGCAGCGGCCCCCCCCCTTCTCTCTCTCTCCCTTCCCCTTCTCATTTTAAAAAAGATAAAATTTATATTTTCAAAAACTAATTTACTTACAACTCATAAGAATTGAACATTCACATTAATAAGAAGTTAAAATCTTAATAAATTTGAATTTAAATAATAAAAACTATAAAGTAGTTTAACTTAAAGTTTTTGAAAAAATAACGTAAAATAAAGAAAACAAGACTTAAAATTAAAAATTTAATATTTACCTACATTCACATTAATAAGAAGTTAAAATCTTAATAAATTTGAATTTAAATAATAAAAACTATAAAGTAGTTTAACTTAAAGTTTATGAAAAAATAACGTAAAATAAAGAAAACAAGACTTAAAATTAAAAATTTAATATTTACCTAGAAGAATATATTAATTCTCCCTAAAAAGAAATAAATTAAAGTAATAATAACGAATGTAAGTTAAACTACTTTTAAAATTTTAATTTAAAATGTAATAAAATTAAAATTATACTTTTTATATTCCAAAACAAAATGCATTATAGTCTAAATTAAACTAGTAAATTAAAAATGAAAGTGAAACTCATTTTAAATTCAAAAACAAAGAAAAATTTAAAATTCAAGTTTCTACAAGTTTTGCTTTTAGCATACATTTGTCTTTTCACATCCACGCGTTTGTCTTTTGAAACACAAGGTTGTCTTTTATCACAATTTTCACATCCACGTGTTTGTCTTTTGAAATACAAGGTTGTCTTTTATCACAATTTTCAAGTTTTCACACGTTTATCTTTTCAAACACAAGGATTCATAGTTTAAAAAAAGGCGGGAAATTTGAAATTCTAGTTTCCACACGTTTCTCTTTTCAAACACCAAGGTTTATAGTTTTGTTTGTTTAAGTTTCGACTAAATCACACACCAATCTCCTCTAATATGCCTCATTGATCATAGCTCCCAAATTCTTCCATCAAAACATCTCTCCTTTATCTCTTCTTGATCGTCGCCCACTCATTTTTTCTCCTCATTGGTAAGATTTTTTATCTCGATCGTACTTTCTCTTGTGCCCTTCCTCTCTAAATTTTCATCAAACACCAAGGTTTATAGTTTTGTTTGTTTAAGTTTCGACTAAATCACATACCAATCTCCTCTCATATGCCTCATTGATCGTAGCTCCTTTATCTTGTCTCGATTGTCGCCCACTCATTTCTCCTCTTCATTGGTAAGATTTTATATCTCGATCGTACTTTCTCGTGTCCTCCCTCTCTAAATTTTCATCTCTCTCACTCTTCTCTCTCTCTCTTTCCTCTCCGCTCTAGTCTACGTTTCCTCTCATCTTAGTCTACTCTCTCCCCTCCTCTTCATTTCCCCTCTCTCTCTCTCTCTCCCTTTCTCCTCACCTTTTTCCTCTCTCTCACTTGCGCTCCCCACTCTCTCTCTCACTTGCCGCGACCTCCCCCCCCCTCCCCTCTCTCTCTCTCTCTCCCCCCCTCTCTCCCTCTCGCTGCCGCGGCAGCGGCCTCCCCCTCTCTCTCTCTCTCCCCCCTCTCTCTCTCTCTCTCTCCACCCCTCCCTCTCTTTCGCTGCCGCGGTAGCGGCCCCCCCTCCTCTCTCTCTCCCTCCCCCTCTCTCTCGCTCTCACATCTCCCCCCTTCTCTCTCTCCCCCCCTTCCTCTCTCGCTGCCGTGGCAGCGGCCCCCCCTCTCTCTTCCCTCTCCCCACCCCTTCCCTCTCCCCCCCCTCCCCCTCTCTCGCTGCCGCGGTAGCGGCTCCCCCCTCTCTCTCTCCCCTTCCCTCCCCTCCCTCTCCCCCCTCTCTCTCTCTCCCTCCCCTCTCTCTTGCTGCCCCCCCTTCTCTCTCTCCCCCCCCCTCCCTCTCTCGCTGCCGCGGCAGCGGCCGCGGCCCCCCCCCTTCTCTCTCTCTCCCCCTCCTCTCTCTCTCGCTGCCCCCAGCCCCTCCCCCCTTCCCTCTCCCCCCCCTCCCCCTCTCTCGCTGCCGCGGCTGCGGCTGCGGCCCCCCCCCTTCTCTCTCTCTCCCTCCCCTCTCTCTCGCTGCCCCCGCCCCCCCCCTTCCCTCTCCCCCCCCTCCCCCTCTTTCGCTGTCGCGACAGCGGCCGCAGCCCCCCCCCTTCTTTCTCTCCCCCTCCCCTCCCCTCCCTCTCCCCCCTCTCTCTCGCCGCCCCCCCTTCTCTCTCTCCCCCCCTCCCTCTCTCACTGCCGCGGCAGCGGCAGCGGCCCCCCCTCTCTCTCTCTCCCTCCCCTCTCTCTCGCTGCCCCCGCCCCCCCCCTTCCCTCTCCCCCCCCTCCCCCTCTCTCGCTGTCGCGGCAGCGGCAGCGGCCCCCCCTTCTCTCTCTCCCCCTCCCCTGTCTCTCGCTGCCCTCGCCCCCCCCCCCTTCCCTCTCCCCCCCTCCCCCTCTCTCGCTCCCCCCTCCCTCTCTCTCCCCCCTTCCCTCTCCCTCTCTCTCTCCCCCTTCCCTCTCCCCCCCCTCCCCCTCTCTCGCTGTCACGGTAGCAGCCGCGGCCCCCCCCCCTTCTCTCTCTCCCCCTCCCCTCCCCTCCCTTTCCCCCCTCTCTCTCGCCGCCCCCCCTTCTCTCTCCCCTCCCCTCCCTCTCTCGCTGCCGCTGCCGCGGCAGCGGCCCCCCCTCCCTCTCTCCCCCCCCCTTCCCTCTCGCTGCCCCTGCCCCCCCCCCTTCCCTCTCCCCCCCCTCCCCCTCTCTCGCTGCCGCGGCAGCAGCCCCCTCCCCTCCCTCTCCCCCCTCCCTCTCACCGCCCCCCCTCCCTCTCTCGCCGCGGCCCCCTCCCCTCCCTCTCCCCCCTCCCTCTCACCGCCCCCCCTCCCTCTCTCGCCGCCCCCCCTTCTCTCTCCCCCCCCCCTTGCCCCCGCCCCCCCCCTTCCCTCTCCCCCCCCCCTCTCTCGCTACCGCGGCAGCGGCAGCGGCCCCCTCCCCTCCCTCTCCCCCCTCCCCTCCCCCCCCCCTCCCCCCCCTCCCCCTCTCTCGCTGCCACTGCCGCGGCAACGGCCCCCTCCCCTCCCTCTCACTGCCCCCCCTCCCCTCCCTCTCCCCCCTCCCTCTCACCGCCCCCCCTTCTCTCTCCCCCCCCCTTGCCCCCGCCCCCCCCCCTTCCCTCTCCCCCCCCTCCCCCTCTCTCGCTGCCGCGGTAGCGGCCCCCTCCCCTCCCCTCCCCTCCCTCTCCCCCCTCTCTCTCCCCGCCCCCCCTCCCTCTCTCGCCGCCCCCCCTCCCTCTCCCCTCCCCTCTCCCTCCCCTCCCTCCCCCCCTCTGCGCTGCCGCGGCAGCGGCCTCCCCCTCCCCTCTCTCTCTCCCCCCCCTCGCGGCTTCCCCCCTCTCTCCCCTCTCTTCCCCCCCTCCCCCTTCTCTCCCCCCTCCCTTTCTCTCCCCTCTCTTTCCCCCCCCTTCTCTCCTCTCTCTCCCTCTCTCTTTCTCTCTCTCTTTTGCTGCCGAGGCAGCAAGACTCTCTCTCTTCTTTTCTCTCTCTAAAAATCTTTCCTTCACTTTTCTCTCTCTATAATAAAATTTCAAAGAATACAAATTTTAAAAAAAGTTGAAATCGATGCTTGTGCTTGCTTGTGCTTGCTTTTGCTCTTCCTCCTCTTTTTGCTTCTCCTCTTGCTCTTCCTTGTTGAAATGAGAGAAACAATGAGAGAAGGAGAGTATATATAAGAAAAACTAGGGTTTTAAGTGCTTCTCTCTCATTGGTCCTTCTATAACATTATCTCCTCTCCCATTGGCCTCTCTATTAGATTATCTTCTCTCTCTCTCCCACCCACTCCCATCCTCCCACCCCATTCCCACTCCCACCCCATTCCCACTCCCACTCCCACCCCCATCCTCCTACCCCACCTCCCCCATTCTCACTCCCACGCCCACGCCCATTCTTTCACCTTCCCCATTTCCACTCCCTCTCCCACTCCCATCCTCCCACCCCACCCCTCCCACTCCCACCCTCACCCCACCCCCACCTCCCCCATTCCCACTCCCACTCCCACTCCCATTCTCCCACCCACTTCCATCCTCCCACCTACACCTCTCACTCCCACTCCCATCCTCCCACCCCCACCCCTCCCCCCCCATTCCCACTCCCACTCCCATTCTCCCACCCTTATCCTCCCACCTCACCCCTCCCACTCCCATCCTCCCACTCCCTCTCCCACTCCCACTCCCACTCCCATTTTCCCACCCCCCCACCTCCCCCATTCCCACTCCCACTCCCATTTTCCCACCCCCCCCACCTCCCCCACTCCCACTCCCTCCCCCATCCTCCCACCCCACCCCTCCCACTTCCACCCCCACCTCCCCCATTCCCACTCCCATCCTCCCACCTCACCCCTCCCACTTCCACCCCCACCTCCCCCATTCCCACTCCCTCTCCCACTCCCATCCTCCCACTCCCACTCCCCACCCCTCCCACTCCCACTCCCATCCTCCCACCCTCACCCCACCCCCACCTCCCCCATTCCCACTCCCTCTCCCACTCCCACTCCCATTCTCCCACTCCCACCCCCACCTCCCCCATTCCCACTCCCTCTCCCACTCCCACTCCCATCCTCCCACCCCCACCCCCACCGCCCCCATTCCCACTCCCTCTCCCACTCTCCCTTTCTCCCACTACCACCCTCCCACACTCCCTTTCTCCACTTTCCCACTCTCCCTTTCTCCCACTACCACCCTCCCAACTATCAATTCCACTATTACTTATGAATTCTAATTAAAACTATTACTTAAATAAATGATATTACTTGAAAACACTCATAGGATTTAAGGTTTAGGATTTCGTGGTTTGGGTTTAGGATTTGGGGTTTGGTGAGTTAGGGTTTAGGGTTTAGGGTTTAGGGTTTAGGGTTCAAGGTTTAAGGGTTAGGGTTTGGGGGTTAGGGTTTAGAGTTTGGTGGTTTAGGGTTTAGGGTTTGGGGGTTAGGGTTTAGGATTTAGGGTTTAGGGTTTAGGGTTTAGGGTTTGGGGGTTAGGGTTTAGGGTTTAGGGTTTGGGGGTAGGGTTTAGGGTTTGGGAGTTAGAGTTTAAGGTTTAGGGTTTAGGGTTTAGGGTTTGGGATTTAGGGTTGAGGGTTTGGGAGTTAGGGTTTAGGGTTTGGGAGTTAGGGTTTAGGGTTTAGGGTTTAGGAGTTAGGGTTTAGGGTTTAGGGTTTGGGGGTTAGGGTTTAGGGTTTGGGAGTTAGAGTTTAAGGTTAAGGGATTAGGGTTTGGGATTTAGGGTTTAGGTAAAGGGTTTGGGAGTTAGGGTTTAGGGTTTAGGATTTAGGGTTTAGGAGTTAGGGTTTAGGGTTTGGGGGTTAGGGTTTAGAGTTTAGGGTTTGGGGGTTAGGGTTAAGGGTTTAGGGTTTAGGATTTAGGGTTTAGGAGTTAGGGTTTAAAGTTTGGGGTTTGGGGGTTAGGGTTAAGGGTTTAGGGTTTAGGGGTTAGGGTTTAGGGTTTAGGGTTTAGGGTTTGGGAGTTAGGGTTTAGGGTTTGGGGTTTGGGAGTTAGGGTTTAGGGTTTAGGGTTTGGGGGTTAGGGTTTAGGGTTTAGGGTTTAGGGTTTGGGAGTTAGGGTTTAGGGTTTGGGGTTTAGGGTTTAGGGTTTGGGAGTTAGGTTTTGGGGTTTGGGGGTTAGGGTTTAGGGTTTAGGGTTTGGGGGTTAGGGTTTAGGGTTTAGGGTTTAGGGTTTAGGGTTTAGGGTTTAGGGTTGTTATTGGTTAGGGTTTAGGGTTGTTTTGGTTTACAGTTTAGGGTTTCCAGTTTAGGGTTGTTATTGGTTTACGGTTGTTATTGGTTTACGGTTGTTATTGGTTAGTGTCTAATTAAATTTTCAAACACGTTCTGGATTTTTAAATCATTAATAAAGTAGATTATTGAGAAGAGACTAATGCTCTTTATAATGGTTGTTACAGCTTGTTTGCAAAGGAAACTCACAAAGGAGATGGCTACAAAATTTATTCCGGGGATGGAGGTGATTTTATGTTGCAAAAGAGAAGTCGTTGCATTTGCTACAATCCATGAAAGTGATCCAAATTCTATTTGTCACTTTAAAAGACTTGGCGAAGATAAGGTAGCGGTTATCGTATCAAGGATTCTTAGTGCACATGTTGAGCTAAAGCATAAGTGTGGGGATATGGAAATCCTTGGAGATGTTATGCCCTATAATACTTCCAACAAAGCATTTATTGCATGGGACAGAGATGAGACTTATCCAACACATGTCATCAGGAATACAAAGTGCATATCTTTGGATTTTAGAGTGGGAGATATTTTACAAATGTTATCATTTACAAATAAGTATGTAGCAGAAGGTCAAGTCTTGGGATTTGAACACTGGACATTTGCGCAGATGAGAATTCAAAAAGTTACTGATGATGGTATGGATGATAACTCAATGTCATTGGATGGTCCCTATTATGAGGTAGGTAAGGATTTGAGATGGAGCATGCAATTTTTAAAGATTGGAAAGACTCGGCATGTGGTTTTTAATTATAAACATAATGTATACTACAACATCAAAGAATTGAAAGAATATGCCGATGTACCAAGCTCTATTCCTTCAGAGATGGATGATTCCAATGCACTCAACTATAGCACTGACGTCTTATCAGAAGTCAATGAGTTCATTGGTACCGAGAAAGAAAAATATTTCACAAGTGATGCCTTATCCGGGGTGGATGAGTTCATGCACATTGAGAACTTGGGCAAAGATGTGAAAAGTGTTATATCTTCAAGCATGGATGGCTTCATGGATACTGATAAAGTTCTTGGAGTCAAAGCAGGTAACTATGGAATTATGGAAATCATGCACGATAGTATAATGAGTGATGTTCTCTCTGGAGTAGAGGAGTTTCAAGACTATGGAGTTATGAAATCCATAGAAAGTGCATCAATGAGCGATGTTCTCTCAGGAATAGATGAGTTTGAAGATCATTCTGGACACTCTATCACCACTGACTATGGAGTTATGAAATCCATAGAAAGTGCATCAATGAGTGATGTTCTCTCAGGAATAGATGAGTTTGAAGATCATTCGGGACACTCTAATGCCATTGTGACAAGTGGTTCTACGATTGTATCAAAAGTAGGGATGAGATCAACAAAGGACTATTCGGTGTTTGACTTTGATTGTGAACTTGTAAATGTTACAAATGGTTTAACGAATGTATCAAAAGCAAGGATGACATCAACAAAGGAATATTCAGTATTTGACTGTCAGCAGAGTGATAAGATCAAGGATGCAACATCTCATGAAAACAACGTGACAAATAAATCTTACAAGGAGAACTACACAAATCCAAATAAGAATGAACAGAAGGTCCCAAAACGGACATACAGATGCATGAAAAGACAACGAGTGCAGGCAGATCCAGAAAAGCAACCAAAGAGAATAAGAGTAATGAATGAAGATGTTATGCTAAAAGCAATGCGATCTATATGCTGTAAGCATACATGTATGCGATCCATTAACTTACATGACATCAAGGGTTGTAGAGAACATGTCTGGCAAAGGAAAGGAAGCAGAAGAAATGAATACCTACTCACGAGATTGTCTTGCTTTCTTGTAAATGATAAGAGAAGGCGAAGTTCAGGACATCAAATAAGGCCTCTTATAAATGGAAAAAGTATATGCAATAATGCATATCGCATTATTACAGGATTATCACATGGCACATATTGGAATTTGGCTAATAAAGCAAAGTATGGAGTTAAATTTAACATTCATGGAAACATAGGAAGGCCCAAAACAAGAGCCTCAACGGTTGCGGCAACAGCAATTTTGAAAGATTACATTTATGAAAATGCTTTACCGCAACCCCACCTATCAGAAATGCATCTTCCGATAGGTTTGACCAAAAAAGAAGTATTTAACTCTATTGGAGAAACACAGAGGCAAAGAGGGCATGCACCGACATCTTTTCACACTTTGTATACTCTTTGGAAAAAAAGCTTTGGACATGTTAAAATCCCAAAGAGGCAAAAAATGTCAAAGTGCAACGACTGTGATGATCTAAAGCGAGCACTTGAGAGTGCAACATCTCCAGAACAAAAAGAAGCTTACAAAAGAAAGAGAGAATTTCATCATGGACTTGTTCGACATTCTAGAATAAAATATGCATTTTGGAAGGAGCAAGCTATTTCTCACCCAAATGAGTATATGTGCATTATTGTAGATGGTATGGATCAAAATACAACAACATTACCTCGATTCATTAACACTCCACCTAAGCTACAAGGCAAATACTTTTTAAAGACACATCTATGTGGAATGTTAGTGCACGGATTTAAGTTTTTTGTAGACATATGGATTGATTCCTTGCATCTACACGATAGCAATCAAGTTGTAACATCCGTTATGAAGGCAATTCACAATGTACATGCAGAAAAAGGTCGCCTACCAGCAACTTTGAGAATACAAGCAGACAATTGCGGACGAGAGAATAAGAATGTACTCTTCTTTGCATTTTGCTCAATGCTAATCGCTCATAGAATCTTCAATGAGATTGAAGTTGGGTTTTTGTTGGTTGGGCACACACATGAGGATATCGATCAGAGCACAGTTTCAAGAGAACTAAAACACAAGGACATGGAGACAATGGATGACTTGATAAGAAAATGCGGGAGGCAAGTTGGTGGCCGTAAGGAAGGAACAATATGCTCAATGGTTGAGAGGATGTATGATTGGAAGAGCTTTATTCTACCTTTCATACAAAAAGGTGGTGATGCCCTGATTGGTCATAGCGCTCCACACTATTTTCGATTTTTCTTAAAGGATGAAAAACCAGTGATGCAATGACAACACTATTCTCTTGATACAAAATGGGAACCTGAAGAACCTTACTCTCTCTTAACTTCAATCTCGAGCAAAGAAATGCATCCAACATGGGCTCCTATAAAAGAATTCAGCGAGAAATCCAAAGGTGAAATAGAAGGCTTAAAAGCTTTTATTGCATACAAAGAGGAAATGCTCCGGAGATTTCCTGATTGGAAGCCCTCTTGGAAGGAACACACTACTGTTGTAATTAGCAAGACCTACCAATTGATAAAGGAATGCGAGAAGATGATATTAAGGCAGAACGGCCTTTATTTTGGCCAAATGTTGATAATGACTTGCATCCAGCATGTGGTCTCTTTGAAAATGAGTTTGAATCGTTGCTCCCACGTCCATATTGTGGACCCAAGAAGAGAGAGTTTATGCCACAAATAGACATAGATGTCCATTGTTTTGTTGAAGTTCGTCGACCATCGGATGATGAACATGAGAACGTGAAGTTTTGGGTTGCAAAAGTAGTTGACGTGAGCATGGATGACCGGGGGAGAGCTACAACATTTACAGCGGTATGGTATGAGCCAAGGGGCAGGAAGGAGAACCAAGATAACAGTACATTGTATAGTAGTTGTTTGAAAAAGGAATGGGTTCCAAACCATGAAGCAATTTCAAGACTTTCCACAAAGACAGTCATAGTATCCTGGAAATCAAGGTCAAAGAAAACAAAGAAGCACATGGGGTATGATGTAGAAGACAAAATAAAATTACCGCAACCAATTATTACGCACATTACAAAGTTCACAAAGATGCTCGCCCGGGAGGAAGTAGAAGGAGATAGCGCAAATGAAGAATGCCCATGATAAATGGAGCATTGAGCCGCATCCATTGATGACTGTGCAAGACCAAAAGAAGGCCGATTGCCAGGACGTTCACAAATCGAGAAAGAGTGAAGGTGGTGGTGGTTGTCAGATGAGAGTGAATGAAGATGGCACCCAAGCGACAAGTGACGACAGAAAGGACATTCTAAACAAGCAAATGTTTGGATCGCTCATTTCTGTGATCATGATAGAAAAGGACATTCAAACAAGCAAATGTTTGGATCGCCCATTTGTACTAAACTCATTGTAAAGGAAAAATTAAATTATTGAAAAGGCCACAGGAGATCCTTTGTACAAAGACTCATCCAAAGCAATATTTGTTGTAAAACTTATGACATGATAATGTAAAATTGCAAGCATAGCTATTGCTATTTTTTGGAGTACAAAAGAGGCTTCCATCATGTCTCATGTGTATATAAACCTTTTAATTTCTTGAATATTCAAGAGTGTTATAGTTTTCTGCATTGAAAGTAAAAAGAGTCTTACAGGTCTCTTATGTATACATTTTTAAAATGTTGTGAATCCTCAATAGCATGGTTTTTCATGGATTTAAACTAATAACTCGGATTTTTTATTTTAAGAATATGATTCTTATAAACAAGAAATACAAATTTAGGATTTAATAGTAGTTTTTGCATTATTTGTACAACATTGTAGAGAGATATTTTGAAATGTCTTATGTGAAAATGATAGTGCCAGAAAGTAAACTTTTGATTCTCGAATGACAGTTTCATAAAGTAAACTTTTCAGTTGGGAAGGATTTTAAGGAATAGTCCAAAAGTAGACATATGAGTCCAAAATTAATGAAATAAGTGTTTTTTGTAGGTTAAAAGCCAATTAAGGTAAGGTTAAAGGGACTCCTTCAAGATTTCATGAGAAGGGGTACTTGAATTCAAGGCATCCTTTACTCACTTTTACGAAGATGTTGTGAAAGACACATGGTAAAAGGGTTTTAAAGTCTTGTCTTCATAAATAAGAGAAGAACTTCCTCTTCAATCACTCTCCTCTTTATACCTCCCCTTTGCCTTTCCCGCCCCTCCCTTCCTCATGTTCCACTAATTAATACATTTTTTAATTCTTTTCAATTGGGTAGGACCTAGTTTGGAGAGAGACCTCTAATTTATGACTGAGCAAGCTCAATTGAATAAAAGGTTTGTGTGCAATGAAAAAGAGAACGATGAAGCGGCAAAGAATGTGCTACATGCTTAAAAGAATGTGCCACATGCTTAGGATTGCTTGCTATGAACTTGGAGGTGCATGGGAATCGAAGTGCCCCGAGAATAATACCATTTCTCTTTTTCAAAATAGGTGTTCAATCTGCAACCTCATATCTTACATCAGCTTCAAGGAAGTTGGCTGAACTACGCAACCTTATTTACAGTTTTGACCAAGATCACTAGATGAACTGTTTTGTTCCATATGTTTTGTTCGCTTTCTGAGCAAGCCATTGAAGATTATATCCTGTCAATTTTGGAAGCTGTGCATAATGCACACAGCTCGTAGCACAATTCCAAGCATGAAAGGCTTGTAAGCAAGAGCTTGGTAGCGCTGGGAAGGCTGGTAAAGACTGTGAGACACAAAACAACAAGCTCAGTTCACTAAAGATAGCTGCTTAAAGAAGTTGAATGCTCCTTACATAGTGCAGGAGGCACTCGTGCAACAAGACAGTCTCAAAAGCGTCCCGTGTACATGTGAACGGGTTGCAAAACAAGCTGGCAGACGTGGAAGCTGCAGCTAGTGTATTGATCAGCATCAACGCAAACACAAAATCTCTGATGGCACATGGCTGATACTGGAGCAGAGTAAAACCTGCAGCATATACACTAACAAGAACAGGAGAGCTTCTGCCTCTCTTTCTAAAGAAAAGCACAATCATTCTATATACATGAATCATGAATATCGCAAATCAAATCAACAACGAAGCCCAATTATTTAGGAGAGAATGAACGTCTAAAACTACCAGCTCAAAATGAACGTCTAAAACTGGAGCAAGAGTATCGTGTAATCTCTCATTAACGAAGTGGAGTAAAATACGATTGCAAATCTGCAAGAGTATACAAATGATTGAAATAGGTGAATTTGTAGAAAGCAACCAAGGATCGAGAGGAGAAGAGCTAGAGATCGTTCAAGGGCTCGGGCTTCGGGATGCGACCTTCCTGGCGATCGGGCATGAACCAAAACCCATCTTCACGCTGCACTAATCCTTTGTACTGCATCTGCCACCACGACCCCGGAATCAGATACTGGTCTCTCAGGAATTCCGACGACTTGTTGATGAGCGCCACATCTCGATTCACAACCAGCTTGAATTCCTCGTCCAGCCCTTGCGTCCCTGCTACCATATGCAAATGCGCTTCCAGATTGTGCCAGTTTCCTGGGTCGTTCGAATCCTTGAAGTATGGCGACTTCTTCGAGTTGAACACAAGCTCCTCTCCCATTTCCTTGTAGCCCATCAGCCATCCTGGATACCTTGTTATCAGATCGATCTTGTTCTTCACCCTCAATATCCTCAACCCTTCCAGCTCCTCACACTTCTTCTTGAACGCTGCATCTCCCACTCCTGGACACCCGAACACTATTGCCGTCACCAGTATCGGCTCCTTCCCTTCCCTTATATTCACCCTGTTCAATGCCAGGTCGAACGCATTCACCACCCCCAGCGCTGCCCCCAAGCTGTGCCCCACTGTCGTTATGCTTATATCCTCGTCCTTGTGCTTCTTTATCAGACACCTTGCCTCGTTCAGAATCTGTTCCCTCGCACTGTTGCAAGTGAATGCTGACTTGGGGTCCTTCGATGTGTAGATCGATAGCCACCCCTTTTCCACCATCGGAGGGTGGTGCTTCTCTAACTCTTCCCCTGGAGGAAGCAAAGGCGAGATGTCCGTGGTCCGGAATTTGAAATCATCGAGCCATTCAAAAGGGCGCATAGTGCCCCTCCACACAATCACAATATCCCTGCGGCCAAGAATCTCTGTGGCACTGTCATTGGACACCGCAACGTAGCCAATCCAATTGGACTCCTTGGACCAAGCTTCCCTGGACATCGATTTCATGAGCACTAGTTCGGGCATTTCTACGGTAGACGTCGCGTAGAGATACCTCGACACGTGATAATTGACATCGCGACCTTTGGTGAGGCCTGCCTGGTCGAAGAACTCTTCCTTAGTGAAGCGGCAGCTACCGGTGTACTTGGAGTGGGCGTCGGTCTCGAAAGAATCATAGACAGCTTGGTTGAAGTCACCATAGCGAAGGATGGTCTTCCGGAGTTCCAAATCGAGGGGGTCGAGGAGGCCATCCCAGTGGTCTAGTCCTTGGATCTGTCGCCAACGTTCTGCGAGGAAGCCTGAGGGAGGGAGGTGATCTGGGAGGTGATCTCCAGCAACTACAGAAGCCATAAGAGGAGGACTGAGAGGAAATTTCCAGGAAGTCGATGAGTGTCTGGTTGGGAAGCAAAGTGTGGAGAAGAAGGTGTGAGGGAAAGAGCGATGTGGGAAGGGCTTGAGCATTGCGAGGAGACGGAATTATCGAAGGGGATGAAGCTTCAAAGTTCAAACAGGAGCACAGAGGCCGACTGTGAACGTGTAGCTGAAAATAGTCGTAGACTTATCTGTAGAAGGCGCACGTTTCCCCGAGGGAATCGCCGCTAGGCCCCCCATTCCCGAGGGATTGGCTGCCAGACGCCCCTCTTCCCGACGGGAACGTACAACGTGCTCCCGACCGCGCAACATGTCGAGCCTACGTGGCACGTAGAACTTGAGTCTGCTGACCCTTTCCAGTGCCGTGGCAATCCTACGTGGCACGTAGAAGTCGAGTCTGCTGTCCCTTTCCTGAACGCCATTGATTGAAACCTACGTGGCAAGTAGACGTCGAGTCTGCTGTCCCTTTCCAGTCCGTGAATGGCTGACGTGGCAATTCCTAGAAGCATCTGATTTCTTTTTTCTTAGCGCACTATTTTAAAAAATGTCACTAGAAGATCGAACGGTCAAGATCTTACTGCCGTTGAAGATGCCGAGGCCTGGCGACATTCTTGTGTGGGAATTTGGGAAAAGGAAATTCAATGCCAAGCTTGTGCATCCAAAACATTATGAATGTCCCCCTAGCGAACTTTTATGATATCAACATGTGGAACTTGTTTTTCACCTAAAAACCAACAAGGTGAATGATCAAAATCATTCATGAGGCCTGAGAGAGAGAGAGAAGAAGAAGAAAAAGAAGAGAGAGAGAGAGAGAGAGAGAGAGAGAAAGGGGGAGAAAAAAATGGGGACACAAATAGCAAGCAAGAAGAAGAAGAAGAGAGAGAGAGAAAGGGGGACAAAAATAGCAAGAACAGAGGACAAAAATAGCAGCAGTGGATAGCCAATCACCCATTTGCAAGCGTCCAAAAATTCACCAAACTACCACTCTAATGCGGCCACCCGGCAAGCCACAATTAGAAGCTTTATCATCTCAAAACAAAGAAAACGATTACTATAGCCTTTCCCCTAGGGAGGCCAATAACCATGGTTTCCTAGTCTGTCAAGGCGATGAAGGGACCATCACATTTGGATTCCTTCATACGGGTAATCCATCCTGCATAGGATTACCGACCTGGTCATATTACCAAGGACATTGGCCACAAACGGCACCTATTTATGGTCGTTCGATTGCATTGCGGCTCACGAGGAGCGCCTCTTCAAAGCTCTTGGATCGATCAAGCAATCTGATGCAAAAGGCCATAGAGATCGCACGGATGGGGTAGACTGCACGCAGCAACACATGGCATCATGCAGCCATTTGATCAACGGTCTAAATCTACACACCACACGATTCGTTCCTTCGATCTAACAATTAGCAAAAGGTGCTCAACGCACACCATTAGATCTAATTCAAAAATCCCATGAACCACCGGATGAACGCCACGTGTGCTGCCTCCCCCATCCCTTGACGGGGCCAAAAATCATGTCCGTTTGCCGACAAAAACTGGGCGAAACTGGAGATCCTGGCCTTCGGCCGAATCGCCAGTTTCACCCGCTTTCCTCCCAGGAACTGCCTTTCGAAGACGATTCCCTACTCCTTCATTTTTACACATGTTCCCCACCATGTCATTTTGTTGTTGTAATGTCCATGGTTTATAAGTCCGTCATTTTACACATTTTCACCAAACATTGCCATATTTGACATGGGCAATTAGTTTAAAAACTTTTCCCACCATGTCATTCTTCTTTTCCCCACCATGTCATTTTGTTGTTGTAATGACCATGGTTTATGAGTCCATTTTTACACAATTCCACCAAACATTACTAATGACATGGGCAATTTGTTTTTCCCGTAAAACTTTTCCCACCATGTCATTCTTCTCTCGTAAAACCATGGTTTATAAGTCCTTCATTTTCACCAGACATTATGATATTCAACATGGAGAATTAGTTTTTCATGTAGAAACCCTTTTCCCACCATTCAGTAATGACCATACTTTATGAGTCCTTCATTTTTTACATCCTTCAAAAACTCTAGTTTCCTCAAATCATGAACCATCTTCACCAATGGTTGCTCATGTTGACCTTCCATTATTTCAAGTCACAATGAACATCATAGTGTTTTGTGTGGCAAATAGTAGGTTGGTAGGTGTGTGTGGGTTTGGTGAAAAGGAGGTTGAAGGTCCCAGAAATGACATAACTGAAAATGAGTGATGACTTACTAAGGGGCCTAAAACAGGATGGGAAAAGGTGGTCCCATCCATATTCAAATATATTTGTATCATGTTCCAATCCCACCATGTGCTTAGCACATGGATGGGACTAGTGGATGGACTAGCATGGGTATAGGATAGGAATGTATTTGTCAAAGATGTTGACACACACAAAGTGTGAAACTATGCATGCATGCTAGTTATCTATCATTTGAAAAGTAGATGTTGATGTGCACAAACCATAAAAATGTGCATGCATGCTGATATCTATCATTTTACGTTGGATGATGGTGTTTGACATTCACTCACCCCCTCAATAATATAGAAGAATGCTGCTTCGATGTTAACAAGCAAGGGAGCATGATGCTACATTAAAAAGCAAGAGAGCATGAAGGTTCATGGGCATTCCCCCTTTGTTTTACGTGGGTGGATGGATCAAGAGAGGGACAGACAAACAGATAGACAAACAGAGAGAAGGGAGGGCGGAGGATCCTTAATGATAGTACAATATTTCAGTAATATCAAAAACCATGTGGAAATCACCATCCAAGTCTCCCCTACATCACTTCACTATCAAGGGAGTGCTAACAAGTCCCACAAATCACCATCCAAGTCTCCCCTATAGGACCTCCTCTATCCCCAAATCACCATCCAAGTCTCCCGTATAGAGTCCTCTATCAAGGCTGCTAACAATAGGGAAGGTTACAACAAAACCATTATGAGGAGGAGGCCACAATCTCACAACAAAGTCCGAGCGGGGTTCTAGCTTTAGAGACAAGTTGTCAACCATACACAAGTCCATCTCATGGGCTCCCACATGATGCCCTACAATCATTTCTTTTAATGTGGTACTGGCTTTACTAGCATTTTCTGATATTGTCTTGGCCTATGACAACTAGTTACTACCATTTTTTGATATTGTCTTGGCCTACATTATAGCTAGCATGTTTTGGTAGTGGCCTGGCCTACATCACAACTACTAGTCACTATCATTTTCTAGATGCTTGTACCATGCACAAAAAACGTAACAAACATTACAACATTTTATATTTCTACTTTGTAGCATGTGATGTGCCTATTCTCTTGCATATGTTGCCATGTATAAGTTCCTTTTGCACCTTGTTCTATGTCTAGATGTGCATGTGATAAAATCTTTAATTTTGTTACCATGGTGAAGGCGTCATCACATACGGGCATATATAAAAGCAGTTGATGGCCATTCAGAAGAGGGGGCACAAACTTGGCAATATTAGTCATCAATAATCTTGAGATACAATTTGAATGATGACCTCATTCACACCCATGAAGGCCCTTTGGAAAAAAATCTTGCATTTTGATGCCTACCCACACATGAGGCGTGTGTATGCATTTACATTAATTTGTCTACAACAAAACTAGGCCTTGATGCAAAGCTCTTCTTGCCTAAGCTTGCTACTCTTGAACAAGACAGATCCTTCACTACCATTTAAAAAAATCATCAAAACAAGGTGGTCCACTAAGGTAGGTTGTCCTTTTACCCATTATGTCAAAACTAGGGAGGCTTTAAAAATCTAGCCATTCTGGTGTCAGAAAGAAAGCTATAATTTTTCTCATGCCATGCAAACTAATGTGATTTTTGTAAATCACCTTTTGGGATTGTGTCAAAAATAGGGCTATTTAGATAATCCAACCATTTTCTCATGCTAGTTAATGTACAAGGATTCTCAAAAAATATGATTTTTATGATAGTGGAGCGTTGTTTTTTTCTAAACAAGTTCAATTTTGAAAAGTCATCCCTTTCTCATAATGTCCATAAAAAGAGTGGTTTAAAAGGGTCATCTTGCATTCCGTTTTTTTTCTCACATGTTGGCATAATCAGGCTTCCCCTTTATTAAACACCAAGGTAAAAATTATTTTTAAAAAATTTCAATGTTCGATGCTTCAATATTTGACATCTTTGATGTGTGTGTGCTACACACATATCACGCACATGCATGCATATATGCATGTGTGCATACGTGTGTGTGTGTGTGTGTGTGTGTGTGTGTGTGTGTGTGTGTGTGTGTGTGTGTGTGTGTGTGTGTGTGTGTGTGTGTGTGTGTATTAGACAAGAACCCCAAAAGAAGGTTCAAGAACATATGAACGATAAGATTATCAAGAGATGTCCTGATTATGAAGAACCATGTCAACAAATCACAAAGGAAAAGTACCAAGATTTTATTCTCCAATGATAAAATCTTGTACAATACTTCAACTAGCAAATGCGTAAACCACTTCTGCAAAATAGATATAAAAGTTAGTAAGTGTCAAAATAAAAAAATGATAACTGTATGTATGAAAAAAAGTCAAAAGAAAAAACGTATGTATGATAAGTGTCAAAATGAAAAAATAATGCGAATAGTAAATGCATAAACCACTTCTGCAAAATAGGTATAAAAGTTAGAAAAAAAATAAGGTGGATCACAACATGACTAAGGATTATCCACGCTAAAGAATTATCCAATGGATGTGAATTAGTTGTATGGCACTAGCCCGACCAAAGGCTAGTTGGGAAATCAAAGTGTGTGTTTAGATTAAAAAGTCCCATCAATAATTGAGCCATACAATTAATTCCATCATTTGGATAAAAAGTTAAAAAATGAAAACTTATAAGGAAAAAATGTTTGAGACATCTAAGTTGAAAAATGCAACTAGAGTTTGCAAAAATTTCGATCAAATTAAGAATTATTAATAATATTGAGTTTGACAAACATAATATTGAAAAAAGATGTCGAATCCTCAGGCAGTCCAGGTTCCAAGGTCGAGGTCCACTTACCTGCCACCATCCAAATAAACTAGGGATTAGAACATCAGGGTAAATAGGTAATGCCTATTTTCCTCGGCTTGTTATCACTTTACCTAGGAATATAGACAACCATATGGATTCTTAGATAATTTAAAAAACAATTTAGCCACAGGTGAAGTTTAAGTCACAAGTGGAGTAAGGAGCGAATGAGTGAATGGGTTAAGAAGGGATTAGAGGTATGGAACAATTAGTGGGCTTCGTATGTGGGGTGGTTAAAAAGAAAGTGTAAAGGGAAGATTTCAAGGGGGTACATAAAAGAATAATCCATAGAACTTAGGGAAGTATTCGTATGTGTGTGTGTGTGCGCGCGCGCGCATTCATGTGTAAAGAAATAAGTGTCTGTGTGTGTGAGGTACATTTACTAATCAAATTTATTTTGTGTGTGTGTTGGATTTACCCAAAAAAAAAGTGTGTGTGTGTGTGTTAGACAAGAACCCCAAAAGAAGGTTCAAGAACATATGAACGATAAGATTATCAAGAGATGTCCTAATTATGAAGAACCATGTCAACAAATCACAAAGGAAAAGTACCAAGATTTTATTCTCCAATGAGAAAATCTTGTACAATACTTCAACTAGCAATGCTCATATCTGTCATCATCCAAAAAGTGTAAGTTAGACATTCATACCTACCACCATCCAAAAAGTTAAAGTTAGGAACAGAGCATATCTTAAGCAAGAAGGGAAGACAACTCTATCATAGGATTACTGCACTTGTTATCAATGTCTATATTAAAGTGCAAGAAAGTTTAATCCAAGGAAACAAACACAGAGACTAGAAAATTTTGGTAACTGCTAGTATAGATATATTACTCTCAATACCACAAACACACCAGCCATGATCCATCAAAACAACAAGTACCAAAGCCAACCAAAGATGATGGAAGGTCCCTAAAACTGAGCAAGCTAATATATAAAGTAGAAGCTCATGAGCCCATACAGATTATAGGTTCAAATAGGAAAAGCACAAGCTCCATGTAGGTCATGTGGACTACACAAGCATGATAGGGAAAGCATACCCAGCCAAAGGTAGCAAAAAGGCATAACACATGAAGAGCTCCATACCTAGCTAATGAGCTGTTTTGTACTTATCCTTAAAAAGAGCACTTCTTCTACATATGGAATGGTACCAGATTACCTCTTCCACTACCGCTATCTCTATATTTGGGATGAGGTTGTTGCTTTATTTAGAGAAGGAGAGGGGTTTTATCAAACTTTCAAAGCTAGAGAGTCTGGGCTCATTTTTCATTGATAAAATAAGTTATACTCTTGCATTTTCCACATATTTTACCCCTTGTATCATGAACTCTCTTATAAAGACCGCACAAGTCAACATGCACCAACTCTAGAGGAGCGTTTGCTCTATTCTTGCTTTCTTGTGGGAATGCCTGTCTCTGTTGCTTGCCCATCATGCAAGCTTCACATGGTTCTTTGATTTCTGCTACTGCAGGTAAGTGAGCAACCATACCTTGCTTTTGCATCTCCTTCAACATTGCAAATCCAATGTGGCCGAATCTTTCATGCCAAAGTCTGCTTGTGCCCACTTCAGCGGTGCTGTAAGAGCACTTAGCTCATACAACTTGTTCCTCCTCACTCCTATGCCAACAATATTGCCAGCACTATCTAGAATTTTTGCTCCTATCTTGTTGAACCTCACCTCATGGTCAAGCTCAGTTATGGAAGCAACTAATAACAGATTTCTATTGAGTTGTGGAACATACAGCACATTAGATAGTTTCTTAACATCTCCATTTACAGAAACAAATTAAACCGTACTTGTACCCTCAACAAGGCATTTTGCATTATTTCCAACCATCATGGTGATGGGTTCTTGTAGAGGCTGCAAGGAACAATATAGACCCTTCTTGTGGGTCATGTGATGGAAGGCACCACTATCCAACACCCATGAATCAGTGGTTGAAGCTTCTTGAACTGAGGAACACTCTTCCTCAATGGCCAGAAATAGATCCAACTCTGCTTCCGCTGTGTTAGCTGTCTCTTTCCCCTTATCTGTCTTCGTCAAGGTACCATTCTTTTCATCTGCTTTCTTGACCCGACAATCTGCAATCACATGGCCCTTCTTCTTATAGTAGAAGCACTCTCCTTGAAAGTTCTTCTCGCCGCCCTTCTTCTTTTTGTCACTACTAGTAGAGGACTCACCTTTGGTGGAGGAACCACCTTTGCCTTTCGCAGTGGCAGAGATGTTGGGATATCTCAAGGTGTATGCCTCAGGCACACCTTATGTTTCTATGTGTGAGTGCTAGAGGCACAGTTAGGTGCCCACAAGCACAGTTAGGTGGTGGAAAAGCCACATAGGATGATTGAGTGAATCTAGGAGCAGATTGAGGAGATGATTGTGGAGCTTTGAGGTCATCAGTGATGTCAGTGACCTTGTATGAGGTGCCTACTTAAGGACCTCTTTCTTCTTCATAGATTAATCCTTGACCACCATGAGATGGCATGAGAAACTATGAGACTAGATGTATCCTTGACATAGCTTGAGGTATTCCCTTGAGGGGGGGTTTGTTGGGATATCTCAAGGTGTATGCCTCAGGCACACCTTATGTTTCTATGTGTGAGTGCTAGAGGCACAGTTAGGTGCCCACAAGCACAATTAGGTGGTGGAAAAGCCACATAGGATGATTGAGTGAATCTAGGAGCAGATTGAGGAGATGATTGTGGAGCTTTGAGGTCATCAGTGATGTCAGTGACCTTGTATGAGGTGCCTACTTAAGGACCTCTTTCTTCTTCATTCTATAAGCAAGTATTCTGATTTTGTGTCAACTCTACTCTTTCCTTTCAGTGTTCCAACAAGAGAACGCAACATCCCCATTGCTACCTCCATCTCGAGCTTTAAGCCTCAATTTCTCGTCCATAAGTAAAGCACATAACTCCTCAAATGTCAATGGTTGGGTCCTCCTGAGTGTTAAGCACTGTTACCAGTCCATCAAACCTTCGTGGACATATCCAAAGACACCGCCGAGCTAGCGGATGGTAGTAGGATTGAGACTCCTAGTAGTAGGAAGTGTTGAGAGGCATGAGCAAAGAGGCATGATAAGGAATAAGGGTTAACATAGATCTCATGAAAGGTATAGAGTTTGGTACTAGAGTTAGGGAGGGATGTGAGAAGAACACAAAAGAGAGTGGTGAGATAGGGAGGATTAGATTTAAGCTAGACCACATATTCTCCAGACATATGTTTGTCAATTTTTGAAGGCATAGTCAACTTCAAGGTTGGACTTGACTTGGAATTACACCCCAAGGAGGTTGATGGTGCTTGTTACAACATGGGTAAGATTCCAGCTACTACCTGAATATTAGTACTTCCCATCAAACATTCCTATATAAGCATTGCATCTGGTTTTATTTGTATGAAGTTTGCATGAACTAAGAGACCATGCATTTTTCTCATTCTCATCCATTTTTTGGCATAGGTCATAGAGAGTCTTTGTGGTCGTCACTTGCCAGTTTCAATCAATATTAGATATTCTATACACACAATGTTCTCACCTTTGCTACTCCAGATTGTGCTTCTATGCTTTTGGACCTTTTTGCCACAGGAAAGATAATGATTCTAGGGAATCGAAGAAGGACTGAGCATTACATTCCTTCACACCCCTTTAATGGGAATGTCCTTCCTCTGAGTCAAACCAAGAGCTTGTCAGTGCTTCTCAAAAAGCTCTTTATCGAGTGGTTTGGTAAAGATGTCTTCAATATTTTCTTTGCTATCAGGGTTAGCATGTCCTCATATATTCGGATATGGTAGCCATGGAGGTTGCAAACATGAAGGTACATGCAGACAAACCTTCATTAATGTTGAAGATGATCTCGAAGAGAAGATGGAGGTGGCACGTTGTCTTGTATGTCCTAGAGTAAAATAACAAGGAGTCGAAAGAAGTGGACCATGGCCACGAGAGCGGGATCAAGTACCATGCCATAAGTCTCATTGCCTAGCCCTAAAATTAACTCATACTAAGTTGAATGTTCTCTTGGGGGAGGACTTCTATGCAGTGGTGCATTCAAGCTCAACACTAGAGGGCCACCATGGGAATGCAACCGCCATGTGTTAGTGTAGCTATCATTATTGGAAGTCGATTTGGCAATCTATCTACCAACGCCATCCTCTACCCACAATGATCTATTTGTTAATTTTGTATGTTGGCATCAAATAAAAACTTCTTTTTACCCTATGGTGATTCAATATCCACATAACCAATCATGGGTGTGCCTTGCCCACTGTTAATGGCTTGTATTAGAGCAAGACTAGGTTTAAGGAGTACCTTTGATAGTCGTTCCCATGCCTCTTTCGATGAGATGAGATTGTGTCTTGCTCCAAAATCCAACAAGGCTTTGGCAAGATGTGTTGTTTGTCCACAAACTTGCAACTTTATCGGCAACTTATTAGGGTCAATTGTTATATCATCAAGGTTGTATACCTTTTCCAAATTTGCCTTGTATATTGTTATGAGCCATTTCTATTTAAGTTTAGCTTTTTGAGCTCCGGCCTCTTCTGTTGTGTGCCTTTTCATGTGAGCGACCTCTATTTTAAGCTCTTTTTCCCTATGCCTAGCTTGGAGGGTTTTAAGGTTGAGCAGGCCATAGTGTCCCTTAAGCTTACTACCATTGATATATTCAACCATTTCCACTCCATCTAGCATAGCAATCTTACAAGCTCCTTGGGGGGTTAGTTTGCCACCCACTAGAGACCCATGCCCCTGTATTTAAGCTTATGCTTTGTGTTATAAAAGTACAAGATCACCCTTCTTTAGGTCTTTGTTCCTAAGGTTGTGATCAAACCAATTCTTTTATCATGATTTTTCAACTTTAAGGCAATATGCAGCTCAAATTCTAGTCTCATTGAGCTCTTCCAGCTCAATGATAGTCTTTCTCTTACCCAAATTCTTAGGCTAGGCACTATGAACTCCATGGGCATGACTACCTCTACCCTAAAGATGAGGCTAAAGGGGGTGCAGTTGGTGGCTACTTTATATGTAGTGCAGTAGGCCCATACTATTGCCATGAGTTTGTGTTCTCAGTTGGTGGTTTGACTAGCTTCCACCATGCGGGCCATGATTAAGCTAAACATCTTCTTTGATCTCTCCACTGAGCCATTGGCCCTAGAATTATAGGTTGTGGATTTCTGTTGCACGATCACAGATTCACTTGTTAGGATAGCGATGGTTTCATTTAGGAAATGGGTTCCTCTATCACTAACTAGCTCCAATGGGCATCCAAACCTCATAATACATTTTCATACAAGAATTTGGTCATCAATCTTGCATTGGCCCTTCTTGTGTCCTTTGCTTCCGCCCATTTTATGAAGTAATTGGTGGTTGTAATGATGTATCGTGCAGCTGGGCTTACTGGGCCTATGAAGTCAATACACACTTCTCAAATTATTGATCAGTCAGCACATTGGTAAGGTGCATCATATTGTCATTTTAAGGCACTTTTGGTCATTCGTCACGTCCATAAAAAGCATGGACCACTACTTTCTTGCAATATCTTATCTACCATAATTTTTGTGCCAAAGTTTCTACTAGCAATCCTTGAATAGCTTCATCAAGCACTTCTATAAACTCATCCTCCCACACACACTGATGTATGATGTCATCCTTTCCCATACGATAGAGTTAGCCAAGTATTAATTGGTACACTACGGAACCCTTATAGAGCTTGTAGGCCCTATCTTGTTAATGGATTTGTGTAGTGGGAATCCATTGGTGAGAAAGTGTCTGATCTCCTTGGCCCATTCCAGTATCAAGTCTATGAGGAAGAGTGGGGCATCTGAAAGATTATTATCCACACCTATTGGTGGTTCTCCATTGGGGATTTGAGACAGATGATCAGCCATCACGTGGATCTTCTCCTTACGAATTGCAATAGTGAAGTTGGGTTCAAGAAGAATCAACATCTAATGGGTTATTATCCCTGTCATGCATGGCTTATTTACTTGGTGATCAACAAAGAACATGAACTTGTTTGCTAACAAGTAGTGTCTAAACTTTTTGGCTACATATACCATGGCTAGTATTTCCCTATCCATGGTTGTATAATTTACTTTAGCATCATTGAGTTGATGGATTGCAAAATAGATTGGGTAGTCTAAATTATGCTCAAAGTCTAGTCTCATTGAGCTCTTCTAGCTCAATGATAGTCCTTCTCTTACCAAAATTCTTAGGCTAGGCACTATGAACTCCATGGGCATGACTACCTCTACCCTAAAGATGAGGCTAAAGGGGGTGCAGTTGGTGGCTACTTTATATGTAGTGCAGTAGGCCCATACTATTGCCATGAGTTTGTGTTCTCAGTTGGTGGTTTGACTAGCTTCCACCATGTGGGCCATGATTAAGCTAAACATCTTCTTTGATCTCTCCACTGAGCCATTGGCCCTAGAATTATAGGTTGTGGATTTCCGTTGCACGATCACAGATTCACTTGTTAGGATAGCGATAATTTCATTTAGGAAATGGGTTCCTCTATCACTAACTAGCTCTAATGGGCATCAAAACCTCATAATACATTTTCATACAGGAATTTGGTCGTCAATCTTGCATTGGCCCTTCTTGTGTCCTTTGCTTCCACCCATTTTGTGAAGTAATCGGTGGTCGTAATGATGTATCATGCCCCGTGCCCTTAGCTACAGCTGGGCTTATTGGGCCTATGAAGTCAATACACACTTCTCAAATTATTGATCAGTCAGCACATGAAGTCAATACACACTTCTCAAATTATTGATCAGTCAGCACATTGGTAAGGTGCATCATATTGGCATTTTAAGGCACTTTTGGTCATTGGTCGCGTCCATAAAAAGCATGGACCACTGCTTTCTTGCAATATCTTATCTACCATAATTTTTGTGCCAAAGTTTCCACCGGCAATCCTTGAATAGCTTCATCAAGCACTTCTATAAACTCATCCTCCCACACACACTGATGTATGATGTCATCCTTTCCCATACGATAGAGTTAGCCAAGTATTC
This sequence comes from Dipteris shenzhenensis, assembly GCF_047967505.1. Classification (NCBI taxonomy): domain Eukaryota; kingdom Viridiplantae; phylum Streptophyta; class Polypodiopsida; order Gleicheniales; family Dipteridaceae; genus Dipteris; species Dipteris shenzhenensis. Next base: position 17,567,584 of record NC_141614.1, on the reverse strand, counting down.
ATTGGTACACTACGGAATCCTTATAGAGCTTGCAGGCCCTATCTTGATAATGGATTTGTGTAGTGGGAATCCATTGGTGAGAAAGTGTCTGATCTCCTTGGCCCATTCCAGTATCAAGTCTATGAGGAAGAGTAGGGCATCTGAAAGATTATTATCCACACCTATTGGTGGTTCTCCATTGGGGATTTGAGACAGATGATCAGCCATCATGTGGATCTTCTCCTTACGAATTGCAAAAGTGAAGTTGGGTTCAAGAAGAATCAACATCTAATGGGTTATTATCCCTGTCATGCATGGCTTATTTACTTGGTGATCAACAAAGAACATGAACTTGTTTGCTACCAAGTAGTGTCTAAACTTTTTGGCTGCATATACCATGGCTAGTATTTCCCTATCCATGGTTGTATAATTTACTTTCGCATCATTGAGTTGATGGATTGCAAAATAGATTGGGTAGTCTAAATTATGCTCAAAGTCTAGTCTCATTGAGCTCTTCTAGCTCAATGATAGTCTTTCTCTTACCAAAATTCTTAGGCTAGGTGCTATGAGCACTATGAACTCCATGGGCATGACTACCTCTACCCTAAGGATGAGGCTTAAGGGGGTGCAGTTGGTGGCTACTTTATATGTAGTGTAGTAGGCCCATACTATTGCCATGAGTTTGCATTCCCAGTTGGTGGTTTGATTAGCTTCGACCAAGTGGGCCATGATTAAGCTAAACATCTTCTTTGATCTCTCCACTAAGCCATTGGCCCTAGAATTATAGGTTGTGGATTTCCGTTGCACGATCATAGATTCACTTGTTAGGATAGCGATGGTTTCATTTAGGAAATGGGTTCCTCTATCACTAACTAGCTCCAATGGGTATCCAAACCTCATAATACATTTTCATACAGGAATTTGGTCATCAATCTTGCATTGGCCCTTCTTGTGTCCTTTGCTTCCGCCCATTTTGTGAAGTAATCAGTGGTCGTAATGATGTATCGTGCCCCGTGTCTTTAGCTACAGCTGGGCTTATTGGGCCTATGAAGTCAATACACACTTCTCAAATTATTGATCAATCAACACATTGGTAAGGTGCACCATAATGGCATTTTAAGGCACTTTTGGTCATTGGTCGTGTCCATAAAAAGCATGGACCACTGCTTTCTTGCAATATCTTATCTACCATAATTTTTGTGCCAAAGTTTCCACCGGCAATCCTTGAATAGCTTCATCAAGCACTTCTATAAACTCATCCTCCCACACACACTGATGTATGATGTCATCCTTTCCCATATGATAGAGTTAGCCAAGTATTAATTGGTACACTACGGAATCCTTATAGAGCTTGTAGGCTCTATCTTGTTAATGGATTTGTGTAGTGGGAATCCATTGGTGAGAAAGTGTCTGATCTCCTTGGCCCATTCCAGTATCAAGTCTATGAGGAAGAGTGGGGCATCTGAAAGATTATTATCCACACCTATTGGTGGTACTCCATTGGGGATTTGAGATAGATGATTAGCCATCACGTGGATCTTCTCCTTACGAATTGCAAAAGTGAAGTTGTGTTCAAGAAGAATCAACATCTAATGGGTTATTATCCTTGTCATGCATGGCTTATTTACTTGGTGATCAACAAAGAACATGAACTTGTTTGCTAACAAGGAGTGTCAACTTTTTGGCTGCATATACCATGGCTAGTATTTCCTTATCCATGGTTGTATAATTTACTTTAGCATCATTGAGTTGATGGATTGCAAAATAGATTGGGTATTCTAAATTATGCTCACTTGGTTGAGCCAATACACACCCTATTAAAAATTTCAAAGCATGTATATGGACATGGAATATCAAGCCCCATCTCATGCCCTTAGAACTGGTGCAGTAGCCAAGGTGAGTTTAAGGGTGTCAAAGGCTACTTGGCATTCTTCTATCCAAACAAAAGCCACTAGTAACTTTTATAATGGGTAGGAAATGTCTACATAAAAGATTATGAACCTTTGGTATAGCTTGTGTGCCCCGTGAAATGTTGTACACCCTTAGGGTTTATAGGAGGTGGGAGCTCCAAGATGAGCTCGATCTTGTTATAGTCTATGGAGATCCCATTCTTTTATATAATATGCTCAAGAATTACTCCATGCTTCACCCAAAAGTGGCAATTGAGGGGTTAAGGGATATGTGGTACATGTGACACCTCTCTAGGACCAATATAAGGTATTTAAAATGATCATCCCACTTAGAATCAACATTTTAGTCATCAAAAAAGACTTGTATGAAATCTCTTAGATACTCCCTAAAAGCTATGCTCATTAGTCTTTGGAACATTGTAGGAGAATTGGTGAGCCCGAAGGCATCACTTATGGACCAAATACTCCCCATTCCATGGAAAATGATGTTTTATGTTGATCTTCCAGGGTTGTGGATACCTAGGTGGAACAAGCCAGTGGACGCAAAGACGACTAGAATGGGCTAGTGTGGGTGTAAGCATCTCTACACTTTTGTAGGGGTCCTCAAGGTGGGACCTCTTTTGCATGAGACCTCTTGAGTAAGAGTCTCTACAGTATTTGTAGGGAACCTCTTGGGGTCTCTACATGTCTTGTAGGGGAGCTAAAAAAGTGTAGGCATTGTCTTTCTCACTCTAGATCTAGATGTTGTAGGTATGCTCAGATATTTTCTAGAAGGATTCTGGCTATTCTCATCCTTTTAGATTCATCATACCATCTTTCAAGCTCAACATATTACAAGCAAAACTTTGCCGCTACACTAAACACACAATGATCTCATTTTCATTGCTCTAGACTATGCTTCTGTGCTTCTGGCCATTGTTGTCACAAGGTTAATCCTTCTTCTCATTAATTAGTTATTAGAAAAGAATTTTTTTAATCCACTCAAAAAATGGGAAAATTATAGTATGTTGCTATGACAATCACTATGCACAATGTTGTTATTTTTATTGTTGGAGTCAATTTTTCATTATAATCAATCCCATATTCTTGAGCATAGACTTTTGCTTTTAAGCTTGCCTTGTATTGTCAACTTGACCATCTATAATGGTTGTAACTCTATAATCACATTTTTTTGTCCAATGTTTCATGTGTGGACTTAGGTTGCATCCACCATAGATTAGCTCTCTTAAGGAACTCTTAGCTTAAGTTTTACCATATCCATAATCCAAGGCACTCGTGTTTTTTCACATGATATCAAAGCCTCCCCTTTCCTCATGAGCCACTCTCCCTCCTCGTCACAATCTCCCTCTTCATAACTTTCGTCGCTCACAATACATTTCCTCACTAGTATTGTATCAGAGGAAAGGTTGCTAGTTTTGGGTCATTGATAGAATTTGTGATCTTCCTATGTTCCCTCAACTTTGTCCTTTTGAGGAACATATGCAAAACTAGTGTGCAATGAGACAGTGTTGTTATCATGCTATAGACCCTACATGTGTTTGTCTTGAGCAACTCCATCCGCTTGTTCTCTAGTATCCCAAGCTCCACTTAATGTTATTTTCTACTCTCCAAGCCTTCAGCTATAGCAAGCAAACTTGAAAGAAGCCAATCACACATAACTCAAGAAATGACCAACTCTACAAGCTATAGCCCACAAAGCAAGCAAGCCATTGCATTAGATGATGGCTTTCTAACTCAGCAAAGCTTTGATGCTACCACATTGTGCATCAAGCCAAACACACTAACAAACTTAGATGAGGAGAGCTCGCAATCTAGTCGCCCATCTATGGCTACTACAATGGATAGATGCAATGACATAAGCAACACACAGCAGTCGTGGAATGGACCAAACAACACAACATAGATGGTTGATTCTATAACAACATAGCCACACTAATTCTATGTATTTAGTAGCTAGACCTCAATGTTGCAATGGACAATGGGCACACGGTACCATCAACCCAAATAAATCTTCTTCCTTAGATCATAGCTGCACTGCGAAATGACCATTGTTGCCATCAATTAGCCCTCAAGTTTCTACAAGTTGCCATCACCAGCCTTGTGAAATGACCGTCGTTGCCATCACTCAACCCTGCAAGTTTTTACATCGTCTTTCTTATATGGCATAGACCTTAGGCCACATGGCAATTTTACATGATAGATAGGTTACCCATATTAGGGTTGGTTCACCCTACCATATCATCAACCACATCATCATTGCCACATGGTATTCTAACTCCACCTAAGCATAATTTTCCCCTTGTTAGGAAAAGGATTTGTACATGCTTCAAAATGGAAACTTAATCAATTTTTTGGGCTCCACATACTTATCAGGTCAAAATCATAGTATGCTATTAGACTTTGTGAATATTGAAAGAATTCAATTGATAAGACCTTTGGAACAAATCATAAAGAAAAGCATGATTATCATAAGCATGCAAAAAGCTTAAGTGCATGAGATGATTAGAACACAAAACATGGCACCCACACATAATGCATTAAAGACACATGAAGAACAAGGCACCATGCATCAAGCAAAGAGGATATTTCCATCTGATAGAATGCATTAAAAAGTAGATTTTATCACATTTGGCCCATGTTTTGTAAAGGTCACAAAAGGAGCAGACCTTTGTTTTAGTTATCAAACTTGACTAGCTGAGAGTAGCTATGTAAACACCTAGGGGAGGTATTGATAATGTTGTAATACCACACTTGACCACCTTAAGTATCAAGTATGGAGGTGTTGGAGTTTTCTTTGCTAAACTCACATCTATCCACCTTATAATAACCAATGCATCATGGCACTGAGGGGAGCTATTGAGAATTAATGGTGCCATGGCAGATAAGTAGAGGCAAAGGCATGAGTAAAGGTATGGGGCAAGGGCATACTGCCACATGGCATGGAGGCATTATCCCACATGTGAGCAAGCATATGCAAGTATGTATCCACTCACATAAAAGTAAGGTTCAAGCAATAACATCAAGCAAATATTAAGCCTCTCTATGAGTACAAGTCTCAATCTTATAACCTAGTTGTGCTTGAGTCTATGCTATCTACCTTAGTTCTCCATCATGTGTAGTCTTAGGTTGCATCCACCACTGAGTAGCTCTAGTCAAGCACATTTAGCTTAGTTGCACTAGAGCCATATCTCCAAGCTACTCATGTTTCTTCACATGTCCATGTTTGATTGTCCATGATGGTATTGTGAGTCTTGTAGATTCTCTCTTTAGCTAACCAATTCATTGATTTCCATTACCTTTTCCATGAATAAAAAATCTGCTATAAAATTCATAGTGTATGTTCATTACCAATTCATTGATTTCCATTACCTTTTCCATGGTATAGTGAGTCTTATAGATTCTCTCTTTAGCTAACCAATTCATTGATTTCCATTACCTTTTCCATGAATAAAAATTGCTATAAAATTCATAGTGTATGCCCATTACCAATTCATTGATTTCCACTGCCTTTTCCATGAATTGAAAATTGCTTTAAAATTGGTAGTGTATGTCCATCTATGCAAGGCCTTTTTTCCTCTTGTAGACCCTTTGAGCTATGCAAAAGGACTCTGTGTGCATCAACTATTTGAAGCCTTTGTTTTTCTCCATTTGCAATTGGTGGTAACAAGCCAAATTTTCCTAAATTAATACATTTTGGCTCTCTATCTATAAAAGGATCTTTTTCCAAGAAAAAGACTTCTATTAAGTAAGAGAACAAACCCGCGAGAGCAAGCTCAAAGCGGAATACATCATGAAATCATAAGGATAAATAAAAACTCCCTCGGAGTGAGGTGGAAAACAACCAAGGCTGAGGCTGAAAGTGCCACCTCAACCCTGTAGTAGTCTCAGAGAAGAAAGGAGAATCCTTCCATTCCTTGAAGAAAGAAGCCCCTACACAATGGTACAAAAAATAGGTTTTTGCTTCCATAAAAGTTCATAGCATTAGGTCTCATTACAAATATTCGGCATTGCATTGTATATGGTCTCATGCATCTCTGAAGAGAGGTAGTACATGTTGCTATCATTGTTCCTAGCATCCATCAAAAACTTAATGGACTTCACTAAATGAGAAGGAAGTTTAGAATGATGAATTTCCTTAAGGGAAAAGGCTATTGGATGTTCATTACCAATGAACTTCCAAAGCCTCTGTGCATCTGGCTCTCCAGATATGCCAGGATGCTATGCTTGCTAGAATCTCCCAAGAAGTATCCACAGAGGCATGTACAGCTGTAAAAGGAAGGTGTGGTACCACATCCAACGAATAGGACTCAATCCGATGACATCGAACCAAAATGGCCCGAGAGGAGTCAACTCTCTCATAGAAAACCTGAGGTCCTGTAAGAGAAAGCCAAGCCACTAAACCCCATGTCATAAAAAATGGGGAGTGGGCAAAGTGACTGAAAATCCTGGCTGCCCCCATCCAAATCATCCTTGCCTGTCTGCAATCCCATAAGCAATGCTGAATAGACTCCGAAGCAGAAAGGCATCGAGGGCATGTAGGGTCGGCTCCGAACCTGGACCTCCAAAGGTTCACTGCAATCCCACCATGTATAGAAAGCCAAATGAAGATTGTGATCTTTCTATTCCTGTGGAATTTCCAGAGTCTCCTCCAAAAGCACCTCTGCAGATCCACAGTGATATCAAAAGACTCCCAATGAGGAACTCTGGAAGGTCTCCAACCTCTACTACTGAGCTGATATCTCCTGGCATTACTGACTGTGTAACGAAAGAAGGGGATGCTCTTCTCTCAATGCCCTGCGTCAATCCACTCCCACTCTCCGAGGTCCCACTGCAAATACCTGATGGGAACTCCCCCAAAGAGCCAGAGCCTCCAAGACCCGGTAGAAAGTAGTCGGGGGTCTGGGTCTAGGAACCACTCTGAATCTGATCCCTACACCAAAAGACCTACAACCCTGATAGGCTGAAAAGCAGACTCAAGTAAGATGTCCTCCATGGACCTGAGCAATCTGCCACCATCCTGGATACTAAATACCAAAGCATCCTCCTGTGCATCTCGAAAGGCCAAAACCTGAAGCGGAACACCGCCTCTCGAAAAAGTACCTACCCAAGTGGAGGAAGTGAGTGGCAAATCATCTGTGTCTACCCAAACCTCTGGAAGGGCTGCCTCAATCTACAAGATCCTCCCTGCACTCCCTCTGAGATGTCCTGTCAGCCTTGACTTGGTCTCCTCTGGAAGCCTGCGGAAAGCTTTCCAAGACCCCATAGAAGATGCAGGTCCCCTCTCCCACCTGGACCACTGCATGTAAAGTGAGGCACCCAGTGGTCTGCCATGATCATCTAAAATACTGTCATTCCACATGATGGGTTGCCTATCAATCTCTTCCAGAGAGGAAGGAGGAATCCTCCGAAGAGTGCTTCTGAAACTGGCCCAAGCTTTCAGAATGGCAACCATGAGAGGGGACGAAGGTGATCTAAGGTGTGCTGTGGTGAAGATCCACCTAACACTGCTCATCCAGTCTCCTCCTGAAGAAGGTGTGCACCTCTGTATGCTGTTGATAAGAAAGTCCTTCCACGGTTCCTGCCCTTGCATAAGTCCCTGCACCACCATCTTGCAAAGTAAAGCTCTGCATTGTAAATCTGGATCAATAATATTAAGACCCCCTTCCTATGTAGGGAGGATGAGGGTCTCCCAAGCCACCCTAGCTAAGGCATCTGCTCTGCCATCAAGCCCACTCCAGAGAAAGTTTCTCATCGGTTTTCTAAGCTGAATGATGCAATCCCTAGAGCGGCACCAACATGAACAAACAAACCAGGCTGTGGCCAAGAGGACCTGGTTGATCACCACAACTCTAGAGGCAAGATCCAGCTTGGCTGAGCTCCAAAAAAGAAGCTTCCTTCTGATGCTCTCCAAAACGGGAGCAAACTACTGCGTGGTAGAAATATCCAAGCCGACTTGGTAGCCCAAATACCTGATAGGCTCACCTCTCTGAACCCAAGTGAATCCTATGTTAAGCCCCCAAATTGGAGTGTCCTCATCGCTGATCCAAAAGCCATTGGATTTATGCTAATTTATCTACGCCCCTGCCGCCAAGCAAAATAAATCCAATGCTGTCCTGAAAGAAGTGAGCGTCTGTGGAGTGGCATTCAAGTAAACTACTGTGTCATCTGCCAACTCACTGTCAAGAAGCTCCTCTTCCCTTCTGATGGGAAGTCTCAGCCCAAAGATGTCAGCTTGAGATCTAACATAGATACTCATAGCTTCAGCCATGAACAAAAAAAGGAAAGGAGCAAGGGGGCATCCCTGACGGACTGATCTCGAAATCTGAAATCTCTCACCCCTTACCCCACCAATAAGTACCTGGCTGTGGGCTGATCTCTACAAAGAGGAAACACCTCTGATCCAAGCATCAGTAAAGCCAAAGCGTAGAAGGGTGCCCTCCAAAAAACCCCAATCTACTCTATCATAAGCTTTTTCAAAATCCAAAAGTAGAATGGCAAGATTCTAGCCACTCTGCATGGCCCACTCTAAAGCTTCCTAGAAAGAAAAAATGTTATCAAAAATGCTTCTGCCATGCACAAATCCCGTCTGAGTGTCATGAATAAGATCAGGGAGAAGTGGCTGCAATCAGAGGCTGATAGCCTTGGTCAGAATCTTGTAACAAGTCCCCAGAAGTGTGATAGGCCTCCACTGGGACACTAAATTTCTGCAACCTCCTTTTGGGATAAGGTGGATGAGACCCTCTGTAAGCGACCCAGGCATCTCGCCAGAGTCCCAAATGGCCTGCAGGGCTGAAGTAATATAGTCTCCAATCATATCCCAAAATGCAATGAAAAAAGACGGGGTGAGGCCATCCGAACCTGGGCACTTGCCCTTGTGAAGGGCTGAAAGTGCAGTCCTGAACTCTATGTTAGTGAAAGGTACATCGAGTAGAACATGCATACCCGGATTCACCAACAAATAGTTTGTCTAGCATCCTCTCTATCATGTGTCTCAAGATCAGCTGTAAGAAGGGTGGCATAGAAATCTGAAGCTATGCGTAAGACATCATCAGGCTCTGTCTGTAAAACCCCATGTGAGTCAATAAGCTGGGATACACTCTCTCTACTGTGTCTAGGGCCAAGAGTAGAGAAAAAGTGTTTATTGACTCTACCACCCATCTGAATCCAGAAGGGCTCCCGTGCATGAAAGGCATACTCTACTCTCTGATCAAGCGCAATAACTACTGATGAGCCCTTGCTGCAGCAAGGCACTCCTGAATCCAAGCATCTGAAGGCCGTTTCTGCTCTTCCCTCTACAAAGCTGCCAACTGCTGATGAACACCAATCTCACATCTGAGAATATCTCGTCTCCTGGTACAAGCAACTGAGCGGTAGAAGTCGCTAATACCAGAAAGGGCAGCGGCTACATGTGATGGATATGGCTACCCACCCTGGACATGAGCAACCCATATCTGCAGGGTTGCCTCTGTAAGGTCCTCCTCTGTGTAAAAGGCATCTGGAATCTTGATGCTGGCAGACCAGCCTCTTAAGTGAGGCTCTGAGATAGCGAGCACAACAGGAAAGTAGTCTGAAGTGGAAACCCCAGTAGCAATGCATACCGATCCACCTCTGTCTAGTGCCCAATCATCTACATAGAATCTGTCAATGCGTGCATGAATAGGCATCTGCTACCTCCTGTTCGACCAAGAAAATAGGAGGGACTATGGCTGAATAAGAAAGGCATCATCACACCAAGTATCTCTACCACCGAAGTGAAAAAGGAAGGCATCCCAAGCTGCTCTCTCCAAGGAGTGAAGTCCACCTTCTCTACCCCCTTTTTTGTCTGATGGTAACTCGACCATGTTAAAGTCACCTCCAATCACCCATGAATCCACAATGGGGGCCCAGGAGAGCAAAGTCTTCCACATAAGGACACGTTCCCCTCTAATGTTGGAGGCATACAGGTTAAGGAAACCAACCTTACGCCCTCCAATCAAAAGAATAATCCACTGAGCTCTAGAGGGAATAATGACTCCATGTCCAACCACTAAAAGGAGAACCGACTGCGAAACTGAAATAGAAGTGCCCCCCCTGGTGCCCAAAGCAGGTGACCAAAAAGTATGGCCAGAAAGCAACTTGCCTGACTTGGCACAATCTCTAGAATCCAGCTTGTGCTCTTGAATAAATAAGATATCAATGGAACCCCCAGTAACACCTGGATGAAGCTGATCCCGGATCAGCTGTCTACGGCGGCGATGTGGGACGCCACCTAGGCCCTGTATGTTCCAACTAATAATCCTCATCGACGGGAGGATGTAGAGTGGAACACCTTACCCGACCTAGTGGCGAAAACAAACCCCTCAACATGGGAAGACCTCCTGCTCGAGGAGGGAGGGATGGAACCAAGTGGTGGAAAATCAACAGGAGAAAGAACCCTGCCACCTGAAGAAGAAGCCCTGTCAACAGGTAACCCAATCACTGGCTCCCCAAAAGTAGCGGGCACAAACTCCTCCTCTGGGAAATCTGAACTATCTGCCAGGGCTGAAAACGAGTTCCTATGGAGCAAGCCAGACACCAAAGTGCGAAGGATCCCTTCTGAAGGAAGAGGATCAATAGTGTAAACCAACCCCTTCCCCCTATCCAAGGGAGGAAGTGAGGATTGCTCTCTATCCTATGTTTGCCCAGCCGTGGAGACCTCTACTGCCTTAAGAAGAGTGTCTGGCACCACTGGATCTAGGGAAGAAGCTGCAACCAGGGAGGAGGTCAAAGCTTCAGCGTCTCATATTGTGCAAGGTGAGACTGGAGGGACAGCTCAAGGTGAATCAGAGTCCACTAATGTACCCTCGTGAAAAGGAGGAGGAATCTGCACACATGCCGGAACCCACTGAAGAGTGTGGCATGCCCCTGAGGTAGGTGGGGGTTGGGGAGCAGGTGATGGACTTGTACCACCCCCCTGTCGAGGTCGAGGAGCAAGTGCTGGACCTGTACCAACACCATCCTGAGGAGGACCGCCATGCGAAGGTCGAGGAGTAGGTGCTGGACCTGTACCACCCCTTTGTCAAGGCCGAGGAGCAAGTGTTGGACCTATACCACCCCCCTATCCCCCCTGTCGAGGCCATGGGGCGGTAGCTGTACCAGAGGGCTTCTTGGGCCTTTTCTTCTTCCTGGGGCAATCCCTGGCAAAGTGTCCAATGGTCCTGCATATCCTGCACTGGTCCTGTCTGCCTGAAATCTCTACTCTCTGGTGAAAAAAGGAACCATCCGGGCATTGAATCATAACATGATCCATCTTGAGGTTAGGATCCTTACAGAGGACCCTAACTCTAGGTACCCCATCAGCCTTGGTTGCCTCTGTTGTAGTCAATGACAACCCAGGGAGGGGTGGGATCTCAGCAACTACGCCAAAATGCTCCCCAATAACAGAAAGAAGTCGATGGTAAACTTGGGGAAGCCCAGGGAATCTGATGAAGAGCGAAAAGATTTCCTTATCTGCCTCCACTGGGTCGAAACCAATATGAAAGGCTTCAAAGAAGATCTTCTTGTGTCCCAAGTGTAAAAACTCAGCCTTGAGCATAGTGCTCGCAGCCTCTGGAGTGTCAAAAACAACCTAGAAAAAACCTGGTCTCAGAACACGAACATCTAACAATCGTGGAGTGAGGTCTGGGGGGAGAGCCGCAAGTCTCTGGCTTGGGATCTGGAGGGGTGAGACCCGAAGATGCATGCTAGTAACGTGGTAGAGCATTCAATCTCTACATCCTTCTTGAGCTGCTGCAACTCGTCTTTAGAAAAGGTAATAGTTTTCACAGCCAGTGGAGGTCGAGCAGGATTGGCTGACGGAGTATCCATCGCCAATCATGGTGAGGAGGCCGACTCTAACAAATTGGAGGCTCCTTCCGCTCCAAAAAAGCTGCTAGAGAAAGGGGTTTAGAAAAAAGGAAAAGGAGGTGAGGAGGGAGCGGGGGGAAGGGGCGAGAAGGGGAGGGGTTTAGGGGAGAGGCTGAGAGGTGAACGGGAGGGGGGCAGGCTGAGAGGGAGGGAGGGGGCAGGCTAGGAAGAGGAAAGGGAGAGGAAGGAGAAGCAGGAAGGGGGGGGCTGAGGAGCAGGGAGGGGGAGGGCTGAGAGGGAGAGGAGAGGGAGAGGAAGGAGAGGGGGGGGCAGGGAGGGGTAGGGAGGGGGCGAGGAGCAGGGGAGGAGAGGGAGCAAGGAATGAAGGGAAGGGGGAGGAGAGGGAGAGGAGGGGGCAGGCTGAGAGGCAGAGAGGGGGCGGAGAGGCAGGGAGGGGGCGGGGGAGCAGGCAGGGAGGGGGCGGAGAGGCAGGGAGGGGGCGGGGTAGCAGGGGGCAGGCTGAGAGGCAGGGAGGGGGCGGGGGAGCAGGCAGGGAGGGGGCGGAGAGGCAGGGAGGGGGCAGGGGAGCAGGGGGTGGGCTGAGAGGCAGGGAGGGGGCAGAGAAGCAGAGAGGGGGCAGGGGAGCAACAGGCAGGGAGGGGGCGGAGAGGCAGGGAGCGGGTGGAGATGCAGGGAGGGGGTGGGGGAGTAGCAGGGAGGGGGGCGGGGGAGCAGGTTGAGAGGGGTAGAAGAGGAAGTAGGCTGGAAGGGGGCGGGCTGAAGGGGAGGAGGGGAAGGGAGGGAGCGGCTGAGGGAGAGGGAGGGGCTGAGGGCAAGGAAGAGAGGGAGGGACGGGCTGAGGGAGAGGGTGCAGCAAGGGAACGGGGAGGAGCAACAGCTCAGGACCCCTCTTATTTTCTAAAAGGATCTTTTTGAGCCATATAGCAATAGAACTCTAATTCATTAGTGAACGACATTATTACATGCTTTTGGCATTTTCTTCTCATCCATCATGCAGCAGGCATGTTCTATGATTGCTTTGTCTTTTAGCTCCGTAATATCATTCTATGTATTATAATTTTTTTTACCTTTTTTCCTATTCTTTGCATTGTGCTAGGCTATAGCCTCTCGTATGAAGGTGTTGGTGTAGACAGGACCTGCAGATGGTTGTTGGTAGAGAGCGGGCGATGGAGAGCCATTTGAAGGCTAAACTTACCTTGTAGGGGAGCAAACCAAGAGCTTTGTGAGTCGTCTATAGTCATAGGTGCCGCTTGTCATGGAGATGGGTCGCCTTGTTGCTTTAGTCATTAGAGTTACAGTTGCAACTGTAGAGTCCACTGGCCGGTTGCTTTGCTTGTAGCAGGAGGTCAATGGAGATCAAGAGCCAACTGAGAGTGGGCTGGCATCATTTGGAGAAGGCCCGTGAAATAGTCGATGGAGTCTCCTCTGTGGCAAAGCTACAGGAGACTGTTTTTGATGCTGCATGTCAATGAAGCCCCTGCAACTGCTATAGGGGTCACCTGCCATAGTTGAGAGGGATCCACAGCGTCTGTTGGCTATGTAGAAGGCTACTGTTGGAGAGAATATGAATAGAGCCAAGAGCTGTACATAGGCAAGAATCCTTAGGGCATAGCTCGTTGGTTGAGCAGGTTGTTTAAAATCTAGGAGTCACCTTCAGTCATTTGCACCTTAGAAGAGTCGTTATGATAGGCGCTGTAGAGGAGCCATTGTGCTTGGTGTTGTAGAAGAGCCGCTATGCTATGGAAGCCGCTATAGAAGACCAAGTGTGAAAAACAAGTGGACGAGCGACAAGCTGAAGGTCACCTTATGAGCCTTAGCTTGTTGCCTATGGTCTGTGGACCTTTCTTTGAAGCATTTCTTTGTTGAAGTAGTGTGCCTTGTACCTCTTAAACTTCATACACTCCGATCTCTCATAAGAGAATACTCTGATCCCTTGGAAACAAATCTCTCTCTCAAATTACTCACATGTAATGACGGAAAACTCTCTTCCTTCCCTCCTTGGAACATAGTCAACATCCTCACTGCTTTCTCCATCTTGTTGTTGTTGTCGAAGAAATCTCTTTCTCTCGATGAACCAAGAATTCCTCTCAATAAAATGAACAGAAATCTCTCAATCAAATGGATGGAAATTCCTCTCAAATGGATAGGAATTTCTCTATCACTCAACAGAATTTTTCTCTCACGGAAGAGAAAACTCGATCTCTCAATGGAATTTTTCTCTTATGGAAGAGAAAACTCGATCTCTCAATCTCTCAAACTATCACACTCTCTCATACTCTCACATGCGGATCACAATGGCTCAGCGGAAGGCAGGGGCACTCTGATACCATGACAAAATATGAAGAGGGGAGAGGAGAAGAGTGGAGATGAGGAGAGAGGGCATTGCTAGAGAGCACACCACAAATGACTAAGTGTACACTAGATTTAGTTGAAAATGTAGAATATATACAAACCTATTTAGGGTTAGGGTTAGGACATCTAACCCTTTCCTTTATAGCACTCTATTGGGTTAGTGCTACGCACATATGATCACATGATGGTGCTATGCACATATGATCACATGATGTTGAGCATGATCTCTCAACATCACAAACCTCATTTGGGAAATGAATAGGCCGTAAACCTTGAACAACATTGTTCCTCTTCATGAAAACAATGATTTTGTAACCTAGACACCCAATTTTTTTGTGCCAAAAAAAACTAGCAAAATTTGGATTGTGACCACATTACATGCTAAAAAGGCATAGGAATAAACAATTTGTATAGTCTAGCAACTTTGGTTTCTTTAGTCATAAGCTATATGATTATGTTGTCTGATGAAGACTCCACTTTTGTTTACAAAATATCACAATTGTTGTTAACCATTCGTCCAACTGATAGCAAAGTTTGAATGAGCTCTAGTACGTCTAGAACATTTTCAATCACTCTTGCTTGGTTTAATTAAATGTTTTTTTTAAGTCAAATTTTAGAAATCTAGGTGCTCATTTGGTTTTGGGGCCAAAAGCTCGGTGACCATGGCATTCAAAAAAATTTGGAAAAATGTGTGTTGATTGCAAAAACAAGGCCAAACTTTCATAGCTCATGTCATGTTGCTTATTAAATCACATGATAAGATCTAATTTGCATGAATATTGTGTTTTGTGAACCATTTATTATGAAGCTATTTTATGAAATTAGTCATTTAATGAAGTTATGATTAATTTAGCACAAGGTTACCCATTTTATGAAGTTATGGCTCAAAGTTACCAATTGAGGCTTTCATTTCTCAAGTGTGGGAATGATGGGATAGTCAAGCCATGCTATCATTTTCCAATGGGGTCCCCAAAGGAAAAAATTGGTCTCTATTTCTTATTTGCACAAAATCTACGGATTCCACTTTGCACAAGTGTCCACTACAATGAGCACATGTCCTTTGGGATTTGGATTCTTGTAATATAAGAGATCCATTCTCTATGGGCAATCGTGTGATATAGTAGATAATGCAACTAGACATTTAAGATCATATTTGAATTAAGAAAAATATATGCTACTTTGAGAATTTGATCATGAGAATTGGCATAAGTTCCACTCTATCTATAACCTTTGGCCATAGGATTGAGCTCTTTATTTGTTATTGCAATTAGATTCCCAATTTTTTAGTACTCTGTAGTAATTGCAATTGTTGTATCTTCTTGGTGCATTTTTACTAGCATTCATATGGTTGAACTAATTGGTCCTTCTAGCATTGCCTCACCTTGCTTGTATGCAAGCATTTTTTAGCATTTTGTACCTATTTTGGTGACTAGGTGATGACCTTTGATTCAAGTTTTTCAATGTTTTGATTGAAAAAATGTCTCTTGTTTGATCATTGATAACCTTTGTTAGACTTTGATGGGCTGATTGAAGCCTCTAGAATATCCTCTACCTATTTGGGTAGTAAAATGAACTCTATCCTAAAGGTTCCCTTAAAAATCCCCTTATTTCCTCATACAAAGTTATGAAAAGGTTAGGAAATTTTTCAAACATCCTAAAATATTCATACCTTTCTTGTGAAGTGATGCTAGTACTTAGCATCCTCTCCTTCCTGCTTTTAGGTTTTGGAATTCTTGGTTGCATTACATTTTCCATGGTTTCTAGTCTTCCCTCTTCCATAGCCATTCGCTAAACTTCTCGCGGGTCTTCCTCACTGGCAATGAAAAACACTTGACCTTCCTCCTCCTCAAAATCTTCACTCTTAATTTCTACCTCTTCCTCTTAACCATCCCCTTCTTCACACCCACATTCAGCTCCACATGTCTCGCCATATGAAAGCTCATCTTCTTTCCTGTACCTGTATGTACAAGTATCATTCTCTTTCTCCAATTCCAAATAGCACCCACCTTTCATAGCCAAGTCCTCCCTAGAATCAATGGATAAGCTCCTAGACCTGGTGGCATAACATTAGCTAAACTTCTCGAGGGTCTTCCTTACTAGGAATGAAAAACACTTGGCCTTCCTCCTCCTCAAAATCTTCACTCTCCTCTTCACTCTCAACTTCTATTTCTTCCTCTTAACCATCCCCTCCTTCACACCCACATTCAGCTCCACATGACTCACTATATCAAAGCTCATCTTCTTTCCTATACCTGTATGTATGGTTATCATTCTCTTTCTCCAATTCTAAATAGCACCCACCTTTCATAGCCAAGTCCTCCCTAGAATCAATGGATAAGCCCCTAGACCTGCTGGCATAACATGGCAATTGACTTTGCAATGTACATTGAAGAATTCCACATCCAAATTTGTTATAACACCCAAACATTTATCTTTAGCATGATTGACCAGTCGGATTTTTTACCTAGACTAAGCTGAAATCTTTAATCCCAGTTTCTCCATACATGACTGTGTGATCACACAAATTTGAGTACCACCCTCTATATATGCTTCTCCTAAACCCAAACCCTAATGCCAACCTCAATTATTGGGCATATGTCAGGTAAGTCTTCAATGGACATTGGTTCCATCATCAGGCCAAAAGTAATATCAACTTCTCTACTAAGCCAAATCCTTTACCAAGTTGTATTCTTCTTGCTCTTCTCCTAAAGGTAAATCAATCACTTTAAGGTCTTCTCACCTTTTGGTTTACTTTCTCTAAAGGCTCGATTTCCATTTGCTTTCCCTTCTTCGAACTAGGGCCTATTTCTCCATTGCTTTGAGGTCTAGTTCTCTTTGAAACTAGCATTACTTTTGGAACTTCTGTAACCCAATCAGATTCACTACCTTACTTTTCCCTTTATCATTCACATTCATAGGTAAACCAGCAATACCACTAGTGCTAGGCTGAGAAGGATATTTAATCTCTATCCCAAAATCATTAGCCCTATTTTTCAAGTGTTGTGGTACAGGAAATCTGCCACCTCCCATATGGGGAGGCTTGTCACAATAGGTGATGTAGTGGCCCCACTCACCACAATTAAAACACTATACACATTCATAGCATACATACTTTGACCTCTTTCTCCTTGCCATGCTGGCTGCCCATTCTAATTTTTTGGAGCTCTGACACCTCTACCTATATAAGATCCTCTTCCCCTTGCTTGACTGGTACCACCCAACATATTCAGGCTCATATTCTTCATTAAATCAATCATCTTCTAGAAGTTATCTTTCAAAAAGTCATCTAATCCTTTGGCAAGAGATAGTATTGGTTGGGATCTCTGGATAAAAAGCTTTTCTCCAATTATTTCACAATTTAGAAAAACATGGTGGACACCTTAGTTTGATTCCTATTGATAAATGCATAGCTTCTTCTAGATTCCATCGGGATCTCTCTCCCAATCATATTGGTCTAAGAAGGTAGCTCTCAATTCCCTATATCTAGGCTCTTGTGGGGGGTCTTGAGCCTCTCAAAACGTTGCCACATGGTTTTGCATCTATCTCCTAGCCCCACCTTTTGAACAAGAAGTCAAGATATGCTACAACACCTCTAGTGTATTCTTGTCCTTCATTGAAGCTATGAGCTCCATCTCTTCGACAACCTTGGCGACATCTTCATGAATAATCCCATGAATCTATAAAATCTTGTGCCATTCCTAACTTGTAATTTCAACCTTATGTACCCCTTGCTCATCGATACTCTCTCTACGGATTCATACTTCCTCATATAAGCTTACTTCTCCTCCTCCACCCCACTATATCCTAGAGCTAACTCAAATGCATAGAAATTTGTGACATGCCTCTATGCTCAATCTACCTCAATAACCTATGGTGTTGTCACCTCTTGTTGCTCTTAGATATGCCACAATGTGTCTATCTTATTGCATCCCAATCAAATAAACCCCAATGTAGACCTAGTCATGGAAGTGGATCAATCATGATAGTGGGACCAAAGCCATGCCCCTCCTAGAGGCGGCAGTGATATCCTAGAGGAGGAAGTGGTATCAAGCAAAAGTAACTCTTTCAAGCCCTTGAGGGGTTAAAGTAAAGGCATGCTAAGTCCCTTGCTCAATACTATACTAGGCTAAAGATCTCAAGAGCTCAAACAAAACTCGAATAGAAACTAAAAGTTGAGACTCATAAGTCAAAACCCAGCACCATAGTGGCTCTCTGGTGGGCTACAAGTATATCATCGATCTATGTTTGTCAAGCTATCTCATGCTGTGGGGTGGGGGATGTGGTCTCCTCGATATTTTGATCCGATAAGCTATGTCAAGAGTGATGGCTCAGCTCTAGCAGTCAACTCTAAGAAGAGATGAGATAGTCGATCCTTAGAGGTTAGGCTTGACCTCTAAGGAGAGATGAGATAGGCTTAACCTCGATCATATGTGCTCTACCCACTCTCTACTTGTGTGGTCTTTGTGTCCATTATTGTCATCAATACTATCATGTCGGCTCTCTCTACTAATTCATACTTTCCTCGTTTCAGCTAACTCCCCTCCTCCACCCCACTATGTCCTAGAGCTTTCCTCATATCAATTGACTCCCCTCCTCCACCCCACTATTTCCTAGAGCTGACTTAGAGAGGTGTCATGGCCAGCTCCACCTATACTATCCAGTGAGGAGCTAAGGGCTTACTCTGAATCATCCTAGATCCTATAGTCCTTAGTAACCACTCAAATCTCCTCCACTCTGCTATAGGAAGATCACGCCTCCAAAAAGGTGTTGGATCTTGGAAATGCACTTGGAAGCACTAGCTCTCCAGTCGGCGGGCCAAGGCACCCTACCCTCGTGTGAGTTGTGCTGTGGCTACATGGGTCATTGTCAAAACTGGCCATGTGACCATTGACTACTATCCCGACTCCCTAGGTATGTGTAGGACTACACTATCTCCACTAGATCACCTTGGTAAGTGAAGCTATGTCAGTAAAGCACTGAACGTGAGGTGTTGAAGATCATAACTATCAAGTTTCTTACTCTACAGAACACCTCTAGTGCCTCTAGATGTCTCTGAATCCCTCTATAAAGATGATATGAGGATTATGTCATCTACATCCAATAGTATCTATATCATCAGGTCAGCCAATAGTGATCCCTCGCCTCCTCGACAGTCTATAAAGGATGTGATCTCGTCAATATAGAGCCCGAAGAGAGTTAATGAGAGGGAGCATCCTTGCTCTAGTCTAATCATGCTCTCAACCCAATCTTATAGACCTCCTGGGGCACAAACTTGCTCTGTGAAGAACACAGATAGGCTCATCAGTCCCCAAATCATAATATGTAGAATATACATCTCCCATAGCCTTTTGATCAAGAAGGATTGTGGAACAATATCGAAGGCCTTTCAAAAGTCTACAAAGCAATTGTAGACTTTCTGGCATTGATGGCGTATTTTGTGGGGCCAATAACTTCTTGTATAGGATGAAAATGCCATGTATAGAAGCACCAATATATGGGTAGTACTAGCACTAGTAGGCACATATATGGGTAGTACTAGCACTAATTGCACTAATAGGCACATATGAAAGCTATAAATAGATAGGATCGGAAGGGAGTAGCAATAGTAACCCATTTTTTAAAAATCTTGTTGGACTATGTCTTCATAAATAAATGTTTTCTTGTGTGAAAGCCCTGATTGCAAGAAATGATGACATGAACTTTGCTGCCACATTAATGATTGAATGACCATTGAAGCTTGGATGTGGACCTTGGGATTTTACCTTTGGTATATGAAGTCGATGGTGACATGAGTGAGAACTGCAAAGGGAAATGTGCTCTCAAAGGGAAATTAGTAGTGAGAGAATGATTGCAATGACATGAGAAGATGTGGTCACAAAGGAACCAAAGGTGGTTGATACCTATCCCCATAAAGCCACAATTGAAGAATGGCAATGAAGTGCTCTTTATAGGGTGGCTTGCATGCATGCCCTACATTAAAGGGGGTGGTTACTTTTCCTTTTTCTTTTAAAGGAGAACTACATGGATGGTGAAAGGAGGGGTCAAAAATAAAAATTTGCGATTAGATAAAACAAGGTGGAATAAATATACAATGTGGATAACAAAGGAGTAGCTTTCATTGGTGGATACTAAAAAGAACCAATCAAATGCAGAAAGTTTGCATGGAACTGCATATGGTACAATGACGTATAAAGGTGACTCAGCTGTGCCATCTAAGGGGAGTATGGTTTTCTTCTTGCGAAAGCAGACAACGATGTTTGACATTTATAGCAAGCACTTTGTATGGTTTCTAGGCACGATCAAAAGAGGTTGTTCTATGTTGATTCGCCAAGGAAGGCAGCCCATTGTTGTAGGCAATACTAGAACCCCTTCATGAGGTGTGTGAAGAGGAAGTAGAAGGTTGGATAAGCAGTCGTAGTTCTTGTATTTGTATGGTTTATCCCTTTGACTGATAGCTTTATTCATGGGTTGTTAGAGAATACTGATGGTTGGGATGTATGATTGAAGTCTAGTTTTATAGATTGAGGTAGCATTGTAGAGGTATGACAATGCTACTTTTGTCGATGAGGGAACACCATTGTGTTTCTTGCGTTATAGTCTGTAGGTTGTTTAAGAGAAGAGATGACTCTACTTATGAGTCACAAGGAATAGTGTGTGTTGATTGTCCATAGTGGCAATAGACTGATGTTTAACATATATCTCAAGGCAGCTTGCAGATTGTAGAGGGTGCCTAGTAAATGTTGCAGTGTATCCTCCAAAGATGATTTCAAACAATCAACAAGGAGATCAGTTAAGGTCCTCATCAGCAGGCAACAACATCTAGATCATGTGGCAATTTCTTCTGCAGTATGGATTCGGTTGCATACTATGACTTTTGGTGATGATTGCCTTACTCTTTGCATCTCTGATGAGCAGACGATGAGCAGACAATAGCATGTATCAAAGTTTCAAAGGTGATCAACTATGTGTGGGAGGGAAATACATAGTAAAGAAGTCACCTTGATCCGACACACAACCACCTTGATCCGAGACACTTTTGGGTTTAGATTGAGAAAAGTTTAAGATTGACAATGTTTGAATTCTGCATTCTGATATACAAATAGCATGAAGGTTCCAAACTGTTAAATTGATAATAATGATGCCCCTACAGTGGAATAGTATGAATGCACCAGCTGTAAATGCAAAATGCATCACCCTCATGCACCTATTACAAGAGGAGCAATAAAAACATGGGAATGTAGAGGCATTGGATGAAAAAGCTTTTTTACGTAGGAATCAAGAGGTAGTAGGAAAGAAGTAGATAATACCATCTTAGTAGGTAACACACACACACACTTCCCCCCTTTTGTTTAACCCTGGTTCCCTTGTCTTCCCACCTTACAATACACCACCCCCACCCCCCACCCCCTTTTTTAACTTATTCCCTTTTATTTATTCCCTTTTTTTCCCTTTATTATCCCAATTAATTCCCGTAAATTATCCCACTTCTTGTTAACCCCCTTTTTTCTAAGACTTTCTCCCAATACTCTCCCTATTATTCCTTTTGTTATTAAGGAAAAAATAATAATAGTAATTCTTGCCCTATTACCTATCCTTTAAACTCTATTAATTAATCTCCCTTATTTTTCTTTATCTTCCCTAGTCTTCCTTTTTTCCTCTTAATTTTCGATACCTCTATTCTTTCTTTGTTTCTCTTATTTTTAAATTCTCCTTCTATTTCTTATTTATGTAGTTATTTTATTCCTTTATTAGTTTAACTTAGTTAAAACTTCCTAACCTATTCCTAACCCCCTTTAATTAAACTCCCTAACTAAACCTTTTTACTGTAATGCTCTCCGCTAACTACTCCCCAACCAACTCTCTCCACTAAGTACTCCCCAACCACCAACCCTAGCTCTCAATTTCCCCTACTCTCTATATCCCGAACCTCCTTCCCCAACCTATACACTCCCTACTCCCTCGCCTATAAAAAACATCCTCCTTTATGCTATTTCCTCCCATTCACTGATTTCCTCCCCCTATTTTTTATATTCTTCTCCCTACCTATTTCCCCCCTATTTGCCTTAATCCACTATTAATTTTTTCCTTTGCTTAATTTTTGCATAATTAAACCCAACCCCCCGCGCCACGTGTTTTGTTGCCTCACCCTCTGTCTCCTGCACGATTTGCGCTGCATTGACTCTTTGGCTCCTTGGACCCTCGATGATTGCACCCCATTAATCATTGCACCCCGCACGCGTCCTCAATTTCTAACCTCCCTAACTCTCTGCTAGTCCACCCCCCCAATTTACCAAGCTCCCTTCTATTTAAGTGACGCTGCTCCCGGCCTCCTTACCCATCACCTCACTGTTGAGCCGAGGCTTCTTTTGTGGTGAGGCCTTCCCTCCTGCCTGTGCAAATTGTTTTTCCCTCCTGCCTGTGTGATTTGCCCGCCTTGCACCCATAGCCTCCAAAAACTGCTCCACTCCCTCCCTGATGTGCTATTGATGCTCCAAACTACTCCAATTGTCTCCCTTTACCTTGACTGCTTCGCTCGGTTCTCCTTCGATGTCCATTTGTGGATTTTCAGCATCCTTTCATGACTCTTTTCTCTATATTAATCACGCACGCGTTCTCAGGGTCTGGATTCCCTGCGTGATAGTTGCTCACATGCTTCTACCCGCCCTCAAACTCACAGGTGCCTTTGTACTCTCTCTTCTCCCTTCTAAAAGAATTCATAACCTTCTTTATTACAACACCCTTCCCCCCTTTTTTAGCATTGCCCTGCTAGGGGCAAGCTATAGCAACGAGAGAGTTGCCCTTTGAGGGCTCGTCTAAAGCGGACTTGCTAAGGTGGATTTTTGCATTGGAAAATGAGACTTTCCACACAAAAAAAGGTAAGCTCTCCATGCCTTCTCCAATTCCTCTTCTATAGCCATTCCCCGTCGTCATCATCATAGCCTTCCGTCTTCTTCCACACTACTCCTCACGCTTGCCTAGTCTCTTTCTCCCTCTTCCCCCTACCTCGGCGTGAAGTTGGTCTCTATCTTTCCAAATAATGCTCGCTCTAGTTTGCCTTTCGTCTCTGCTTCATACCTTCTGTCTTCCTCTCTCGCATGGATTCCTCTTGCATTTCTGGACAGCAAGGAGATACATACAGTAGCTAGCACTTGCCGAAAGGAGTTGAGAATCCGACTTTGTCCCCAATCACCAGACCATACATCATCAGGTAGAGCGATTTTGTTCATTGAGAACTTCATCATGCAGAACATGCTACCATTTTATGGTATAATCTTCTTAAGGATTCTCTCAATTTAGATAAGAGTTTATGGTTTAATGTATCGTAAAATGAAATGCTTTGCTCAAGTGTAACGCATTGGAGTTGTGCCCATATGCAGGGAATACGCACACAAATTCATAGTTACATTGGAAAGACAACCAGTGCCATGGTTGACAAGTCCCCTATTTTGCCGATCAAGCTGCACCGTTGCTCTGAAACGTTTACAAGAGGTGATGGGAATAGTTGTGCCCTCCACCTTGCGCCCTCGAACAATCAAAATTGAAGAGAGTTGATGCACCCATGCGTCTTGTTTCCTGTACTTTCACTCCATGGTTTTTTCCTTATCCCCCTTCACCTCTTTTTCCAAATTTTCTCTACTAAACCCATGCTCAATATTAACACCCCGCCCCCCCCCCCCCCCCTTCCCCTTTTTTTGTTATTTTTAAAAGTGTGCTACCTTTTCACCTCTTTAAAAATTTGCTACCCTCATGCTCGATTTTTAACAAACCCCCCCTCTCTCCTTTTAGTTTATTTATCTTTTAAATCCCTTTCGTTAAGTGTTCCCCCTAGGTCCCTTATCCAAAGGCCAACTTCTCCTCATTTATTAAATCCCTTTATCTCCATCTTCCTTTATCCCTTCATTCTAGCCCCCTTTTTTACTTATGTTGTTTCCCTCAATTTTTTAAAAATTATCCCTTCTATTTGCCCTAAATTTTTCCCTTATAGTATCCCTTAAGTTTCGAAACCCTACTAATTCCCCCCCGCCCCCGGCTTTCGTTCTCCCTAATTTTATCTTAATGCTTCTTTACTCTCTTAAAACTCCACCAAATTTCATACTCGCCCTTCATTCTTACATCTACTCAACTTTGTTATTTTATCATCGTTTCTAAATAATTATTTTTACCACCTTTTCTAATTGAGTTAAAATAAAATTTTATAACCCATTCCTCCTGCATGCACCATCGTAACTATTTTTCCCTTGTCCCATTTTTTCCACATCAAATTTATCTCAAACTCACATTTTCCTTGACAAAGTACTTACGCTCTTACTTTTACACTAAGCTGCTTAAGTTCTTGGTTAAGCTCCTATCTTGTTGTGACCCCGATAACAAGGGAGGAGTGTTTATGACACCTGCCTTCCCAACTAAAGTTAATCTAGTTCTTATCATGGTTTTTTGTTGGATGGTGGCAAGTATGCAGACTCTCCTCTTCACACACACATGCACACACACATGCACATGCTCATGCACATGCACATGCACATGCGTGTGCACACACACGCACACACACACACGCACACACACACACATACTTGTTTTTAATGGAGTCACGTGATCACGCAGAGAGAGAGAGAGATTGCCATTTCTCTCCACAATTTCATGAAAATGATCAGCAGGTACCATCCCCTTCTATGGATTGGTGGGATACATCGAGGTCAATTGAGGAAGATTTATCACAATTGACCGTTACAGATTTCCCTTTCATTGCCACATGCCACATACCCCATGCGGTTCAACTTTCCTAAAGGCAAATTTCACCCTATGATATTTGGCTACTTTGATTGCGGTGAAGTGTATGGATTGCCACACCTCCAACCCTTAGCTATGGTGGCGGGTCTTGACTTGTAAGTGGAAGGACATTTCACTTGCGTGTAATCAAAGGTCACTTGTAAGAGTTTTGGATTGCCTTTTAGCTCTTAAGTTTGGCTTATAAGGCCATGCATATTTCTATTCATCAATTATTATATATGACTCCATCTTCTATTGCTTGTTCTACTTCCTTCAGTCCTATTTGCCCTTTTTTGATGGTCTCTCTTAGCCATCCTCACTCTCACTCTTAAATGTATCATTCTAATGACAATGATTGTGTACAGTCCCACAAAGAGCTTGGATGATGCTATTTATACTACCACCTCACACACGATTTATAAGACATGGCTTAGAGATCCATTCAAAGCAACTTCAATTGTAGTGTAAACACCAACCCACGATGCTATAAAGATCTGTGTAGCACCAATTCAATCTTTTGAGTGTAAGAAAGTTGAATGTCTTTTTGTACTTCACCATCCAAAGCTTCTTGTTTGGCATCATCATTCCAAATTGTAACAATTATAGATTTGTTCTAATGTGGCATCACATCCTAACATATGGCGGATTTAGGGGCCATATTCTACAACTTTGATATGGAGACTCAATGTTTAAGGGTTGCCATTCCTCCCTCAACCTAAACTAATGTTTTAAGTATTAATGGTTGCCATTTCTATGTGAAGTGTGAGGGGGCAATGTCAAACCACGTTGAATTGCATATGGCTTCCTTGCCCATTGCAAAATGACCATGTGTTTGTTGGTAGGTGGGCATCCCATAAGATAAAGCTTGAGCCGTGTAGTGCATAATTGCCTCAATATAATCTATGTTAAAATCACAATACTCTCTTCCTCTTGCATAGTTCATCATGTTGGCTTTTGGAATGTACTAACCTAGCAATGCTTTGCCTTTTACATTGACATGAGTAACAAAGGCATCTACTAAAATCTATCAATAGTTGGCCTACTTACACGTGAGCACCCTAATATGCAAGGGACCACATGCTCTTTCTACATAAGTCAATGAACTTGGGACAAGCACACAAGGGATTGGAGTAATATGATAACAAGGCCCATCACTTGCGTATTGTGAGCAACCTTCATGAAAAGATAAGGCCAAGGTAGGTTAGTGTCATGAATAGAATGGCAATGGGATAGGGAGAAACATCATCGCCACCCGAGAATGTCACGAAATGCAAGAATCTTCATTGGCCCTTCACATACCATGTATAATAGGTGGCCTAACTAGAGAACAATAGAGAATGTGAAGAGCATGAAGCAAAGATAACCTAGAGAAGATGAAGAGAAGGGAGACAGGGGTGGCTACTAACATACTAACAGACCAAACCTATAAAACCTAAACTACACCTATACTAACTGAGACACTTAGGACTCTAGCATTCACTAATGAAGCTAGCTTGAATAGGAAGACGAAACCATCGGCCTTGATTACACAATTTTCAACCTAAATCCCATAGGCCCTATTACCATAGCAACATGGCGAAAAAATTCAAAATTTTCATATTGAACCTAGGTGTTTAGACAGGTTTCACAAGCATTAGTGGACATCACCAATTGAAATGCCACCTCTCCAACATGATGGCTCCTACACGGCCACAGCCAGACAATGTCTCCCTTGACTCAACAACTACGAGCATCTAGCTTCTACACAAACCCCTCCTCCAATACCAACAGTGACAGCCCCACGGACATTATGCAGCAATGCCGGCGACTCACATATTTGGTAAAACAAACAACATCCTCCAACTCCCTCTCCTACGAGTCCTCCTACGAAACGGCTCCTCACACAACATGCCTGCAAACCATGCCTTTCACAAGTGCATGGATAAGAAAACTCGAAATTCCAAGGTGGCAATTGATTGGCGGAGGGGTGAAGTGAGACTTTGGTATGGCACTGAACCCTCGCCAAATATAATGTGTTTGGAGATGCCGGGCCAACGGGAACGGAAGATCCAAAGGCCCCAGGCATCCACTGAAGGCAAAGCAAGCGTCAGCCCTTTGTGAAACACTGAAAGTTTTATTGGGTAGACATCGTCGTCTCGAGTTTCAAGCGTCCAGGTGGGATGCTTATGAAATCGCCCTCGGGGTCATTTTCCCACGCAGGCCGGGGGTGCACTCAGGCACCCACTAGCGGGCAGTGGCGAAACGGATAGGCCAAAGCCTCCAAGGATCGATACGAGGGCCCACATGCAAGCGCGGTCAGGTGTAGTTGAATTGCTAGAGACGTGTCATACTCTCGAACTTGGTTCAAATTTTCAAGAATATAGCCGTGTCAACTCTCGAACTTTGAACTTAGTTTAAATTTTCAAAGAAAAACTTGAACAACAAGAAAACTTGGCTTATTTCAGCAACTTAGCTTTGGCTATGGCGGACATTCAGAAGCTTCTTGTCAGTTAGGGTTTTGGATTATGGATCGCTCTCGCTCCTATCTCGCTTTACAATGCGCCTCCATCGCCCTCTTGTCTGTCTCCCTTTGGTATCTCTACAGAATTCGACGTAGACATCTCTTAGACGCTGCTGCACGACGAGAATGGGACCTTCGCAACTTCCGAATGGAGATGGAAGGTCTTCTGGATGCCGGTCTGGACGATGAAGAGCAGGAGTGTTGTCAAAGAGGGAGCCGGGTTTCAGATGCTGAGCGTGATGAAGATGAGCATGGAGAGCCTGATAAAAGTCGCTGTTGCAAGGAAAGTGGGTGCAATAAGTCTTTGAGAAAGGATGGATGTAGCTGCACGCCCAACAAATCTTTGACGGGAGCAGAATCAGTAGAACAAGTTCAGAATGGGAACACCATCAAGTCGGTGCAGGGTTGGGAGAATAATGCGATGGAAGGAAAGATTTTATTTGCTTCGCAGACTGGAACCGCGAAACGTCTCGCCGAAAAGCTACAGGAGCGATTTGTGGCCGAAAAGTTTTCGATAGAGCTTGTAGACCCTTCAAATTACGAACCGGAGGACTTGGCTCGCGAAAGGCTTGTCATCCTTGTCACTTCAACGTGGGAGAACGGTTCAGCTCCGCAGAATGCGTCCTTCCTTGGACGTTGGCTCGAAGAAAGCTCTGCCGACTTCCGGGTGGGGTCATGGCTTCTTAGGGGTTGTAAATATGCAATTTTCGGTTTGGGTAGCAAGGCTTATGGCTCGACATACAACCTTGTTGCACGATCATGGGATCGTCACATGGCTGCTCTGGGTGCTAGCCCTATTCTTCACAGGGGAGAAGCTGACCAAGACGATGGGGAGGTCGATCGGGATTTCGAAATCTGGACAGGCGAGCTTGTTAAAACGCTCAAGTCTCTTAATCCATCTCAACTTGCAGATCTCTCTGCCCAGAAAGATGGCACGTTCTCAGAAAGTGGGAGTGATTATTATACCGATGGCGATGCAGAGGAAGATAAAGAAAATTCAGGAGAAGGCTTGATCGATGTAGAAGATATTGTGGGTCGAGGTGGCCTAGGTTCCTCGGACATGAACAATGAATTACCGAAGAAGAGTAGCAACTGGCAAGTTTTCAGGGGAAAAACCTCGAAGAACGGATCCGTCGAGCGCAGTGCAGAAATGCAAGGTTTATCAAGACCTGGAATTGAATTGAAGGAAATGGTCACTCCGACCATTCGATCAAATCTGGAGAAGCAGGTGAATAGCTCCTTTTCTCTTGACTGTAATATTGATGAAGCACAAAGAAGCAGTGGACTGTCTCTGTGGGGCTTGTAAAACATGAAATCGGAGCATTTGCTAAATTTACAGTGAACTGCTGTTGTAAAAGATATGATATTCACAATGAAGACTTGAAGAGTCTTTTGGTTGAAGCGGTAAACTTTGATCAAAGCATGCACGAAAACAAGACACCAATGAATTCTTTAAATTACTGTCTTCAATAAAATTGGTTCGGTGATGCAGGCTCGAAGCTTGTGTGTGGTACAAAATGTTGTGTCCGTATTGGAACATATTTAAGGACTGATTGGACGGCTTGAAGAGTTTTAAAGATAACTTAGAAATATGTGATGGCACCAGGCTAGCTTCTAGATGTAACTCCTCACCAGTTTTTGAATGCCTTTATATATTGTGTTCAATGTTTTGATTATCATAACCTTGGGCAAAGCAGGGAAGTCTGCGCTGTTCTCAGTCTTAATCTGCCTAGCTTCTGTAGATGAATATCTGTGTTGGATACGACTTAACAAGTAATTGGGCTACAATGCTGACTGCATCAATTGGAAAGTACTTATCATGGATATGCTGGGAACCAACGAATTTCCAGCTATAAAATTTCGCGTTGCTTGTAAGGACGTTATTGCCTGCGGTTCTTGCACACTATAACTCTTCCTTAGCTGGTCCGGAAAATCACTGAGGAGATTTTACAACAGCCATCCTTCATGCAGTATAACATTATGGTCGACATGGTCTGTCATGTATATCTTGGTAATCGACATGGTCTGTCAGGAGTCTGAATCAGATTTATCGTCCAAGAGATTGTGCTTGTCCATTAAGTGATTTCTTTTTATTTTTCCAGTGTTGTGTTGATTTGGATATACCTATTATTTTAGGCTCATTGATATGACTTGTTCTAGAAACCAGATTCTCTCCTGGTTAATCATCTGCCAACTGTAAGTTATTATGATGGTTGACCGAGTTGCTGTGAGGTTTTGCTTCATTGCTCCTTGTGGGGCACCCGTAGGACGTTGTACAGTATGAGCATTTTGAATCTCTTTTTTACGTGGCGGCCATGCACACCTTTTGCCTTATAACTGGCTACTTCCATCATTGCATTGTAGTGATCTGCTCCCTACTTGTGCTATCATGCGACGGCTTCACCTAAAAGATGCATGGATGCTAGAATGCACTTCTTGTTGTCGCCACTTGTGCCACTGTGTGACGTGCTTCACCTAAAAGATTCATGGATACTAGAATGCACTTCTCGCTGTCCTTTGCGGGGACCTCGAAGAAGTAGCTTTGGAACTGATTCAGCCATGAGGTTAACACCAAGGGGTCGGCCTTGCAATCATACTTTTGAACATTGAAATGATGACTTTGCAGGTGTGGTGTCTCTTTGTTTTCTTTTAAAGACACGAGTAGTGTGTGATCCCATACTTCCTTCATCTCTCTAGCCTTGTGTTCTCAATCTTCTTTGGCCTCCGGAGCCTTGCAGTCAAGGGCTTCGTTTGCTTCTTGTGTTGCTTGAAGGTGCTCTTCCTTGGCCTTTTGGCAGCCTGGTCCTGTCCTTCTTGGCACGGTTTGGGTCTTTTCTTATCTCCTAGGTGTGTTCTACTTTAGGTAGCTGCTTCCAAAAGGATGTCCACTGTCCACCCTACCACTGCCCTCTGCAACTCTTACCGGAGTATCAGGTACTGCGGTTGACTACGAGCACGGTCGTGAAGCCCGTGCATGTTCCAAATCACTATGGTCCAACTCATGAGGACGGGGGTGCAGAGAACAAGGCTCGCCTATGAGTGGGTGCCTATTCTAGAAAGACTACCTTATGTGACTTTGCCGAGGGTTTGGAGGACGAAGTCCATGTCTATGCAACGAAATACTACGGTGAATACCAGCTCAATGCAGATAGTCCGTGCCCACTTCATCATGAAGAAGACTTCCACCCCGAACCGCTCCATACACTTCATGATCCACCGTTGGCTCAAGTGGCAATCTAATAAGTCCTACCGCCAAACCCTACATCGGCTCCTCTTGCGTGAAGCTCAGCTGAAAATTCACCTCCACACCATGGGCGTACCAAAGATCCAATCCCCGTGCTCCCACCCACTCGTCCATCATGCATGAAATCTAGTCTCCCATAATAGCATCAAACACCTCTGGGGTCCACTTCTCCAACCCTGTGGAGGCAAACTGAAAACTCTAAACAAGTTAAGTTGTGTCTGAGAGCCCACTCCACTGACCAAACCCCCCTTCCATGGCTGCAGGATCATAAGCGTTACCTCCAGCGGTGAAGGATAGGACTCCGGGATCTCCGGTAATTCCATGGTCCCAACCTCTAGAAGTCCTGCAGTAAGGGGCGCCCAGGCTGGAGGTGGGGGACGGCTAACCTAGAGGACGAACCCCGTACCTCTGGCTCCCTCCCTGAATGGGCCTAATGCTGTGGTGAGGGAGGAAAAGGGGACATTTTCTTACGCTTGCTTGCTAGCAGGGGCGTCTAACCAAGGGAGGGGAGGGAGGCTGAGGAACCTGCTACGGAGGTGGGCAGGGGGGGGCAGCGGGGACGGGAGGAGGTAGGGAAGCGGAGGAAAGGGGCCGGTGGTGAGAGTGATCACAGCAGAAGGGGCAAGGGGGGGAGGAGCGGGCGGGGAGAACCCAAGGGAGGGGGTGGAGGGGAAGGGGGGAAGGGATCTGGAGGGAGGGAAATATAGGCAATCACAGGCTCCCCCTGCTAATCAGGCTCGCCAAGGCTCTGGATCCGCTCCTCCTCAACCATTGTCTAGCTATCGTCCGCCATCGCCACAACAGGAACTCCTGGGACTCGCTGCTGATGCGAGGGTGGATGCGGACACTGAACCTCTACCGCATGAGGATCATCTGGCTGGGTGGTGGCCCCTTCTGCTGAGGGAGGCAATCTCTGGCTAGGTGACCCATCTGTCTACGCCGAAGACACTGGCCTGGTAGCCTAGAAATCTCTACTTGCTGGCGAAGTATGCCACCTTCAAGGGTCTCTAGGAGGATCAACTCTGGGAGGGCCTCTCGACTCTCAACCACCAATCTGATCCTGGGGACCCCGTCATCTGCTACAACTGAGGCGGCCAACTCTGGTGGGGACTTGAGCACGGTGCCAAATGCCTGACCAATGGAGGGGAGGATGGCTCGATACTCCTTGGGGAGCCCTGGAAAGCGGAGCGTAACTGAAAAACGAGGAACATGGTGTCGTGTCCATGTCCTCCACTGTAAATCCATGATACCAAGGAAAGAGGTAAACTAGATGCCGGCCAAGGAGGATGGGGGTCTGCTCCACGAGTGTTGAGGCAGTGTCGGGGGAGCTCAGCTGGATAAGGAAAACGCCTCTTCCATAGATGGTGACCTCCTGAATGTGGTCGCCCCCTAATGTTAAGCTCTCCTGGATCCACTCTCGCACCTGTCTCCCTTTAGGCGTGAGGCCCACAATTCTACCCACGAGCGCCTTGTCCTTGAGGGACTGAAATGCCTATTGTACTTGTTGCTTGTCAACTGGGGAAAGAAGAACCTTAACGGCTGTGGGATTCGAGGGTGTTGCCATAGAGCCCCTTTGGCCAGAGCAAGGATCACCACCAAGATTTTCTTTCGCCTTAACAAACCCAAATGCTCCCGCTACAGGGAGGAAGATGAGAAAAAGGAAGGGGGGGGGGGTGAGGGCATCTGAGGGGGGAGGCGAAGGCGAGGCAAGTGGACGCGAAGAGACAGAGGAGAAAGGTGGAGAGGACGGAAGGGAAGGTAAAAGGGAGAAGGGGAACGAGAGAAAGAGGAAGAGGAGAAGGAGAGAAGTAGGGAGTGGAAGCGAGGAAGGAAGGCGGGGAAAGAGAGCCTGCAGGGGGAGGAAGAGGGGCGGAGAAGAGGGCGGGAGAGGCAGGGGGCGGAGGGGAAAGATGGAAGGGGGAGGCGAGAGGCGGAGGGGATAGAAGGCGGGGAGGAGGAAGGGCGGAGCAGGGGCAGAGGAGCAGCGCGGGAGGGTGGTTGTGAGGCGAAAGGGCGACGAGGGGGAGAGGCAACAAGGCGGAAAGGGGCAGGGCGGAGGAGCAACGGGCAACGGGACAGCCCGGCCACCACGGACGGAGGAGGGAGCTCACCTGCTCAGCTAAGCTCGTCCATATCGGATGCCCTTCCAAGATTCGTTCTTCCTCTCTCTCCACTCTCAGTTCAATATTGGGCTCTCAATCTTAAACTGATGTAATACAAGCTAACTATCTCACCTAGTATACCCTTTTGGTGTGCTCTCTCTCTCTCTCTCTATATATATATATATATATATATATATATATATTGATGATGATTTACCGGAGATGGATGCAGCAGAGCTAAGGATAGTGAGGCAGTCAACAGATGCAGATGCACCAATAACAGCATACGTGAGACATCTACTTGAGTTGGGGGCTATCCATGACTTGATCATATATAACAGTCTCCGGAGATGGCCACCATCAGGTAGGCTCACTTGTTTCCCGCATGGTGGGGGAAGAAGCACTGTGGACTAAATCGAATGGCCACTAGCTGAAACAATCTGCCTAATGGTGGCTAACTACTATGTGGCCCTTGAACAAGCCCAGGCCGTAAAGACGATTGTAGATACATTTACACAGGTGGTGTCGAATGTCCTTGATGAACTCCGCCCAATCATAGTGAGCTATCTTTAGTAAGCTTCACGATCATGCTCTTTGCGGCACTTGTGCCACCAAGTAATCGTTTCACCTCTCACGCATGGAAGTCAAAAATGGATTTTTTATTGTCCTATGTATGCCCAACATAGAAATAACTCTAAAATTGGTTAAGCCAAGACAAGGGACTAGTGGTTCTGTGTTTCTGCCATACCTGTCAAAGTTTAGCTTTCCTAGAAAAGAAAGTATGACGCAAGGGTCTATCAGCATTGTTGCTCGGCCTAGAGCAATGACAAAAGCAATTTTGCTTCTCAAACCTCTCGGTCTTATCCTCCTTTGCTTCTTGCACCACTCAAAAAAAGATGCTCTTCTCTCGCCTCCTAGCAAACACTTTCTTTCGCCTCCTAAGCTAGTTCCTAGACATCTTCTTTCGCCTCATGGGCCGCCTTTGTCACAACTATCCCTCAACCCTAAAGCTATAACATGCGAGCAAGAGCCTACATCCACTAATAGCAAACATGTCTAAAGAAGATCCAATGACGAAGGTGTTGCTAATGGTATTATCATGGTGGTGTTGAAGCAGCCTCTTTCACCATGTCGGATTTGGACTATTCACTAGGACATCAGCTTGCCAATTTGGATGGTTCTCTAGGACTCTCAAACATTTTGCCAAACTGGGTCGGCAACATGCATTGGATATTTTCTAGATCTCCCACCAAGACTAAAGGATCAAAGGAAGGAGCATATGTTCTCAGCAGCGGACATCAGACGACGTCACCATCTACCAGGGCGAGGTCCGGAGGAGTGGTCACCTGCAGCAGAGGGGTCTGTATCTCGGTTTCACAGACTTTGGCTCCAGAGGTCTACGATCAGGGCGAGCTTATCCCAAGACAGGTAGTTTGGATGGGAGTCAGGACGGGAGAGTCCAGGATTGGGATCTTGAACGTGTATGCTCCAGCGTGCAGGCAGGACCGTTTGGTCTTTTGGAGGAGGCTAACAGAGAGAGTGTCTTCCGGATGTAGACTCCTAGATTGTTGGAGGGGACTTCAACAACCTGGAATTTGGGGAAGACAAGCAGGGCAGCGCCTCCTTCTCTGAGATGCCAGCTGCAGAGCATAGCACTTGGGAGCAATTCATTTTCATGATCAGTGACAAGGACCCATGGCGAGAGCCAGATTTCAGGAGGATACTTGGCAGCCTCCTCTTCTCTTTCGGACATAGGAGACACAATGGATTGCTTGAGAGACTAGACCGTTTCTACGTTGGGGATTGGGCACTGCACAGAGGCGCCTCTATCGAGATTTTGGCAGGTACCACGATGTCAGACCACTCTCCCATAGTACTTCACTTAGATCATCAGCCCTGTCGAGGTCTCTCCCAGAAGGAGGCCCGCATTCCAGAGGACCTCTTGCAGGACAAGGAGATCCAGCAGGTCATGGCAGGGATTTGAGAGTAGTCAGAGATGACGCCGGGCAAGGGTTAGGCTTCGTGGGTGGCCGATGCGATCTAGAGGAGTAGTGAAGAGTTACAGGCTCACGTCCTTAGGCGAAGGAGGATGCTTCAGGAGCGTGAGTGGGCTTTGAGGAGAGACCTCGCCTCCATGGAGCGGCTCAAGGAGTAGGACCTAGGTTCTCAGTGGCTTGGCGACAGGTTCAAGAGCGCTCGCTTTGAGCTTCAGGACACGGAGATTTGGTGGGTTGAGTTCTCTTATCACTCTTCTTGGGCCCAATGGGTACAGCAGGGGGACATGATGATGAAGTAGTTCTTCTAGACCACTGGGCCCTGATCAGCAGGCACACAGTTGCAACGTCTTCGGGATCCGCAGAGCATCATGCACATTGACTTGCAGGAGATATTAGACCTGACCACAGGTTTTTACAGCCAGCTCTTAGACGGAGAGGATGACTCCAGCTGGTATTGTGGCCCGAGAGGTAGTTTGGGATCACGTTCCGACAGTAGTCTCGCAGGATTTATGCAGTAGGCTGGAGGAGCCTTTCACGGATGAGGAGCTCTAGGAAGCCCTCAAGGCTCTCCCGACCCAGAAGTGTCCTAGCGAGGATGGCTTGACTCCGGCCTTCTTCTGGAACTTTTGGGATATTATCTCCACCTCTTTTCGACTAGCATGCTAGGAGATTTTCGACACGGGCTCCCTCAGGCGAGGCTTGGTGCTGTAGCGCATTTGCGAGGGGCAAGGCAGCGTATGAGAGAGATCGACCTAGCCATCCCTGAGTCCTGGTGGGAGGGACTTCGAGTTTGGAGGAACATCATTTGGTCGGGGCATTTTTCTCGGACTAGTGTCCCTTTGAAGATGATGATGCAACGAGGCAGCACACACCCCGGCTTCTATTGTGTAGGACCTGGAGGCCTACTTCATCTGCTCACTGAGAGAGACCCTGAGATGGATGGGGGTCTTGATGGGATTCACTGGCAGATGATCAGAGTGGTGGGACGTTTGGGGAAGGAGTGGCACATTGATCCTCCCAATATTTCAGAGCAGGATGCCCCCAGATGGTGCCTTTGGCTGTGGGAGGGTAGACCCTTGAGGGAGGTCGAGTGGGATCTGGGAGAGTGGTTCTAGCCCTCCAGGGGTGGCCTTGCCGAGCAGATGGATGAGATGCCCTTCTTTTCCTTACACCACACGAATTGGCAGGAGGCTTCAGATGGACTCTTGGAGGTGGACCCGCTCGAGGGAGCGGCATGGGTGACCCAGAGAGTGTTCCGAGATGTCCGTTCCAGGTTTTGGACGCGGTTATGGTCCAGTTTGAGACCGAGGAAGATATGCTTGTCCATCGGATCGTGTTGGAGTAGATGCGAGTGGAGGGGCAGTGCCATTGTTGCTCTAGTGGTTTCTTGGAGACGATTCCGCACTGTCTTTGGAGGTGTCGCAGAGCAGCGAGGATCTGAATGAGAGCCCTCAGGATCATGACCCGTATGCAGAGTCTTCAGAGGGACTACACCTGGGGGATGGTGGCGTGGTTGACGCTGAGAGGACACGTGTTCCAGATTGATGAGACTCCCTAGCCTACTGGATACAGGGTCACAACATTCAGAGGATAGCGCTCCACGGAGGACAACGTTTGGGAGGTGGAAGCCAGCATCATTGCGTGGAACATTTGGGTGGCTTGTTGCAGTCTCGTGATGGGTGAGCATCCGGTTCCACCCTCGGCTACCATGGTCGCCATCTGGCAGGATATCATCTACACTTGGGACTGTGGGACTCCAGGCTTTAGAGCGATTATTGAGAGGTGTGCTCGATTTTGCAAGGCTTGGCCTGCAGGAGTCTTCTACATCTTCAGTCCGCGAGGGATTTGTTGGTTGTATAGTCCCCCGACTTGGCTGTCAGCCCCAGTAGCAGAGATCCCCTAGGTAGTGAGTTGGGTTTCTCTGGAACAGGCCGGTTTTTTTTTCAGCCTTTTCCTGGTTTTTTCCATACTCAGCACCTTCGGGGCTGCTCTTTTGTATGAAGTCTTTCAAGCATTAATAGAAGGTTTGAAAAAAAAAGAAAAAGATTGAGAGCCCATTTCCATTCTTAGAGAGAGAGAGAGAGAGAGAGAGAGAGCTTCTTTCAGTGACAAGAAGAAGACTCTAGTGCAATATGGATACGTTTTGATTAAACTACATTTTTGTACTCTGTGTTCTCAAAAAGATATATGATTTGTCAATTTGCTGCGAGGCGAAGCATGTACATATGAGTGAAAAAGTGGAAGAGAGTCTAAGGATTTTTGTTCTTAGAGTGATTTTAGTTATTTTGCAGGGATATAAAATCATAGGTTCACATAGTGGAGTAAAATTATGTCGTTGGACAAAATCACAGCTGCGAGGACGAGGTGGATGCTATAAGCATTCTTTTTATGGCATTGAAAGCCACCGGTAGGTTCTTGTGCCTTTAATGTCGATATTCATGTTGATAGCAACTATTATTATGGATCGTTAAATTAATTCAATCAAATCTTTTTGTATTTGGGCATGTTCTGCACTCGTGACAAGAACAGAAGTAGTCTGCTTTTGTGTTTTTTGGGTAATGTCTCACTCATTAGGGTCTTAAAATAGGCAGTATTGATTCCTTATCATACTTGTCGGTTTTCTTCTTGATTGGGTATCACGTTCATAATATGTTGCTTGATGTGATGGGCTCTCATCTTGTTTGCTTGGGTTTGAGGTTTGTTGTTGCTTCCACATCTTGCTCAATGGCATTGATACTTGGGAATAGGTAGGTGAAGCCTTGTCAAGGTGTTGTATAGGAAGGGAATGCGTGCTCTACAACGCAATATTGCATTTTTGTTTAGTTGTATAGCTTACGTTTACATTCACTACCTTGAAAATTGTTTTATGCAAGAAAATCTTTGTTTCTAATTGCTACAATGAGAGCCCACATGGGTTCTGGAAAGCCTAAGGCAAATATGACATTCAAGGATCTAGTTGTAGCTCACTATGTATATGTTACGTACAGGTGCACATAGCTCTTGATGCACTTATTTTGGCATATTTTGAAAAGATGTTAGAAAGATGAAAGCCATGGAAGTGGTGTTAACCCTTAAAAAGCCACCAAATTAGTTAATTTTGTAGAAAAGTCACGATAACGAGATGTTTCCTAGTTGTGAAGGGCCCCCTCCACTAGGCACCCAAAAGGATCCCGCATTGCCATCTCATCTCATCTTACTTGATGGGGTCTTATGAGCCATGTTGCCATACTGGCTACTTGTTCGAAAAAAAGTATGAAACAGAACATTGTTACATGCACAATGTTTGATTTGAGTCTATCGATGTGTTAACTTGGAACCTACATTTGAATTATCCACCTCCTATCAAACAGAAAACACTACAAGGAGACCTAGCCAGACTATGTTAGGAGGTGCTACATTAGGCTACTTTACGAAACCCAAAGTGAGCCATTTCCAAAATTTTATGCCTGTAAAGTCTAATGGTAAACATTGCAACCCTTTTCCAAGACGATCCAGAGAAGGATGCTGTGTAGATAAAGAGTGAACAAAGTTCTTGTAAAATAATTGCACTCCATCCTCGAGTTTAATAGAAACGAAGAGTAGAATGAGACAAGGAATGTAATTGAATGGGTCTTGACACTGATGTGACAAGAGAACTTCAAAGTTAAAGACTGTGTGCAATTTAAAGTAACAATGCTGATGCCCAAATGCCACACTCAAGGATCAGGGGGAGTCCCATAATTGAACCTTGGAGATGCATGCAGGGATTGGCCCAAACAGGAAAGATTGATGTAGTCCTAGAAGGCAAGGAGGAGAAACCTATTGAGGCAAAAGCTCTTCTGCTATTGTGTAGAGTTATTAGGATATGAAGGGCATCTCTCCTATGTGGCAGTGCATACTACACCTACAAGGAAAGGGGTGGGACCCAAAGTATGCGGTCCACGCTGCGATAACTTGGAACTGTGGTGACCAAGTGTTCGAACAATAGAAGAAGGTGTTCCTTGTCCGATATAACTACTACAATTATCCATTGCACTGAACTGTGGCTTTGATAAAGTGTCACAACAATTTGAGTACAAATTGCCCCACAATATCAAGATGGCCTTTGCTATAGAATGGGAGATTAATGCAATAAAGAGTAATTCTGTTCTGATCAAATAATGCCCAGATTACATTCCAAAGTTGACGAGTCATATTTTGCATAATAAATTTTTGCAAGCCAACCTATGCCTGCATCTTTTATATGTCTAGTCACTTGCATTGCATAGAACATGTCTTGAAAAACTGTAGCTGACCCATGGGGTGGTATTAGGTGAATATTGGAAAAGATTAATGTAAGGATCAACCTAGACCTATAGATGACAAAGAGGTAGAGTTGAAGCCAGAAAGCAAGCCAGTTGTGTAACGCTTAAGGCGATTGGGGGTGATCCAAGCTAAGGCACTAAAGAAAGAGGTAACACAACTACTTGAGGCGGGATTCATTTTTCTTGTTGATGATTCAGAATGGATATCTCCTGTAGTTGTCACACCAAAGAAAGGAAATAAGTGACGGGTTTGTGTGGACTTTCGTCCTTTGAATGCATGCACTAAGAGGGATCATTTTCCTTTGCCATTCCAAGATGAAATACTAGACTAAGTAGCAGGGCATGAGATGTATTCTGTATGTGATGGGTATTTTGGGTACTTTCAAATTCGTATTTGGGAGGAAGATCAAAAGAAAACATCATTTGTCACACCTTGGGGAGTTTTTGCTTACAGAGTGATGCCTTTTGGGTTGACTAATGCACCAGCTACAGTGACGTTCAAGGAGTGTGAGTATTCCTTTAAGTTGCTGAAATAAAGATTGTGACTGCAACCTTTTGATATGCGATGTTGACATTGATGCATCAAGGTATGCCATTGGGACCGTCTTGTGTCTTAACACAACCTTGCTAATCCTTTTGGGTTTTAAGCTTTTCACCCGCAATGCTAAATCTGGTAAGTAGTTTTTTCAAGTGTTTGGTTTTAAGTGGTAGTACGAAAGGGAGTACAACGTTACATTTTAATCAGTTGTCCCGGCTCGCTAATGGTGAGCCCACTGTAGGGTTGTTCAAAATTGATGCTATACTTAATTGGAGCTTAGAAACACTGGATGATGAGCAAATCTCCCAAAGAGCTATATGTCCCCTGGAAGACAAAGGATTGTTTTTGTTTGGAGTGTGGTGAGGTAAACTTCACCTTGTCTTACTTTTTGTTCCTGTTGTTATAGAAAATTTTTTTTGGCAGAAATAGGGAGTGTGTCTCCCCTGTTCTCTTCATGACTATGCTTTCAGGGACTAGGGATTTCATGTTATATTGTTGCCTGTGTCACCTTTAGTATCTCTGCTTGAAGTAATACTTTCTTTCTTCAATGAATTTGTGTTGGGGCGTAAATTAGGTGCATGGAGACAACACCCAGTCTTGCCTGCGCCAATAAATGTGTTTTCTGCTGGAGACATCACACCAATCCTGTTGGAAAGACTTGGAAGTGGAAAATGGATGATCCAATTCAGATCGTGGAGGCTGCAATAGATCAACATACCAAGATGGTTAAGCAAATGAAAGGAGTGCCAGGTATGATGATGGGATGATAATTGTGCAGTTTTGGCATGTGGTGCCTTGTTATCAC
This sequence comes from Dipteris shenzhenensis, assembly GCF_047967505.1. Lineage (NCBI taxonomy): Eukaryota > Viridiplantae > Streptophyta > Polypodiopsida > Gleicheniales > Dipteridaceae > Dipteris > Dipteris shenzhenensis. The sequence goes on along the minus strand of NC_141614.1, from coordinate 17,527,282 downwards.
AATATTCCTTGATGCCATGGTCTATTGCTGTTGTGTATTGAGGACTCGCCTTCGGCCCATGTGGCAGGGGTTAAGCAAGATCGGCTAGCAGAAGGCATGAATCCTAGGCATTGTGCACTTTCATTAGTGGGGGAACCCATCATGTATCCTGAGATCAATAAACTTGTAGCTGAGCTGCATAAGCGCAGGATTTCAACCTTTCTTGTTACAAATGCACAGTTCCCAGAGCGGATTAAAAAGCTGGAGCCAGTTACACAGGTATTGTACCAGAATCGAGACTATTTTTTGATTTACTGAATTGTTGTTTCAGGGGTTTTGATATTCCAGATCATGGCAGGTTACTTAATTCAGCTATGGGTTTTGGATGCTCAGGGCTACTTTGAAACATTGTGTGCATGTGTATATTTGTGTGTGTGAAAGCATGCCCTTATTCAACCTTGACCCATGTTTAGGGCCTTGGGGGTGATGATGTTGGTGGGGTGTCATTGTGACATTCAAGATTGCATACTGGAATTTTGTCTCATTGCTCACGATCATCAGGCCCAAACCACACTTTTGTTTCCTTTTAATTGGAAGAAGCATCTAGATTATTTATAAATGGTAAATATCCAGTGGGAACAATCAGCAGATTGGAAGTGCATATCCAGTGCATATCCAGTGGGAACAATCAGCAGATAGGAAGTGCAAACGATTATAGCTGGATTTATGTATGCATTCGTATGACTAGTCTATACCTGTGTGTTGTCGGGCCTCGACTGGATGCATTTATAGTAAAATCACAATGTCACGCTGTAGTCAATTACAGTTTACAACCAGCGCTTACCAAGTTGTGAATATGAGATGTATGTTTTTTTTTTACAGCTGCATTTTTGGGGTTGATAGTTTTCAACCTTATGGGGGAATCTCTTTAGGCCTAGGATATGAATTATGTACGTTGTTGCCATGACCTGGTGCTGAGGCAGTAGATTTCTAGGTTGTAACTGTCACCGTAAAAAAAAAGGCTCAAGGACAGGTAACTTATCACAAAAAAGTTGAGGGGTGGTTTGTACCTTCAAGTTGATTTGGTAAAGATGAGTTCAAGAAGAGGATAATAATTGTGGCTACCCCTTCTCTCAAACCATGGGCTTGTCTTAGAGCTGTCTGGAACTGTGCAAGGTTTGAGGTTACGTCAAAGCACTCATGAAACTCTACATCTGTGTCTTTAACAGTTCCACATCCTCCTCATCCGTCCGATCATCTTGATGATCATTAGCCTCTCGTTTCTGAGTTCCCGGTGTATAGGCAATCTGAAAATGATATATTGACATCATGTTTGCCTATTTCATGTGTTTCTCTGAGAGCCTAGTCTGAGTCAAGAAGTATCTCAAACTTTGGTGTTCAGCCTTCACGGTACAATCTGCACACAAGAGATAGTGCTCTCTTGTATGAATGTCATGAATCATAGCTAGCAATTAGATTCCCAAGTATGTATCTGCATCCTTGATAGATTGTGAGGGAGAGAGTAGGGAGTAGGGAGTGACTCACTGTAGACACACACTTGTGGGGATAATCACAATGAGTGAGTGGTACCTCCCCAAGTACACACTTTTATATTATGGATAAGGTAGTAACCCTTAAGTACAGCTAAGTACAAATGTGTACTTAGCGTACTTAAGTGTCCTACACTAAAGTACAACATAAAGTACTATTTACATAGGGTGGCCAGTGCCTTTACCCCAACAACCTCCCACTTAAAGGCAGTGTGCCCTCAAGGAGAGAGAATATTGGCCTCAACCAATACCCATAAGAGATCTGCAGTGTGCAAACCTCTCTGCAGCTAACCCTTTGGTTAACAGATCTGCCGGATTGTCATCTGTATGCACCTTAACAAGCTGAATTTGCTTGTTTTCAAGCACCTCCCTGATGAAGTGATATTTCACATCTATGTGCTTCGTCTTTGCATGAAAGACAGGATTACGTGCCAACTGTATGGCACTCTGACTGTCACAATGCAACAATGGAATCTCCAATGGATAACCCAAATCTGCCACTAACCGAGATAGCCATATAGCCTCCTTGCATGCCTCAGTGGCTGCAATATATTCAGCTTCTGTGGTAGACAATGCAACGCATTGCTGCATTCTAGATACCCACGACACTGCACCTCCAGTGAAAGTGAAAACGTATCCGGTAGTAGACTTCCGGGTATCAGGGTGACCGGCATAATCAGAGTCTGTATAACCTTGCACTTTTGCATCTTGACTGCCGAAACATATACACAAATCTTGTGTACCCTTCAGGTATCTCATGATACCTTTCACTGCATTCTTGCCGGGGTTTGCCATGTATCTACTAACCACTCCCACTGCAAACGCAATATCGGGCCTGGTTGCAACCATAGCATACATGAGACTGCCACACGCTGATGCATACGGGATCTTTGACATCTCAGCTCTCTCAGCATCTGTCTGAGGGCTGTCCAAAGCACTGATTTTCACATAAGGAGGCAATGGAGTACCAATACTCTTCCCCCCTTCCATGTGAAATCTCTGCAAGACCTTGCCAATGTATTCTTTCTGAGACAAGTATAGCAACCGCTTTTCCCTATCCCGAAGTATCCGCATGCCCAGTATATGGTTGGCATCACCAAGATCCTTCATATCAAAGGTTTGGTGCAATCTTTTCTTCAAGGCATTGATCTCCTTATGAGATTTTCCAGCAATCAACATATCATCCACATACAAAATGAGGATCAGTAAACTGCCATCTGAAGCTTTCTTGGTATACAAGCAGTGATCAGTGTCACTTCTTTTATATCCTTGGATTCGCATGAATGTATCAAACTTATGATACCATTCTCTGGGTGCCTGCTTAAGACCATAAAGACTTTTCTTCAGCTTGCACACAAGCTTCTCTTTTCCCTTTACTGTAAAGCCTTCTGGCTGCTGCATAAAAATCTCTTCATGTAAATCACCATGAAGAAATGCCGTCTTGACATCCATTTGGACCAAGTCCATATCTGCATATGCAACCAATGCTAATACAGTTCTGAGTGTTGTCATCTTAACGACAGGAGAGAATATCTCATCAAAGTCAACACCATATTCCTGCTTGAACCCCTTGGCAACCAGTCTGGCTTTATGCCTTGGCTTTTCACCAGGTGTGACCTTAAGTCGATAAACCCATTTGCATGGCAGTACCTTCTTACTAGTAGGCAAGGATACCAATTCCCAAGTGCCATTCTTGTGAAGGCTGTCCATTTCAGCCTTCATAGCAAGATCCCATTGAACCTTGTCTGCCCTCTGCCTAGCCTCTCTGTAGCATGAAGGCTCTCCACAATCAGTGAGCAAATCTTTCTGGCTGCCGCGTCGGTCTAGTTGACCTTCTAACCCAATGACCATCGTCTTGAGCTGGCTGTCCAGCCTGTTCATCACCTAGATAAGGTGGCTGTCCCATGTCTCCTGGCTGCATTTGCATGTCAGGAAGATCACCTAACTGTGCTTCATCCATTGGGATGTCTTCTGCCATACGTGGCTGTCCATTAGGACCTGCTGCAGCATCATTTAATGGCTGGTTATGCTGCTGTTGTGGCTGATTTACAGCCTGTTCGTGTTGCCCATGATGCCTGTCATCATCAATAGTTACTTTTAAAGGTCCCTGCTGTACAACAGGTTCCTTGAACATGATGGTTTCATCAAACACGACATCATTGCTGCGTATAAGTTTTCTGTTCTTGGGATCCCAAATCCTGTAGCCCATCTCACCTTTGTCACCGTAACCTAGGAATATGCATTTAAGAGACTTTGGATCCAGTTTAGTTCTGTCCTCCCTGCGTACATGCACATACGCGACACAACCAAAGACCCGTAGGTGTTTGTAAGACGGAGGCTTACCCGTCCATGCCTGTTCAGGCACACCGCCACATAGTCTCTTGTTTGGTGACCTGTTAATAAGGTGCACAGCTGTCTTTACAGCTTCAGCCCAAAATGTGTGGGGCAATGCAGCATGTGACAACATGGATCTGACTTTCTCTTGAATGGTCCTGAACATTTTTTCAGCGGTACCATTCTGTGGAGGATCATATGGTGCAGACAACACCCTTTGAATACCTTTTGCCTCACAGAATTCTTGAAACTCTTTGGACAAATACTCTCCACCATTGTCAGATCGTAAAGCTTTCAGTTTATTGCCTGTCTCATTTTCGACCAGTGCAACAAACTTAGTGAAAGCCTTGAACGTATCACTCTTCTTTTTGAGAGTGTAGACCCACACTTTGCGAGTGGCGTCATCTATGAATGACATATGTACTTAGAACCTCCTAAAGAGAGTGTAGGCATCTCACACACATCTGTATGTACAAGCTCCAAGAGCTGTAATTTCTGATCTGACCTTTTCTTATGAGGTATTTGTACTTGACGACCGTAGAGACAAAATTCACATTTCTTTAAATCTGAAAATTTTAGACTCGGCAAGTAACCAAAATGAGCCAATTGCTCCATTCCCTTAATACTCATATGGCCAAGCCGGCTATGCCACAATGAAATCTTTGGCAGCTCGGCGGCATTTACATCGGAATGCGGACAATGTCCAGCATGAAGTGAGTACAAAGTATCAACCTTAGGACCCCTGGCAATAGCCATTGCCCCTTTGCTGATTTTCCATTTCTGACTGCCAAAGGTGGTCTGATAACCATCGTCATCCAATAAACCTGTGGAAATCAAGTTCTTCTTCACTTGAGGGACATGCCTGACTCCTTTGAGCATTAACTGTTGGCCATTTTCAAGAACAAGCCTTACATCACCTATGCCAATGATCGAACATGCATGGTTATCACCAAGAAAGACAACTCCCTTCTGCCCTCCTGCATATCTGACAAACAGATCTCTGTAGGGTGTAACATGAAAGGAAGCACCTGAATCTATAATCCAGGAAAGCATATCTGATCCATCACCAGCATGAAGTGTATGAGCCTCCAGTGAAGAGGTGAAACATATCTCACGTCCAATGTCACTGTCACTAACATAAGTAACATGCAGCTCCTCTTTTTCCTTGCCCTTAGACTTGCCTTGAGTCTTGCCTTCTTTGGCTCTCAGGTCGTTCTTCTTTTGAAAACACTTTTTCTCAATATGTCCCTTTTTGCCGCAATAGTTGCATACAAGATCACTTTTAGAGCGGGACTTGCTCCTCTCTCTTTCTTTGTAGTTTCCACGTGTCTTGGACCTGCTGCGTGCATTCAAAGCATTCGACTTCCCAACAGCATTGTTCTTTCTATTCATCTCTTCCTGTAGAAGAGCACTCTCCACATCTGCAAACAACAGAATGGCATTTGAGTTGCTGGTAGAAGTCTTGAATGTGTCCCATGACTCAGGTAGAGAACATAGGATGAGTGTAGCTTTCAGCTCATCATCAAGCTTCAACCCCTGGTTGATCACCTGGCTGAATATGCTGTTAAACTCAATAATATGAGTGGACATAGGTGTCCCCTCCTTCATTTGAAGACCAACAAGCTTTTTTAGCCAGTAAGCTTTTCCCGTGGCACTTTTCTTGGCATAAGTATCCTCAAGACGTTTCCACATCTTCCACGCAGTAGGTTCATCCCTGATGCCTACAACCAGTGAATCAACAACTGTAAGCATAATGGTCGACATGGCCAAGTTGTCCATCTTCTCCCACTGCTCATCAGTAACGTTGGAGGGCTTAACACCCTTCTCCTTTATAGGCTTGTACTGGTCCTTCTGCATCAACACATTGTAGTATTGTGTCCTCCATATGTCGTAGTTTTTAGCTCCTTCGAGCTTCTTTATCTGGAACAAGGACGACACGTCGCTGCCGGAACTCATGGTAAAGAAAGTAGAGTTTGACTTCCTGTAGTCGTGCAATTAAGCACTAGTCACTCCAAGAAAATTCCCCCGCAGCGGAAGTACGATCAAAAGTGAATTTGGTACTGTTTCAGTGGCACAAAACCAACTGAATATTTTTCTCCCACTTGCTGCAGAAACAGTACAGCAAACCGTTCCTGTGTTTTTCGCTGGCGAAAGTGCGGTACGGCTGCGTCAAATCGCTCCAGAAAAAATCCCAGAACTGATATAATAGAAAAACAGCAGTATTTTTGACTTTGTTGATAGCCAAACCTGATGTTTGACAGTCCCGGACTGTCAAAAAAAAAGAAACTGTAAATCTCTGATTTTCTGATGAAAATCCCTGATTTTAGACCTCCATATGCTTCATAAACTTCCCCCCCAACTGAATTTACAGTTTGGAAGTGAGGTGGCTCAAAAGCCCTTTGAATGCATGAAGAAAATCAGAGATTTAACATACAATCTGAAAAGATTGACCTTTGACCAAACACTGTAAGTCAAATTTGCACTTTCAAAGCATAGTAGTGCTCCACAAGATAGTCTGATGTATGTAGAGTGCTTCCACTTGACAGATTGCCGGTCAGGCAACAAAAGCCCCAAATTTGACGAAAGTCAAACTTGGTCAAAATCGACCAAATCTGTACCAAATGTGGATGTACTTGCAGCAACAAACTAAAGCATTTGTCCCACGCATAATAGCATCAAAAGCCCCTTGAATTGACGGCACATTCCGTGCATTAACACAGTAAATGGCATCAACTGATACTGCTCACAAGGCATGTGACTGTATGTGGTTTGACCTGCATCCAATGGCATACACTGCATGTGTCTAAACAGATCTGACCATGCATATACCCAGTGCCAACACTGTGTACAATCACTGGCCAAGTGATAAGACCTGTCTCAACACTGTTTGCGGCATAATGCCTCAGTGCGAGTGTAAGCCCTGCCCCAAGTAGAACACCTTTGCACGGTACCCTGCCTGTTGGCTGTACTTGTACGGTGTACTTGCTGCTGTACTATGCACTCGATTTTCGTGCAAAACAGTACCTTCGAAATATGTATTTGCAGAGAGATTTTCGGGGCTGAATGCGCGAGCTTGCGCGTAGCACGATGTTGACAGAAAACTTGTTCCTACTTCGATTGGAGTGCACGCTAGATATCACCTTGCTAGATATCTTCAGCACATTTTTCAGGTGCAAGTACAGAAGCGATTTCGATGCTGGATTCCACGAAGAGGAGGAGCTGGGCCAGTCGTCTGTCTGGTCTGGCCGACCTGTGGCGGCCGGTTTGGCCGACCTGCGCGATAGCGCGCCGTTGCGCGGCTGCTTGAGACTGCCCGTGAGCCAGTTGTCTGTCTGGTCTGGCCGACCTGCGCGATAGCGCGCCGTTGCGCCGCTGGTCTGGGACTGCCTGTGAGCAGCTTGCTCACGCCGCCTCCTCCTTGCCTCGCGTGCTAGATGCTGCCGACAGCCTGCTGCCGGCTGCTTGCCTACGAGGAACCTGTTGGTTGCGTGCTGTTCGTGGATGCGCGTCGAAATCGCAGGTTGCGTGCTGTTCGTGGATGCGCGTCGTGCTGTTGGTTGCGTGCTGTTCGTGGATGCGCGTCGCCTCGAGACCTGCGTCGAAAGCTGAGAGATGGCGTGGCGTTTCTCGCAAAGAAGATCCTGCGACGTAACCAGTCCCAGCCCCTTGGCTGAGGGAGATGTCGCGATGGAAAGCCCGTGAGGATGGAGGATGAGGGGAGGGGAGAGAGCCCGTTGGCTCTGATACCAGTTGATAGATTGTGAGGGAGAGAGTAGGGAGTAGGGAGTGACTCACTGTAGACACACACTTGTGGGGATAATCACAATGAGTGAGTGGTACCTCCCCAAGTACACACTTTTATATTATGGATAAGGTAGTAACCCTTAAGTACAGCTAAGTACAAATGTGTACTTAGCGTACTTAAGTGTCCTACACTAAAGTACAACATAAAGTACTATTTACATAGGGTGGCCAGTGCCTTTACCCCAACAATCCTATAGTCTCCAGCTTTCATAAGCCACTACATGACCATTCTAATGCAATGCAGCCCTAACACACTCTCCACAAGCATCACAATCTATATCAAAAGTCTGATACAGATTGGGGACTATCTGTAGTCAGCTTCTCTTTGAGTGTATTGAATGCTTTCTTTTGTGGAATACCCCATCTGAAAGCTGCATTTTTCTGGTCAAGCCATGAAGTGGAGTAGCAATATCAGCAAAAAGTCTAATGAATCTTCTGTAATAAGACTACAGACTTCATGCACAGTTTTCAGCTCTAGTCATTCCTGGATGGATTGGATCTTCGCCGGATCCATCCGTATTCCATTCTTGAAAATTATGTGCCTCAAGTAGTGGATCTCTTCCAAGAAAAATGCACTTTTCTTGCTATTCGCATAGAACTGATGATTACACTACATAACTCTTGGAAGATAGTAGCAAGGTGTTCCTTGTGCTCTTCTTCATACTTGGAAAAGACTATAATGTCATAGAAGAAGGTACAAGTGAATTGTCTATAAGGACAGAAGATATGATCCATCATCCTGTTGAAGGTAGTCGGGGCATTTGTTAACCCAAAAGGTACCACTGGATACTCGTACAGCCCGAATGTAGTGCGAACCGCTGTTTTGTGCACATCTTGTGGCTGTATTCTGACTTTGGTGATAACCACTTCTCAAATCTATTCTACTGAAGAATGAAGCTCCTGTTAGAAATGACCCAACAGAGGATGCACACAGCGGAAGACTGATAGTAATGCCCAGGAGCTCACACAGTGTGGTGTGGGGTGTGGAATCACAAACTTCTTAAACTTATGTGCATAGAATAGATGTGCAAACTCATCAATAGACAATGAACCAGCCAGATAGAGAAACCACCAAAATAATATATTTTGGTGATAATATATTTCCGTCCAAAGCTATGGACACAATATAAAAGATATAGATCCAGAGTCCCACCAATGGTGTGGTCCTCTGATCTTACCACAAGGTCCTTCTCCTATCTGTCAGTTATCTCTAGACTCGAGCCCGCGCGCTCCACTTTGAGCGTAAGTAGACTTTCCGGCTAGAATGGTTCCCTCTACCTTACTGCCTGTAGATCAGCCTAGGTAGGCAGCCCTTTCTCAGCTTTGTCTGCAGCTTCTATGTGCCTCCTTCACCTCCTGGATGTAGGCCCAAGGAAGGTCCTCCTGCTGCTTCAATCTGCTAGTGGTTGGCTGCTCCAGAGAATGAGTTATGAGGGCACAAAGGCCCTCCTTATATAGGGCACAAGGCCCTCTAAAACCAACCGACCAGCCAGCCCTAATTGGGCCGACTGGCTGGTCTGTAGCAGCCCTAACCAACCGACCAGTTGGTTGGCTGGTTGGCTGCCTATTCAGCCCTATTTAGGGCCCTTTTCTGGTCCTTTGTTCTATGCAGGGCCCAGCCCCTTTGGACTGTTTACCCCGCCACCTGCCAGCCCTGTTTGCAGGCCATAGACCTGCCCAATTCCTGCTGCAACAGTGCGACTCCATGCTTCTGCTGATCCGCCTCTGCTCAGCCCTTGTCCGGACCCTGGCGCACCGTGCACACCTTCCGTACACTGCCCTGCAGCAGCCCGTACTGATCTGTACAGTGGCTGTCCCCTTTCTCTGGGCATACCTTGCCCTAGGTCTCCCTCCCTGATGCTCTCCTCATTTGGGGGCTTACAGATGGGGAGGTGACCTTTCCAACAGCTCCATGGAGCTGATCCAACACATCATATCTGTTTAGAATCGGGAACCTATTCGTGATGGTCATCTTATTAGTCCAGGGTAATGAATGCACATGCGAAATGAACCATCTTTCTTCTGTACAAGGGTACATGGGAGCAAATTGGAGAAGAATTGGGTTGAATTAAGCCTTGAGCCATAATCTCCTCCCTCTGGGTAGCACTAACCCTGTAAGGTGGTCTATTGGGTCGCTCACTGCCAGATATCAGTTCTATACAATGGTCTTTTGGTCTCTCAGGGGGTAACTCCCGTGGCAATGCATATGAGAAACAATCTTTAAAAATTTCAAGAAATTGAAAATTTTATCTATCAGCATCATTCAAATCAGCATGCACTCCTAAATCTCCTTCTTTAATGAAAACCATGTACACTGAAACTGTAGACTTTATTGTCTTTCCATCATAAATATTAGATACAATGGGGATGGTCTCCCCTCTATTCCCGGCAACGATACGTTGCGCTTTACCCCTATGTAAAAACTCAAGCTCTCTTTTAGGAAGAGATAACTTCATTGACTTACGATGAAACCAAGGCATTCCCAAAACTACATCATGATGTTTAAGAGGGGAGTCCCATAGTCACATGAAAACCCGTTTTGTCCTCTTCGAAACCTCGAAATGCGAAACAGACGAAACGTTTCGAAATAGGCCGAAACGCTCTCAACGAAACTTTTGTTTCGCCAAATCGAAATAAACGTTTTTGCCCCGTTTTTTCTAGAATCCAAGGTGTTTATGTTTTGAATTTCCTTTTAGTATCTTGACTTTATATTTCTCTTTGTTCACTCTAACTTAAATATAACATATCTTTTTGTACCTATAAGGGTATATATTAAGTATCAATTGGAAACCTATCCGTTTCGTCTGACAACACGAAACGAAACGAAACAAAACCTGTCGAAATAGCGAAACGGCGAAACAGACGAAACGTTTCTTGTGACTCCTAATCTATGTAACTCTGTACATGGACATGGATCTTCCCAATCAAGGGATTGATAGGCGCAAGATCCCCATGAAACATCTGATCGCATCTAGGGCCCTGCCCAACTCTTCGGTCTTTATGCCAAGCCTCAGGGCTAGATCTTCTGATATGAAGTTATCTGTAGCCCTTGGATCAAACAGGATAAGCGCTTGCTAGTCTCGTATCTTGCCCCATGAAAGCAACAATTCTCTTTCCTTGGGACTAGACACTCTTCCCAAGACATCAGGAATTCCATCTACCACCGGCCTGGGCGGTACTTGGGGCTTAGGTTGCTCCTTTCGGCCTGAAGGCCTCTCATGGCACTTGGCAGCCACATGCCCCTCTTTGCCACACCTGAAGCATCTTCTCTCTTTTTGCATAGTGGCAATCTGTTCAGGATGAAGGGCCCGAAGGGGGAAGAAGAGCAAGAGGGAGAGAGTGAGAAAGAGAGAGGACTCCAAATGTGCGAGTGTGAAGTGATGAGCCACACCACAAACTCATTAGTTTTATTAGGATTAGGTTTTATCCTATGACTGTCTTAAGACAGTCATAGATGTCTTAACTTTAATAAAGGGGTGGCAATGTGCCTTTACCCCAACAACCTCCCACCTAAAGGCCAATGTGCCTAAAGGGGAGAAAAGAATAAAAATTACAGCAATATACAGTTACTGTATACAGGACCATAAAATAAGAATGGTCTTATCCTAATCCCATGATGTGGCGGCAATGTGCAAACCGCTCAGTAGGCAAGCTCTTAGTGAGCAAATCTGCAGGATTATCATCAGTATGCACTTTCACAAGCTCAAGTCGCTTGTCTTCCAGTACCTCCCTGATGAAATGATATTTCACATCTATGTGCTTGGTCTTCTGATGAAAGACCGGATTCTTTGCCAACATGATAGCACTCTGACTATCACAATGCAAAACCGGCATATCTCCTGTAATGCCCAAGTCTCCCACCAGCCGAGTAAGCCATATTGCTTCCTTGCAAGCCTCAGTGGCTGCAACATATTCAGCTTCAGTAGTTGACAGTGCAATGCATTTCTGCAACCGAGACACCCATGATATAGCACCTCCTGCAAATGTGAAAATATAACCGGTAGTAGACTTCCGGTTATCTGCATTCCCTGCATAGTCTGAATCTGTAAAACCATGCACCAATGCATCCTGCCTACCATAGCATATGCACAAGTCTTTGGTACCCTTGAGATACCTCAAGACACCTTTCACTGCTTCCCAGTGCCTCTTGCCTGGATTTGCCATATACTTGCTGATGACTCCCACCGCAAAAGCAATATCCCGACGAGTGGCAACCATGGCATACATCAAAGATCCAACTGCAGATGCATACGGAACTTTGGCCATTTCAGCCTTATCATCATCTGATCTGGGGCTGTCTTTACTGCTGAGTTTTAAATGTGGAGGCAACGGGGTACTAATAGACTTCCCCCCCTCCATTTGAAAGCGCTGCAGTACTTTGTCAATGTACTCTTTCTGTGACAGAAACAAAGTCCCTTGGACCTGTCACGAGTAATCCGCATGCCAAGAATATGATTTGCATCACCCAAGTCTTTCATGTCAAAAGACTTATGCAGTTGTTTCTTCAAAGCACTAATCTCATGCTGAGATTTACTGGCAATAAGCATGTCATCCACATATAGAATGAGTAGCATCAAACTGCCATCCTTTGCCCGTTTGGTGTACAAGCAATGATCGGTTTCACACCTATGATACCCTTGGGACTGCATGAAGGCATCAAACTTCTTGTACCATTCTCTTGGCGCCTGCTTGAGTCCATACAAGCTCCTCTTGAGCTTACACACAAGCTGCTCTTTCTCTTTAACAGCATATCCCTCTGGCTGACTCATATAGATCTCATCATGGAGATCTCCGTGAAGAAAAGCTGTCTTCACATCCATCTGACATAAATCCATGTCGTCATGAGCAACAAGAGCTAACACTGCTCTCAAAGTAGTCATCTTGACTACAGGGGAAAAGATCTCATCAAAGTCAATGCCCTTCTCCTGCTTAAATCCCTTGGCAACCAATCTGGCCTTATACCTCGGTAAAGCATTTGAATCCACTTTGATTTTGTAAACCCACTTGCATGGCAAAACCTTTCTGCCTGCAGGTAACTGCACCAAGTCCCATGTATCATTTTGAAGTAGGGAGTCCATTTCTGACTGCATGGCTTTCTCCCACTTCTTTTTCTCTGTTCTTTCCATAGCTTCCTTGAAGCTGGAAGGCTCACCACAATCTGTCAGCATGATAAAATCAGCCACATTATTGGCTCCTGGAACAAACCTGGCAGGAGGCCGTTGTACACGGGTGCTCCTCCTAACAAAATGTTCCGGATTAGGCTGCTGTCCAGCCTGTTCTTCATGCATGACGGGTGGCTGTACCACCATATCTGGCTGTTCTACAGCCCCATCTGCTGGCATATCTAGTGGTGCATCATTGGCAAAATTATCTGGCTGATTTTCAGCCTGTATACCCTCTTGAACAGGGTTATCTGCAGCAGCCTGCTGCTGCATATAAATGGGCATTCTTTGCTGTCCAACATCATCATAAATAACCCTCCTGTATTCCACAGGTTGCACGGGTTCCTTGTGTACACTATCCTCTTTAAAGATGACATCATTGCTGCGTATAATCTTCCGTTTAACGGGATCCCATAACCTGTACCCCATTTCACCTTCGTCACCATAACCCATAAAGATGCATCTGATAGACTTTGGATCCAGTTTGGTGCGCAGTTCTTTGCGTACATGAGCAAAGCACTCGCAGCCAAATACACGTAAGTGCTTATATGAAGGTGGCTTGTCAGACCACACCTCCTCTGGCACTTTCAACTCCAAAGCCTTGTTTGGCGACCTGTTAATAATGTGAACTGCTGTTTGCACGGCTTCTGCCCAAAAGCCATGGGGTAATGCAGCATAAGACAACATACATCGAACCTTCTCCTGAATAGTTCGATTCATCCGCTCACTTGCACCATTTTGAGATGCATTATGAGGAGCTGTGAGTTCCTGTTTGATGCCCTTAGCTTGGCAAAACTGCACAAAAGCATGTGACACATACTCACCCCCATTATCGGATCTGAGGCATTTCAGTCTGCGACCTGTCCGATTCTCAACCTGAGCGGCAAACTTCTTGAAAGCATCTAAGGCATCGCCCTTATGCTTCAAGAAATAGACCCACACTTTGCGTGTGGCATCATCAATGAAAGTAATAAAATATTTTGCACCCCCTAGTGATAACTGTGGCATCTCACACAAATCAGTGTGCACTAGATCAAGTGGTGCTCTATTCTGGGGAGTTCTCCTCTTATGAGGAGTCACAGAATGCTTGCCAAATATGCAATGATCACAAGTAGGCAAATCTGAAAAAGAAAAAGACGGCAGATAACCCAAACGTGACAGTTCTTGCATTCCTTTAACAGACATGTGTCCCAACCGGCTATGCCACAATGAAACCTTTGGCAGCTCGGTTATGGCAACAACATGATTACCCACACTGGAAACATAAAGAGGGTACAAGGTATCACTCTTAAAACCCTCAGCCACTACAGCTTGGCCATCAGTAATCCCCCATTTGGAATCCCCAAATGTGGTGTGGTAACCACTGTCATCCAATAAGCCAGTGCTAATCAGATTTTTCTTGATTTGCGGCACATGGCGGACACCATCAAGCATGAATATGCGTCCATCAGGAAATACTATCTGTATACTGCCAATCCCTGCAATCTGACATGCATAGTTGTTCCCAAGATGAACAACTCCATGAGTACCTGTGTAGGAAGTAAACCACTCCCTATGAGGAGTAACATGAAAAGAAGCACCTGAATCCAAGAGCCAGGTGTGCATGTCATGGCCATCAATAACCAAGGCATGTGCTATTACAGCAGAAGAGCATAAAACATCATGTATGTCACTGTCACTGTCCTCTGCTGCAACATTCACTGCATCCAAGTCATCTGCCTTGGCCTTGCCTTTGCCTTTGCTTCCATTGCCTGCATCCTTTGTTTCAGCCTTCTTGGCTTTCTGATCCCGTATGAACTTGAAGCACTTAGACTTCACATGTCCCTTCTTGCCACAATAAAAGCATTCAATATCCTTTTTGCCACGGGACTGACTGCGGGATTTGGACTTACTAGCAGATCTCCCCTTCTGCTGAGTCCTGCCTCTATCCTGTACCTGCAAGGCATTTGAAGACTTGCTGCTCGCATTATTCTTCCTGCTCATTTCCTCCATAAGGAGAGAGCTCTCTACATCAGCATAAATAAGAGTGACATTCGAATTTGACAGGGTGGTCTTGAAAGTGTCCCAACTCTCAGGGAGGGTACACAGCAAGAAAGTAGCCTTGAACTCCTCATCAAGATTCAATCCCTGTGCAATCAGCTGTGTAAAGATGGCATTGAACTCACTCAAGTGTGAGGTCATAGCTGTACCTTCCTTCATGCGAAGATCAACCAGCTTCTTCAACCAATAAACCTTACTGGCTGAGCTCTTTTGGGCATACAATTCTTCTAGCCTTTGCCATAGACCATAAGAGGTCTTTTCAGCCTGAACATTGAACACAAGAGTGTCAGAAATAGTGAGCATGATAGCTGCCCTTGCGGACAAATCAAGCTCTTCCCAGTCATCAGCTGCCATGTCAGATGGCTTGACACCCTTCACCCTTATGGGCTTAGAAATCTTCTTTAATAGAAGTACATTCAAGCACTGTTCTGCCCATAATGCATAATTGTGTGCTCCTTCCAGTTTCTTTATGTTCAGAATTGAAGAATCACTTCCCCCTGATGCCATATCAGATAAGGAAAGTATCTGACTCACTGGAAGTAAAAAGACTGAATAAAAATTCTGATTTCTCAGAAAAAAAAACTTGCTCTATTAAGAGCCAGGAGCACTCACAATAGTGCTGTTTTTTACTGTCAGGAAAATCTGCAGCAAAACAGTAAATGACCCTGCAAATACTGTACCTTCTGACACACTGTACCGTGCTCAAAGAGGCATAAACAGTAATTTCAGAATGCTGCAGCTGCTCAACAAGTGCTTAACAGTGCATAATCAGCTGACAAGGCACAAACATTGCTGTAAACACTGCTGTACTGGCTGTACTGATCACTTCTCCCACCTCAGATGAGGTATTGCACTGAGTTAATATGCATAAACCACTTGGCAAACACTCAAAAAAAAAAGACACTTCAGCCTGTCACAAAACCTGCAACAGAAAATGGGATAAATCCCAAGCAATCACCCTTCTGCCAAGGGGATAAAATGCATCTGAAGATCTCTGTCGGTGACCCAAGTGCTATCAAACAAAATCTGGGCAAAAGCCCCTTGATCTGACACCTGAACCAAGTGAAAAACACCTCAACACCGAGGTAGCATGCAATGTGAAAATCTCTCTGACAAAATCAACCAACAGTGTAATGCATATACTGTCCTGTGTAGAAATGACATACACAGATCCCAACGTACAAACACTCAATGAGGAACCTTTTGAGCACTGTCAACGATGGACAGTTAGGGACCGAGTAAACTCGATGCGCCCTGGCCAAGCGTGGCTCAACTGAGGTTCTTTGAGTTTTGCACAAGAAATGTGACCTGCAAGAAAATGTCACCTCGACACTGCGGAAATCAAGACAAATGTGTGCTCTCTGGCACCACACTGCCTCAAGGCATACAAAGCATCACCTGCCGGGCAAAAGCCCTATGATCTGCTCACCTGTAAACTGAGATTCAAACCCAGTAAAAGCATATGTCCTCTTGCAAAATCAAGGCATTACCTTCCCAGAACAAAATAACTGTGCAATCAACCACACACTGTGGTTCTCTTTTCCTCAAGCACGAGGTAAATGAAGGTACTTGCTGTACTTTCAAGAAAACACAGTTCTGTGAACTGAAAGATGATCCTGAATCAAGAGGAATGAAGAGCAGAGTGCTCTTTCTCCTCTCTTTCTTCCCCAAACAAAAAATGTACCTGTTGTACTTTCGTACTTGCTGTACTTGTGCAAAAGCTAGATCCAAGGAGAAAAGTATCCTCTGACACAGATCCCGAAAAAAAAATGTACCTCCCTGCTGCAAAAATCGGAAGTAGCTCCCTGCTCAGTTGAAGGGCCTGTCAGCGTACAGTACGGTAGTCTGTACTGTACGGCACAGGGCTGTCTGTACGGATGTACGGCCAACGTACGGATGTACGGCCGTACAGATGTACGGCGCGCGAAAGGAGCCTGCGCGATGCGCTGCCCCCTGCGAAGTGGCGCGCTGCTGCGCCGCCCTGCCCTGCGCGATGCGCCGCCGCCCTGCCTGCTCGATGCGCTGTCGCCCTGCCTGCTCGCAGCTGTAGCGGCTAGCAGCTGCTGTTGCAGCTGCTGGCGCTGTTCAGCGCCGCCTGGCCCTGCTGCAGATGCTAGGTTGAGGAGTTCGTTGAGGGGGTGGTTAGGCTAGGGTAGGGAGTGGAGTAGGGAGAGTAGGAGAGGTAGGCTCTGATACCAGTTGAAGGGCCCAAAGGGGGAAGAAGAGCAAGAGGGAGAGAGTGAGAAAGAGAGAGGACTCCAAATGTGCGGGTGTGAAGTGATGAGCCACACCACAAACTCATTAGTTTTATTAGGATTAGGTTTTATCCTATGACTGTCTTAAGACAGTCATAGATGTCTTAACTTTAATAAAGGGGTGGCAATGTGCCTTTACCCCAACACAGGAGCGAACTGCAGTTTTTACTTATAGACTTTTTGTGCTTGGTTATTCGGTGCAGATTTTACAGCATGACAAAACGTCGGGCTGCCCCCTCCCCAAGGTTTTTATTATTGAGAAAATTTTGAGTACAACAAGTCAGCATGCAGGCTGAGATACGTGAGAGTTTTACAAAGAGCTCAGAGAAAATTTTGAGTACAACAAGTCAGCACGCAGGCACTCTTTTGGTAGTTGATTGTTGATATTAATGTTGGGAATCCCAATTGATTGCATGCAAAAAATTTTCCACTAGAAGATTTTGTAGTTGTTCAACAGAATACTTTAGTTTTTGTAGTTTTGAGGTCTAATATACCCCCTATGCTTGTCTAAGGGTGCTTGGCTGCCAAGTTCACAAATGTTTTACTGTGCTTGCTACTGTATTCCCAAACCCATTTATCTCATTTGTTGCTGCTAGCTGTTGCCTATGCTCTTCTCTTTTGGAAATTTGACGTTGTGTAATTCAAATTTGTAAATTGACGCTACTGCTTTAACAAAATGTGAGACTGGTTTTTTAGTTGTATGGAAAAGGGAGAGGAGTACCCACCCAGACCCGCAACCCCCCTTCCCCCCCCGCCCCCCTTTTTCTTCTACCCCCCTCCTTCTCATTACCTAGAACATAACAGTAGTTTCCAGGAATGAATGGCTAAGATATTTTTAATTGTACAAAAAAGGGAAGTACCTCCTCTTGGTACTTAGAACATAAGTAGTTTCGAGGACTGTTTTAATGATTGGATGGCCTTAAATATTTGTCACTATGCTCTTTTAACAAAGACCATTTAAAAATTTTAATTTAGCCATTTAATTTTATAGATGCTTGCAAAAGCGTTTGACTGGGGCTCTTCTAGGTATGCTTATCCTCTTTTAGGATGCTTATGGTTGTGATATTGCCATATTGAGGATGCCAACTCACAAGGGCCTTTTTTGCAGCTTTATGTGAGTGTTGATGCAGCCACCAAGGAGCGGTTAAAGGCGATAGATCGCCCACTTTTTGCAGATTTTTGGGAGCGTTTCATTGTAAGCACCTTGTTCCACACTGTTTTCTTCATTATATGAGGTGGACCCTTAAATAAGATGTGGTTGGTTCTTAAAGGTGAAGCATGTTGTGACAATGTTTGGAGTGACCACCTGAAATACCTTTGATCTCTCATACAATGACGAGGAATCTAGGTTTTACTTTTGTAACCGGATCTTACATTTTATCAAGCTTTGCAACATATAGAAATGGTGTAATCTCTTTGCTTTAAATGCTTTTATGCATACCTTTTCCCAAGCTACAAATTTGTAATGCTCTTCTTCCATGTTAGAGTTCAAGCTAGGTGACATGATTCCGTATGAGATCCAATTCCCTTTAAAAAAAAAAAAAAAGAATAAAGTTATCATATGGATGTTAGGATATGTGAAGCCTCTCAGTGCTCCCCTTAACGGGGAAGGGGAAAGATTGCTTTGCATAAGATTGCGTAATATTGCTTTGCTTCATAAATTTGCAAGACAGAAACTGAAATGTTCAATATTGCTTGAGAAACTCGAAGTTCTGCTCTGCTGTGAGAGCTCCTGGAGCGGCAGCTCCAACTACTAGTGCTGCATTTTTACCTCTACCCATGCCTCTAGCTGTAGGAGTGATAGGTGTGGCCACCGTATCTGGTCTTGCTTCATCTCTATTGACACAATCCCAAAGATGTCTGCCAACCAAGATATTGTGAACCATAAAACTCCACAAGGAGTAGTTGGTGCCATCCAACTTATCCTCTTGTGTGAGGACTCCGAACACCTCATTGGGGTTGTTCTGAGCCATTTTTGCCAGATAAATTCAGAAATACAGCAAACTGAATAAGTAAAATCCTTTCTTGGGATGCAAATTGCACAAGTAAAATATGTCAAAGAAAATCTGCCCACAGTGACAAATACTATCATAGCCTATCAAAGGCTTAAATGCACCACAATGCTCTATTGAATGCCCCAAATAGAATCTGCAAAAAGTTGCAAAAGTCTGCAAATTGACTCATATTGAGTCCATAAATGCTTGCAAACTTCCAAAATGCTCTTTTACCTACAAAATTGCAATCCAAACCCAATTTCTTGTGGGAAATTGCATACAAAAGAGGGCAAATGGTGTGAAAGCCCCAAATGTTGCACAATTTGCACTCTGTCTGCAAAGGCCTCAAATTTTACAGCCAAACAATGGCTCAAATGCACAAAAATGCCTGCCAAACAACCAACTGCAAATGTATGCCCACGAATATAAAATGCCCTAATTTTACAGTCAAACAATGGCTTTGGGCACGAATGCCTGGCAAAGATCACCTGCTTAGAAAATTTGCAAATGCACCGAGAACTGTACGGGTTTCTGCAATTGTACGGATACTTGTACGGTGACTGTATGACGCACTAATTGCAATTGTTTGGAGCAGTACGGGATGTATCACACGTTCGACGCAGTTGTGTGGTCGAATTTGCGGGTACGGAATGCGAGCATGTACATACGGTTGTATGGTGTTGATAGAGCGTACCAGATTCTAGGGATGCACAAGCTCTATCAGTGATTTCTCTCTTTGTGAAGAGGTTCATTATACCTCACATTCGGTCATGCAAGACATCAAAGGCAGCTTGGGAGATATTAGAGAGTATGTTTGAAGCAAGAAATGATGCCAAAGTTTTCTTTCTGAAGCGAGAGCTTTCTCATACGCATATGGATGAGGGAGATTCCATGAATTCTCACCTCACAAAGCTTCAGGATTTGAGGGAGCAACTGCTGAATATTGATGGAGTCATTCTAGATTCAGAGATGATTACCACCACTCTGAATTCTCTTCCTGAGTCCTATCTTGGTTTCCACATCTCGCTGAATTTGTCATTGAGGGGGGCCAACAATCCTCTCTCCTTTCACAAGTTGGTAGGACTTCAGTTGAAGGAGGAGTAGACACGAAGAAATTATTGGAATATGGAAGCAAGAACTAGAAACTAGAAATGAAATAACAAGATTGAAAGACAAGAAATACCTTGAGAAGAGTGTAGACAAGACACAAGCTAGACTTATGGATTGCAATGACGTGACCCATGAATATATGGGCCAAAGTACAAGACATAAAGCAAGAGTGCTTATGGGATAATTGTAGAGGTGCCACATGGCACACACTCAAGACATAAAGACTAGACTAGACTCAGACAAATGTAAACTAGGGAAATAGTACACTTAGTGTGCACTTATCTCCAACACCCTCCTTAAGTGGACACTAGGAGTAAGATAGAAAGACAAGACTAGAAGACAGACATAAAGATTGATAGACTGAGAGACAAGATAGAAGACATGACAGACAAAGATCCTGAGACACCCCTCCTCAAGTGATATCCTCATATGGGTCCACAAGGGTAGGGACAAGATGGATCTAAAACACAACACAGTTAAATTGATAGACAAATAGACAGACAGACAAGACTAGATAGACAGAAGACTGACTGTAGACAAACAGAAAGACCAAGACACTAGAACCCCTTGACCTACATCATCGGTGGTCAAAGTGGTAGACAAGATATAGAAATAATCAGAAAGCCTACTTCTCATCATGTGAGGAAGGAACAGCAGGATCAGTTGATGGAGATGTTGCAGCAACATGGGCTGAGGTAGATGCAGGGGCTGATGTAAAGGGTTTGGAGTAGCAGTCCCTCTCCCGGTGATTATCACGGCCACAAATGGTGCATGGATGAGCCTTGAAATAGTCCTTCTCCATATGATTAGTTTTGCCACAATGGGTGCAAGGCTTTCTTACCTTAGAACTTCCTTCCTTTGCTAAAAATGCAGTGTCAGTTACCTTTCGTTGTTGAGTTCTTTCTTCCTCTTGGAGAGCATTGATGATACCTTCAAGAGAAGGATTATTGTGATACTTGAAGGTAGTGACAAGAGTAGCATAGGTGTTAGGTAAGCTTTTGAGAAGCACAGCAATAGCAATATCTTCGGAGATGGGGGACTTCACTGATGCAAGCTGAACCATAAGACTGCAAAGATAATTGACATGAGAGGCTATAGTAGCTCCCTCCTGCATATGTAGATCAAAGAATGAGATCATAAGTGCAATCTTAGAGTTTTTAGATCTGGGTCCAAAAAGGGTATCTAAAGTGATCCATGCTTGAGAGGCAGACTGTATGTCGGAGATGTGATGAATGTAATCATCTCCAAGACCGAGCAAGATGATAGCATAGGCTTTGTCGTTTTTGGCATTGGGAACATAAGTGACAACTTGCTCAATGTCGGACTCTTCGGGAGCAGCACGGTGAACAACGTCCCAAAGAACTTCTTTCATAAGATGGCACTTAATTTTGATTTGCCAAGTATGAAAGTTGGACCCATTGAATTTGTCGATAGACATGAGAGAATGAGAGGAAAATGCCATGTGAGAAGGTCTTACCTCTTGCTAAGATGCAAGGGCAGTGTCTATTCCCTTACAATTATTGCAAAAATAAATGAAAGGAGAGATCCAAGAAGCCGGTTTGCTCACCACTTTGTCAAGGCCATAGCATATGACAGCCCATCGAAGCAGGAGGAACCAGCAAAAAAGAGAGACTGCTCAGCAAACTGAAAGAGGCAAAGCACAGTACCTTAATCCCAGGTAGTGGTAGAGGTGCAAAAAGGGGCGCAGTCCAGGAGGTCGAACAGATGGTGCAGATCTCTGTGAAGATGGCGCAGATCCCGAACGGCAGCTGGAGAAGTGCAGCCTGTGCAGGTACGGATTTCGTACAGTCGTACGGACTGTACGGACAGCAGGTACGGATTCCGTACAGTCGTATGGACTGTACGGTCTGTACGGACACTCTAGTACGTTGATGCAGGTGCAGGAGCGACAGCAGGAGCGGGTGCAAGAGTGGCAGCAGGAGCGGGAGCTGATGGGCACAGATCTGTAGCTGAACTGCGCAGATCTGGCGTTCAGATCTGGCAGAAATGGTGTGGAGATCTGGCGCTCAGATCTGGCAGAGATGGTGCGCAGATCTGGAGCGGAAATGCACAGATCTGGCGCGCAATGGCGTGCTGTGATGGCGGGGCAGAAAGAGGCGAGCAGATCTGCAGCGGGGGAGAAATATGAGAAGAGGGGCAGATCTGCAGTGGGGGAGAAATCTGAGAAGAGGCAGACTGAGGGGAGAGAAGAGGGATCAACCTAGCTCTGATACCATATTGGAATATGGAAGCAAGAACTAGAAACTAGAAATGAAATAACAAGATTGAAAGACAAGAAATACCTTGAGAAGAGTGTAGACAAGACACAAGCTAGACTTATGGATTGCAATGATGTGACCCATGAATATATGGGCCAAAGTACAAGACATAAAGCAAGAGTGCTTATGGGATAATTGTAGAGGTGCCACATGGCACACACTCAAGACACAAAGACTAGACTAGACTTAGACAAATGTAAACTAGGAAAATAGTACACTTAGTGTGCACTTATCTCCAACAGAGAAATATGGCATCCTGGGCTGGTGACCATGCCATGCTTTCCAGTTCAAGCCCAAGGGGAAAGGGCAGCAAAAGCAACATGCCAATCAGCTCGCACATCAGCATAAAGATAGTCCTTTTATAAGGCTAAGGGTGATGCAGATAAGGAGAAAAAGAAGGGCATTTGTCATTGCCAGGTCATTATATTGGTGAATGCAAGAAGCGCATAGCTAAAGAAAAGAAAAGGGATTGAGGTATGGTTGTGTCAGATGCATCAGCTCCTCATTCACATGATGGGGGAGATGTTCCAACCAACTTTGTGGAAGAGCACTATGCCTTTCTGTCTTGCACTTCAGATTTTTCAGTGGGTAGTTCAGATGCTACAGCCACTAATGATGATGACCCTTATGCTTTTTTAACTTACAGTTATGATCCTTCAAAGGATGCATGCTCTCTTAGTATCAATGAGACACTATTTTGATAGTGGTGCTTCAAAGCACATCACTTCCAAGAAGAGTCTTTTTGCATCTCTGCATCCTCCACCTACTAAAAAGAAGGTGACTTGTGCTAATAATTCTTCTTACTTAGTATGTGGAGTGGGGGACATTATTCTCACATTTTCTAGGCATAAAGAAGAATTTGCTTTCAGTGTCCTCTCTTAATAGAGGAGGATTTCAGGTTGTATTTGATGATGCTAAGTGTGCAGTCAGAAACAAAGATAATGACTATGCTTTGATGTTGTCTGGCACTTTGTATCGGGGTCTTTTCTAGCTTGATTTATATGAGAAAAGATCTGATTATGCATTTTCAGTAAGCACTCCCACTACTGCGATGCAGAATGCGGAGTTATGGTATGTCAGGTATGGGCACATGAGCTATGGCAGCTTAATGACACTTCATAAGCATAATATGGTTGATGCATTGCTTTCTTTAGAGTCACCTCCTCCTCATGCATGTGAGGGTTGCATCCTTGGCAAGATGCATAGATTTTCTTTCAAGAAGGATGGTGCAGTGAAAGCTACACGCAAATTACAGCTTATTCACAGTGATGTTTGTGGTCCCATGAGGACACCTGCTTTTGGGGGTCATCTTTATTATGTTACATTCATAGATGACTTTACCGACTACACTTGGGTCTATGGTCTTAAGGCAAAATCAGAAGTGTTTATGCATTTCAAACACTTTGTGTTTATGGTTGAGAATGAGACAGGACTCAAGGTACAGACACTTCGCACAAATCAAGGGGGGGAGTATATGTCTCATGAGTTTGAGGCATTTTGAAGGAGAAAGGCATCACGCATCAACTTACAGCGAGGCTTACACCTCAACAGAATGGCAACGTTGAGTGCAAGAGTCACACTCTTATGGAGATGGATAGATGCATGCGTACCAGTAAAAAGTTGCCTCACAGGTTTGGCTTGAAGACCTCATGTGTGCCAACTATGTTTTGAATCGGACTCCCACAAAGGCTTTGAAGACAATCACTCCCTATGAGGCATGGCATGGGAGAAAGCCTTTAGTGGATCATTTCAGAGTTTTTGGTTGTGTTGCATATGCCCACGTGCCTGTGGAGTTTAGACACAAGTTGTCAGATAAGGCACTTAAATGCATTTTTGTTGGGTATAGTTCACAAAGCAAAGGCTATCGTCTCTACAATCCTGCTTCACGCAAGATTTTTGTTAGTAGAGATGTTATATTTTCTGAAAATTCAGCACATACACATGCTGAATTTAATATTCCGGCTTCTTTAGATGATGTTTTTGAGGGGATGCTTCCTATAGCGTTTGGTTCCCCAGCAGAGGTTCATGCTGAAAATCAGAATTTACAGCAACCTCCTCCTGATCCACATGCCCCGATTCAGCGACCGGCTGATTTTGTACCTTCACAGGGTGTGGATGAAGTTGTTAGGCAAGAGATTCAAGAGATACACGCAGCCAAAACAGTCCCGAATTGGTTGCTACAAACTCTCAGGGAGAGTAGGCTTGAGGCCCCATTGCCTGGTAGGACTCGTAGTGCAGTAAGGCACGCAGGGGGGCCTCTTTCAGTTGAGAGAGCTTATGCAGGGACTCTTCTTGATGAAGAGGAGCCTGACTCTTTTGAAGAAGCAAAGGATCATGTGCATTGGATGCATGCCATGCACAATGAATTGCAGTCCATAGAGAAAAATCAGACTCGGGATCTTGTGGATTTGCCACCAGGTAAGCATGCCATTGGTACCAAGTGGGTTTTCAAGGTAAAAAGAAAGTCAGATGGGTCTATTGACAGGTACAAGGCAAGGCTGGTTGCCAAAGGCTATGCACAGAATAAGGGCATAGATTATGAGGAGACTTTTGCTCCTACATCCTGGATGACCGCCATACGGTCAGTTATTGCAATGGCTACAAATTTTGTTTGGAATGTCCATCAATTGGACATAAAAATAGCTTTCCTTAATGGGAACTTGCAGGAAGAGGTTTATGTCAAACAACCTCTTGGATTTGAACTTTTTGGCAATGCACTTCAGGTTTGCAAGCTTAACAAAGCTTTATATGGGCTGAAATAATCTCCACGTGCATGGTATGGATGCATTCCTGGCAAGTAAAGGATTACATAATAGTCCCACGGAGAGCACCGTCTACATCAAGAAGGATGGGGGGGATATTTTGGTCATCATTCTTTACGTAGATGACATGCTGCTCACAGGGTCAAATGATTGCAGATTTCAAAGCTGAGTTGAAAGCTGAATTTGACATGACATATTTGGGCATGTTAAATTTTTATTTGGGGATCCAGTTTATACAAGACAGGCGTGGCATCGTTATGTCTCAATACAAGTATGTGCAAAAGCTTTTGGATAGGTTCAACATGCATGATTGTAAGCCTATAGCCACTCCCATGGAGCCGGGGCTGAAGCTTACTATGTATGATGCAGGGGAATTAGTGGATGTCACACTTAACAGCCAGGCTGTTGGATGCCTCATCTACTTATGCAATACACGGCCTGATATTCAGTATGCAGTATCTCAGGTGAGTAGATATATGCACAGCCCAAAGACAACACATTGGTAGGCTGTAAAAAGCATCTTCCGTTATTTGCAAGCCACAAAGTCTTATGGCTTGATGTTTCTCGGGGGGGTGACTTGCAGATGCATGCTTACAGTGATTCAGATTGGGTTGGAGACTATGATACCAAGCAGTCCACTAGTGGTAATTGTTTCTTTTTGGGCAAAGCTTGCATTTCTTGGCTGAGCAAGAAGCAATCTACAGTGGCTACTTCCTTATGTGAAGCTGAGTACAAGGCAGCTTTCACAGCGACAGTTGAGTGTGTTTGGCTGCGACGTTTGTATATGCAATAAATGAGAGGGATAGGGAGAGGTATTAACATCCACGGGAGGCCTCGCGGCCTATGGGACAAAGTACACAAAAAAGCGGACTCATACAAGCCTTAGTGGGCTGAAGCAAAGGGCGTGCTAGGGCCCTTGCTGAGTACTAATCTATGCTAACAAAATCATAATCATGAATAGAAATAGTCAACTACAACTGAATAGTGGACCAGGTTAATCTATCTAGTATTAGGTACAAGCTGAAAAACAAGTCAGTATTGGGGTTGGGACTCAGGATCAGAATCAGAAACCGAAGCTTGGCACAGTGATGGCTCTCTGGTGGGCTGCGAAGATATCTCATATTTGTGTTTGTCGAGCTCTCTCACGTTGCAGTGGGGGGTGCGGTCTCTTCTCTCTCTGAATTCCTTGGGCTATGTCCAGAGTGACTCCTCGTCTCTCTCGGTCCCCCCTGAGAAAAGTTGTGATAGGTCAGACCTCAATAGAATGTGCTCTGGGCACTCTCTGTCGCACATGTGGTCTCTATGTCCCTCTCTCGGTGGTACTGTGTCGGCTGGTAATCGAGACTGCTCTCATGTGGGCTAGCTCCTCCTCTTTCGTTCCACTGTGTCATGGGGCTGAATCAAATGTATAGAAGTCTGTGACGTGTTGCTATGCCCTATCAGTCTCTATGTCCTGTGGTGGTCTAGCCATCCCCTGCTGCTCTTTGATCTGTCGTAGTGGTGTCTCCTTGTGTTGACGCATCTCCATTAGATAGAGCCCAATACAGACCTAGTCATGGAAATGGATCAGTCGTGAAAGAGGACTGAAATCACTCCCCTCCAGGCAGAGACTGGTAACGCCGCCAGATCTCAAAAAATGCTCCTTTGTCTCAATTGCCCCCAGTGTACATAGCATGCAGACCCGCTGCTCTCTAGGTATACCTACTGCTCTCCCTGCCACGATCCTTAACCGATGGGATGAAACCCGCATTTGACCAATGGCAATTCTTAGTGCATGAGACAATGAATGAGAGAGAGAGAGAGAGAGAGAGAGAGAGAGAGAGAGAGATTAACGTCCATGGAAGACCTCGTGGGCCTATGGGACAAAGTGCACGGAAAAGCGAACTCATACAGGCCTGAGTGGGCTGAAGCAAAGGGTACGCTAGGACCCTTGCTGAGTACTATTGAGTGCTAACAGAATCATAATCATAATCATATCAAGCAATCTATCCAAGCGCTGGGACGAAACCGAAGCCCGGTACAGTGATGGCTCTCTGGTGGGCTGCAAAAATGTCTCGTATCTGTGTCTGTCGAGCTGTCTCACGCTGCGGTGGGAGGCGCGGTCTCCTCGCTCTTTGGACTCTTTGGGCTATCTGTAGAGTGGCCCCTCGTCTCTATGGGTCTCCCCTTAGGAAAGCTGTGATAGGTCGGACGTCAATAGAGTGTACTCTGGGGGCTCTCTGTTGCACATGTGGCCTCTGCACCCCTCTCGGTGGTACTATGCCAGCTGCTCATCCAGATTGCTCTCATATCGGCTAGCTCCTCTTCCTCCACTCCACTGTGTTCGGGGGCTGATTCAAATGTATAGAAGTCTGTGACGTGCCGCTGTGCCCGATTACCCTCTATGTCCTGTAGTGGTCTGACCATCCCCTGCTGCTCTCTGATTTGTCGTAGAAGTGGCTCCCTGTGTTGCCGCATCTCCATCAGATAAAGCCCGATACAGACCTGGTCATGGAAATGGATCAGCCGTGACAAAGGACCGAAGCCACTCCCCTCTAGGTAGAGACAGTGGTAGCGTCCCCGAATCTCATAGTAGGCTGGGCAAAGAGAGAGAGAGAGAGAGAGAGAGAGAGAGAGAGAGAGAGACGTTTCTTTACTTCGTAGCAACAATGCCAAGGAGCCAATTGACTCACTTCAGACTCATCTGAAGTGATTCCTAGGGATCGAGCTCTAGATTCTTGCAAAAACACGGCAGCAAAGATAAAGATTCTTACACACTCAAATAAAAGGGGATGATGACTTCGATATTGAAGGAGCTCACCCCAATTAAAGAGCCAATAGAGAAGAAAAGGCACTTATTAGGAATTCAAATCTAAGCCTAAATATTCTCAATCTTAAACTAATGTAACAATGGCCATTCTATGTTAGGATTACAAATAGTCACGCTGTTATAATAAAGGTGGTGATGCTTCATGCGCTCGCATTTTAGGGATTTGATGTGAAAGCTTCATACATCGTCTTCCATCTGTGTTGATAGAACCGTGTGTGTGTGCACGCGCTTTTAACAAGCCTCACATATTTGATCATAATCCCATTCTACTTTGGGTATCTGTTATAGAAATTGAGGAGCATGTCTTGATGAGACATTAATTGTTTCTGAGAAGCTAAGTATTTTCCAAAGGTCAATTTGAGCGGCCGTTAGATAAGGATATTTGAAAGTGATGTCTACAAAACTTCTTTTTGCATGCATTTGGACATTACGAGTTCTTAGTAATACGCTGTGGACTTATGCATGCATCACCAACTTTTCAACATATGATGAACGATATCCTCTGTTCAGATCTGGGAAAGCTTGTTGTTTTCTTTTTAGATGCCATTTTGGTGTACAGTAAGACTCTTCCAGATGCCATTTAGGTATACAGTAAGACTCTTCCATATACAGTAAGACTCTTCCATTTTGGTATACAGTAAGATGCCATTTAGTACGGACTATTTTGGAAAAAGAGACACCCTTTGCTAAATAGAGCTAGTATGACTTCTTGAATTAGGATCTCATATATCTTGGATATGTCATCACTATGATGATGTGTGCATTGATGTAAATCATAAAAGTATCTGAGTAAGGCTATTATCATGTCGAATTCTTTCCGATCTTTTAATTTCTTCCAAACTTTTTATTTGGAACTATGCCAGGTTAGCTTTACCCTTCTGAAAGGGATAGAGAAAGGGAGGGATAATTAATACTGTTGATGCTTACTTTAAGCAAATAAAGATGTGGCACCATCTCCTATGCTCCATACCCGCATCTCTCAGTGGTGAGCCAACACCCTCCTTGGCACTGCCTACAAAATCCTAACAAAGGCAGTAAACCTTAGATTTCAGTTTCTCCTACTCGACCTTATACATGACAGTCAAACTAGCTTCATACAAGGGAAGACCATTTTCGATAATATTTCTCATTCTGGAAAGCACTTCAATGGGCAAGACAAGCCATCAGTCCTTGGCCATTCTTTTACTTCAATGGGCAAGACAGGGTGGATTGGACTCTCTTGGAGGGAACCCTATGCTGCATAAATTTTCTAAGCAATGGTTCCCAGGAGTTTTCTGAGTTTGTCATTTAGCCCAGAGCCAATTCCCCACTCATTGGCAGAGGAAACAGATTTCAGATCTAGAGATATGCTCGCCAGGGCTGCCCGCTTGCTCCTTTTTATTATTTTTGTGGCTTAGGCCTCTCCACTCACAAACAGATTACTAATCTCGATTTTCCTATCCGAAATAACAAAAAACTCTAGATACCAAGCCTGCTGATGAGACAGCTATGTTTTTGGAGGAACCCTTAATGTTCAGAGCATCTTAGAGGATTTTTGTCTTGCATTAAGAGCACTTATCAAATGGCACAAATCTGTTGATTCGGCGCTGTGGTGCACATCCCAGGATGTGGAATTGAGCTTGGCTTCAGATGAATAGAGAGGGTCTCTACTATCAAATGCTTGGCTTGTTAGGTAGGCATGGACATCCACCCCACCCAACTATTTACTCTAGCCTTGGAGGACATCAAGAGGAAGCTACTTTATTAGAGCCCTACGAGCTTGGTTTAGCTTGGTTTATTACACACCTGCTCTGCAACATGACGAGAGGTCGCTTGGGGATCTGTGGCTTGGCTGACATAGTCCGGCCCACAGCAGCAGATTAAGGCAGGGCTTTTCTCATAGCAAGGGTGACCGCCGCGCTTATCAGTCTTTGATACAGTGCCGCCCTCCTTGCACTAGGCGTCCCTCAAGAGACTCAGCTTGGGAGGTCATTGTCAGTCTCACTGCATGGCAGATTTGAAGAATGGATGCACAAGAGGTGCTGGATGGGACTTAAACCTTTGCCTTCCAGTTACTTGCAGATCTGGCAGGATACCATACATACGCTCCTGGCCAATTGGAGCACCGTCCAGGGTTCCTCACGCACAGTTGCCAGGAGAGCAGTTTTCATGGCCATGGTACACTCACAGGGCCTTCATGGCAAGAATGTCCAGACAACCTTAGTCTATACTTAATAGTTACTTGGCTATAACGGCTCTGTCGTGGGCTGTTGATGCCTGCAGATGTGAAATGTAAGATTTTAGAGAGGACCGTTTTATAATGAAAAGTTGCCCTCTGAAATTGAGGGTCAAAAGCGGCACAATGAGCGCAACATAATGGATACTGATCAGATATTTTTATGATCCCTGTATGTGCTATTGTGCACAGCAGTCATGTGCATACCTGCTGTGCATTTATGGGATTGCATGTACATGATAATCTCTGTCTCTGTCTATGTGTGCATGCATCTGCAATAGCAACAAAGATAAGGCTTACAGGCATCTTCCTTGGTACAGCATATAAATTTTGCCCATATTTTCTGCAATGATGATGCAGATGATGTCATACTTTGTTTGTGAAATTGCTGCTTCTCTTTTTTAGATGAAGTGTTACACTTATCTAGTCTGGTACAGTAAATAAGGTTTTTGTTCATTGTATACTATAACCTGTATGATTTGTGAAAAGGGTGCCAATTCTGTGCAACAAGTTTGTACTTCTCAATGCCTGAAACACAAACATACTGAATAAGCTATAAACAATGAAAACTTGTTTTTTAATAGCTATCCAATTGTTTTGCTGCCATTGGTACAAACATTTGTGAAGTCAGGAGTGTGCAGTTTTTTTTAAGACCCGTTTGGGAAGCATTAGCTGTATGATGCATCATACATGTTCTGATCAGGATTCTCTCAAGGCTCTTGAGCAAAAGCATCAACGGACTGTTTATAGATTAACTTTGGTCAAAGGATGGAACACAGAAGAGCTTGAAGGCTATGCAGACCTCTTGAAAGTGGGTCAACCTGACTTTTTGGAGATCAAAGGTGTTACGTATTGTGGCTCGTAAGTGCTTCTCCATATATTTTCCGTGTATAATGAGATATTTTGAATATCCTGAAAACTCTCTTTTAATTGACAGGTCTAGAACCTCTACTTTAACAATGGAGAATGTTCCCTGGCATGAAGATGTGAAGGGCTTTGCTGAGGCACTAGCTGCAATGAGCAATGGGAAGTATGAGCTTGCGTGTGAACATGCACATTCCTGCTGTGTCCTTTTAGCAAATGCAGATAAATTTAAATTGGGAGGCCTTTGGTACACATGGATAGACTACAGCAAGTTTCATGATTTGGTAAGTCACGGAATTTCTTCGCTTGTTGGCACTTGTGTATGCATGCTTGTGGATGCATATACCCTGGTTTTTTAATTCTATCAAGGATTCATTTCTATTCTTATGCGTTAATGTTGTATTATCTGTCCCATAGCATAATTCATGGGTTCAATCTTCTTAGCACATCATTTTAATGTCGGTTGTAAGCCTGTGGAGTTCCCGTGTGTTGTCATGGATGCACACCTCATATAATAAATCTGTCTGCTATGAAAACTTTACTGTTATTTCTCACTTATATTGCTGTATGCTTAGTTCGTGCTCAATCTTACAAAAGATGGCAGATTGTTCTTTCCATTTTCATTCTCAGTGTCTCAATACGGAGTTTGAATTTTGATTGTGCTAATGGAATTGGGATATGTTCTTGAGCTTCTGAAATACTCTTGACGTTTAACATCATTATGTTGCTCATGTGTCTCCTTGGCAGATTGCCGCTGGAAACCCCTTTAGCAGCGAAGATTATATGGCTCCCACCCCCAAGTGGGCTATGTATGGGTCAACTGAAGGTGGTTTTGACCCAAAGGAAGTGCGTGTGAAAAAAGAGCGTAGGCATGGCATTTTACAGCCTGATTCTGGAGGTTGTACTTGAATGGATAGGATGAGAAAATTTTTATCAGTCTATTGACGAAAGCTGGTAAGGAAAATACTTCTGTCAACCTGGTTTTAATCTTTGAAGGTAATGCCTTGGTCTTGTTGGGGTAATGTTTCATGCTAATGAAAGTGTTTACATGGCAACCTTCGTGAGTTAAAAGTTTGTTTTTGTTGGGGGCGTGTGAGCATGCTCAGGTAAATGAGGGCTACAACTTCCTACTAGATGTATACTGAGTTGATATGGCCACAAAGTGTTGAATGAAGCGAGTAAAGATCTGAGAAGATAGGACTTGCTAAATGTTTTTCGAATATGGGGTCAAGCAGTATTCTTATTATTTTCACTTGACCTCTCAGGAAACTAATATGCGCCTTCAAGAAACAGAGGGTGCACCATTTTTGAAGGCAAAGACAGACGTGTTTGTGCTTCTTTTCTATGCTGATTAGTGTTATCGCTAGAAGGTGGGCATTGAGCTTTCTTTGTGAAAATGATTATCTTCAATTTTACCACTTGTACCTTTTGAGATTGTGCACATTAATGCAGGTCAACTTGTTGTTCCTGAGGATCAATACTTTGTTTCAGGCCCTTCCCTAGGGGTGACATAAGCGCCTTGCCTGTGAAGGGTCTTCATTTGGAGCTGTTGCGTGGTGATGGACTGAGGGAGATGCCATAGCTAGGATCTGTTGTACCAAAATAATTTAAACATGATGGAGATGAGTTAGAATCGTCAGGTTATTTTGTTAAATCCCTTATCCATACCTAGAGGCAATGCTCAACACCCGAGAGCTGCTAATTTAATGGTGCAGTCATTTAAATTTTAAAATGCGAGCAGCTGCTTTGTGTTATGGAATATGGCTGTTAGCGGTTTGTATATTCTGCTTTCATGCAGGCTCTAATTTTGTTGCGTAACACACTTTGGGAAATCTGTTCAATCTTGTCAGTCATATTCCAATTTGTATCCTATTCTGGAGTTTCCAATAAGTGGAGGAGCTGGTTTTGAGTACAGAAGCTGTGCTGTTCTTTTCGGGGGCATCATGTGAATGCAATATGGTCTGAGATTGTCTTAATTGGGGGAATTATGCCAGCCAATGTTCAAACTACTTAAGCTAAAGCTGTTTTTTAAACATCTTGCTTCTGTAGTGTGATAGTTAAACATTTGTAGTGACTAAAATGTGGCTGATAGATAGTACCTCTCTTTTCACGAAGATCCATCGTTTCAAGAATTATTATGCAACTTGGGTCATTGAACCATGCTATGATAAAAAAATAATGCAAGTCCAAGTGAATTCAGAAGTCCAGAGTTTGCTGTTCCATTTTGCTCGTTTATTAGTTTAAAGACTTTACTAAGCGTGTTCAAGAAGGATACATGTTAAAGGGAAAACCTACTTCTATTTGCAACTTCAAAATATGAAGAGTAATAAGTTATTGTGATATGTTGCGATACCTTCCGCATTGGATGCTTGTAGACAAAGGTTTCTAGCAAGATACGAGGATTTTGTATTTAAGAACATTTTGTCTTGTTATGTGTTAAAAATAATTGCTTTGATCATTAACTAAGTTTAATGAGTTCAAAATTTACACCCATATCCAAAGATTGAACTCAAAAGTATTATTAGAGATAGAATGCCACTCGTGTGATTGTCTACAATGGACAAAAGAAAAATATGTGAGCTTAATAGACTTGAAAAAGTTATCATTTACAAACTAACAATACAACAACGCTAGGGAAGGTTGTGCCTCTACCTTCACATGTGAACCTTCTCTTTATCATTTCCACTCTTCTATACGCTTTGATAGCTTTATATTCTTGCAAGTTTTCCTGGGATCCCTTTGTGTGCGTTGGCAACTTTCGCTTTCTAAGTGCAACCTTGATCCTCTATTCACCATGCACACGTCTCTCCTTTAAGCTAATTGTTAGGTATCTTGATCAACATGTCTCTCCTTTAAGCGGATTGTTTGTAGACATTAGGTATCTTCATCAATGGCCAATGTGAGAAGATGATGGACATGTGTAGTGGGGAGGGTGGTTGAACATATACATGTAGAAAATTTGCGTATATGCTAAATGATATGTGTATGAGAAGACAAGCTAGTCATGGAGGGGTCCCCCCAAAAAGCAAAAAATCAATGTATCTATATTTAAATTGATCGCCCTCTCTATCTATGCTTTATTCCTCTCTTGTGGCTTGTATGCTAGTTCACTTTACAACGCCTAGCTCTTTTTTTGTGAGGACTTTGATGCTCTTTATTTTATCTCAATGGTCTTTTCTTGCAGCATTGTGCCCTTGAATGTAGCTCTTGGAGTCTAGCAAGTCTACAAGAAGCTCTTGCTACAGTTTTCATTGCGTTTTGTAGCTCTTGTTGCTATTGTGCTATTGCTTTGGTTTGCTCCCCTCCCATTGCATGTTTTTCGAGCGAGTCTTGTTGCAAGCATGCATCATTAGGTGGAGTATGGAGGTTGGTGTGCATCTCGAGGTAGGAAGTTGAATATTTATTACAGTATGTACAACCATGCGGATTGTACGAAAAAGGGTGCATGGTGCCCCTTATTAGATGTGATGGTGGGCTATCCATATTGCTCTCTCTCATAATGTAGCTTTGAAGAAGAAAAAGATGTGTATGGTACAATGCAGCTATGCATCCTTTTCTTGTGTTTTCTTGGAGTTGTAGCAATCTTCTTGCTAACATCTTGCAATTTCATGTTGGTGTTAGGTCACTATTTGCTAGTCTCTAAAGATCTATTACATTGATTCCTCACCTTATGAAAACCCTCTTAAGTCAGTGTGCAACTAGATAGGAAATGGCTCCTAGCTTTTCTTTTGTTTGGGTTTTGGTGTCAACCAAGTACTATCGTATTCAGTGTCATTGGCTAGGTGAGGAAATGTAGCCTTCTGTTCTTGTCCCCTGTGAACTAAGTATTGGTCCATGGGTTTCTAAGCTGTAGTTTGCATATTTTGTTTTTCTAATAGTTGATAGTGTTGTAACATGCACTTTAGGTTAAGCTCCTTGTTTTCTCAAGTTGACAACTATCAAAGGTAATCTTAGCACTCAAAAAATATATACACCAAGTCTTTGTCACCGATGGTTTGTTGTTTGCTATGTGTTAATGATATGTGCATATTTAGTGCTAATGCATGCTTGATTCTTCTTGCAATGTCAGGTGTAGGTTTGGATAGTGCCTAGTAAATAGGCTTGTTGGAAAGGTTATTCACATAGTGCACACTTTTGAAAGGGAAGCTTGGTTATACTTTATCTTGGACTTTGCACATATACTTGGAATCAAGTGTGAACTAATGGACCATAGATTAGGGGGGATTAGTTTTAGAAGTCAAGTCATAGAAAGTCTTTGCATCATCGAATCTTAGAGATTATCCAAATGTACACATAGGTTAAAACATGTAATTTTGATATCTGTAGGTGTTGATATTTTAAACCCTAGTAGGGTAAATAATGAATTAATTGTAAGATCACAATCCTAATTTAAAACTTTAGCTAAAAGTCTAGCTACCTAGCATTTTAATGCTAGAAGCTCTCTGACAATTCTCCCTACCAAAATTAACATCCTCTTGTTGCCTTTCACCTACAATTTGATAATTTGTATTAGGCGTACTTCATACTCCATGTTAATGATTTTAGTCTTGTTCAAAGTCGTATAATTGCAAGATCTTAGGATTTCCTTGCCTAAAATTGCAAAGTACTTGAGCTCTCAAACCTACCCAAACCCAGTTGGAGGACTTTTAGACATCCCTACTCCAAAATCACATACTTATTCTCATGCATCAACCCTTATTTCCATAGAAAGTAGTTACTAGAGCATCCTTACTCAAAATCACAATCTTATTTTGGT
Source organism: Dipteris shenzhenensis (assembly GCF_047967505.1). Classification (NCBI taxonomy): domain Eukaryota; kingdom Viridiplantae; phylum Streptophyta; class Polypodiopsida; order Gleicheniales; family Dipteridaceae; genus Dipteris; species Dipteris shenzhenensis. The sequence goes on along the minus strand of NC_141614.1, from coordinate 17,491,369 downwards.
AGCTCAACCTTGTTTTTGTCGAGTGATAATTTTTAAATTGTTCCATTCTAAGTCAATAATTGGGTTTGACATTAAAACACCACAATTCAAAATTGTGATTAGAAGGTGATGTGATTTTAAAATAATAACTAAGTTGATGCCTCCGTGTTCTTTGCGTGTCTCCCTTCTCGAGAAGCACTTCTTACCCTCTCTATCTTGTGCATATTGCATGAAATTTCTTGATCTAGGAGGATATATTGTCTGTCACTCAATTATTTGTGTTCCAAATTATGCTCATCTTGCTATATGGTTTAGAGTTGCTAGGTTAGTACAAAGACGTTAATTTGGTAGTCTTGGAAGCTTTGCATGTTATTGTGAATGCATTTTGCTTATTAAGTTAGCCCTCATGATATTGTGTCTATAACTCAATTATTTGTGTTCCAAATTACGCTTATCTTGCTATATGGTTTAGAGTTGCTAGTACAAAGACGTTAATTTGGTAGTCTTGGAAGCTTTGCATTTTATTGTGTATGTAGTTAGCTTATTAAGTTGGGAGAAATTTAACTTGTGGATAGAGGCAACAATACAAGAAAGATGGTCAATGCCAAGTGTAGACAAGGAGACTGCTTTCTGTTTGAGTGCAAAGCGTTAAGCATGGTTGATTGCTAAGCTTGGCAACCTCCAATACCAGAGGGGCACACAAGAGATTGCCCAAGCAATAAATTTGGATCAATCATGCCATGCAGTATTAGGTTCCCATGAAGCTTTCCTCTCACCCATGGTGGGTTTTAAATGGCCATTCAAAAAAAAAAGAGAGCTCAAATTTTGTAGAAGAGAACAAGCCAATTGCTTGAAGGACAAGTTAATAGCTAGCAACAAAGATCAGTAAGCTCAAATTCATGATGGAGGAGACTAGTAACCCCCCAAAAACTTGGAGAATGCTCTCATGGCCTTAAAGACACTAAGCAGGTTAGGGAAAATTTGAACAAGGCCACATACAAAAGCTGACATCTCTATAGAACACATCTAAAGGCGGCAAAGAATTGTAAAGGTAAACTTCAAGAGGTGGATGCTTGCATCACGTAACATGGAAGTAGCACTTCTAGTCTCAAAGAAAACTTGCCTGGCTCTAAACAAGGACCCTTATTGATTCTTTGTAGGAGTGAACAAAGTTGGCACAAAGACTTGAGCATTTGACAAGAAGCTATGGAGGCTCTTGGGCTAACTCAAAGGACAGATAAGGAGGCCAAATTCTTTGCCCATTTAAGAGTTTTTTTGCACAGCTTAAAAAGTTTTAACAAGAGGGACAAAAGTCCCTAACATTTGGACATATACCACAAACTTTGTGAACATGGAAAAAGTAAAGAGCCAAATGCTAAACAAAAGGATACATAAGACGCATGGTGACAAGTAGCACAAATGAGAAATATAATGCCATCACAGATAGTTACACATAGACACTAGCTAAATTGCATGCCGATAGGCCTAACATTGTTGGCAAGTGGGTTAACAAATACAAATTCACACGTGATCATTAAGTTGACAAGTGAAGCAAGGTTAGTAGCAATAGGCTATGCATATGGAATTGAATATGATGGAGTGAAAATGAATGCAATTAAAATTGTGATTGTCATGGTTCAAATGGATTTACTTATTGAATGGTGACATTGATGAGGAAATTTCCACAGATCAACTAGATGGATATGTAGAATGCCTTCTTGAATGGTTATCTTAATGAGGAAATTTGCATAAATCAGCTAGAAGGCTATGTAGCTCTACGGAAAAGCATTTGAAATACAAATTCTTGCAATGTAGTGGTATGGCAACAACTCATCTTGAACCGGTACTATCTCTAGTGTGGGCCCACCTTGAACAAATCCCCTTTGTTGATGTCCTGGCATACTATTCAAGAATGCAATAGTCTGATGCTTGATCTGTGGAGACAATTGACAGAGTTGTAGTAGGGTGATGTTAGGCTTGAATTCCATTGGTGTCCTTTACATCATCTTGGTTTGAGACATCTACAATGAATCCATATGTATACATTGTCAAAATAGGCTAAAGCATTGCAATCATCATACTTTATGTGGATGATTTTCTAATTACCCTTTCATGTGAAGATTGCTTGTGAATATTAAGAGCAAACTTACATCCAAATTTCCTAGCTTCATTTCTTTCTTGGATTTGAAATCTAGAGATTGGATGGGAAAATTATGCTTAAACAAAGTGTACCAAAAATATTATTTAGAGAAAAGCATAGGATTGGATGTGAACAATGCCTTCTTGAACAGTTATCTTGATGAAGAAATTTACATCGATCAACTAGAAGGCTGTATAGTTCTAGGGAAAGGCATTTGAAGTGCCAATTCTTGAAATTGATTTGTGGTATAAAATAGGTCCCTAGACAAGAGAATGCTAGAATTGGGTATCCTTTACATCATCTTGGTTTTGAGACATCTACAATTAATCGACAATTATACATTCTTAAAATAGGCTTAAAATTTGCAGTCATCATACTTTATGTGAATGATTTTCTTAGTACCCTTTCATGTGAAGAAATGTTTGTGAATATTAAGAGAAAACTTACATCTAAATTTCCTAGCTTCATTGCTTTCTTGGATTTGAAATTTAGAGATTGGATGGTCAAATTATGCTTGAAGCAATTCTAGATGCTTAATACAAGGCACATGGATAATTATGCTTGAAGCAATTCTAGATGCTTAATACAAGGCACATGGATATGCGAGTTGAAGCTTTCACAACACTTCTCTAGATGTAGATTCAAAGGAGTACAAGTAGCTTGATATACTCAACAAAATTAAGACTAGGCTTGAATTATATAGTTGAAGTGCTCATCCAAAACATGTAATGCCTTGAAAGGTAGATTTTCGAGTGGAATGCATAGTTATTAAATACATTAAAGGATCCATAGGTTTTGGTCTAAACTTAATACCTGAATTGTTTTGAGTTTGAGTGCATTCACACATCAAGATTCGGTTGATAACATTAATGATTAGAGATTTGTAAAACATTTTTGTTTTCTTTCTTAGCAAGAAGCACCCTAATGTTGCATTGTCTTTAACATATGCTGAGTTTAAAGCAACAACAAACACAATATTAAAGCAAAATATAGAGCAATAACAAACACAATTGGTGGAGCTATTTAGTTTTGGAATTCTATTAGGATTTTTAGTTGGTCTCATGGGATCCAACTTCATCCACTCCAACATCATGGGTAGCATCTAGCTAACCTAGAACATGAGCTTTCATATCGACACCAAAAATATTAAGGTGCATTGCTTCATCTATTGAAAACATATTCTTTGGAGAAGTTGATTTGCTTTACTGCCCTACACATGAGCAAGCTACATATATTTTCACAAATCCATTAAATTTTGGCAAGTTTTCAAGTCTTTGAGCTAGTCTTTGTGTATGCAAAAATTTATTGCATGGTAATAGGGGGAGTAATTGATAAGTTACTCCAAGGAACTTTACTCCACACTTTCGTTGCCGATAACATAGAGGCATGTATTTTTGTATTTTTTCTTTCTTAGTAGTTCTGCTTTTGTAATCAACCCTCATCTTGAAGTATAATGTAAGTAGAGATGTTGAGAATGTAAATGAAACTTGGTTCACAAGGGAAAGTGTGTATAGAAAGACTAATAGAAAGGGCATATACCACATCCATAGACTAGGTGTAAATTGCCAGATGGACTTCCTAAAGATAGTTATGTAATTTGTATCTCTTCCTTTTGGAAAGAAGAGTACATATTTTAGATCTTGGTTTGGCATCCACCTCCATCGTCTCCTCCCCCACATTCCATGCTCTTCCCAACATCCCCTCCACTCACCTCCAATATTTTTTGCTTTTCTTGGAACTTTGGATGGTTAACTTTACTTTTGCATAAAGTACATGGAAATCCCCTAAACACTCTTTCATCTGCATGGGTAGTGTGTGTTGTTATAATAGTAGTTTGTCAGAACAATCACCTCTCTACTGATTATCAATAGTCTCTCGCTAGGACCTCAAAGGCTTTAAGCATTTCCTTTCCTTACTATAACCATTGAGAACACATACTTGAGATTTGATGGCAAGCTTCTTCCTTAATTTATCTGGCATTGGGTTTGCAACATGAACCAAATGTTCTAAGATTACTTATGTTGAGATTTCGTCCAATGAAACCTTCCTTGGGAGTCATATTGCAATATGAACTTTATGAGATAGACTACAATGAGATTTAGACAAACTCTTTTCATCCATCATGCCTTTAGCACATTCTGAAATTAGCCTACTCTTCCATTTTACAACACAATCTTGTTATGCGACGCAATGGCACAATATTGTTGTGTGATGCAACAGCCTAAGAAGTGTCTTTTATACAATGATATTTGCAAAAGTCTGAGTGTTGATGAGATTTATATCCACTAGCATTATCACCTCTCTAAAACTTACTATATTTTTTGGTTTCCTTCTTAACTAGAGATTTGAAACCATGAAGTGATCAAATACTTCAAATCTATTTTCCATGAACTGTATCCATGTTTTCCTAGAGTGGTCATCAAGGACAAGATTTCTATAAAATTTCATGTCCTTATGATAGATATCCCTACAACAATCTCATCTAAGTCACTCGTAGCTCACTCATATGCTCTCCCACTACATTGTCTTTATCCCGTCTGCACCCATGCTTGGTGTTCGTGTGTGTTTGTGTGTGTATTTAAGGCCTCTAACCATGGTAGATCCCACTACCTGCAAATGAGAATAATGAAACATCAATATAAGTATCACCATCCAAGGCTAAGTTTTTTTTTGCACTTTCTTTTTATGCTCTTTCTCAATCTACTTGGTCATATTGGAGCCTCTATTGTTGCTTTGGATCTTTGGATCTCCTTTGAGAGCTTCTTTGCCTATGTTACCCTTTGCCCCTTATGAGATTATGCCTATGCACTCTAGCTCTTCACTAGCCTAGAGTTTGGACTCCCAAGGCAATACAAACCTTGTAATTTTTTGAGCTGCCTCAACAAAGCGAGCAAACAAATGTAGAAAGACTGCTTCCTCTCATTTTAAGCAACTAAATTACGAGATTTTGGACTTAATTAGAGGCACAAGGATTACTTACTGGTCTCTATGCTGGATTATTAGCAATCCTTAATGTGTAAGGTTACATTGCATCTCAAGCTAGATGTAGCTGAAGGATAAAACGTGAAAGAAACTACACTAGTTCAAGGGTTTCACAAAAAGAAAAATCAAAACCTCCCTCAAAGAAAACAAGTTTATTTCAACACAACACAAATTGAAGATGGAGGATACCACCACTAGAACAATATCTAAATTTTCACTCTTATTATCCAAAATCAAGAGACACAAGGTTGTATATATAGCCCTACTTATAAGAACCCTTTATGGGACTAGTCCCGAAGACCTATGAGAGATGATCCATCCAAAGTGGAAGATGATCAGGACTTCTCTCGTTCTAGAGAATATAGTATACATTATGAATTTAATAAACATTGAGGGGGAAAAAAGGGAGAAAAATGAGTATGGATGCATTCTTGATGCGTATGACAATGCTTGATACTTGAGGTCACTATCTAAATAGTAAAGGACATGTCAACCGTTGCATTTTTATTTATCACAAAACTACCTTAATAATTTTGTTTATTTCATTTAGTCCAACTTCATGTTCATTGCATGTCCTTTTAGCCTATCTTACACTCTATGCTCGTTAGTGGTGACACATAAGACAAGATGCTTCCTTGTAATGTAGTTTGGTATAAGATTGGATAATGCCTAGTGCATATGAGAACTCATTCAAAAGGCCATTGAAATAGTCCCTCTTTCAAATTTGAGGGAAGCTCAATTATAGTCTCTTGTAGAGGGACTTCAGGAAAAGCTAAACATTCCCCAACAAAGTCGTATTATTGGTCAACTTTGCACACAAAATATGTACCAATGCTACAAACGTAGCAAATTATCTAGGTATGCTACTATGTACTGATCAATACTCAAATACGAGAGACGTAGGCATGGAAAACTAAATACAACATAGGTGTAACAAAACCTTAAGATATTAGCAATAAAATCACCGCTATAATGACCCTTTTGAGTAGTTTGCAATACACAAAACAACGTCTAGAACAAATCACAATATGGCTCTACTTACTGGAATAGCTTGTAGAGGATCCTAGGCACACTTAGACCAAATCACAGTAGTGCTAGGCTCCTTGGAATCAATTCACAGTAGGTCTGGGTGCTTTGGAGTCGATTCATAGCATTGCTAGGCACCAGGTAGGACTGGAAACCCTAATCGCAACAAGTAGATGATCTTCCAGAAGGGCTAGGAACTGGATCACTGCAGATATGATGGTGGAATGAATCGCAACTCAGCCTCGGAGGAGTAGAAGTAAATCGCAACAAGAAAAAGAGGGGTCTGGGAGAGAGAAAAAATACAAGACACCACACTAGGGCCTATAAATAAGGGCTAGACCCCCCTGAAGGTCTTTATTGCAATAGAATAATCTTTGTACAATTGGCTCATGAAAGAGCATAAGTCTGAGTACAATCTTGAATGAATCTGGGAGGCCAGGGGCCTTTCTTTTATAAACTAGGCCTAGCAAAAAGCTAGGGCTCGCTTTGAACTTTCTGAAAGCTACTTTAACAAAAAGCCAAGCTTTTAGTCTTTTTCCTTCTAAATCTGGTGCTCTGGAGCTTTTAGGCACCTTTTAATTTTGTGGGCCCTCCTTTTAATGAGGTGCCCCCTTGTCTTGACTTTTTACACCTTGTGCGACCTACTTTTTATACTTTTCTCCCCACTCTCGGGTCCTTTTTGCACTCTCTAAGGTCCTACACATGGCACAAACAAATTCTAGCACTTTAACCAATTAAAGGTTAGCAAAATGCATGCATTCCTAATTCTTGGACTAATCCTAGTCCCTTATGGGTGCCCCCACAGTTCTCTTTTACCAATGCAAAGCAAAAGTAAAAGTAGTAAAACTTACTCTAGTGAACCAAAGTCAGTTTTCTTTGACCATAGTCAATCTGATAGACTCTCCTTTATTTCTTGGGAGAAATACCAACTGGTGACATCCCCTCGGCTTTTAATCAAATGTCCTCAACTAAAAAACTTCTTGATATAGCTGTAAAACTTGGGGATACCTCCTCTCTTAGCATCAATTGCCTAATAGTTCTCATACTTGGCAAGATACCTGCAGATAAACTTGCCTCTAGGTGCTTTTCTTCTTTGTGTGGTACACAGTCTGTTCTTGTTGGAGGGTCTCCTCCATCTCTTCCACCTAAAGTGGATCGTGGAATCTGGTAACTTTAGATAATTGACTTAGATCAATCTTGTGGCATTCTCTGCTCCTTTTGGTGGCTGACTGGCCTTCTAGGGCACTAGGCAACCACACGCCCCTCTTTCTGTATCTAAAACACTTGTTTTCCACATGAATATTCTTGATTTCTTTGGCATTTCCTGCTCTTTAAGAGCACTGGGAAGCCATCGGCCCTTCTTTTTCTTGGTGTTTCTTGCGCTTTAAGAGCACTTGGCAGCCATAGGGCCTTTTTCTAAATTGGCGTTTCTTACTCTTTAAGAGCACTAGGTAGACATAGGCCCTTCTTTTTTATTCTGGATTGATGATTTCATCTATACATTTTCCCATCTAGTACTTATAATGTCCATTCTTGGCAAATCCATGCCCCTTTCACTTGGACTTGGCTGCTTTTTCTTTGCCTTTCACAAGCCGGACTAAAGATAGTTCTAAAATGATTGCTTCTTCCAAGGGCATTGTATTCCCCTCGGCTTCTTTGGCTGCAACTCCATATTTCAATTCGAATAAAAAGGTATTGAGAAACCATGCTCAACATCATGTGATAATATTGTGCATAGCACTAACCAATAGAGTGCTATAAAGGAAAGGGTTAGATGCCCTAACCCTAATCCTAAAAGGGCTTGTATATATTGTACATTTTCAACTAAATCTAGTGGACAGTTAGTACAAAGCCATACTAGTTGCAAAAGGATTTGCACAACAATATGGTCAAGATTATGATGAGACTTATGCTCCAATAGTAGTTCCAAGTAGTGTGAATGTCTTCTTGGAATGGCTTTAGAAAGAATTATTATGAAATAAATTCTATTCACTACAAAAGTGCTCCCAATTCTCAATGGTCTTCTTGCTACCAAACACTTACTGTGTTGGTCAGACATAAACTTGGAGGGTTCTCAAACTTTTCAAAGGACATATAATTGACAGATGACTGTAAAACTCTGTCGCTTTAGCCATAATCCATGAGAAACCATAAGAGTTCTTGTATAAAACAAATCCCAATGGAAACTATTGTATAATAGAATCTTGAAGAAAATACTGGGTTAATAATGACCATAAAATGATGCCATAATGAGGGCTGGTACTTGAGCATGTCATGCTCCATAACAAGAAAACAAAACTGAATATCATAACTTAAACTCCTCTGGAACTGAGATAATATAACTTGAAACTGAAATACTTGGTCAAAATGACCACATGGAATTCCGCAAGAAAGGATCGGATACTCCTCCATAAGAACATAACTAATTAAAATGACCAGTTATCATAACTCAATGCCCTAATTGAATATCATAAAATCAGGCATATGACTATCAACTTGCCAACTTTGAACATACTACCCTCAAATAGGTTTTTATGTTGAATTTGTCATGGATCTAACTCTTAAATTCATAAAAGATATACAAGTAGTCTCTAACACTTCTCTTTGGCATAAGCTGCTCAAACCCATAAACTGGATATATTAACTTTGAGATTCTTTTGTCCTCGTACTACTATGTATATAAAAGTTTGATGAAACCAAACAAATAGTTCATAGCCTTGACCACGTAGTTCATAGAAAACTAGTTTCATAAGAGGGCCTATATCACTCGTGTCCAATAACTTAAAGTCCTCCAAAACTGAAATATAACTTGGAATAACTAGCTTTACCCATCAAGGAATACTTTTGGACCACATATGTATGTATAAGCAATCTTGTATACTTTGCTTTTGATTCCTGAAACAATCAAGGAAACAACACACTTCTTTCCTTATAATAAGATACAAGGGTTAGATCTTTAAATCAGAATAAGGCAAGCTTAATAAACATGAAAGAAATACTTATTTTTAGATGTCCCATAACATCTCTGAAGCCACTTTGTCCAAGGACAAGCTTCAACTACGAATTGGTTCTCTCTTGCTTTTGCCAATTTAGCCAATAGTTCTCTATAGGAATCCTCATCTAGGGACCTTCTCCCCTTTATCTCACAATCTTGCTTAGACGCTTGTACTTGTGATGACTGAGAGGCCGCGTCCATGATGAGAAAAACAAACTAGCAACCACTGCTTTTCGTTGCTTTTTGCTACTTTTATTGCTTCTTTTATGCCACTTTGGAGAAAAGGCGGCCGCATATGCAAAAAAAGGGGTTGCTTGTTGTGAAAAGCGAGTGCTTTTTTTAAGAGAAGGAGATGCTTTTCGTGAAAAGCAAGTGTTTTTTGCTGCGAGAATTCTAAGCAAGAGACTGGAAGCACATCACCAAGGATGACGACAGGATGAACATCTTTCCCACTTGATAGATCATAGAGAAGAGAAGGAAACAACCCAAGAGATAGGGCAATAGAGAGAGAAGAGACATCTGGCCAAGACGAATTTGTGCCTCCTAAAGATGAGCCTTAGCTCCTAGTGCCACAACCAGCCTTCAAACAAGAGTGCCACACCTTCTTGAGCAAGATTCAGGTCACAATTGGTGTGCCTCACCCTCTAGCACTTGAACCGATGCAAAAACAGATATGCCTCACCTTGATTCATAGCTACATTCTAGCCTTGGACGGTTTCCACCAAGGAAAGTGGAAATCCTATGCTCTGATACCACTGTAACCAAACCTTAGGATACTTCAAAATACTTTAGCAATAAAATCACTGCTATTATGACACTTTTGAGTAGTTTGCAACACTCAAAACAGCTTTTGGAACAAATTGCTATATGGCTCTATGCCCTGGAATAGCTTGTAGAGGATCCTGGGCACATCACAACAGTGCTAGGCTCTTGGAATCAATTTACAATAGGTCTGGGTGCTTTGGAGTCAATTCGCAACATCGGTGGGCACCAAGTAGGCCTGGAAACCCTGATCGCAAATGATCTTCCAAAAGGGCTAGGAACTAGATCGCTGCAACTGCACTCTTTCCAAGCACTTTGTACGTGTCAGATAGTCGAAGATATGATGCTGGAATGAATCGCAACTCAGCGTGGGAGGAGTAGAAGTGAATCGCAACAATAGAAAGAGAGATCTGGGAGAGAGAGAATACAAGACACCACACTAGGGCCCAAAAATAAGGGTTGGATTAGACTCCCCTGAAGGTCTTTATTGCAATAGAATAATCTTTGTACGACTCGCTCATGAAAGAGCATAAGTCCGAGTTTAATCTTGAATGAATCTGGGAGGCTAAGGGCCTTTCTTTTATAGACTAGGCCTAGCAAAAAGCTAGGGCCTGCTTTGAACTTTTTTTACAAAAAGCAAAGCTTTTAGTCTTTTTCCTTCTAATTTGATGCTCTAGAGCTTTTAAGCACCTTTTAATCTTGTGGGCCCTTCTTTTAATGAGACACCCCCTTGTCTTTACATTTTGCGCTGTGTGGGACTTGCTTTTTACACTTTTCTCCCCAATCCAGGGTCCTTTTTGCACTCTCTAAGGTCCTACACATGACACAACAAATTCCAGCACTTTAACCCATTAAAGATTAGCGAAATGCATGCATTCCTAGTTCTTGGACTAATCCTAGTCCCTTGTGGACATCCCCACAATTCTCTTTTACCAATGCAAAGCAAAAGTAAAAGTAGTAAAACTTATTCTAGTGAACCAAAGTCAATTTTTTTTACCGTAGTCAATCTAATAAAGACTTCTTTATTTCTTGGGACAAATACCAATTGGTGACAATAGGTTAGGTAGGTAAGTCTTCCATAGTAAGTCATAAAAAATATTTACTTCAAGCACTATTGTTTTGTTAGAATGTACACATAGGTTGAAATGATGTGTGTTTAAGATAAGCCTAAATCTAGATAAATCCTAATTTTCAAAGGAAAATCATGGATTGAATGTTCTTACTAACTTCATGTTTAATAAGAGTGCATTTAAAAGGGGCCATCTATCACTATAATGCTGAAAATAAAGTTTCAATTCTCTACATCTGATATAATTTTAAAGTCTACATGCCCTAGCTTTCCAAACACAAGTCTAATTGTATCTCTCTGTCATAAATTCTACCTAGTAGAGATGCAATTCACTCTAAATCATTCTCTACTTCTTTCTTCATCTCCATGCATGCTTTCACCCTACTACAGGCTCTTAGATACTCTCTCTCTACCAAAACCCTCCTCTTCTTTGTCATCCGAACTTGATGATTTACCTTTCTCTACTTTTGCCAAAGTATCATCCTAAATAGCCTCCAAAACCAATAGACATCCACCACCGCCGGCTCACCTTCATCCAAATGCCCATGCCCACAAATACATCCACCCACCCAACCACCCACATCCGTGCACTCATATGAGTTGATGCACATACCCATACATGCACATGCACACTTGCATGAGCATGTGCATTCATGCCCACACACTAACCATGTAAATCATAGCTAAACCAAGCCATTTCTGGGTTGATTAAATGTAGTATTGTAACCTAGAAGTGATTGGGGGGTACTCCAACAAAAAACCACAACCATAAGAATTCTCTGCGTCTCCATAACAGTAGACCTGCTAAATACATCATGTTGTTAAAAAAATGTAACTAATCCACAATATTGACTCGGCCATCACTTTTTAGGATTAGACATAAAAGCATTTGAGCTTGCAGCAACTTACCCAATTTAGCGAGCATCCGTTAATCACATTCTGATGCTACCAAATATCAACCAATCTTTTTTAACTGAGTTTACAAACCCTTTTTTCTTTGCCACACCAAGGCATTATCGTACTTTGCTCTAGAGGTCCAAGCAAAGCCACACTTGGGTGCAAAATATGTACAGCATTGGTTCAGACCAAGGGCGATGATCAACCCAAGTCCAAAAAACACTAAGGTGAAAAGCTAATCTATTAAACCCAAAGCAAATGAGCACAAGTTTCTCCAAATAATTCAATATGTAAAGGGAGCATCACTACTATCACAAGTGAAACAGCGCAAATTCTTTACACATGCACAGAGATGTCTTGAGATTGGAACCTACTTTTCATTACAATAATAAAGCTTTCCCTGTTTTTTTATAAATTATTCCTCCATATCTCTCCTTCCATTCTCACCACTGTGGAAAATCCTATAATCATCCCAAGCGTCATCCAAGCCACCTGTCAACAGTACTTCGTCCTCCTCTGAGTAGAAGATTGAAGAACCCGTCCAATTTCTGAATGCTGCATTCATTATGCTTTCCATTTCTGGGGACACAAGTTCAACTGGAGCTTCCAATAGTTCCACGCCGATTGTCCGGCTACCATAAAACTCACCTTCATCCATGATAACTGCAGCTTTGCGACGTAAGCAGAAATAAGTGCCACCAAAGAATAGCACAAGGCACCAACATATTACTTCATAGCACGAGAAGAGTGTAATGGAACAGTCTGTCTCCAACATAAGAATTGTAGAGCCCAGGAAGATTGCGAAGAACCCAAACACAATGGCGAAGGAGACATTCAAAGTGGCAAGGCAGCTAACACCACCTGCAACAATAAACCGGCTTTAATATTCCTACCAACAATCCTCGAGTCCAGTAGCTCCTGTGAGTCAAACCTGGCAACAAAACTCGGCATAGACTGAAGGTATACATGCGATATCTTTTTCTAGAAACCTAACCAACAAGGCATTAAAGTAGGATCTTTGTCCAGAGGAAACTTTTCCATGAGCACAGAATCTTTGACCTACATGTAACTAAAACTCAATGTAAGTTACAAATTATGCTTCTGCAACAGTGCTATTATGAGCTAGCACCAGCCAATTCCAACACACAAATACGAGCTTCTTGATACCTGCAGCTCCTTAGAACCACTTTGGAGTTTGAATATCATCAATACATGCTGCGAACTTAGCACAATAAATGGCAAATCGTACATCAAACAGAACCTTTAAGAAAAGTCAAATTGTGTCTTGTCACTATCAGGACTGAAATTTCAGTCACTCTTCCATGTGCAAAGTGGATTCCTAAAAATGAAGGAAAATTTCAGCAATTCGACTTCTCAAACCAATTAACTCAACGGCATACATCAGCACACTTGAAAGGAGAACCATAAAAGAACTATATCAGCTCAGTATAATGCTACACAGGATTCCCTTAGCAAGCTTGCTGCCACCCCCTCCATCATCTTCCCCACAGCATCCAAGCTCAGCCTGCCCTTCTTCTCCCTCTCTGTGTTCAGTTTTTTATCTGCCCAAACATCCCAACTATGTGGTAACTTGTGGTGGCAGCCACTGCCTTTACACAATTCATCATTGAGTAATCCATTACGGCCAGCAACATGCCCAAGCTACTCAGGCTCTTTTACCAAAGATGTCTTTGCTGGCTTTAGCATAAGGTTAGGTGCAACCCAAAACTTCAAGCCCATGCATGATATGTTCCTCTTTGAAACTAGAGGAGCAGGGGAGACTTTGTTGGTACATAACCTCAAGAAAGAGTCAGGACTAGAGAAAGCTGGAAAGATCAAATGCCAAACCTGTCTGCTTCAAGTTTGGAGAGTCTTTTCTGAGCACATGGCAAAATGCCTAAAAGATACAAATGATGTACCTGCAGTTGAGGCCGGCATTGGTGGTTCAGGCTATGGAGTAGTTCATAGTTTCTTGCTTTTTCCTCTCCAGTTTTGTTTACAAGTCCTTCTCCATGTCCTATTGAGAAAGGTGATCCAGAGTGCAACTCAATCTCCAAAGATACCGGTGATGTAAGACATGCTGATTGTGATAGCGAGTTACATTTTGTGACTGCTACATGGGTCCAACTCTTTGACTCGAGCTCCCGCATTTTGTCTCTGAAATCTTCACAGCCAAACCTTTTTGCATTGTAATTGAGGATGTCATCAAAGAAAACAAGTACAAACTCAACACATAATGTGTTCTTTACTCTCGACTGCAGCGCATGCATTAGTCAATCCAAGAGGCATCACTTTTGAAGTCAACAAAGCCTCTTTCAGAATGGAAGGGTATCTGAAGCTCATCACCCTCTCTAAATTAAGAGTATTTTGACCGCATGTTTATAGGATTAACACTGATCCTAGATAAATCATACAGTTAGAAAAGACGGGTGGATGTTGCTTGCTACAGCCAATGCTCCTGCAGCGGATGCTGCTCCAGTTGCAGCCATCTGACACCACTACAAGTACCCCACATGGCAGCTAGCAGGCTGTCTATCTGGCGCCCCTGCTTTCTTTCTCAGCTTTTCCCCTGTGGCATCTTTGAGTTCTTGTTGGTGCAACTCCCCCATGCTCTCCTCATTTGGGGGCTCACAGATGGGGATGTGACCTACCAAACTCCAACACATAGAACCTCCTTAGTTGCGATTTGGGGAACTTTTATCTCTGTGGCTCTCTACTTTGTTCGACATGTTCTACTGCTTTCTTTCAGAGTTTTTCCCCTATGGCATCTTTGAGTTCTTGTTGGTGCAACTCCCCCATGCTCTCCTCATTTGGGGGCTCACAGATGGGGATGTGACCTACCAAACTCCAACACATAGAACCTCCTTAGTTGCGATTTGGGGAACTTTTATCTCAGTGGCTCTCTACTTTGTTCAACATGTTCTATTCTTATTTTACTTGTTATATCTTTTGGTCCTATCTATGATCTGGTTATTGTAAACATAGTTTTTAATTAATACAAACCATCTGGTGAGGGAGGTGGTCTGGTCCCCATGTTCTAGGTAATAGAGCATTGTTCCATTCACACCACAGTGTGTGCCTTGAAAAACATGTCCAATTGCAAAAGCTCACAAATCCTATACATCCACATTCTTCAGTTAAAAGTTGGTTATATACCTAGATGAATCTAGAAACATTCCCAAACTCATCCTCTAAAAACACAACATAGTGCAGTTTCAATCTCATGATAGTCACTCATAAGGTTGAAAACCATAAACTCCATCACGCATACAGGGACTAGCTACTATGACATCCCCACTGACATCATTAGCGCCCAACAGTGGGTGTAGAACATAGTATAAAAATATGCTCTCACACATACAAATCCACACACCCACACATACTTGAGCATCCATTTATACAAAATCTTCGTACTGAGTTTCTGTCGACACTCCGAAGGTGGAGGGCAGACTCAGTCGTGACGAAGGCTAGCACTAAAGGAGAAGGCTAATCTAAAAGTAGTCCAAAATCTCTTCATTTACGCTACAACTGCTTGTAAAGTCTAGACGATTTCATTTTAGTCTCTCCCAAACGAGCATCTAAATCTAGCTGATGGGGCAACGCACCATTTAAGATAGAAAAAATTAACGCAATACCAGCAAGCCGCAACGTGGACGAAAACTTCATAAGGTGAAACTTGCAGTTAAAAGTTGGCTACAACAGAGCCTAGAAAAAGTATCGAAAGCATTCCATTTAAAACCAACTCAATGTCTGATGTTCTTTAGGTGCCTAACCTCTGCAAGAAGTTGTCAAATGACGAAGATCAATATGAAAGCAGAGTTCAAGGTGTTGATTTGATAAAAGGGATTAGAAAGTTGGTAGCACATAGTGTGGATGAAGATGGACTATTTAAGATCAATGCAGTACTGATCGAGAAGAAAGCCAAAAGCTTGAGGTTGTGGAAGATGAGTTTTGGCCACATCAAATTGTCAAATATTGTGAGAGATGCAATGGATCGGCACCTTACATGTATTACAAACACTTCAACTTTGTATGGCTTGCATTAACTCCTTGAGCCATTCCCAAAGGAGGTCATTTTCAGCCCAAGGTTGCATACGAATTGGTACACTTGATCTGTGGACACATATGCCTACCACATCATTTTTTGGGGCACATTATTTTCTTACGTTCA
The DNA here is from genome assembly GCF_047967505.1 of Dipteris shenzhenensis. Lineage (NCBI taxonomy): Eukaryota > Viridiplantae > Streptophyta > Polypodiopsida > Gleicheniales > Dipteridaceae > Dipteris > Dipteris shenzhenensis. Next base: position 17,475,348 of record NC_141614.1, on the reverse strand, counting down.
TTGAATATTTCAATAGACTGAAGTGGGTGTGAGCTTTTGATAGGTTATTGGAATGGAAGGCTATGGTTGAAAAGAAGTTGCATAAAACGACCAAACCTTCTGTATTGATAGGGAGAGGGAGGCTTAGGAGGCTTCAAAACTTACAGCATGAAGCATGGGAGCAAAAGCTAACTACTACATGCATATCCTAGTAGGAGAGCGTAGCTGAAAGGAAGAGCAGCGTAATCACAAGCATGGTATGCTCAAAGAGAAGAAATCTCAATCTTTCTAGGGTGTAGCGATCAATGTGGTTGTCCCCATCAAACAAGACTACGGCCAAAGCAATCAAAGGAAAGACTCCACATAGAACATCGTATGTCCTCATTATGCATTAGAAAGTTTTTGGTTTTGTGATTCTATTGCTTATGTGCCCGTGAATAAAGTAAATAGAAAGCAACTAAATCCCACAAGCAAAAAGTGTATTTTTGTGGGTTATAGCGAGGGATACAAAGTCTACTGCGTGTATGATCCTACAAAGAAATGGCTAGTGGTGAGTTGTGATGTCGTCTTCCAAGAGACAAGTATAGATAGTACCTCATGCTCCAAAAGCACCCCAAGTACACCCAAACTTACCATTGAGCAAGAGAAGAAGGGAAAGAGGAGGTTCCAAAGAAAGATCACTCAGATTCAGATTCAAAGCAGCCTGCGCCTCCTAGAAATACCCCGACAAAGGAGAGGAGAGTACATGCCTAATACTTGAGAGCCTTGTAGGACTCACATGTTACAAATGCACTTGAACGCAATTCAAAAGTGAGAAAATTTCAATTACTGCGAAAGACATCCAATGGAACTACGCTTTGATCTCTCAGACTAATCAAGTCAGCGAGCTAAGACCCTTGTTGATTGATGCAGCATTTTATTGGAGCTTGGTAGGTGGGTCTACTCTACCTGACCAACACCCGACCTGATATTGCATTTGCTGTTGGATTTACTTATTAATTTCTTCAAAGCCAAGGGATAGCCATTGGAAAGAAAGATTGAGAGTATTGAGATATCTTTAAAATACATCGAATTGCGGCATCACTAACAACTCAAGTTTAAAATTTGGTGGATTTTGTAACTTGGACTGATCTAGTGATTGGGATCATGATGCTCAACTTGAGATAAATGTTTCATGGCTCAATGAGAAACAACATATAGTACCTCTTTCTTCTACAAAGGCAAAGTATAGCAAGATGTTAGTCCCTCTTGCTCAAATGGAAACTAGAGCACGTGAACCTTTTCCAAAAGGATGCAACTGCAATCATGCGTGACAACCAAAGGTGCATAGCTATCACAAAGAACCCGATGTCCCACACATTGACCAAGCACATCAATATTCAATGTCATTTTATTTGAGAGACGATCGAGGACACATAGATAGAGCTTATTTATTGCCATCTTCAAAGAACATATTCAATGTGGTCACCAAGGCTCTTCCCAGAAGCAAATTGAGCACCTCATAGGGCAAATGGGAAGGGCCCACAATGAGTTAGTGAGAGGTGGTGTTGGAAGCCACTGCACCCTTCATATGAGGACATAGAGGCAGTATGAAACAGTCACTAACTAATCTCTTGTTCTTTCTATCGATTCACGCTGTCTGGTTTTTTTCGTCGATTCACAGGTGCTAGCATCATGTTTTTCCTCCCAACCTATCTCATGGATGGCATGCTCACAAAGATACGTAACTTTATTTCCTTCATGCCTATCCACAAGCCCTCACTTCCCTAGATTGTTCCCTCTGCCACATGTCATCATTTTAGACCATTTAGCTTGGTACACCATTTACCCCTCTCTTGGGGCACAATTAAAACATTTGCCCCTTGGCATTTTTACACATTTAGGTGCACCTAGGCCTTAGCACTCAGAACCACCTAGTCAATGCCAATACACCCTCACCTAGGATCTTGGCAATTACTTCCCTTGACCATTTTATTTACGCACATAAAATATTACAAAAGTCGGTCATCTAAGAGAAAATGCCCACCGATCTTTCCGAGGTCATGCTATCTCGGCTAGAGCATAACATTCCTTCCCTCTTCAAGCATCAGCGTCCTCGATGATGAAATCTGGGAACACTCTCCGTAACTGGTATACGGATTCCCAGGTAGCTTGTGATAGAGGTAGACCATGCCATGCAACCAACACCGTGGGTATCTTCTTATTGCGCACTTGCATTGTTCCTTGATCCAGGATTCTTGTTGATTTGCGTCTTGTATTATCCTCTATCTCCTGAAACAAAACAACACCTTCGATTAGTGAGTCACCTGTATGCAAAAATTTCTTTAAACGAGAAACATGAAACACTGGGTGCACCTTACACCCTTGTGGTAATTCTAATTTATAGGCTACCTTGCCTATTCTTTTTTGAATTAACCATGGCCCACAATATCGAGGTGATAACTTAGCACACTCTCCTGCAGTCAAAGACTTAGAGTGCGAAGGAACACTGAGAAAAACTTTTTCTTCTTTCTTAAATTCTCTAGCGGATCTGTATCCGCATACGCCTTAGCTCTATCGCATACGCCTTAGCTCTATCCATAGCTTGGTGGATGTTAGCTCTCGCAAGTGCTAGCATCTCCTGCATCTGCACCACAAAGTTCGCGGTACTAGGCACTTTCTGAGGTATTCCAACTATAGTTGGATTCGCTGGTCTATAACCATAGTTCAGCTCAAACGGACTGAACCCTGTAGAGGAATGTTTTCTATCATTGTAGGCAAACTCTAAAAATGGCAACCACTTGTTCCATGTATGTTGTCTCAATGACACATATGCTCTAAGCATATCCTCTAAACTTTGGTTGATTATTTCCGTTTGACCATCCGTTTCTGGATGATCCCCACTACTCATTTCCAACTCAATCCTTAGTGTCTCAAATACCGCAGTCCAAAAATGACCGGTAAATTTGACATCTCTGTCTGACACTATGGAATGAAGTGAGCCATCTTGGTAAGACGATCAACCATCACAAGAATAGAATCATATCCACCTTGTGTCGTAGGCTACACGAAAAACAGCGTGTCACATATTCATGAATATGCTTTTTCATCTTTGGCCAAAAGAAATCTCGCTTTATGAGATCATATGTCTTCTCGACTCTTGGATGTCCCGCACATGGGCTATCATGGCATTGTTCAATGACTCTCTGCCTGAGATCATTCTGATTAGGTACTACTACCTTGCCATTTCTTTTCAGCATACCATCCCTTATGGCATATCTTGCATATGTTTGGCCTTTTCTGGATGCCAGGTCATCCTTTTTCCTGGGTTTTAACACATGAGCCTTAGGCCATAGACTCTCGACGAACTCGTCCACCTTTTGAGTTTCTCTTATCTCGGCCATTAGAGCACTCTCTAACACCGTGAAACTCATGTTATGCATAATGCGTGACAACGCATCAGCAACTTTATTATCCTTCCCTCTTCGGTACCAAATCGTCAAATTAAACTCCTGCATGAGTTCTACCCACCTAGCTTGGCGGCCTCTCAAGTCAGGTTATTTACAAAAATGTTTGAGAGTATCATGATCAACATCCACAATAAAACTCTGATCCATACAAATAATGTTGCCATGTTTTCAAAGCATGGACAACAGCATACAACTCTAATTTATGAGTTGGCTAATTTCTTTGAGAGGGAGAAAGCTTCTTGCTTTCAAAGGCTACTGGCCTTCCCTCTTGGAGGAGAACTGCTCCTACCGCAATGCCACTTGCATCAGTTTCCAGGAACAACGGTTTCTGGGGATCAACTATTTTTAATACTGGTCTGGTGACCACGGCTTCTTTTATGGTGTTAAAACTTTCTTGTTGATTCTGTCCCCATATAAAAGATACTTTATCTGAGGTCAGATCAGTCAATGGCAATACTATTTCGGAATATCCTTTAATATGCCTTCGATAAAATTGGACAAATCCCAAGAATGATCGCAAAGCGGTAAGACTCTGAGGGATTGGCCAAGTCAGTATCGCAGCCACTTTCTTTGAATCCATTTCTACCCCCTCTGGACTCTGGAGTAATTATGAATCCTAAATATTCAAGTCTAACCATACACAGTATAGTTTTCTTCTTATTTACATAAAGATTGGCTTTCCTCAAAGTACTGAACACTATTCTTAAGTGTTCATGATGCTCAGTAATGCTCTTGCTAAATACCATAATATCGTCAATAAAATGTACTACAAAAATTCCGATATATGGACGTAGTAAATCGTTCATAAGCATGACGAATGTAGCTGGAGCATTGGTAAGTCCAAAGGACATTACCAAAAACTCATAATGACCAAACCTGCTTCTAAAAGCGGTTTTATGCACATCCTCGGCTCTGATACGGGTCTCATGGTAGCCACACTCAAGATCTATCTTACTGAAAATTACGGCCCCATGTAATGCATCTAGCAAATCATCGATCCGAGCCATCGGATACCTGTGCTTAATAGTGATATTATTCAATGCTCTGTAATCTATACAGAGGCGAAAAGTATCATCTTTCTTCCTCTTTAATATCACTGGGGAAGCAAAAGGTGAAAAACTAGGTTGAATCTGCCCCAGCTTGAGGTATTCTTCCAGTTGTCTTCGCACCTCAGCTTCTTCTGAAAAACTTAATCTATAGGGAGGTCTATTTACAGGTTTTGCCCCCGGGATAAGCTCAATTTTATGCTGAACATTCCGCTCTGGAAGTAACCCATAAGGTAACTCATCCCTAAAACAATTAGAGAACTTCTCTGATATCTCTTTAGCCAACTCGGCCATTTTCCCATCTTGGGTAGCCTCAGTGCTAGTCGATGCATCATCAATCGACTCTATCGATGCTATACACAGACACAGAAACTCTTTCGGAGTCTTCCGAATTTTTATGGCTGAAATCAATGGTCCTCGAGGTAAATCCTTTTCACCTCGCAAAACATATTCTACCCTGTTCATCTTGAACTGGTAAATATGCTTTTTCCAATCAATGGCTGGATTTTTCCAAAAATGCCAAGCCATGCCTAGGGGTCAGGATGCAGGATCCGAGAGTTTTACACCAAGTTCCGTGATCGAGGTACCCATGAAGCAGTGTGGTTCGACGAAGATTTTTTCCAGGAGTTTCGCCAGATATTGGCGGACTACTTGGAAGCAATGAACCTACCACCAAGTTAAGGAGAAAATGTCACATGCACCCCTGTAGTTGGGTGCAAGGTGACACACTAGCTACATTGACAAGTGTATTATAGTTCCCAGATAGGAGATTTTGTCGTATGCTGTGACCCCTTTGTGAGCCCTTGTCCAAGGACAGTCAGGCACAAGCTACGTAGGTCAATCTCTCAACCTTAGGTCAAGTCAGTAAGTCAGTTCTTGTTCACTAGTACCCATTGGAGAACAGTAGGTTAAGTGTTTCCATCTTTTAGTTTAGGTCTTAGCCTAGGTTAGGAGTCCCTTTAGGGTCCCCAAAGGCTGGACAAGTAAGCAGGGAAGGCAGCCTGCAAAGGCTGCCCAAAAGCTCCAGTGGCAAATGAGCCAGGGAGGGCTTTTTATAGGCTGGTTGTAGGCCAACTGGTCTGTAAAACAGACCGACTCAGTCGGCTGTTTACAGACTGGGTTGGCTCAGTCCAGCCCTATAAAAGGGCCCTTTGGCTGCCCTGTTTTCTCATTCAGTTTGCTCTTGCCTTCAGTTCTCCTACAGCTCCACTTCAGCCTCCTGTGCAGCCCCTGAGATCCTCAGATCTGGCCCTGCTCTAGCCTCAGTCCCTTGGCCATCAGTTCAGCCTGATCTGAAGGTGACCACGCAGCACAACAGTCGGAGGTTTGGACCAGCAAACGGAGAGAGGTTTGGACACTGTTTCCTCAACTTTCTCAGCTCTCTTTTACAGTTTACATAGCTCACTCTCAGCTCTATATTTCAGTGGCCCCTTGGATGCCCTGTTTTCTCATTCAGTTTGCTCCTGCCTTCAGTTCTCCTACAGCTCCACTTCAGCCTCCTGTGCAGCCCCTGAGATCCTCAGATCTGGCCCTGCTCTAGCCTCAGTCCCTTGGCCATCAGTTCAGCCTGATCTGAAGGTGGCCACGCAGCACAACAGTCGGAGGTTTGGACCAGCAAACGGAGAGAGGTTTGGACACTGTTTCCTCAGCTTTCTCAGCTCTCTTCTACAGTTTACATAGCTCACTCTCAGTTCTATATTTCAGTCATCTCTCAGTTCTCTCATAGGGTCTATCACTTCTAGTTTTCACTCTCTCACTCACGCAGTAACCCTGCATTCCGGTAGACAGCACAAGCCTCTCCCTTGCCTTGCAGAAGCATCCTACATCGTCAGTGTGTGGACACCATCAAGGTCTCGGTATTGGTCAGCATTGCCTCTCAGGTCTTTGGGTTTCCTATACGTGTGCACAGTGAGCTCTTCAGAAGCGCGTTCCGTGCTCTCTTGAAGAGTGTTCTTTGTATTTCTCAGTTCTCCAAGTATAAAGCAAATTCTCCCCTGATTGGGGCAAGAGGCCCTCAGTGGGTACAAGGACCCAATCGGTTGTCGACTCTACTCTCTCTCTACCCTCATCTCCTTTCTCTCTCTATGGTAAACAACGCTCATTCCTCGCTAAAGGTTTAAAGAAGGTCTTGCTGTGAATTACACGATCAGATAACCGTTGCATGTTACAATCTGAACATGCATGAGGGTGATAGTATGTCCAGAGTATCTTTTGTTAGAAACATAGTGTGACTGAGAGAGAGAGAGAGGCTAGGGAGTGAAGAAGTGATACACAAATGTAGAAACCATGAAAGGCTTTCATTTCATTCATCATAGCCTTATATAAGCCACACACTCACACACTTGCACCACGTGCATATGGGATAAGTCCTATAGTGACACGTGGCACTCACACATGAACTCGTACTAGATCTCCTAGTACTACACATCGCACATCACATCTCACACACACTCTTTGTATGATATCTCCAACACCCTCCTTCAGAGCAAAGAGTGTGAGACCCAACATGCAAGGCGCAGACCGATCTCCCCTCCACCGCAATACTGCAAAGAGCAAGTCCAACTATCCAACACCTCCCGTGTGATGGTGACTTCTCAGTCAGCTTGCGACTGTCAAGGGCAAACCATCAATCGTCAACCCCCCCCAAACTTTAAACTAGGTGGTCAATACCATCATACCAAAGTAAAAGACAATACCTCCATTTTTGGGAGACGACCCAAGGCAAAGTACCTCTTCTTGACTCCAAATACATTGAAACCTTCCCTTGAAAAGGACAGCAGAGACACTCTCATTTCTTTCCCTCTCTCCCTCTCTCAACAGAGACACCACGGCCTAGGACAAGAGTCGGGCTGGACCCCCCCGAAGGATTTTATTACTTGAGAGAAGATGAACTACACAGTTCAGCATAGAGCTGTTCATACATGAAAATCCAAAACTGCAAAGTTATCTCCCAGATACTATGGCCCTTTCAGGGTTACAGAAAGAATAAATGAGCTTGCATACAGGTTATCATTGCCAGAGCATTGGAGGATTCACAATGCATTCCATGTGAGTCTTCTAAAGAAATTCCAGGGGCCAGAGCCTACAGAGCCAGTATCAAAGGATCCACCAGAAGTGGATGAGCTGGAGGAGGTCCTTCAGCCAGAGCAAATTGTGTACCATACTGTACGCAAAGGCCCTCGGGGCAAGGAGTTTTACAGGTATCTTGTAAAATTCAAGAATTATACGGCATTAGATGCCAAGTGGATGGACGAAGACATGTTATCCGATCATCCACAGCTTTTGGATGTTTATAAGGAAGCTGTTCAGTTGAGGTCAACTGAATAGAAGCCGAGGGGATGTCACCACAATGTAAATATCCTAAGTCAAAGTACAGTTGACCATTTATTTGATCATTTTTAAAGAGTTTTATATGTGTTAATTATGGTCAAAGAGTTCTTTTAATGGTCAAAGAATTGACTACGGTCAAAGATACTTGACTCTGGTCAAGCAAACCTGACCTCGGTTTAGGAGACTTGGTTTATTACCAAGAGGGTTAACTACGGTTAACCAGAGAACTACAGAGCTGACTACGGTTAGAGAGTGTTGACTTCGGTCAACGAGACTTGGCATGCGCCAAGAGGGTTAACCACGGTTAACCAAGATGTGCCAACTTCGGTTGGAGAGACTTGGCTATAATTAAGGCGCCTCGACCCTTGGTCAAAGCTCCTTAATTATGATCAAGAGCGTTGACTTCGGTCAACCATAGAATAAATATATTTTTTTTTATTTGTTATGTGTGCACATGTGTTCAGTGGGGACGCCCACCGTGACTAGAACTAGTCCACAATGTGTTGTTTGCATGCAAAGCGCTAACAATTAATGGGTGCCATGGTGGTGCGCTTTAATTAATTGTTGCAGGTACTAGGAAGAGTTATTTTCCTAAGCGCTACGAAAGTCTAATTAGAGTCTGGGAGGCGGTTCGCGTGACCAAGTGCTTCGAAGACTCCAGAGTTGCCCTTAGTGGCATGTAATTAGGAAAGTAATGTAGAAATTGACAAGTGGCTTGTTGCCAAGAAAGGGAGCCTGAGAGCTCATGTAATGATTCCTTTAAACTTGCGGAGCCTAGCTTTTTCAAACTTCAAAAGTACCCAATCCCCTTCCTTGAGATCTAACCGTCTCCTATGCTTATCTGCAGCTCTTTTATGTTTCTCTGTCCGGACTTGGCTGTAAGCTGTTTGGAGGTCTCTCACAAACTGATCAGCTGCAAATATTTCATCCTTGGTCCTCAGGATAGGTGGCAGAATCACCTTCCCATAAATGACCTCAAAGGGGGCTTTCCCTATAGAGCTGTGTACTGTATTATTGTAAGCAAACTCTACCAATGGTAGGTACTTTTCCCAGTCTGAACCATGGTCACCCACGTAGCATTTCAGCATATCCAATGCTGTAGAATTTGCTACTTCACTTTGACAATCTGTCTGGGGATGGAAAGAAGAAGAAAAATTCAGATTCGTCCCCATGTTATCAAATAAAGCTCTCCAGAATAGACTGGTCATTCAGGGATTTTGATCACTAACAATGGACTTAGGCATACCATGATGCTTAAAGATCTGTGCCATGAAAAGCTTAGCCATATGATCTGCCTTTATGGTTTTGCGAACCGGAATGAAATGAGCTTGCTTGCTGAATCTATCAATGATAGTCCGAATCCCATCATTCCCTGACTTTGATCTTGGCAAATAAAAAATAAAGTCCATTGTAATACTTTCCCATGGTGCCTGAGGCACGGGAAGAGGCATAAGTAGGCCAGGTGCCTTCCGTCTATCATACTTCACTTTCTGACACGTAAGCATTCGATAACAAACTGATGTATATCTTTCCGCATCCTTGGCCAAAAGAAATACCTCTCTAGTGCTAGAGTTGTTGCTGTAACTCCTCTGTGTCCAGCATAGGGAGGTGCATGGCATTCCTCCAAAATATTTTTCCTCATCTCCTTGGTGATGCATAGGCAATCATCTTTCATTAGATACCCATCTTTCAAGGAATAGTGACTAGTGGATTGCCCCTCTTGCATGTAAAATCTCACCAAAATCTGCATCACTAGCATATTGCTCCCTCATGCCTTCTAGGTCCTGATGATAAGCAATAGTCACATTATTGACGTGCGGTCTTCGGGACAAGGCATCTGCCACTCTGTTCCGAATTCCTGGGGTATGGACAATCTGAAAATGATACATTGACAGCATGTTTGCCCATTTCATATGCTTCTCGGAAAGCTTGGTCTGAGTCAAAAAGTATCTCAGACTTTGGTGATCTGTTTTAACAGTAAAATCTGCACCCAAAAGATAGTGCTTCCATGTATGGATGGCATGAATTACAGCCAATAACTCTTTCTCATAGATTCCCATATATCTTTCTGCATCCCGGAGTCTCCTGCTCTCATAAGCCACTACATCACCATTCTGATGCAATGCAGCCCCAACACATTCCCCACAAGCATCACAATCCACATCAAATGGTTGATACAAATCTAGAACGATTAAGATTGGCTATGTAGTCAGTCTCTTCTTGAGTGTGGTGAAGGCTGTCTTTTGAGGAATTCCCCATATGAAAGCTGCATTTTTCTTAGTAAGATTGTGGAGTGGAGCAGCTATATCCGCAAAATGCCTGATAAACCTTCTGTAGTAAGAACACAGGCCTAGGAAACTTCAAATTTCATGCACAGTTTTCAGCTCTAGCCATTCCTGAATGGCACGAATCTTTGCTAGATCCATCTGTATCCCATTCTTGGATATTATATGCCCCAGATAATGGATTTCTTAAGAATTCACTTTTCTTGCTGTTTGCATAGAGCTGATGATTTCTCAGCTCTTGAAACACTATAGCAAGATGTTCCTTGTGATCTTCTTCGAACTTAGAAAAGACAATTATGTCATCGACGAAGGTACCAGTGATCAGTCTGTAGGGTCGGAAGATACGATCCATCATCCTATTGAAGGTAGCTAGGGCATTGGCCAATCCAAAAGGCATCACCACATATTCATACAACCCAAAAGTAGTGAGGAACGCTGTCTTGTGCACATCCTGAGGCTATATCCTCACTTGGTGATAGCCACTCTTTAAGTCTATCCTGCTGAAAACTGAAGCTCCATTTAACTGATCCAGCACATCATCAATGCGTGGAATAGGGAATCTATTCTTGATGGTCATTTTGTTCAGTGTGCGGTAATTGATGCACATACGAAAACATGTTCAGATATTCTCCAATATATGAGACTTAAAAAACGGGTGGCAGCCCCGCGGGAGGGGGGGGGGGATCAAGGGTCAAATCAATACAATAGTAGGTGAGGCTTTTATAGTCCTCCCCTATATGCTCCTATTTAGCCCTCTCTAGCTAATTGTCGCCATACCGGGAACCCCGCTAACTTAGCATAGTTTTCCCCTTCATTATATAATGCACCTTATTCTTAAGGCGTAGTCCCCATAAATGCCTCCACACCCTGTCACGATCTGTGACGTATTCCTTTCTCTATTTCTAGACTTATGGATGGTTTGATGAATGGACACTTGTGGAAGGGTATGCCCTTTGGACGGGACACTTGCCTTTTCGACGGGACACTTCCTAATGAGGCACAACCCTTCACAAGAGACATCCTATTGAAGAGACATTTCTATTGTAATGTACCCTCTCATCAAGGGTCACACCCTTCACAAGGGGTACACACCTCTTCATGCACATACCCTTTGGAGTACACACCTTTTCATGTGTGACTCTTCACTCTCTATATAAGAGGGGCCCAATTGTATGGATGACAACTACATCTACCCTACAGACATTCAAGCAATACAGTTATCCCTTGTTCTCTGCTATTTCAGTCTCCTTTCTGTTCCTTAGCACATTTCTAAATATAGTAAATCTAGGATTTCTTACAGTGGTATCAGAGCAAAATTCGCTCCTGCCTGTAGGAAATGCCCCCCCACCTTCTAGCGCTGATCTGATACATCTTTTCCGCTAGAAGGACATCCGTTGCACATTGTGCATGGAAGAGATGGAGAGGATGAGCGTAAAAATTTTAAGCGCCAACCCTGCCTAAAGTCATCTATGGCCTCTCCATCTCCCTCACATCACAAGTTGATGTGAATGGACACGACAAAAATCGTGTCTTCTCAGGTGCTTGGGCTGTCCCAAAACCAAGGGACGCACCTTTTCCACCATGGGACACACCTTTTGATGAAGAGTCTCGACTCCTCACTCAAGGGACACACCCCATCGTGGACAAAAGGACATACCTATTCATGTAGGGACATCCCTTTTAAAAACAGGGATACACCCCTTCATGAAAAGGTGCACCTATTCCAAGGGTCACACCCCTTCGAATAGGCACACCTTTTAGGCCCCAAGTACCTACAAAAGGGTACCTAGAGGGGTAAAAAGGAAAAAAAATAAACCCATCCCCTACCCCTAGGATCACCCTAGCTACCTAGGGTTAGCTAAACCCCCCATTTAATTTTTGGGGCAACTAACCCATTAGGCAGCCCCCAACGAAAAGTCGCAGCCTCTTCCCCAACGAAAAACTGCACGTACGGATTTCCGTACCACCTGCGCCAGCCCGTACAGCCAGCCATCACCCTCGCCGTATAGTTCTGCGCAGCCTTGCCGTACAATCCTGCGCAAGCCCTGCAGCCAGCCCTTGCCCTTGCCGTACAAGCCTGCGCAAGCCCTGCAGCCAGCCCTTGCCTTTGCCGTACAGCCCTGCGCAAGCCTTCTGCCGTACAGCCAGCCTGCGCTGTTCTGCCGCAGTTCCTGCGCCATACTGCATGACCCGCCTTGCACAAATCCTTGGCCTCGCCAGCCCCCCCTCTTCTGCGCAGTCCTTTGACCCGCCAGGGTTTTTTCGCTCCTGCCTTTCTTGTGCAGTCCAGCCCTGGGCAATGCTCCGCGCCTCGCCATTGACAGCCTGCAGCCCCTTGTTTCGCCATTTTTGGCCCTGCCAAATCAGCACCAGTTGAAGTTCCTCGCGCGATGAAGACAGCCTGTTGACAGCCCGGACCTGACAAGTATCGATCGCTCCTCGCAAACCATTGCACCATGGATCTCCGGACAACAATTTGCAGCCTTCTTCTACGCAACAACTTGGCAGATTAAATTATTGCCAGGTGGAGTCTTTCCAATCTGCTTTTAAGGATTCTCTTTAACAAATTACAGCAAATGAAAGAATCCACATTAAAGCATGGAAACCCCTGGTAATTCGCCCGGCATTTCAAGGACACCTCAGGCATCAGCTACCACACAATATCGTGTTCAAATTACACAGCCAGCCCATTTCGGAGCCTTTGCATCTTGGGTCTTCTGTGTCACGTGCCCTCCTAGTGACTTGGACCACATCCTCTACCTTCTGCGTGAGGCACCTCAGTTACATTACTTCCTCAGCATAGTACAGGTTGTGTTCCACGAGACACGAAGATACCCCAAACACGATATTCCTCAAGAGTTTGCTCTCCATTTTTGGAGAGAATTTTACCCCTCACCTTCGGCATCTCCAGGGTACTCTCCACCTCCTTCAGCTCCCAGATATCCCCCTCTACAGGTTGTACCTTCTCCAAGTCAGTATTTACACTCTGAAGGCACTCCCTCTCCTGGATATCCTCCACTTCCAACAGCAGCTCCTTATCCCTTTTCAGATCCGTGGACTCTGCTACCTACCCCTGTCCTCTCACGAGCAGTAACACCACTTTCGGCATCTCCAGTGTTACCTCAGACAGGACCTCCTTTACCAGATTTCCACGGGTGGTTCCATCCTGCCTCGCCTGCCCCCTCCAACATGAGCAACCTCAGGGAGCAACCCGAATCCTCTTCCAGGAATGGTACAAACTAGAGTGCAAGTTCGCGCTTTTCTCACAGGGATCTCCGATATGTCGCAACGCTCGCGTGAAGTCTCTCCAGAGATCAAAGAATCAAGTCCCAAAAAGAACCCTGAAGTCAACGTACAAGGCGAATCACTATTGCAACTTCAAATATCCCAGCTTCAGGACAGCATCTCCGACTTGGTCCAGAAAGTTCAACAACTTCAAGATTCTCGAAGCACCGCACATACAGATTTCCTAAACACAGGGAAGCAGAGTGCTAATCGCACACAAAACTCTCCTATGGCCAAAGGTGCTCGCCCTCAAGATAACACCAGGTTTCGAAAAAACTTCGGTAATCAAGGTCAGCGACAGTCTCAAGATCCCCAAAAGCCTCAGAAATCATTTGCTGGATTTCAACAGAAGCACTCCCCCAAGAATCGTGCTTCTTCTTCTTCACAAAGTCATTACCGACATCCTCAACATAAAGGTGTGGCCACTGACAAGAAGAACAGCTCTAGCACAAAAGGACTTTGTACCATCTGTACAGGCGACCATAGATGGTTCGATTGTCCCAAGCGACCAAAGCAAAATTCTAATATGGAACCTAGCACTTCCCAAAAAGAAGATGCTACCTCAGCACAAGACAAGAAAGGCAAAGCTGTTCGAATGGCGAATACCATCCACCTGAGCCTTGCCAGCAACCCCGAACCTTCCCTGGCCACTCAAGTACTTTGTGTTCAAGGATCGATTCGTGGAACAACGGTCACCATCCTCATCGACAGTGGCTGTTCTCATAATTTCCTAGCTAGTTCTATGGTCGATAAACTTCGGTTGACCACCAGTCCTAGTCTCGTGGACTATCAGATTGAACTCGCAAATGGAACTACTTTCTTGTGCAACACCAGGATCAAAAACTTGTCTTTTCACATCCAACATTATACGGACAAGTTGAACTTCGACATCATGCCTCTTTCTCGGTACGATGTCATACTTGGACAACAGTGGCTCTACGACTATGATCCATCAATCAGTTTTCGCAGCCATACTATCCAGTTTGTCCACCAGGGAAAACTTATTGAGCTGACTGGTTCTAGGGACTCTCCTTCAACCCCAGTTGCCTCTGCCCTACAAGTAAAGAAGTGGGTTCGTAAACGCCAAGTAAAGACTTCACTTCTGTTGGTTACGGCAGTAGAGGAGACACCAACAAAGGATCCTCCTGAATACCTCAACCAACCTTTTTTCCATCCCTACCTGGACCTTTTTCCACAGGAATTCCCAAAGCAGTTACCACCTCGACGACCAGTGGATCACCCAATCGAACTTATTCCCGACAGTAATCCACCGTCGAAACCTCCTTATCGGGTTTCTCACACTCAAAATGAAGAAATCCAAAGATAGGTCACCGAGCTACTCGACAAAGGTCACATTCGGCCCAGTCGCAGCCCTTTCGGATCTCCTGTACTACGCTTATCGCTCTTGGAAACATTATCTCATGGGTGCCGACTCTGTGGTCAAGACAGACCATCACTCTCTCAAGTATATCTTTACTCAGCCAGTCATGAACGCTCGTCAAGCACGCTGGGTTGAGTTTCTCGCCAACTTATGACCATTGAGTACATTCCAGGACTACGCAATGTAGTTGCAGATGCTCTCAGCAGGTTACCTCTAGCATCAGCTATGGTAATCTCTACATTATCTGTGGATGTTCCAAATTCATTCAAAGGAAAGTATTTCAATGATAAAGACTTTGGCACAGCAGTACAGGTTCTTTCCAAAGATCAACCTTCGACTTCCGAACAAAAGATTCTCTTCCTATTCTTATACGGACGACCTTCTGTATTATCAAGATCGTGTCTCTGTACCACATGACAAGGATGTTCGACGTCTTTTGTTAAAAGAGCATCATGTAGTTCCTTATGCTGCCCATCCAGGCATCAATAAGACTTATCGGTTACTCAGTGCAACATACTACTGGCCTCAGATGAAAAGCGAAGTCATCAAAATGGTTAAATCTTGCTTATCTTGTCAACAAATGAAAGCAAGCCGACGACTTCCAACAGGACTTCTTCAGCCTCTTCCAGTTCCAACTGAAAGGTGGGAAAGTATTTCCATGGATTTCATTACAACACTACCACGATCCTCCAGAGGTAACACTCAGATTATGGTAATTGTTGATCGATTGTCCAAAATGGCACACTTTGTTGCTTGCAAAAGCAGTGCATAGGCTCCGGACATAGCCAAACTCTTCATACAACACATCTTCCGACACCATGGATTGCCCAAGAATATCATATCCGACAAAGATCCTAAGTTTACCAGTCACTTTTGGATTTCACTGTTCGAATCTTTGGGTACAACTCTACTGTTCAGTTCAGCCTACCACCCAGAATCAAATGGCCAGACTGAAAGAGTCAACCAAGTTCTGGAAGAAATGCTTCGACATTATGTTCAGTCACGCCTAGCAGCTTGGGAAGAGTATCTACCACTCCTTGAGTTTGCTTATAATAACTCTTTCCATAGTGCCATCAGCATGACTCCGTTCCAAGCAGCTTATGGACACACTCCGATTGTACCAACGAATTTTGTACTTCAACATCGAGTGGCCCTAGCTGATCAACTCGTTCAAGAAATGCAAGACATTCTACTGCAAGTCAGGGATCATATGCGAAAAGCGCAAGAGCGGTATCAACGGTCTGCCAACAAACATAGACGTCACCTGGAATTTGACATTGGTGACATGGTGCTATTATTTGTAGCCCCACATCGCTATAAGACGGCTAAGTCTGTGTTTCCTAAGTTGCGACCAAGATACTATGGACCTTTCCAGATTGTCAAGAAAAATTCACCTTTAAGTTACAAATTGGAATTACCACCATCATGGGGTAAAATCCATCCAACATTTCATATTTCTTGGCTAAAGACGTACATTCCAGGCGATGAAGCAGTTCCTCCTGCAAGTGATTATGTCCCAGAAATCGAAGACGATTATGTTCTCCTTATTCCTGAGCGTATTCTGGACCATCGACAGCGAGAGACTCGACATCGACTTATCACGGAATTCCTTGTTCTTTGGCGAGATCTGGACGACTCCGACGCTACTTGGCAATCTGATGAAGACTTACAGCAGTACCTTGACATTTTACAGCAGTATTTTCAGAATTCACAGTGATATTTTCTACATCAGTTCATTATCTCCACCAGGGTCTTCTTTTGAGTGGGAGGGGATGTCACGACCTGTGACGTATTCCTTTCTCTATTTCTAGACTTATGGATGGTTTGATGAATGGACACTTGTGGAAGGGTATGCCCTTTGGACAGGACACTTGCCTTTTCGACGGGACACTTCCTAATGAGGCACAACCCTTCACAAGAGACATCCTATTGAAGAGACATTTCTATTGTAATGTACCCTCTCATCAAGGGTCACACCCTTCACAAGGGGTACACACCTCTTCATGCACATACCCTTTGGAGTACACACCTTTTCATGTGTGACTCTTCACTGTCTATATAAGAGGGGCCCAATTGTATGGATGACAACTACATCTACCCTACAGACATTCAAGCAATACAGTTATCCCTTGTTCTCTGCTATTTCAGTCTCCTTTCTGTTCCTTAGCACATTTCTAAATATAGTAAATCTAGGATTTTTTACACACCCTCTAGATTCGGGTCTTAGTTTGGCGATCAAATGGATCCACATGTGGTAGAAAGCATGAAAACTAGCCTCTATCCCTGGCCTACGATCCAATCGTGACCCAAAGCGGGTGGCCAGTGCACTTCTCGAAGACTAACCCAAATTGAACAAAAACAATTTCACGAAAAGCTGTTCACGTCCAAGAATAGAAGACTGCACTCAATAAGGTCTAGAGAACTCTAGAGGTTGAGTACATAAGTTCGCTTTATATGGCATCTATCATAAAACTCCCATGCATTGAGGCATCTTAGTGCCCTATTAGCACAAAGATAGCATCATCATGCTTGGAATGTTTCACAAAGATAGCCCTATTAGGCCAAGCTCCTTGCCTAACCAATCGGACCAAGTTGTATCCAATCTCATGAAATGCATGGATCTCCGCATGAGCTAAGCTTTGTAGCATCATGGATGATGCACGTCTCCAAACTTGCATGAGGAGATGCACTACTCATTATGGGCCAACTCCGAGATAGACAAAGGTAGAAGAATGGACCTACAATGTAAATTTGCCTCTGAGTAGACATTGTAGCCCCCAATTCAGGTGTTGTGCATCCAAATCAATCGACGGACTTGCAGAGCACTTAGTCTTTGTTAGACAGAATGTTAGCTACATATCTACCAGAACCAAAGCAAGATACCCCTTGCTACCAGAATATACAAGCCCAAAAAGGGGAAAACAGTGACATTTAAAGAATCATACAACCCTAACAAAGTTTTTATAGAAATAGAGGGTAAATAAGAGAAACAGGTAAAGGGAAAACAGTGACATTTAAAGAATCATACAACCCTAACAAAGTTTTTATAGAAACAGGTAAAGGAAGGGGATGGGGGAGCAGATGCTTATCAGTTTCCTCTGCAGTTCACATTACGGAAAACATTCTCAAGCCAGGCTAATACAATCCAGAAATCTCCAATACTAACTAGGCTCATTAAGTATAGTATCACTAAGTTCCAAGGTCCATCAATTACATTGTAGCTCTTAGTGGTATTATGTGCAAGCAACAAAAGAATACAAAACCATTAAATCATTTTCTATCAGAATTGCAATGCAGACGAGCTATGCTCAAAGTTTTACTAACAATCACCTCTCTTGGATGCACAGCAATTGTTTTCGACCACCCCTAAACAGCCGTGTCTCTCTGGCGCAGAATAAGCCACAGCCATGCCTGCCAGATTTTCCGAAAGGGTATTCAAAGAAAATGTCAATTAAGCTATTCCCAGCATGTCACTGCTTCTGTAGATATTACAGCATTATCCAAATTCATATACCTACATATCAATCTTACAAACTGAAAACATTTAAACAGGTATAAAGAACAAAACACATACACTGAAAATTATCAACCCTCTGTACCGACTACTAGAAGACCCTACACAAAATGTGCATTCAAGAGGTATTAATATTTAACACCTACTTACATATAGTACTTGACTCCTTTTCCCTTATAAAATTATTCTCTTTCTTTTTTGCGTATTTTTTAAATTTCTATGAATTTTGTAGATTTAAAAATAATTGTTTCGAACGCAAACATTGAAGTCCCCCCCCCCCCCCCCCCCCACAACCGACCCCCCCACCACACATGCAGTCTATAGGAAAATTGAAGTTTAAACAAATATTACAGAACTTAGTAATCAAAGCTATTTTTACGTTCCCAATCAGTGGCCAAGAATAACCTGCCATCCAATAACTGAGCAGAATATGGATGCAAGTTAATATTCCAAATGAAAACTACAGAGTTGACTGAGGCATGCTCAAGGAATAACAGACGTTAGCATATCGAATACAAGTAGCATCCCAATTGGGTGGGAAATCAGACTCATCTACTGTAACCCTGTGGAAACTTCTTACAATGAATCCAGTACAAAAGCTGCTCGAATTACAATCACAAAACCACACCAGTCATGACTCCGGACGAGATCCATGAAACTGTTGTTCACATTATATGGACATTCCTTTCCATTTTTCTTGTAAATATTTATTCTTACTTTTGTGCACATATTTATTAACCACCAAGTATAGGTCATCATCAGTTCAATTAGATGACTTGCCATCCTTTTCCATATTTGCTATGGTGACGGCACCTTAGATGTGCAGGTTAGCCACAACCAACATTTAGCATATTGCTCAGCCAACCATCGGAGATAGCAAAATGTTGGAAACTAGTGCATGAGGTGGATTCCATGCAGTAGAATTAAGAGTTCATCCACTATTCTGTTTTACCAGCTCACCCTCCACATAATCTAAAATTATCAGCTGACATACAACAACGAGATGCTTTGTGGATCCATAGGGTTGTCCCCCTGTAACCTAGACACGTGAGTGCATATCTTTATTAATAATATTGACCACTATTACATCATTTGTAGATACCATCCATACTACTCAATCCCATCAAGACCATACAATTCATCACATAGCTATGGCAATGCTAACAAACTGCACACAATTGTGGCACCATCAATGCCCAGCTAATAATATCACTAAATTTATACATGTCATCGATCATGACACTAATCCACCCTAATAGGCGGGTCCAATCAAACCCAAGGACTTTTGTCTTCTGCCCATGTGGCAGCCCACACGGCATCCTACATGGCAGCCATGACGAGATATGCCCACATGGCACGCTGATCTTCTGTTCATGTGGCAGTCCCCTCATTCCCCTGCCCTATGGTAGTATCATTTCCCCATGGCCTTCTTATGTGGGGGCTCACACGTGGTAAGTCAACCCATCTTATTCCGACACCCCGTCTCAAGAACCCGCCATGGGCTTACACCCACCCAATCAAAGAGATGCTCCATCTGTTGGAAATATTGTAATATTTAAGGCAATGGCCAACATATTAGTTAGTTAGGACGGCTCGGGGCACCTTTTCTGTCATGTGCACGGATTGGTATCTGACGTGTACTAGGTACACAGAACTGGTTAGCCTGGGGAGGCTTAGAGCTAGGCAGGCTTGATTCTCGGGTTGAGTGGCAAGGGTACGAACTATTTATAGGTCTTCGCTATTTTTGGCGCCGGGGCCCGAGTCTATAAAAGAGGCCCACGGGGTTCAGTTCTCGGTGTGCAGTTGGGAGCAAGTCTCGTTCCCAGGTGCTAGGTCTGATCCTGGATTGTGTCGCGGACGCGCGCCTGCATCTTAGCATAGCCCAAGGTCCAGTGACAGATCCAAGGCTTCACAGCGCCACCTGGTGGTATGGGACATCAGGCTGGTTTGGATCTGATTGGGAGTTCGTGCCAGTAGCTCAGCTCGTGGCTCGGAGGGGACATCTTCTGATTCGGGATCACATCCCGTAGATGTCACGGTTGGGTGGTGAGCAGCCTGCTCAGTTCTGATGTTGTGTGTGGTTATTTTGCAGATCAGGGGTTTCAGGAGTGCTGGGATGTGTCAGTTGGTATCAGAGCCAACTCCTGAGGTAGGAACTTCTGATGCGAGAATTTTGACGGATTTCTCTTCCAGGTATGCCCTAAAATTCGAAATTTCCTGCTGCGTTTTTGCTGGCTACCTGGGGTAGAAGGGGGTGAATAGATATCTGGAAAAGCAAGAAGAATAGGAGTGTGAGAGAATCGAAATTTCTGAAGGCCTCGGAGAGAAGTTTAGAGGGAGGAGAAATAGAGCAGAAAAGTAGGAGAGAAGTGCAGGGAAAAGACAGCAAGGGAGGAAGGGATGCAGAGCCTAGGAAGGGGCGGAGTAGACGAGGCAGTAGGGGCTAGACAGCCTGTGTAATAGGCTGTCCACAGCCAGCGCAATAGGCTGTTCACAGCCTGCGCAACAGGCTGCGAACCTGCGCCTAGGGCTGCGTGCAGCCTGCGCAGGAGGGAGGTGCTTTTTTCGAAAAAGCACCCCTCCAAAGCTGGAGGAGCTCGGCCTTTTTTGGAAGCCCAGCTTCCAAATAAGGCAGCCCTGCACCCTATATAGCTGGGGGCAGGGTGCTAGGCTACCCACAAGCAGCCTCAAGATTCGAGCCTCTACCTCGATATCCGTGCCCAGCCAGCCTCGTCTGTATGGCCTGCGTCAGCATCGCCCTGATTCCGATCAGCTTCTCGCATCTGCCCTTGCCTGCGTCAGCCCTGCACGGTTCTCGAAGCTTCTGCAACAGTCCGTACAGCTTCTGCAACAGCCGTACAGCCTGTACGGACTGTTTCGCCAGTCCCTGTACCTGCTGCTGCATCGAACTGTGACTGCGCCAGTACCTGCAGCAACCGTACGGTCTACGTCAGCAGCCGTACAGGCCACGTCAGCAACCGTACGGCCTGCGTCAGCAGACCGTACAGTTACTACTGCAACACGCGCTTCCGGTTTGCGGGTTCGGGGAGGCTCCGGGACTCGTGGTCTTCCGATTTGCCAGATTTCAGCATCTCCTTCCGTCAACTTCTTACGGGACGGTTTTCTTCTGCTCCATCCTCCTCTGTGCTTCGTTTCAATCAGTTATTTCTCTCCGTTTGTAATCAAATCAGATTTCAGCCATGTCTGATGCTCAAAATCCCGAGTTCACCATGGGAGAGCAGGACTTAGATTACACTCCAGTGGGAGAGGATGATCAGGGTCTCTATGACGACCTGATAACTAAGAAAGCCTTCAGTGAGTTTACGACTGCTCTTGATGGCAAATTCGAGCAGGTCAATGCTAATCAATCGGGGTTGACACAGCAACTCCAGGGGATACAAGCAACTCTGACTCTTCTGGCTAGCACGGTTCAGGCACTCACGCATGTGGATGCCATGGCTTCAGTGCTAGGCCCGAATATCACTCCGGATCCTTTTCCAGGTGACCAAAAATCAAGAACAAAGGAGGTAGTTGACACTTGGTTGCACAAGTGGCAAGTACACTTCCAATTTCACCCCTATCCAGATGAGAAAAAGATTCAGCTTGCAGCAGGGTTTATGTCAGGTAAAGCCTTGCTTTGGTGGAAAGAACTCCAGCCTAAGCCTGATACTTGGACAGATTTTGAGGGCATCTTCAGGAAGGAGTTCCTGAAGAAGGAAGATGACTACGATATCGTCGGCAAGCTCAAGGCCCTCGATATGTCAAAATTAAATTTAACATTTGAAGTTTATCTTCAAAGATTTAGGGATCTGCAAACCAGGGCCACTAAAATGGATCCAGTAACCTTGTTAGGTTTTTTCGTGGATGGTTTGCCAGACTCCTATAAGTTACAGATTAAGAATAACAAGTGCACAACATTGCAGGAGGCCATGACATATGCGCGCATATATGATGATACCATGGCCGGTACCAAGGCAACCACAGTTACCGAAACGAGTGGAAAGAACAAACGCAAGTTCTTTCAGCATGCAACTGGTATTGGGGAGACGAAGTCTACGGACAACGCCTCCAGGAAAAGCTTAACTCCTGCGAAGAATGGTAAGGCCCGTTTCCTTCGCACTCTCAGGCTCAAGAAAGAAGGCCGATGTTTTTATTGCGAGGAGCGGGGCCACACAAAGAATGAGTGTCCTAAGCGGAAGAACCAAAAGTTGGTGCTAGGACCGAAGCTCCAGGCGGGTCCACGTACCGCAGCCAAGGGAGCCAACCAAGTCGCGATGACAGGTATTTCAGTAAATGTCATTACCTGCCCCCTTTCTTGTAATTGTACCTTTAATACTTCGTTGTTTGGTTCCCATGATCTTTTCCGAGTTTATGGAGAAGTTAGGGACCAACAGGTTCACATTCTCTTTGATCCGGGCAGCTCTCAAAATTTTGTTAATTACAAATTTGTGCAGAAGATGGGGCTGTCCACAGTACCTAGCGACCACACCTATGAGGTGCAGCTTCCAGCTGGGAAGCAGTTTTGGGATCGCAAGGTTGAAGCGCTTCCTATCCGGATTCAGGCCTACACGGGAGCTCTCACATGTTATGTTATGCATCTAGAGCATGTAGACTTGTTGATCGGGATAGAGTGGTTTAAAACCCACAATATTCAGATCGGATGGACGGAGCATACGCTTTCTTTTGTAGACAAGGACACCCAATTTTGTATTCAGTGTGATAAGATTCCCCCTTCTCAGGGGCCTATTGTATCTGCGATGCAACTTCGGAATATATTAAACAATTCTCATTATGATGTCTATCAGTGTGTTTTGATTCCACTTTCTTCATTTGTTGTTTCGGTAATTAACAAGAATGAATTAAGTGTGTTTGAACACCGAGAATTGAGAATGTTGTTAGATAATTTTAAAGACGTATTCCCAGCTCAACTGCCGGAAGGTTTACCTCCAGAACGGGCAGTAGATCATCGCATAGACTTAGTCCCAAGGGCTCAACCTATCAGTGTACCACCTTATAGAATGAGCCAGGTAGAGGAGGATGAGTTAGCTATCCAGCTTCAGGATTACCTGAATATGGGCTATATCCGCCCAAGTAAATCACCTTGGGGTGCACCTGTCCTCTTAAGAAAGAAGAAAGATTCTTCCTGGAGAATGTGTATTGATTATAAACGATTAAATAAAGTTACAATTAAGAACCGCTATCCTTTACCTCGTTCTGATGATTTGATAGACCGTTTGGCCGAAGCAAAGTATTTCACTAAGATTGATTTGCGTACGGGTTATCACCAAATCCATATCTATGCTAAACACATAGATAGGACCGCATTCCGGACTAGGTATGGTCATTACGAGTTCCTCGTATTACCTTTTGGTTTGACCAATGCTCCTGCTACTTTTCAGCAGATGATGAACGATTTGTTCAGGGATTTTCTGGGCAAATTTGTTGTAGTGTTCTTAGATGATATCTTGGTATATAGTAAAACGCTTGAGGATCATATAGGACACCTCCGGGTTGTCTTAAATGTTCTAAGACAGCATAAGCTTTATGCCAAGATGAGTAAATGTGACTTCTTTATGAAGGAGATCATTTACTTAGGACACAAGATTTCTTCTGAAGGTATTAGCATTGATCTGGATCGTATCCAGAAGGTTTTAGAATGGCCTATCCCTCAGACTGTGAAACAACTTCGTTCTTTCCTAGGATTTACGGTATTTCTTCGGAAGTCTGTGCGTGATTATTCACGTATCACGGCACCCTTGACCAACATATTGAAAGGTCGTGGACGCAGGTCTACCCAGCCGATCTCTTGGAATGATGCAATGAACAAGGCTTTTGAAACCTTGAAGTTTTCTATCAAGGAAGCACCCGTTCTTGCATTACCCGATCCTACCCGGCCTTATGTTTTAGAGGCCGATGCGAGTGATTATGCGATTGGGGCAGCTCTATTCCAAGAGGGCAGACCTGTAGCTTTTGAGAGTAAGAAGCTAGACGACACTCAGTATCGTTGGCCCACACTGGAGAAGGAACTTTATGCAGTAGTGTATGCTCTCAAGGTTTGGAGACACTACTTGTATGGTTCAAAGTTCCTTGTATTGACTGATCACCAGTCAATTAAGTATGTGTGTGATGGATCAGAATTGAGAGGAAGGAAAGCTAGATGGGCAGAGCTAATGCAGGATTTTGATTTCGAAATACGTTATCGTAAGGGTTCGTTGAATAGTGTGGCGGATGCCTTAAGTCGAGTTAAGTTTGTAAATGCTTTGTCATTTACGGAAATATCCTCAGACCTATTTCAATCCTTGAGAGGGCTATACGCAACTGATAGTCATTTCAGTTCTTATTGGCAGAGTCCAGGATGGGAGCTCCATGGTTGACCAGGACTCAGGGATTGTGCCACCTAGGATACCGGCGGCGGGAGGTCAGTGGATGATTAGGAACGGCTTGCTGTTCCGAAATGAAAAGATTTGTGTGCCTGATGTTCTGGACCTTAAATCCAAGATTCTCTGGGAGTGTCATGATGCTCCTAGTGCGGGACATCCAGGTATACATAGGACTCTGTCTCTTGTGAAGCATACCTTTTATTGGCCTAAGATGCGTGCATTTATAGAGAACTATGTAGTAGGTTGCCGGGTTTGTCAGGTTACTAAGGCTGAACGCCTTAGAAGCGCGGGCTTATTACAGCCTTTACAGATTCCAGGTAATAAATGGGAAAGTATTTCCATGGATTTTATTACTGGTTTACCTCGAACGCGCAAGGGTCATGACTCTATCTGGGTCATTGTCGACCGTTTGACAAAAATGGCTAGATTCTTACCTACAAGAACAACTATTTCAGCTGTTCAGTTGGCTCACGAGTTTGTGGACCACTTGTTCAAGCTGTATGGTTTGCCATCTGACATAGTCAGTGGCAGGGACTCAAAGTTTACAAGTAACTTTTGGACACTTGTTTTTGAGAAGTTAGAAACTACTCTAAGTATGAGTTCCTCGGATCATGCACAATCCCATGGCAGTACAGAAAAGGTCAACCAGTTGGTTGAAGACATGCTTCGGGCATATGTATCTAAGAGACAGTCTTCATGGGAAGATTATCTACCTATGATTGAATTTGCTTACAACAGTGCAAATGTTGGAATACTGAAAGGAAAGAGTAGAGTTGACACAAATTCAGAATACTTGCTTATAGAATGAAGAAGAAAGAGGTCCTTAAGTAGGCACCTCATACAAGGTCACTGACATCACTGATGACCTCAGAGCTCCACAATCATCTCCTCAATCTGCTCCTAGAGTCACTCAATCATCCTATGTGGCTTTTCCACCACCTAACTGTGCTTGTGGGCACCTAACTGTGCCTCTAGCACTCACACATAGAAACATAAGGTGTGCCTGAGGCATACACCTTGAGATATCCCAACAAACCCCCCCTCAAGGAAATGCCTCAGGCTATGTCAAGGATACATCTAGTCTCATAGTTTCTCATGCCATCTCATGGTGGTCAAGGATAAATCTATGGCTAGGTTCTCATGCTAGCAAGGGTTCCCTTGGGTGTAAGGTAAACAAAAAGGGATACAAAAAGACCTTCCAATGGTTATCTCCCCTGCATGTACATGCACACAATGTCTGCAGGAGGTACCATGGAACAAAACATACACATGGCCTACATCATAAGGTGACCAGAGGTGTTTACAAAACACACAAAACACAATAGTTTATTTTCATTCATTTTGGAGGACTATCCAGGCTGAGTACCTTGACATAAAAAGAGAGATCTGGAGCATACATAGAGATGTGTTTAAAATGCATAATCTTCATGGGATGCCTCATCTTGTGGAGGCAAAATATCCATGTCAAGGCAAGGTCTTACCACATGGGCAGTGTCTAGTGCCTTATAAGATGGTACTATGATAGAACAAGTGGATCTGAAAGTCATATCCTTCAAGAGAACAATTATCTTGTCATCTCCATAGTTGTGTAGAGAAGCATATCTTAGGTATCTGACCTTCATCTTTTTCTTGTACTTGGAGTCAAATAAAAGTGCCATGAGAGGGTAGATCTCTGTAGTTGCTTCCTTTTTGGCAACCATTGTTTTGGCAATCTTCAACAAGGAAGTCAGGTTGGCATTTTCATCCTTTGTAGCATAACAAGACATTGCTTTATGTTTTGGCTTTTCACATATTTTGCATAAGCAAGCCATGAGAGGCTCTAACCCAAGTATTGGGTAGTGTCTTCTCTCTTACAGGGCTTAGAATAACAACTGAAATGCTTCAAAATATAAGCATTTAATGTAGCAAATAGTAGTGACTAGATTTCAAACAATGATGCTTCCTTTTACATGCTTCATAGAAGTGGATGAAATAAACACTTTCCAATCACAACCAGGTCTAGCAAGTCAAAACAAAACTGAATCCACACTTGTACTGAAGTTATTGAAAGCTTCAAAAAACCAGAAATGCTAGAGTAGCATTTTATGTAGCATCATCTTCAAAAACTTGTCCAAAACTGTCAAAACTGAAAAGCTGAACTTGGAGGGCTTGTAGCTCACTCTTCAAAGCAAGGAAAAGAGGGCTTTCTGAAGCAAAAGAAAGCTCATATACCAGAGAAGGTCCAGCACAGAGGTTGGACGAAATGGTGCGCACTTTTGCCCGGGAGAGTTGCTACAGGCTGAAACTGAGTTTTGACGATTTCTCCCTCGTTACTGAACCAAATGACCTGAAAAATGGCTCAAAATCTTCGTCTTGAGGTCGCCCATCTACTCCTAAGAGGGCTCAGGCAATGGCGGAGTATGCAGGGAGTATTGAGCAACAGAAGAAATTCGCTGTTTGGAGAATGGCAGCCACCACAGACGTTTTTTCTTCAATTGCTTGCAGGTGGAAGTTCGCCCATACTAGAGGAGTTTCCAGCTCAGAGGGTTTGGGCAATGGCTGTTTGTAGATGGAGAACCAAGCTCTCAAAGATTTTGGGAAGAAAGAGGAAAATGGAGAAGAAGAAGATGAAGAAGAAGATGATGATGTGGTAGAAATGGGCTCAAGGGGGATCAAAGGGCTCTGATACCATGTTGGAATACTGAAAGGAAAGAGTAGAGTTGACACAAATTCAGAATACTTGCTTATAGAATGAAGAAGAAAGAGGTCCTTAAGTAGGCACCTCATACAAGGTCACTGACATCACTGATGACCTCAGAGCTCCACAATCATCTCCTCAATCTGCTCCTAGATTCACTCAATCATCCTATGTGGCTTTTCCACCACCTAACTGTGCTTGTGGGCACCTAACTGTGCCTCTAGCACTCACACATAGAAACATAAGGTGTGCCTGAGGCATACACCTTGAGATATCCCAACAGCAAAGCATTCTAGTACAGGTTATAGTCCTTTTATGCTTATGTACGGGTTTCAACCTAAGTCACCAGTTATGGTAGGATTAAAAGGGATTCAAAATGATGCTACTAAGAACTTCTTGCAAGACATGCAGGAAATGTTGCAGTTTGCCAAGGAGTCTATTAGAAGTGCCCAAGATCGGGACAGATTTTATACTAATAGACATCGTTCACCCAGAGAGTTCTCTGAAGGAACGATGGTATATTTGAGAATTCCTAAGGAATCCAAGAGCCTAAGTACTGGTTTGGTTCCGAAATTATCCCCCAGATACTGTGGCCCATTCAAGGTCATTAAAAGAATTGGACCAGTTGCATATCGACTAGAATTGCCTCCTGATGTTAAAGTACATCCAGTTTTTCATGTCAGTAGACTGAAAGAAGTCTTGGGTGCAGATGATCAACTTGTTTCTCCTCATGAGATTATAGAAGTTACAGATTTGACTTTTATTCCTCACGAACCTGAATCTATTCTTGAATTTCGTGAAAGACAGATTCGAAATCGTACTATCACGGAATACAAGATCAAGTGGAAGGATCGTGTTGAGGAGGATGCAACATGGGAGACATTACAAAACCTCCAAAGAACATTTCCGGATTTCTTAGCAAACTCAGGAGTGAGTTCTTAGAGGAGGGGGAGTATGTCATGTGCACGGATTGGTACCTGACGTGTACTAGGTACACAAAACTAGCTCAGGTTAGCCTGGGGAGGCTTACAGCTAGGCAGGCTTGATTCTCGGGTTGAGTGGCAAGGGTACGAACTATTTATAGGTCTTCGCTATTTTTGGCGCCGGGGCCCGAGTCTATAAAAGAGGCCCAGGGGGTTCAGTTCTCAGTGTGCAGTTGGGAGCAAGTCTCGTTCCCAGGTGCTAGGTCTGATCCTGGATTGTGTCGCGGACGCGCGCCTGCATCTTAGCGTAGCCCAAGGTCCAGTGACAGATCCAAGGCTTCACAGCGCCACCTGGTGGTATGGGACATCAGGCTGGTTTGGATCTGATTGGGAGTTCGTGCCAGTAGCTCAGCTCGTGGCTCGGAGGGGACATCTTCTGATTCGGGATCACATCCCGTAGATGTCACGGTTGGGTGGTGAGCAGCCTGCTCAGTTCTGATGTTGTGTGTGGTTATTTTGCAGATCAGGGGTTTCAGGAGTGCTGGGATGTGTCATTTTCCTTCTAAGGTTTTTTCTCCTGACCACAGGTATCAACTCACCCTAGGCTTTACTTGGGGTTTTAGGGTTTCATCAAGTTGATAGCCCTCTTGTATCTCATTCTTGCAAGTTACTCTTCAACATAGTGTGCTCTCTCCATCTCTGCAGCTTGCATTTGGTATCAGGTTGCCCCTTGCTCTCCAGCCCCTCCCCGCTCCATTCCAAGCTTGGGAGCTAATTTCTACTGACTTTTGTTTTGCAAAGAACTGCATTTTCAGCACGAATTTGTGCAGCCATTGCCTCCCGCATCAGTTCTAAAACCTAAAACTAGGCGACTAGTTCTAGAGCCCTTTCTGCAACAAGCACCTATCTTGCTCCCACTACAGCCTGCTGGTCAACATGTTCTGCCCTGTTTAGGAGGTTTCCTACATAGGCGAC
The DNA here is from genome assembly GCF_047967505.1 of Dipteris shenzhenensis. Classification (NCBI taxonomy): domain Eukaryota; kingdom Viridiplantae; phylum Streptophyta; class Polypodiopsida; order Gleicheniales; family Dipteridaceae; genus Dipteris; species Dipteris shenzhenensis. Next base: position 17,446,124 of record NC_141614.1, on the reverse strand, counting down.
TCATTTCCAATTCATTTCAGTGCAGCCCTGACATCTACTCAGCATTTCAAAGCTGTTTCTAGTGGATTTTGCTGCAGCAAACAGGCGCCTACTAAGCGACTGACAGAAGCTCCACTTCGGAGCTGATTTTGGGAGTTGGGTTTCTGTCGGGTGCCCAAACAGAGCAGCTTCACACCCACCAGTTAAGCGACTGTTTTGGAACTGTGGTTGAAATTTCCGCAGGAGGATTTTGGCCCTGATTCAGAGCAAATACTGGTGCTCATCAGGCAGTACATTTGCAGGTGTTTCGGAGCAGTTTCAACCAATAGCTGTGTTCCAAAGCAGCAAGGAGGTCAAGCACTGCCTTACCAGTGGCAGTCCGGGAGGATCAGCCTGAAGGTAGATTTGTAGGGCACGGCAACGAGGCCCACCTAGCTCAGAGGAAGCACACAGGCCAAGTGTTCTGAGAGTGCCATGGAGGTAGGAGAACAACTGTTGGTTGTGCACAGGGGTCCACATCTAGATAGCACTCTACTACTACAGGGTGAGACACTGAGCATACATTTTGTATTGTGTCCGTTGTCGAGGAAGATATCAGTTTTGTTGGTTCTACATTTCTCTTGTGCATTACTCATTACTTACTGCACATGTATCTTAAATACCCATAAGGAAAGAAGTTTCTTGGATTCCATATAAACATCAATTCCAGTGTGCATACCCTCTACTACGACGTTCAGGTTTCTAACAATATCACGCAGAGATAGGACAGCGTAACTATGTGCCTTCCGCGTATTCATCTTAGTAAAAACTATCAAAGCAGGGCAGAACGATCTGAATTTCTTTTCTAGCATTACTATCTCGATTGTTATCTAAGGTGGGGGGGTGGACCAAGGTCCTGAGGGATGGCCACATGGGCAGCAAGATGGCTGCCATGGGGGCAGAGATCAGAGAGAAAAGGAAAGTACCTGGACACATCAAAGTGGCTGCAACACATGGCGTCAAGACCATGGCAGATGGCGATGCACACATGGCATAGATCTGGCCTGGAAGAGACAGATCTGGAGCAGCACAAGATGGCGGGGTATCCCAGGGGTACAGGCGCCTACATGACGAGCTATCTGGCAAGGTGTGTGGGTAGGCACATGGCCTGCAACACACCCTAAAGATGGCGCAGGAATATGGCGGGACAGATCAGCAACCAGGTCGACCAACAGTAGAGCTGGTTGGGCTGGTTGAGCCAGCCAACCAGGCCTTGGTTAGGCTGGTCAAGAGGGCTGGGTCCCTGCCTGGAACAAAGGCTGTAAAGGGCCTAGTAAAGACCCTTATATAGGGCCCTGGTTGGGCTGGTAGGGGCAGCCAACGAGGTCGGTTTTCAGCCATACTGAGTCGGCCAAAATATGGCTGACCAGTCGGCTATTTTGACCAGGCCTTGGGCCTATAAAAGGAGAGGCCCTGGGCCTCATAATTCATCCAACTATCCAGCTAGAGAAGGAGCAGACAGGAGAAGCCAAAAGCCACTCCCTTGGGCCTCACACTGGGGGTGAAGGAGAGTGGAAGGTGTGCTGCAGACTGAGTTCACTAGAGGCTGGACCTTGGCTGTCTTCTAGGGCAGTAAGGTGTTGTGATCGCATCTTCTGGAGCAGCAAACCTGCAGCAGCCAGGAGCAGCAGTTAAGACATTTTTGGACCTACCCCCACGAGGTGAAGAAGACCTACAAAGAGCTGCAGACTGAGCTAGCAAGGTGCTGCCCACCTAGGCTGATTCACAGGCAGTAAGGTGGAGAAGAACACTCTAGACAAAGAGTCTACATTTACTCGAGGTGCAGCACGCGGACTCAAAGATCTAGAAGTGCTTGGCATCTAGTAGGAGAACCTTTTGGTATTGTATCTTGTCCTACTTTGTGGACAGACGGAAATATAAAGAGTTGCTTCTATATTTGTTTATGAGCATTGTCTATTTATTGGCTTGCACATCTTTGCACATTAAGTGAAGAAGCTTGTGATTCCACACCCCACACGCACACTATGTGAGCTCCTGAGCAATACTATCAGTCTTCCGCTGTGCGTACCCTCTGTTGGGTCAATTTCTAACACCTTCATTAGAGATAAACTAAGGACTACTTTTCCCCAGCTACCACAATATTTGATAGGAAGGTGCCTTTGAGTCATAGCTCACAATCTCAGTTCTTTTTTGGGGTGAAACTAACAAAACTTACTCTGATTTGTTGTTGGAAGCTCTGCCAATGTAGCCATTAGTCAAGGCTTAGTGTATCACATCATCGGGGGAAAAGCTCCTTGGTGTAATTCTGAGTCGCAGCAGCCACCATGTTCTAGGAACTACTTTCACTTCCTAAATTACCATGTTGTGACAAGAGGGGTGGACTCTCAGGCGCCTTTAGTTTCTTAACTAATGAGTAATTTAAGAAATTAGGTGTAGCGCAGCCATCGATCATTATTCTTACTTTTGGCCCCTCAGTATTTCCATGCATCTTCATTAAATCACAAGGATTAAAGTCGACTGCCATGTAGGCTTTCATGGTGTAGCTCACAATCCAATACTTTTTACTAAAGGTTACTCTTTGATTTGTTGATAAATGTTCTTCCAAATGTACCGATACGTGAAGGGTTTTATCCCGACAAATAGGCTGAAAGTAGCCCCCTGGTGAAATTCTGAGTAGCAATTTTCCACTTTTACCAGATTGGGGGGGGGGCGCGGGGGGAAGACAGGCGGCCAGTGCCACTCGTCAGTTTCACTGGTCCCCTCTACAATCACAGACCAGGTTACCAACTGAATTTGGTTGGGAGCACAGTGGTGCAGCTTGAATCCTTGTAGCAGCAAAGACACCTCGGTCGATAAAGTTATCCAAATAAAGAGCGCAAATGCCTCAACGTTTAAGGTGGCCTATTGGCTCTGCTCCTTCAATCTTAGATCTGAGACTTTAATTCTCATATCAAACCGTTTGGTTCTCGTCTCTTTCAAAGGCAGCAAATGCAGGATTCAGAAACCAGAAAAAACGACTAGGGGCAACATCGTGGGGGGGACACAACAGAGAAGGGAAGAGAGCTACCGAGCAAAATACTGTGATCCCAAAGGCTTTCTTAAAGAAAAAGACGACGAGTACCTGCAACGAGGTAAGTCAAGGACACGCAGAAAACGAGGGAAGTGGGTATGAAGACGACGAGCCAGAAATATTGAGTGGCCTCGTACTCCGTGAAGAAGAAAGAATGCATCGAGTCGTCAGTGATGCCGGCATCAGGAATGGGGTGCTTGGAGCAGAAAGGGCGATGCCCAGTTCGGGGAAAGACGATATTCAAGCAGAGAGCTGCTGCAATGATGATGGCAGCCAACAAGAGAGCCGAAAAGAAGATGATCAAAGGTCGCTGCAGGCGTGGCCAGAGTTTGTTCTCTTCTCGCAGCTCAAGGTAAGCGCCACCTGTGTTGTTCTCCATGTTGGAAAGATGTCACAAGAGGTTCTCAGTTTGAACGATGTCACTCACAAGCTTCTTCTTCTTGAGGATTCACACCACACATCAATTGGTAGTGTAGAGTACAAGGGAAAGAGTTGGGTCACTTCCTTGCCATGAGAAATAGAATTGGGATCACGTATTTGGGAAAATGGATAGATATTTCTTAGGCAGCGCTATCATTACATTACACTTTTCTTAAAAAAGTGTTCCACACCATTTTTCGCCACGTGCCCCCCTATACACGGGCTTCCATCGTAGGTGTTGCAAATCAATCATTCATTCATCTTCACAATTGTTTTCCTTTGACAAATGTAACTGAAGGCAGTGCTCACGAGTACTTGTACTCACTTGTTATCTGCTCTCCAACTTAAAGATCCACTCATACCAAAATCATTGGTGGTAAGAGAGGGACAATGTTGGGTTCTTATATCATGCAGCCTGAATACGTCAGAAAATCGATATGCTATGCAACTTACAGATCCCATGATACCAAAATCAGTGGTAGCGTAGAGTAGACGGGAAAGAGTTGGGTCGCATGCTTCCCATGAGGGATAGAATTGGGGTCACATGTCTAGGAAACACTATGTTATGCAACTTAAAGACATTGATACCCAAAATCAGTGATTTAGTAGAGTACAAGGGAAAGAGTTGAGTCACGTGCTTGCCATGAGGGATAGAATTTGTTGGACCTTATATCATGTAGCCTGAAAACGTCAAAAAATGGATATTTTTTATATGTTACACAACTTAAAAGATCCACTGATACCAAAATCAGTGGTAGAGTAGAAGGGAAAGAGTTGGGTCACGATGCTTGCCATGAGGGATAGCATTGAGGTCATGTGTTTGGGAATAGCATCACAATGGGTATTTGTGATGTGCTCATTGAGTAGCATAGATTGGGTATGTGCTTGCCATGAGGGATAGAATTGGCGTCAAGTGTTTGATCAAATAACGTCAATAAATGGATATTGCTAATACTCTCTATAGCTTGAAGATCCACCGATACTAGCATAGAATAGAGTCAAAAGAGAAAGAGTTGGGCCGCATGCTTGCCATACCTTATATCATGTGGCCTAAAAAAAGGATATTTCTCATATGCTATGCAACTTAAAGAGCTCATGCATTTTGGTTCATATGGATTTCTATAAATGATTTCTTTTTTAACATATGGATACTAATCCTATAGCTAATCTTCTTGCTTTGTTCCTCAAGAAAAAGATAGGTCAAAGAATCTCTTCTCAAAAATCAAAAGAGAATGAAGTATATTCTTTAAAAGCACCATGACTTGCCCATGATATTGATGCATTGTTTAGAGGGTGGACAACCTCTTTGATGGATCTATGATTCTATGTTTAGCTTGAGAAACTTATAGTTTTTCAATGTAAAGTCCTCTATGTACTAGTATTACAATAGAGAGAATATCAAAGTTGTATATATTTCTCAAGTCCTAATATCCCAAAAAATGAAAGTTTCACACTCCTTTGACCAAACTACTTAAAGGGGTGAAAAGACTCTTCATTTGGTACACACTTCTATGTTAGAAACATTTAAAATTTACTCATTTGTTGGCTCCAATGCATATCTTTAAGAACCTAAGTGAATCATTATGAAAACATATGACTAGCAAGAAGGACAAACTGAAGTCTAGATGGAACCTTCAAGATTCATATATGAAGAGGAATTTATGGGTCGCAGAAGGGATGATATTGAAAGAGATAACCAAGAGCTCCATGAACTCTAACAACTTGGGCTAAGCAATGTAAAAGAAATGATCAAATGCCTTGAAAAAAGAGGGAAACCTAAGTGGTCTAAAATCTCTTAATGTTGTAGATATGTATATTTGGTTCATCATTTTCTCTTTATGTTTGAGTAAAGGAATCTTCAAAATATTACAATTTATGGAAATGTCAACATTGTAGGATCTATTATTTTTAGCACTATGGACATATGCTCAACACTTCAGAATTTAATAAGATACAAAATAGCACAACTATATTTCAAACTAGAATTGAGCAAGCAATAGAGATGTGAATATCATCAATGAAGATGAATGTTGAGTTGGTAGGATACAATGAATCATCCAAATGGACTATAGAAATTCCAACAATCATTTTTTATGTAGTGTAGTTTTTTTAGTATTTTTTAATGTACAATGGTTTTTTAAAGTTTATAAAGGAGATTGTGTGGCTATGGACATGATACTAGTAGCTTTTACCATATGGAGTTGTGAGATAGTAGGTAATTTGCATTCTACACTATTTGTTACATGTTTATTGGGAAATTTGAGTTTCTAACTCATTTGAGAACAATGAGTAATGTACATTTTTGTTCACTCCACTTTGCATGGACATGTATTTTTCCATCATGATTGTTTGATCCTATTTGGTGGCATGTCATACACATGGGCCCCTATGCAAGATCTACCTTTGAAAATAATGAAATTGAAAACATGGAATGCCCATCAAAATATAAAATACATGGTCTTGATGATGACCCCATTAATATAAAACAATGTGGACATGTACAGTAGGAAGGAAATGACATGGTGAGGAATCCACAAAATTGTGTAGACAAGGTCTTCTAACGACTCATGGGAAAGAGTTTGCCTTGGATACAAATGAATAGGTCCCCCCAAGTGAAAAGGTTGACCCAATATAGTAGTGAAGATATAGTAAAAGTTGTATTAAATCAATGCATAATTGTACTACAATTCTTTGTTATCCACAAAGTTGTTTGTCTAAGCATCTTACATCCTCTCTAAATACTTATGAACTGTAAATGTCACATAACATCATCAAGAAAGTGTTATTTCATTGCTTTAAAAATGACACCATTGCAACCTATAGAAAATCACTCCTCTAATTGAAAATACTATGTCATAAGGCAACACGAAAAACTACGTTGCCGAGCAATATAAATGAAAGAATATATTATTCATTCCATCAGATTTTCCACACGATTATTAGGTAGCTATCCTAACCAACATTATTAAGCAAAACTAAAATTTTCCCTAACTTTAAAGGTATCTACGTGCATAAGTAACGTGAGATCAAGAATTGACACACAAGTAGCATACCATATATAAATTACTTTCTCTACATGGATGTCACTTAAATAGCTTCATGGATGTCACTTTAATACGTTTCTCAATATCCTAAATGATGCTAATTTTGTCCATTTTTAAAAAAATTATTTTTTACATATGTTGACATAGGCTATAAAAGGAAGCCATATCAAAAGACAAGGGACACGTCCATGCATATGAGTCACCCAATCCTAACATACAATATTGAGCTTTGTTTTTTGTGGAATGGCGCCAAGGGTTGTCCCACCCAATTGAAGATATTTAACTACTATATGCTCACATGCAATCTACCTCCCCCACCTTATCCATGTGGGAGGCTTCTTTGTTGATATAGACATTGACTATAAAAGGAAGACATGGAAAGAGGGAGGGGACATTCCTCTCCCATTAGCCCTCCTTGTTTTATTTCCTTGTTAATAGATGCCCCTTTCTCTCCACCATGATCTCTCCTCCCCTCCCTCACACTCTCTCTCTTCCCTTCCATTTCCCTTTTCTCTTATGCAATACTTTCACTTTCTCCATCTTTTCTCTTGTGCAATACTCTCACTTTCCCCACCTCTTTCTTCCATTTAGCCTCTCCCTACATTTATATGCTCTAGACTTCAATCATCGGGGTCCATGGAACAATGGATATTCATACTATCCATGCTCTCATCTCCATATTTGCCTCTAGCATAATTATAACTTCAAATATGAAGGGCATGATCCACATTGCTAATTTTTAAGCCATGGATTCTAGCTCAAGATTTTAATGTGAGTCCCCCTTTTATATTTTAATGTAAGTCCCCCTTTTAGCATCACTTTCTTGATAATCATCAAGTTTACATCCAAAGTAGATATTCTCACAGGAAACATCATGTACATGATGATACTTCTCTTATCTAGATGACATACGGGTTCCCAAGTCAATGATGAATTCGATCTCCTCACCGAAACCCTCACACACATGATGGTACTTTACTTCTCTCCTTTGGATATATGGGAGTTCCTAAGTGAGTGATCGATTCTCTCTCCTCGCAAGACCTGTCACGTACATGATGGTACTGCTCTCGTTTAGATGATATGGAAGTTCCCAAGTGAGTGATGGATTCTTGCTCCTTTGCAACCTTTCACTCATTTGTAATAATGGGGAGAAGACCTCTAGGGGACTTGTATTTGCTTCAATAATTCCCTCCTTAAGTGGAAATTGCAACTCATGCATATTCTCCCATGTTCAATATGAACAATTGTTTTTCTTAAATGGCCATAATTTGCTTGGAAATTTTATTCATCCCTTCTAGCAAGGGGATTTCTTTCTTTCTATAAACTTATCTTCATGTTAGAGACTCAAGGTGGCATGGAGGAAGAATACTTCCAAGCAAAGCTGCCTAGTGATAAGATGGGCCAAAAGCATCTTTTAAGGCAATAAAGGCTCACTCCAATGATAAATACAAGCATAAGATAAGTTGACTTTTCTATCTACTTTTCATTACTTGCCACAAGTCCCTTGGCCAAAATTTGTGTTCTAGATTTGCTTTAATTGTTGCTGAAGTTATTAAAGAGGAGGTGCTTAGCTTCAAGATTTTTGAAGTTCCTGTATGTCAACATGGCCCAATACTAATAGCCTATGTTTAAAATGAATGACAATGAATCGATCCACTGCATTACTAATTTCAATATATTAAGCATTGTTGGCAAGCTTGCCCTCCAATATTGATTAGATTTACTAAGTCTCCATTAGATGTGAACTAACCATAGTGGTGTAGTTGTGGAGACTAGAACCATGATTAGAAATGTACAATATAGTTTAGTCAATGATTTCATACTATGAGATTTGTCAATTCTCACATAGAAATAATAGAATGCCACCCCAAGTCCTCAAATAAGTGTGTTTTTTCCATTTATTCAAATTCGAGAGTGAGATGTGAGCCCCCAAAATGAGGAGGATGACGAGGCAAGTGATTTATTGTGTTTGGTCTTCAAAGCAAAGCCAATGTACAAAGGGGTAATTCGGCATTAAGATGGAAGATGAATGATGAACTTTAGACTGTGTTCCAAAAGGGCAAGAGTCGCAGGTTGGATTCAGATGATTGGATAAACCTACAGGGATGGGGCTAGAAGGCAAGGCTCCTAGCTCGGATTCAGATGATAGGTAAACCTAAAGGTGTCTGAGGTGGAAGGCGAGAGTCCTAGGTCAAACCTAAAAGACAAGTAACCTTGCCAACAACCGAGTTCACAAATCATAGCATTTATTCAAGGGTTGATTCTAATGACTGGAAATCTGGAGGAATTTGTCTATGATTGTTGTTTGAGGGATGTGTCAAGCTCTTCTACTAAATTCCGCAGTTCTTGGGGCAGACAGTATCCCATTTTGGAGCTAAGGCTTGCACCTATCAACGGGCGGACATGTAGCCTGGAATAGCACACTTATTGGAGCGGAATGTAGGCATTGACAGAGGAGCAAAATCATGATTTATAGCAACTTTACCCTGGAGCTTAAAGTCCGGTCTGGAGTAAAACCTGGAGCAACAAATCGCATTTGGTGCAGCTTGCTTCTGGAGAGAATCGCAAATGAGCAGCTGAAACCTGGAACGAAGAATTCGAAATGAAGCAACCGGTTGAGCAAGTCCTGGAGGGGATGAGGGAGGGAGCGAGTTGAGAAGGAGGTAGAAAAGCTAAAGGGCTAAAAGGGTGAGGGTGAGGGGAGGGAGGACTCACGACCGGGAGCAAGCTGTAGGACACACGTCAGAATTTGAAGACAGTTTCTTGCTCAAATCTGCAAATTCTAGCAATCAACGTCGCAATTGCATCAATTTTTGCATAAATTTTGCTCGTGAGGAGACTATAGAATTCTGCATAGAAAATGCAACTTACAATTCGCACATGAAATGTGAACAATTGGGATTGTTGTGGATGCATTTACACGCTTAAATATGTGGATAATGTATTGCTATGCAAAAAATTGCGCAAAAAACAATTGAAATCACCAAATTTGGTTAACTCAAGTTGCATGCCACGCAAAAATAGAAAGTATTGCTATGTATCACAATTATCTACATTCTAGACGGTTTTATAGATGATAGTAAAATGCAATTTTAAGGGTGCATGAAATTGTAAAATTCGAACATTATGCATTTGTAAAATTAATGCCAAAATTTGGAGCTTTTGCTCTTTCGCAATAAATTGCATTTGAATCTCAATGTGACATTGCCCCTTTGAGGTATGACAAGGTTTGTACTCTTGTTTGGGGACGTAAGTGCAAATTCATCAAGCATTGCTCAAATGGTATCAAATATATCATCTGTGATAGATCAGACTATAGGTCTTACCAAGCAGCTTCCAATTACATCACATGGGAAGATGTTGGTCAAAAACTATCTTCTTGCATTTGATATATGAGGGGATAGAGGATAATGGAAAAAGGGCCAAAGGCACATTGTTTCACAGAATGCGAATTGTACAATTGCTTCAGGGGCTTGAAGGTTTGGCAAGAGGACCTTTATGCAACAAAGAATACTACTAGAATTTCAGCCTTGAAAAATACGATTTATACCATGAGGTAGAGTGAAACAGCGATTATAGCTCTAAGCTAGAAGATTCAAAATAAACTTACACAACTATGAGAATTGGAACATGCAGACTTGGTACATATAATTTAAAATGGGCTGAATGTTACAATAGATGCGTCACGTCTGGCAGCAGGGGAACAACTCCCTCAGTTTGAAGATTTAATTGGTCAGAAAGGACGTAGGAAGAAGAAGTCGAATACTAACCTTGAAAAGGGCAACGAAGATGGGGCTCTGTGATCACAGAAAAGTGGTGTAAAGCAAAACACAAGCCATGCTTTGATTGTGGTAAGCCAGGTCATTGGGCTTTTTAGTGCTCTTAAAGGGGGGTAAAGGCACTCATACAGGTAGAGGTAGAGGTAGAGATAGAGGCTGGCAGAGCCAGGGGTTATGCAGGTGATGAATCTCATGGACCACTTATAAGGATGAAAACTATTTCAGGTATGCCATGACATTACTTGCTGCATGGTCTCTGAGGGACATATTATATCCCCGTTTTCCTTCTTTTTAATGAGGTGAATTCACAGTTTCTTATAGTCTTGATTCATGGCTAGTGAGCCTTAAATCATGACACCGAACACGGATGGTTTACTGCTACCACATGTGACTGATAAATTCAAGGTGGTATCTCAGTCCTGTTGATATAGAGGTCAGGCCTTTTGAGGTGTAACAGTGGTGCAGAGTAAAAAACTGCAGCATCTATTGATTATTGCGGACAGTGTGGCATACAGAGACAGTATACAATTGCATATAACCCTCATCAAAAGGGTGTGGAAGAAATTAAAAAAAACAGGACTATGTTGGAATGCAGGAGAGCTATGCTCAAAATTAAAATGTACTTTAGTTACTGTTGTAATACAGCCGTGTATTTGAACAGAGCACTAGTCTCAAACATGACACCTGAGGAGACTTTTACGTCGGGAAGCCAACAGTCAAGCATTTCAAGATATTTGGTTCTCTTGCATATACTCCACCTTTGTTGGTTATGCAGAGGATACAGGCTGTATGAAATGCAGTTTTAAAAACTGAGAAGCAGCAAGGATGTTTTTTACTCCCAGCCTGGAAAACAACATCAAAAGCAGCTGCCAGTAACTCTTGATTTTACAGAAGAAGATGGACAGCAAGAAGTTGAGCTTGAACAGCCCAGAGATGATGATAAAGGCAGTTCAAGCCCAGACATGATGGTAAAGGCAAAGGCAAGCATATAAAAAAGACAAACGGGTTGACAAGGATAAGCAGCAGATTGTTGAGAAGGAGCCTCCCCTTCTCACAAGAAACTTCTGTAACACCATCAGAAGGACCTCGAAGATTAAAGTTGTTCATTGAGAGACCTACAATGCACCATTTTACTTGTGCAACATGCCTTGCCCAATAAAGAGAGCATGCCTATAGGAAGAATTATATTGACCTTCTGAAAAGAGATGACCTCCATCCATATCCTTGGTTTTTGTACCCATCACATTCCGAGCCTCATCCCAGTAAATCTTCACCTTGGAGACCCCCTTTTTTAAAAAGGAAGTACAAACTTGTTCAATATTGACATCCACTTGGTGGATTTGCTAGTGGGACCTTTCAATTATTGGGCTCCTCACTACACGATCTAGGCTCCGGCTCCTACATAGATAAACATCAAAATTTTATTGTATCATTAGGGCACCTTAACTGACCATAACTTTGCTTCTTCCTTTGCAATTACAAGCTTGCTTACTTGCTTACCATGCAATGACGACCTTGGCCTTTTCTCCAATGAGTGAGTCAGAGACTCTTCCTGGGAAAAAATTATTCAAAGACAATAGGTAGATACAAATGGTTTGGGAGCACTTTCAAAATTTTATAAATTGAGACGTTGGCAGCTACCTAATTGACACTGATTGATGCTGGATGGGGGACGAGCTTTATAATTTGCATGAACCTAGCTACTTGTTTAGTGCTGAAATCAGCAATGCAAGGGTCATCCAAAGGTGGGGTTGTCCATCCAGTACAAAACCTGCACTTTCTCCCACCACACCAAATTGCTTCTCTATTAATTTATTGACGTTTCATTGCAGCACACCCCATTCCTCTCTTGGATACCACTGTGGGCATGCATCTCCCCTTAGGATACAAAGCAATACCTGCTTTGTGCACCATGCACAGCCTGCACACCTATGCACCCAATATTCAACAAACATAGAGACACACACACGATCATTACATAATACAAATTTAAACATCAGAAACCCAGTACAAAGGGCACAATAACTGGGTTGCCATTCACATTTCACCAGTGCCCAAATGACAAGGCAAGATGAGCTGCGTCGCACATACATCCAACTAGAGAATGATAAGCCCAGGCCTCCCTGAAAACACAGTACAAGAATGCAACAAGAGGGTAGAGTCAAGCTGGCAAGTGCCTTAATGTACAGAAAATACAACAGATGACGAACAAAATTGCACTAAAGCTCCATCAGAAAGTTGCTCAATTCGGGCTGTGAGGGACTGGGCTTTGCATCCAGTAGACAGAGTATGCTCCTGCAGATTTTGGTGGATGACAGTTCATACAGGGCTAAAAAGCAGTTCCAATACTCCACCTATACCTTAATGCTCCATCCAAATGCTTGTGTTAATATTGCCCCATCATGTACTACGAAGAATCTGATGCAGCACAACTCTCCAACACTGGGAGTTTAATCACAAGGTTCACAGAAAGACTCCATGGAATACGAGAATAGACAGCCAAATTGAGGTAATTTCACATATCATGATTATATCAGGCAAATCCATTTTCTCTGAATAAGAGTCAATAGCTCTATAATTATTACAGATGAGACTCTGGAAAGCTCCAGGAAACTCCAATAAAAAATGCCCTTTGACAATATTGAACAAATGTCCTTCCTTCGTACATACCCATGTTCATGATGTCTAACAATGTGTAATCTACAACTCTTAACACAATTCACCTTTGTGAAGAGACAATAACTGAGAAGTAAACTATACATGTGCAAGTGGCCCCCTTACAAAGGGACAAAACTACAATTTCTTTGGTATACAGTGGTTGCCAAAACCAGAGTCTGAAAGGGACATGTAGCAAGAATAAATATAAGTTTGGATTGCCCAGTTGAGTAGGGTCTTTCTTTGATTGACATTGTGAATCACCCGCAATGGCATCTTGAAAGCAGCTGCATAGTGACAACACTGGACTCTAGACTGTAGAAGACATCTTTCAGTACCCTGTACGTGCTTCATGCTTCCTCATATTTTGCATTCATCACACAACACCTTGTTCAAGCATTGCCTGAGCAACCTGTAAAAACCCAGCAATGTTTGCACCATGCACTAAGGCCCTGCCCAGAAAGGTGGGAAGTCAGCCAGGGTTCAAAAGACTAAGATTGGACTAGATAGATAACATGAATAAGCCAATTAAAAGAAGCTATTTGAACCAAACAAAGTAAAACAAGCTATTTCAACTTAGTCCACACTGGAACAAAGACATCCACAAACACAACCATGTTTAAGCTGTTCGAACCACAAACTGGGATTCAAAATACTATATTTTCCACAGTAACATCTGAAAGCGCAAGCCTGAAGCAATGGTTTTGCATATAGAAAGAACTTTCAAAGGAGGTTGCGACAGAGAGATATCTACAAAAGAGTCCCACTTTATTCCAATTCAAGTGGCAAAAAAAAAATTGAAATATGATTTGGGATAAGGCAAAGACTGAACAGGTCAAGACGTGGAAAATTTTTAGGTAAGAACCCCTCAAAAGAGAGCACGAATCTTTAAGAAAGAGGTAACTGTGATTGCCAGTAGCAGCCACATACTCTGAATTTGTTCTTAGGATACCATACTCGTATCCTGCTTTGATACACTTTTGATAGATCTCCCTCATAAATTCCTGCCATCAAAACAAACTATTACTTTAAAGAGAATTGTGGCCATCAACTTTTTCCAGTGATGAGATGCATATTTTCTTCCAAATCCAGTAACATTTGTATCCAATCATAACCATCTTCTCTAGATTCTACATTTCTTGGACCACATTGTGCAAGAAAGTGGGAAAAGCAATGTGCTGTTCCAAAAAGAACTAACAGTCAAGCAGCCAAACTAGCCCCTCTTTACTAAACATTTGAAGTCCGTAGAGCATGCAAATGGCAGCTGCAAAGAAATATAAGCAAAATGCCTTTATCCCAGCGGCAGGCACTTCAAAAACTTTCTCAAATATAGTAATGCAGCAATAAAAAGCACAACAAATCTTGGACACCTGAAAATCATAGGATAAACCTCGACAACCTTACCAAAAGAATTTAGCACTTAAAAAAACAGGACATATGCAATTAGAATAGCATAACACAAACGTATACCTGCAATCGAGTGTCAAACTCTTCCATGGAGAACTGCATTTGTATTTCATTTAGACTGTGTGTTGCCTCGAGAGCTGCAACGGCTACCTAATTCACATAGAGAAGTTAGCCATAGGAGAAGGCACTCCAAAATATGTGATTAAAATTCAGATAAAACTTACCCCTCCAGCACTGGCAGCTTTACTTGGTGCCACAAAAACACCTGATTTCCTGAGAACATCAACTGCCTCAGATGTGCATGGCATAATTGAACCTGCATTGAAGAACAGAGGTTGATCATTAAAGATAAACTAAGAAACTCACAAAACCTTTGCCCAGATGAAACTGTTACTTCGATGCTATCCTTTGTACTTGCCTTCTACTAGAAACCGACATCCTGCAGTTACCAGTGCTATGGCATCAGAATGATTAAGCTCGTTCTGTGATGCACAAGGGAAAGCCACCTCACACCTTTCAGCCCATGGTTTGGCTTCATCACAGTATTTAGCCCGAGGATAAGTTTTTACATACTCTCTGCCAGTAAATAGAACTTTATGAAACATAGGACAAAAAAACCACTGAGAAAATATAATTGCAATTGACAAATATGGTGTCATTAAATACAATTTAAAAAATCAAATTTGAAAGCTTGACCTTAAGCTTGTCTGTTGCATTTTCATTTGCCTAATATAACGCAATTTCACATCATCAAAGCCTTCCTCATCATATAGATATCCTCTAGTATCTGCCAGAAGCAAAAGCATATGAAACTCAAATTAAACTCCAGGCCCCTTAGGCTCTTCATCAAAATGGCACCTGAGAAACAGATAACAAGCATCATTCACAAATGCATGTGTGCATGCGCCCGTGCAGACACACATGCATGCATGGTAAAAAACGAAGCATCCAGTAAGCTTATGAGCTCAACTCATCTTGATGCACCTTCTAGACTCCTGCATCTATCTGAGCATTTAAAGACTCACCTGAAATGGTCACTGGTATAGATCCCACAGCAATGAGCTTTTCCACAACATGCAAAGCAACCTTTCCAGATCCACTAACAACACACCTGAAAGTGTGTGCAAATAACATTTTTATTAACACCAGGAGAGAAAATTAAAGCTAAGGATCTCCTCCCTCCGGTTCCATGGGTACCTAAATCTGTCAAACTTAAAGCCTCCGCCACTCAAATAAAGACTTCTACCTACTCTACCTACGTGGGAGTTACAGCTCTTCATTCCACTTCAGGATTTGGTGTCAGAGAGATGATAGACCTCAGGCCTCTCAGATCCTTGTTAAAGTCTGCCAGCATAATTTTAGCAAAGTGCACCTGCAAATTCCCAACAACCAGTTCAGAGAACGATTTTGATTCCATGCGATGTATATAAAAAATTGCAATAAAACTACACAAATTCCAAAACTCAACAAAAGGATTGTCCAAGGAACCAGAATCTACCAAGCCATATCCTGTCGCTTCAGTACGTAAACTGGAGCCTGACCAGTAATTTTTTGGACCTGAAAAAACGCCCTGCCAAATAATACAAGTATCCAACCCTTAGTTTCAAGACAACTCCAGGCATTCTCTACTGAAAGAGAAACTACCTTAAGCCACAGTTTAAAGTTGGACTTCGTGTTGATTTTAACAGTAACCTCTCACACATCAACTCAAAGAAGGGCTCATTTTTTAAAAATCATTTTTCCCATCATTGATGTGGTAATGATTCGCACACAACTTTATTGATCTAGATTTATTGTCAAATTTTAAGATTAAAAACCGTCTTTAAATTTAGAATTCAATAAAATAACAAGACTATGCACATGATAAGCATACCCTGCAATAACAAACAGGCTGGAGTTACTGTATCAGGATTTTCTTACATTCCTCTTCACATTCTTATCTATCAGTTCAAATCTGTTACAGATCCCCCCCCCCCCCCAAAAAAAGGAAAAAAGAACCTTATATCATGAATAAGGGGTGCTGTCTACAAGGAGGATTCACATCATGGATCTCAAATGAAAATAGGGACAGTAGTCCATAATCCGCTCAAATAACTTGCTATTTGAAGGACCTGAAGAGCAACTCACAATATGAACCGAAAACTGAAACGTGGTTTTCTTTGCAAGAAAAGAGGGACATGCAAGCACACTTGGATGTCTTGAGTGACTTCTGTAAATACTAGGTATGCAGGTCAACATATTGACGACAAAGGTAATGGTAATTGGGACTCCGAACAAACAGATGGATTTCTCATTCAAAGGAGTCTCATTGGAAACACTCGCCACATACAAATACTAGGGCTGGATTTCGCAGATAAATTTCTCATTAAGTTCCCAGTCGGTTGCATGTAATCATCACGGAAACCACCCCTTCCAAGTGCATAGCCAGCTACTATCCGCCTTCTTTTAGATTACCAACTGTCTCTACTTGCTGTCGCCACAGATTCCCTTACTGTCAACGTTCTCAGGGCAGCTTGTGAATAAAACAAAGCTACCCAACAGTGCTCTCGCACTCGGTACTTCTTGCAACCGCGAAAAAACTACCCACTGTCAGCCATAGTGCGCCTCTTCACATGATCACCAACGATCACCATGTTCGCTACAGCCAGCTAACACGTGATCTTCTCTGCGCAACCAATTATGGATCTGTGCATGAGTCGTATACAGCAAGAATCACACGGGCTTGCAACAACAGCCCATGCTTTCCTCCCCACATTCTCCTCAAACGACCGCTGAAGATTGGAAACAAATAGTAAAGTGAGTCGCCTAATCTCACAATCCAAGCGTGAAACTCTCGGAAATCTTCACGCAAATGCAACCAATCCCGTCTCCTTTGCTATCATCTCACGAACACACTCATCAGATCACACGGGCAGTAACAATGCTTCCCTTCACCCTGTAAACGAGTCAGAGCTTGCCAAAAAAACCCCATTGAATTGCACCCGACTGTGTCTTATTGGGGAGGGATCTGAAGGGAGGGGGAAGGAGGATGATGACCAATGCTGATGAGAAGGAGGCTCGCTAATGCATGGGTGCTTGGGAACTATGGCCCTTCTCCTCTCCAACAGTGGAAGGGCTACTGGAGGGACAGATGCCACACCCTCCGGGGAAGATGGGCCGCCTGCTTTGGGGGCTCTTGTCCGCTTCTCTTAGGAGTGGGAGGCTGCATGCGCTCTCCTCCTGTGGTTGGCACGCTGTGTACGGCTCTTCATGGCCCATTGGCTCGGTTTCCTTTTTCTTCTTTTCCATCTTTTCTCCTAGGACTCTTGTTGTTGCCAGTAGGGCCGCTGGGTCCTATTCACGTGAGACTCCCTCACCGCCTTAGCTGCTGCTGTTCACTCGCCACACTCGGCAAGTTAGGCAATGATGTACTCGCCTGCTCACCAACCACGGCACCACCTACTCTCGCCTGTGTTGGTGAGTTCACCTGTGATGGCTTGACCCAAGGGCCACCAATCTATGACCCATCATGTGTGCAGCTCAATAATCATAGCTTTCAAATCAAGCTAAAATAGAGCAAAAGAATGATCCAGAGATGCTTTCAAAAAGAAAACGTATGCTCCAGGAAAAGTATGATCCATAAATGCTTTTAAAATGGAAAAGATGAAAAAAAAGTGGAATTCGTCGAGGTGTGGACATGCTTAATTTGTTGGATGTAGAAATTCTTGTGTATGGATTTGACTTAAAATGTTCTTGTCACTTGCACCAGAAAATAATTAATATTTTTAAAGCAAATGGTTCAACGACTCTCCCAATGAAATGGAAGAGTTTCTTCTGTCATTTTTCCAATTTAAAGAAGAGCTTGTCCTGCTGAAGGGGAGGAGGGGCCCAATCCTGACTTTGACCTCTAGTGCAGTCTATGGCTAGGTGGCTCATCTGCCTACAACGTAGACATTGTTCTGGTAAAATACTTTCTAGCCTCGATCGGAGAATTCAACCTAAGAGTCTCAAGGAGAATCACCTCCGGAAGAGACGTCGGGTCCTCTACGACCATCTTGAGCCGGAGGACACTCCAGTGCGGTACCAAAGGCCTGACTGATGGAGGGAAGGATGGCTCTATACTCCCGTGGGAGACCTAGAAATTGAAGCGTCACTGGAAAACAAGGGACATGATAGGTCAAGTCCATGCCCTCCACCGTAAAAAATAAAAACCATGGTACCAAGGGAAGTGTTATACCAAGTGGGTACCAAGGAGAATGGGACTCTACTCCACAAATGCCAATGTGGTGACGGGGGAGCTCATCTGGAGGAAGAAGACACCTCTCCCATAGATGGTGACCTCCTAGATGTGGTCCCCTTCTAGAGCCAAGCTTGCCTGAATCTAGTCACACACTTGTCTCCTCGTGGGTGTGAGGCCAACTACCCTGCCCACGACCACCCTATCTTGGAGTGACTGCACTGCCTGCTTCACTTGTTGTTTATCATCCGGAGAGAGGAGAACCTTAACGGCTGGGGGATTCAAGGGTGCTGCCATAGATCCCCTCTAGCAATCACCACCAAAGTTCTCTTAGCCTAGGACAAGCAGAAAACTGTGCATGCAGCTAGGCTGGTCACATGAAGAATTCCCTTAAGTTGCCAAGAGCCAAGCAGCTAACTTTTGGAGGGAAAATATGCATCAGACCAATCCCCAAAATATCATTTCTTGCCATTGCTTTCAAGCAGGCACGAGGGCCAAATGCACGCAAACGTCCCAAGCTTGCAAGGGGCAAATGTGCTACAACAGAGGGAAAATAGAATTCAGGTCCTACAGAGATATCTCACAGCAAACTGTGCAGGAATTGCACTCCAATCCTTCTAAACCAGAAAAGGCAACGAACTTGATGCTGCAAGTCGACCAAGGTTTGCAAAACTCCACCAATAATTGAGGCGGAATTAGACCGGATTTTTAGCTGGTCCAAATGCCCTGAAACAGGTGACTACTTGCAGCAAAAATACTCCAGAAAATGGTAGCAGAAAACAGGCTGAATATCCGACAGTGTCTAGAGTTGGCAGTGCAATTGCTCCCTGGTTGAGTGACAAAACTGCATTTCAAAGTACTTTCTCCTGGTTGTAACAACAGCAACTTCTGGCTGTTTTGTACGCATTATAAGACTGGTTTGCTTCCAAAAGCAAAGTTGTAGCTCGTTCCGAGATCTACAATTTCTCAGTTTAGCTCAGACAGCAAATCTGCAAGGATTGAAAGATATTCATGTTGCAAAATCAGTCCAAAACTTCTACAATTTCTGTCATTAGAGAGTACTACTTCCAATAGCCTTCGATGGCCTTCTTGTGATTTCTTGGTAAAGGGCATTCTGTCTTCTGGAATGAATGGGATAAATAGTGCAACTCCTGTCTACATCAAAAACGGTCTCCTCTCCACCAGGTACAACCTTAGAACATGCTCTCCTACGTTTGCAAAGACCTCTCTACTTCCGCAGTTTTCTCTGCCAACAACTGGTTTAAGGCAAAGCTCGAGTCGCTTGCATTATGTCGTGTGGCTCGATGCTCTTGCTACTATTTGCTTCTTCGCTTTGCTTCTCTCCTGTGAATTGTTCCACGCTGCTACTTTACTGCTTTGTTGCTGCACATCTGGTACATTTTCTCTCTGCTTACTTGGCTGCTAGTTGCTTGGATACTCTTTATTGCTTTAGTGTTTGCACATTGCTTATTTGCTTGTGTAGCTTTGCTGCTAGTATTCCTTCGTGCTTCTGCTAGTGCTGCTTCTTTTGGGTGGCTCTCAATCGAGTCCTTTTCTGGCACTACTACTTCACACAGGTTTTGTAGAGCACTCACACTTCACATGGATCAAGCTGCAAATTGCCACATTTAGGCGCTCTTTGCACATTTGTCAAGCAGGCTTGGACTTCTGCTTGTGCACGATGCTTCACGTAGCAACAATGCAATAAGCAAATGCCATACACAATCCAATCTGCCAATTCTAGGACTCTGAAGGTTCGCTCTGCCACTCTGTGATTCTCAAGACTGTTGTTTAGATGAAGACATGCTCTCAATGATGTCTTCCTGAGCTAAAAATCTGTAGAACTGTTTCAACAGTAGCAATGGCATCATTTCTACTCCAACTGAGTGATGGAATGGTGTGCGCCATTGCTTCAGTTGGTGGTGTCTGCCGTCTATCATTGGCTCATTGTCCATGTCTTTCATCATTGCAGATAGGTGCTATGTGCTATGTGCTTGGCATTGAATCGTCCCTGCTTGCGGCTGTAATTGCTCTGTGCTGCACTGGACTTTACCCACATCTTTAGACCTTACTAAAGAAACGGCATGGCGACCAGTAGATTCTGTTTGTGTGAGCAACAGTAAGGAGAGAGAAACCTTGAGCTCATGTTCAGCCGCATTTGCTTAGCCCTACCGCGTGCAGGAAGTGCATGTGTAGGATCTGTGTTCATGTGTTTCATAGTGTGAACTGTTTCCTGCACAAGTCTTCTCTATTATTTTTCTACAAAGTTTAACCTAGGGCTCAGGTCATAGAAATACGTCCGAGGGGGTGCTCTGTGTGTGTGTTTTAAGAAAAGGGGAAAGAAAAGGACGAAGGTGGAAAGGGGGGGGGGGGGGAGGTGTGGGTGTGGCATACATGGTTGTAAGACACGTTAACACACGACACGCTTCACACACGAGTGCCAAAATCTTAAAGATAAGACATGTCATTGTGGTTATACTAATAAATATATATTTAATATATGTAAGTGTACAACTTGCTAGCCTAGCAAGCTGCGAGATTCTAGAAGTACAATAAGCTACACTTTCACAATGCAAGAAGTAACAATGCACTTGTACAATGTTGTTAAGAGTCAAGACTCGTCACTCTAAGACTTAAAAGTTAAAGTCAAGACTCCCGCCTCAAAAGAGCTTGCAAGTTAAGAGCCACGACTCGAGCTTGCAAGTCATGACTCACATTTAAACTAACAATTGAATCTTGATATTCAAAAATCCAGTTAAACAACTTAACAAGAGCTAGAGGGCCACAGTCAAATCTCTCAAGATTCATCCTACATCAATGATAGCATGGTTAAGGCAAAGTCAAAGTTTGTTATTACACTCCACCCACCCAAAAAAAAAAAAGACAAGAATGTCTAAAGGTGTCTTAAGGTAAGACATGTGTCTTAAATGTCTTATCATAAGACAAAGTGTCTTAATTACATATCTTGGTAGTGGCTTGGAGCCTAGGCTATGAGGTTGATCATTCAATAACAATTCAATCAGGCTAAGGTAGGTATCATGTGCATGGACCGTATCTGACATGTGCTTTAGGCACACAAGACTAGGTCAAGAAGCCTAGGGAGGCTTAGGGCTAGGCATGCGATTCTCGGGTTGAGTTGCAAGGGCAAGGACCAGTTAGGGTTTCTGTTATTTTTAGCAGCACTGGGCTCAAGCCAGCCCAGAGGTTCAGTTTTCAGTCATGCAAGCAGCAAGTTTAGCTCTTCCTTGCTGGTCCTGGATCGTGTTGCGGACACGTACCAGCTTTCTAGCGTAGCCCAAGACCCAGCAGTAGATCCAGGGCCCTTAAGGCGCCCCCTGGTGGTATGGGACGCCACGCTGATAGGGATCTAGTTGGGAGATGTGCCAGAGTGCCAACAGCTCAGCATGTGGCTCGGAAGGGGCACCCTAGTCCTGGATGTCATGGTTGGGTGGTGAGCATGCCTGCATCCATCATCGTTGTCCTATGGTTGTTTCTTTGTGCTTGTTGCAGGTCCGGATTCTCAAAGGTTCAGTTTTCAGTCATGCAAGTCAGAGCAAGTTTAGCTCTTCCTTGCTGGTCTGGATCCCAGATCACATTGCAGATGCGCACCTGCTTTCTAGCATAGCCCAAGACCCAGCAATATATCCAGGGCCCTTGAGGGGCCACTTGGTGGTATGGGACACCAGGCTGGTAGGGATCTAGTTGGGAGATCTGCCAGAGTGCCAGCAGCTCAGCCTGTGGCTCAGAGGGGACATCATAGTCCTGGATGTCATGGTTGGGTGGTGAGCATGCCTGCATCCCTCATCATTATTCTACGGTTGTTGCTTTCTCAAGAGTGCTGGGTCGTGTCAGTAGGGGTCTGCCACAAAAGATATTCTGGATGCCACTTGCCTCCCGAGCTTAAGAGATAATTTTGGGGCTTTGCAGCTAGGAGGGGAGTTGCATGCCGGTCATATCTGTGGTAACAATATACAAATTAGAAGAGGCCCGAAGGTGTGACATTGACCTTTTCATTGAAAACATAAAGGTTTGCTATACGAAAAGCCAAAGAGAATAAGACTGCAAGGCTGTAGCAGAGAATAGGATTTAATGAACTACAATCAAAACCAAGCCAACGATACAAAACCATATGCATGTTAGATCAACCTTATTTCAAGACGTATTAAATACCTCATAGCGACCACTAAGACGCCGGTATTGACCAAATAGATATCCGATCTCCCTATGACCAACTCCAATATCCTCAGAAGGATAGTCCTAGAGGCAATGAAAAGAATATTATCAGCACAATTCTGCTACAGCACACAAAAAGATAGCACAAACCCCATAATGAAATGGCATATTAGATGGCCAGAATATAGTTTAAAAACCTTTGAAGGTCCAAGGTATGGATATAGCTCTTCCATGAAGCTTTGACAAAACCGCATCACCTGTGTAAATCAATTTTCAATAAACTCAACAATAACTCACCTCATCAAAGCCATACTTGCATCTAGGCAACACTACACATTACAAAAGAAGAGGAGCACACATCTGCATAATGTCTACAAAATGATGACATAATCATCCACAAAAGTTCAAAACCAACCTCATTTTCAGTTTTGCCTTTCGGATCAAAATCACTCCCACCTCCAGCACCACCTAACCCAAATGCTGCAAGAGCATTTTTTAATGTCTGGAACACAAGATATCAAAGACACCTCCAGTTTAGTAAATGCAATTGTGGCATACAAATCTCATCTAAGCACGACCCTAGTAGGAATGCAACCACTGCAAAAAAAACTCAATATAACAAAACCAAAGCACAAACTGTAGTGTCAAATTACAGGACTGACTACACTAATACCCTAGTTACCAATCAAAACAAGAAACTTGAAAAAAAATTGGGTCCCAAATACGCTTTCTGGTATTTGAAACTAGAATGTTCAGAGAACATTATATTGTCAAGATGCATGCATGCATACTTGTAACACACACATATGTGAGCATGAGGATGGAAAAAAATGTTGGGGATGCTAGAGGAGAACACCGATATATTGAGAATACAAGAATTGTGTTACAAAGAGTGACCGAAATGAGGACTATATCCTCTAGGGAAAAATGTCTTAACAGTGCCCCGAGGGTATGTTCACACCACACTAACTCATAATCTAACACAGAGGGACACGTTGCCTGCCACATCTTGAAGGTATGGAAACATATTGACAATATATATCACAAAGTTATTTTACATATTTAAATATCATATCGACTCTTCCAAAAAAGCTAAGAAAGAAGGAAACCTAGGCATTGTACATACTACAAAGTGTCAAGTTGCAAGAAATTGAAACAAGCAAATATGACGAAGTTGACATTGGAAGAAAAAAGAGGTTGAAATTCTCATGTATAATGCAAAGCAAGACACCCAAAGAATCGTGACTGCTCAGGATACACATTCATAAAATTTTGAAACATTTTGAGATCTACAGATTTCTGACCTGCTCAAAACCTAAGAATTTCATCACCCCTAGATAAACGTTAGGGTGAAAGCGGATGCCACCCCGGTACGGACCCAGAGATTGGTTAAATTGCACACGAAAACCTCGGTTGATGTGAGCCTCTCCTTTGTCATCAACCCAGGGCACTCTGAACATGATTACTCGTTCAGGTTCCAAAAACCGCTCCAGCACTTGAACATACCTGCCACAGATTCTATGATCAATTCACCTATGCCTTTTAGCTTGAATGAAAGCGCGTACCTCTCAAACCCTTTTGCGATATAGCCCAAATCAATTCCAAAGGCCTTTGGGGACATAGCATGCATTCCCAAATTTGTTCTCAAACAATATCCCAAATTGTCAAAATTTGACCCCTCCATTGTGCTGTTAGGTCTTGAAAAAGAGGATTTCCCATTCCCATTTTCTTGAGGATGCTTATGTTAACGCTCATTCCCCTTGTAACTATGAAACAAAATGAACTTACTGAGGATGTTTGGAAAGCACTGGTTCTAAAGAATGGACGACCTCCTGGACAGCTTGTACGTACTCAACTTCATGGGGATCTCTTCGCATCACCGCCTCAACAATCGACTCTGCACTTTTAGATAAGAGTGCTGTTTGATACAATCCACAGGTGCCCCGTGCCAAAGCCAACAGCAGAAAACATCTATTTAGAGAATGGATTCCAGAGTTTAAGTAGTAGTTTAAGATGGCAGAAACAATGTTCACATCAGAATTAAAATTACTTTTTAAGTCCCTGGCAGATGAAAGTTTGAATCTATCCCCGCCCGAACTTACGTGAAATCAGGGAGTGTGTCAGCAGCAAAGCCAAAACAAAAAATGAAAAAACACTGATGTCCTTTATCTACTTTTCTAAAGGGAAGCATGCTATCTTCTTTGTAAGAAGGAAGAACACTTATGGAAGTTTCCTCCCTCGCTAAGAGCTTCACTTGACACTTCATAGCAGAAAAGACCCCGACTTAATCCAACACAGAGGACAGAAAACATGTTTCTGCCTCCTGTTTACAAACAAACATGAGTCAAGTCTAGCTCAAGCCCTCCCACCACTTAAACCCTACATGTTTCAAGCAAGATCCAAGTGAGTCCTTGCAAGCCAATCATCCAAGTGAGTCATTGCAAGCCAATCATCTTGACAAGCACCACTCTCCATGACCTACACATGCATTAACTTACCTCATTTCATTCCAAAGATGGTCAATGGCTGTTCTAACAAAATCCAAAGACTTAACTTCAATAAAGCAAAACGCAAGTGAGACAATAAGTAGCATGAGCTCAAACAGACGGACAACAGTGTTAATTCAGTAAAGTTCTGAGTTATGACAACTACATCCAATCACGTTTACTTTCGATTAATCCTCTGACACTGATCGACGGATGCCCAAAGGCCAGCATGGAAGAGCAAAGGATCTATTTGAAGGAATGTCTGACTCAAATCTGACTTGAAATGATTTCCTGCCTCGATTTATTAGCGTCTAATTATAACCAACCCATTGATGATGGCGTGTTATAATTCCCTGCTTGCAGTGGATCATGATTCTAGTGTAAATAAATATATATCTTCATAAGTTCTAGAACACATCCACGCTCGTGTAGGGCAGACTGTGCCATAACCAAGTCTAGCATTCAAGAATGAAAGGCGTGATCCTCACGTTTGCACTATTTATACTGAGTTTCATGTAGAGAGCTAATCTAGGTATACTAAGTTTGATCCTCACTGGTTGTACTAAGTTGGAAGTTGATACTGAGTTTCATGTTGCAGTAGAGAGCTAAGCTAGTCTACGAATTCATGCTGAAAAGAAACAGTGGATGAGTAAAAGCACCGCAGCAGATTGAAAATGTTCTTAATTACCGCAGATGGAATGGATATGATTGAAACTCAACATCGGACAGTGAGAACCGGTCGGAGGAGAGGATGATCCATGTTTGCGGAGGGCTCAAGAGGGTAGAAATTTGATACCTTGACGCTCACCTTTGATGTACACGGGCCTTTCAACGCAAGAGAGGCCCTTATCTTTGGACGCCAACTGCAATCGCAGGGCCTCTTTGTGCAGTAACGAATTGTTATGCTCTTCCAAAGCGCTCATCTGCATGTTCCGGCTCCCTTCGTTGCCGTAAGGATTTCTCCGGTGCTTTCTGCCGAAATCCTTGCAAACAGAACAGAAAATCCGATGGGTACCTTCGTGAACAGCCACAAACGCCCATTTGTACGTATCAGCCCATTCATCCCTCCACTTCTTGACGACCTTCTTCTTCTTCCTCGGTTGCTGCCCGAGCTTCCCCATCTCGTCCGGATGCCCCGCCATCAGGAGCTGCTTCTGCTCATCCGAATCGTCTGCATGATCGTGATGCACTCCCACCAAGGCCTGCGCAGAGTGAGCGAAGCTCGGCTCGTCGTCGCCGGGACCCATTTCGAGGTCGATTTCCTCGCTCATCTCTCGGTCTGCCGCCATGGTATTCGGCACCACCACCAGGGGGTGGTGGCCGCGGCCCTGGCGCAGCAGATTCATTTCCTCCAGCGAGGCGTTCATGTCGGAAAGGAAGAGAGACGGAGCTACGAGGGTGCAACCAAGGTCATGGACTGAGGCTTGGGGAGAAGGCAGGGCAGGGGCGCTCCTCTTGGTCGTCGTCCTCGTCTTCTTCGGCTTCTTCTTCTTCGTCGTCGTCGATCATCCAAATCCGAAGAATCGCCCGCCCTACTTTCGGCGATGGAGATCCCTGTTCTCGCTATGAAAAATCGCAACAGTGATCGATGTCGATTTCAAAGCAAAAACATCGATTTCAAGACAGCAACAGAGAGAGACAGAGAGAGCTCGCGAGAGGAGTGTGTGCGGAGATATCGTGCCATGCCATTTATATCATCCTCCACCACTCACTCACTCGCTACGAAGAAGCTACACAGCAGCCCTTTTCCTGTGCTCCACCCACCTCCATGTCCTCTCTCCTCTCCTCCTGCACCTTCCCATCGCCACTCCCTTCCTTCCCCACCTCCCCTGATGCCCCAACAGCGCACAATTTTTGCAAACAAAAGTTGGCCTGCTTCAGACCCCACACCATCTCCTTCCTCCCGGCATGCCCGTCGTGCCTGCCTGGCTTACTGCGGACAAACGATTTTCGCTGCTCTTGCTCTCTCTAAACATGGGATCCTGCCTTGCTCAACTTTTTCCTCCTGCAGGATGCCTCAGATTCACCGAGATTTACCGATTCTTAAATTGGATTTAGCCGCATTCCCAGACTTTCTTTCCCAATCTTCCCCGCTTTTTCTACTCAGATCCACCAAGATTTACCGGCTCCCTTCAGAGTTCCACACTTTCTTCCCAATCCCCTCTGATTTTCCAGCTTTTTCTATCAGCATCAGGAGTCAGGTCTGTACTGCAAAAGGCGGAAAGATGACACTTTCTCAAGATTTTCGAGCGATATCGCCAGAGATTTTGAAAATGGGTCGGGGCCCTACAACTGGGTGGAAAATCTTTCGCTAATTTTAGGGAAGGAACAACCGTCCAATCTTGTAAGAATCAACCATCCAGAAGCAAAAAACAACAACTGATAATGAACACCAGTGATATGGTTTTCAATTTCGATAGCAAAAACAACAACTGATATGAACATCAGAAGCAAAAAACAAACTACTGATGCTTCGGATTAAATGGCAAAAAACAACAACTGATGCTTCTGATTAAAGAGCTATGAATCTTAGATCTAATCTCTTTTTCCAACTCGAAGAGAATCAATGAATGATAGCAGAACATTCGAACAAGATTACAGCCAAGATTCACCATGTACATTTTGTCACACGTGACATCATGTGATCTTAAGAGCATTGTTATTTGGTCTGTCATGGACCCTAAGGATAAAAGGATGATCCTACTACACATTCAGAGCTCCTACTCAAAAGAGAAATTTTACGACCCTCCAGATAAGCCTCGTACTCTATGTGATTGAGCTATCGGTATAGAAACGTGCTGTATGTGATTGAGCTATCGGTATAGAAACCTTTGCCTCTCACCTTGCATTGTTCACCAAAAATTGCGGTTTGATGCGCATGTAGATAAGCCAGGTACTCTAAGTGATTGAGCTATCGGTATAAAAACCTTCACCTCTCAACTTGCATTCTTCACCAAAAATTGAGGTTTGATGCCAGAGGACTCGTAACTGAGGTTTGATGTCAGAGGACTTGTTAAATCTGGGGAAAAACTTGAAATTTGGGGAGAGAAGGTTTCTTTAATTTTGAGGCCATTTTAGTTATATTTCAGTGAAAAAACCTGCAAAGTCTTCAAAAAACCTTGAAATTTTTTAAGTTGAAGGTTTTTGTATTTTTGGTGAATGTTGTAGTCTCAAGTTTTTCCTAAGACTTTTTAAGGCTTAAGCCCAAAATATAACTAAAACTTGAAAAGTTCTATGGTTGGATTCACAAACATCCGCCCTAGGGGCATACTTTCACATGGCAGTCTTTAATAGGCCATTCATAAAGTTTTTGTTGTCCACCAACAGACTTTCAATGGGCAGGCTACCCAAGATGCAAACATCTAAAAAAATGGGCCATGGAACCAAGTAACCTTTACTAGCTCAACAAACAATGTCTACAGCTCATCAAACATGTCCACACTATGTGAAGCTCCCTAAGGATTTTTGGAATTGGAAAAATAAATCTCTCCGGTAAATTTTAAAATTTTGTAAACATTTGCTCATAGGGATCCCCAATTTCTAAGAGGCCCGTCGCGCCTTTGGCTATTATGTGTGCACCAACACCCATGCATTACATCAACATTTCTATGTGTACCTACGAGACTAGGATGGTGAAATCACTTTTTGAAAATTGTACTTGGTTATAATGGCTCTTTATTCATAAAATCTTATCCCATCCCTATTCAAAATAAATGCATAATATATGTCAAATGTGGGTGCATATAAGCTTCAAATCATGGTAAAACCCTCCAAGGTTTAATTTCAACATGGCAAATTAAAGCTAGCTATCAAATATTGGACTTTTCAAAGCTTTAAAAGGTATAATAAAACTCTTAAAGATTACATATCATGCCGTTTCCAAGCCACAAACACTTTTTCATGCCTCGAAAATGTTTTAGCTTTTATACAATTAGGTGAGTCCTTAGACACTCTAAGGAAATCATGCACTAGCCTATAAAATGTAAAGCTTTAATAAGTCTCATGATTTTATAACATGCTTTTAACGCGTAAACTGTGGATTGGTCTTGTGATTTTATTCAATAATATGATCATATAATTAAACAAGGACAATAAATTTTTTATATTTTGCAAATTAGTGCTTTGCAAAATTTCATGGCTATTCTTGTTCTTAATTGCACAAATTTCCACCGCACTTGCGCAGTGCTTCCTATACTAGGGTAGAAGTGTCACATCATCTTCTAGTAACTCCTCCAACTTTGAAAAACAAGTGATATAGGATGAGAGTCTTTCCAACAACAAAGGAGATATCCAACATAAACATATGATTTTTGCAATCATGGAATGCCTATCACATATATGGGCTTGTAATTAGCTGCCATGCTTTGCATATGTGACTTATACCTTTAAAGTTAGAGCATTTAATCTAAATGATTGCATAGATTTTCTTTTGCAAATATAAGTGTAAGAAGAAGAGAGCACTAGGGGGTATGATTAGATGATAGACAATAAGGGATACATTAAGTAAGAGATATCTATTAAAGCCACAATATTTCATAAAGCCTATTGGCTTCCAACTCTTCAGCGCCACAAAGGATGACTAGAGCATGCATGACAGAGGTCCATCCCATCGCTACTCTACGCAAAGGAGACTGACTGACCTAGGTGTCACTCTTGATGTCACTCAAATTATATACAGAGATCCCAAAGACCACACCCCCAACCATGGCAAGAGATAGCTCGACGGCAACAGATACATGACATCTTTGCATCTTAACGGAGGGATATCACAACTCTTAGATACGTCCTTGGAGCTTTCACACTGACTACTAGAGTCTCTTGAGAGCCTTGGAGAGTGCTTTGAATTTATGAGATCATTAGCTTAGCTTAGCACTCAGCAAGGGCCTTAGCGAGCCCTTTGCTTCAGCCCATGGCAGCTTGTATGAGTTATTCTACTGATTGTACTTTGTCTCTGATAGGCCCAAGAGGCCTGCTGAAGAAGTTAATAAAACTCTCTCTCTCTCTCTCTCTCTCTCTCTCTCTCTCTCTCGCGACACGCCCGTGTGCTCACACACACACACACATACATTCCCTTGGGGACCCTTGCAGTCCTCCTTGGGGTTTGTATGCACTTTAATGATAATGATAATCATTCCTGACAATGTAAGATCTATATAGATTATGGATGGTGCGGTAACTTGTACCAACCTCTCCCCTTGAGCCTCCTTCTTGTATTAATTAAATGTGTTGATAATTTGGCACCCTTTTAGACACTAATGGCAATTGCTTACAAACTCCCCAAGGGAGATACGGTATGAAGATAGAGGGTGGAGGACGGCATTTTGAACTCTGAAAAGGGATTGGCTATGTCTCTCTTATATTTCATGATACGAGGCCTTGTTACACCCAAAGGACCGTTTGAAGGCCTTGGGAACCTTTGTAACTTTTGGATGGGAAAAACATGAGTTTTTTCAATTGGAAAGGTAAATAATAATGGAAAATGACCATGAGAAAGGTAAAGAATAATAATGGTAAATGGCATTTAATGCCCACCAAAGTACTCAAAGTGAAACATTGTAGTCGCCACACACATGCATTGAATAGACCAAGTACTTCTGGTCCCTATGCCCTTCCATCATTCATAGAGAGATACTAAACACCCATTGAACCACCATGGGTAAATGGGAAAACCCATTGGACAATGAAGCGACACACACACACACACACCTGGGTTTGGTGACTTTTATTGTTAAAGGAGAAGGACTGATATTTAAAGGCATCGGGAGTACACCTCCTCCTACAATTTTGGTGGGAAAAAGTTTGGTGCTTGGGGGTGGAGAAGGAAGTACAACGTCCCCATTTCTTTTCCCCCTTCTCTTGGCTTGGGGGAACCTTGCCCATTCTTCACACTACACAAACTGAAGTCGAGCAGCAGAGCTGAAACCTTTAAGCAAATGGAGGAGCTGGAGTGAGCCTGGCGCTACAACACAGCTTGGACCTAGTTGGAGGAGGCAACAAGCTCGACGACCAGAAGCTTCCCACGACTTTGCAATGAGTCCATGAGCGAATGGAGGATCCACCAGGTATGGTATCTAAGAAAGCTTCATAGTACTGGTGGAAAGCTTCGAGGATAGGAGGGGAGGATAGCGAGCATACCACTATCATATTTACACATATCATCTTGTGATCTTTGGCTGCCCATCACAAACTACATTGCACTGTTGAACTTGTGCCCGCATTGCGTATGACCATTTCGTAACTTCCAAGAGCATATAATTTACTTGCCGTTCAATGTTGTTGCTCAGATTTGGACTAGAATTCCTATATGATAGCGGCATCACTACGTCTGGAATACTCGTGGCTTGCTTGCTTATCTCCGAGTTTGCGCACCTACAGCGGCTACCTAGAAACATTACATCGCCTAATTACCTCCCACTCCTACTAACATGGGCAACCTTGTGCAATTCGTTCTATCAACCAGTGTTTGGAGCCAGACAGCTCACAATTGCCTTGATCCAGTACAGGATACATGGAGCACTAACACTTGCTGGCAGTCATCACATAGCCAGGCGATGGCCTGTTGCTCTGAAGGATTTCTTTGTTGCACGACATAAATCTCTGTGTGCATGTTTTAGATAAGGGTTTTTCAGAAATATGCGTGTTCTTTGGAACTCCTTTCTCTCATTCTGGCTATTCAAAGAATTCGTGAGTACCAGACGACACTTCACGCAAACATCTATAGGCACTACCAGCCCCAGACTCACTCAGTCTCTCTGCTGGCTTGAGACTACTTGGTTCTAAAGGGCTCAACCTCTGCTCTTGCAGTTTGCACTCAAACGACTCTCACGCAACACTCTGTGCAAATGAAATACCTCCCTACGAGCCTTACAAGAACAAAACCAAGATTAGGTTAAGGTATCTCTAGTGTACTACGAACTATACAGAGAAGGGAAGGTACCATAAGGAACAACGTTAACTTAAAATCTTTCTGAAGAGGCCGTGGATCAAAGGGTTACTTGTCAGCAGTAGGAGCAGAGAATACATGCCCAATATGGC
Organism: Dipteris shenzhenensis; assembly: GCF_047967505.1. Taxonomy (NCBI): domain Eukaryota; kingdom Viridiplantae; phylum Streptophyta; class Polypodiopsida; order Gleicheniales; family Dipteridaceae; genus Dipteris; species Dipteris shenzhenensis. Next base: position 17,413,860 of record NC_141614.1, on the reverse strand, counting down.
AATTCGAGGCTAGTTTCGATGATATTCTTGAGGTGTTTCTGCATCAGAGCACTCTTTAACAAATCTGGGTGCACCGTGCTGTACTTGATGTAATGGAAAAATCTAGGTACACCGTGTTGTACTTAGATGTCTTTTTTAGGCTTTTGCCTTATGCTCACGTACACTTCTGCGTAGTTTGGACATGCTCTTCTCGTTGTTTCGTAGTTCGGATGCGTAATAGAGTACCTCACTTTGGATTCTCTCCTACAATCGCGCAATGGCCCTGCTACTTTAAAAACTAAACCATTGTCCACATGATTTTAAGTTAAGAATGTTCTCCTAGTTCTTGGTGACTCGCTTATTAGAATCCACACTCATGGGAACGTCATGTGTTTCACACCTGTTTCAATAAGGGGAGACTCGACTTGATGCCATAGGCTAGCAAAAATTTCCACATTCTTATTCAATTTTCTACTTATATGCAGTGTTTATTAAGTGTCGAGCTTGCATGCTATACTTGTCTCTAGTCCACCTATATTCAAATGTTGAGCAACCAGTGGTGATATAAGAAGGCGTTGGTATCTGATTCACTATGTTCCACTGGATCCCTAGGGTCCGAAATGATTGATCATGCTGCCAAAGAAGAAAATGGTGGAAGAATGAGTATTAACCATGGAGGATACGTAGAGCTAAAAAAAGCATAAGCTTCAAGGTATCGTGGGTCATCCAGCTAGAGGTTGAATATAGAATTTCAACGTAGGATTACTTTACGGAAGAAGACAAGGTTCAGATCGAGATCTTAACTCCCGGATTAAAATAGATGTTCTTTGATTGTTTTGTCATTACTATTGAGTGAATTCCCAAGTGGGATAGCATGGGGAATACTATGGAATAAGACTAATAATAGTAATACATTGTGGAATACTATCTAGTTTACGTACATAAGAGAAATCCGCAACCCGGTCCTATTGAGATTGCCTTGGCTCCTACAAGTGCATTGAGGTTGGCGTACAACTGGTTGTAAGGCATGTGGGCATTCTACATCCACATGGTCTCACAAGAACATAGGCCAAGTATTGTTCTTTATAAAAATGTTTCTTTACTTTAGTGAGTGCGTGTGGTAGCTGAACATCATCTTTTACTAAGACTTGAGTTTTATTGAAAGGATTGAGCTCTTCTAAACTACTATGTTTATTTGGAGGCTCAGTCTCGCCAATTACTTTGATGACTCCCCAACAGCTAGGGATTTATGACCTTTTCTAGTTCTTCTTGGTATATAATAGACACCTATAAGGAGACGGTGGTTGAAAATTTTGGATTGGCCTAACACAGAATCATGGTGGATCATTATGATAGCAACTTTTGTGAGAAGGTAATCATCTTTATAATTGGAACTGGATTGAAATCCTAGCCAAATATTTGTCATTGGGATGTAAGTTGTGGCTACAATTATTGGCTAATACTAGGGGGATGAGCTAGAGGCTCACCAAACGGCTTACATGAATTCTTCTTTAAAATTGCTTCATGCTAACCCCAATATTGGTTACTACATTATCCTTAAAAGCGTAGGAGTGCTAACCTTTAAAGTTTCTTAGTGACTTGCTTAACATACATAATGGCCCTTGCTTATTATAGATCTAGCAAGTTCAGCATCAGGTTTATTCCCATGGTGACCTTTCACCATAGTCTTTTGTATATTCTATTTAATACATTCCATGTAATTGCCTTTTTAGCATTTTCTTGATTCCCCTTTAAAACCGGGTTTAAAACCTCATGGTATTTTGTGATTAATTAATGGTCATTTCTTACAAGAAAATGAAAATGAGAATCGTCATGTTTCTGTTTATTGGTAAAATAGAGTTAAACATGCAGTTCTCTAACATTGAGAAGTGTCCACTTATGTGGGGTTTTTAGTTTTCCCCTTGGGAATTTCTCTAGCATGGGGAAGTATCCATAAGGTAAGTTGCCATGGATATTTATGTCTCTTAATTGGGACAAGTTTTTAGAAGATGCCATGGATATTCATGTTGCTTGGGGCTACTTATGGTTCCCTTTGACACAAAGTAGTTTTACACAATCTGCTGTTCTTATAAACCTTAGCTTAGCATGGACAAATGGCAAAGGCCTTTTAGTTGTCATGAGTTGCTAAATTGAGTTGTAAGGTAAATTTCCATAGGAAATATCTTACCTTGACGATGCTCTTGGGTTATTTGACAATTGAATTGTTTTACATAGCATATTTCTTTACATTGCTTATAAGGGTCTTAATTATGGTCACGTGATGCATATAATGGTTAGGGAAGGAACCATTGTACCCACCTAGGGGTTGACATGGGTAATGATTGAGACACATGGTTAGGGATTGGTCTTGGATCTAAGATGAGTCAAGGCATATTTTACCCTTTGATCTATGTACAGGTTTCTATGCATCCTTGTTTGGGTTCTTGGTTGCAGGCCTAACATGATTCAACATCATGATTGGTGGAGAAAAGATCAAAGGACAACGGGGCCTTTGATTAGTCTATATATTCCCTTGGGTCCAATCGCTTTAACATTCTATAAGCATTTTATTAAACTGTCTAAATGCCAACCTCTAATTATTTTCAAATAGTAGAATGCCAAGATTTGATTATGCTACTTTAGATAGGGTGACATGGATAACAACTGTGTGCCGGCATTGAAGCTTGCCTACCACAGCTTGAATGAATTGTTCTAACTTTTAGTTGGTTGTGATGGTGCCAGGTGAGTCGGCATACCTCTCCATCGGATTTGCATTAGATAAACTTTGGCATGATTTGATGGACATTAAGTATGACGTTGGCAACTTCGAGGAGTATGTTGTGGCAGATTATCTGAACCTATTGTAATGTGGGAACGAATTACTTGTTGGAGATTACTTTTGGCCCTTTTTCTCTTTTAGACAGTGTACTAATATGAATGTGGGTACTTATGATGACTCCCACTCGGATTTTTTATTTTTAATTTATTTACTTTTTCCTAACTTTGCTCTCACTAACTAAACCCCCCTTCTCTCCCTAACCAACTCTTACTCTAACCTTTCCCCAACTACCCCAAACTAATTCCTATCTTGCCAACTTACCTCCGCATGTTGTCTGACTACCCTGACTCCTCATTTGACTGGACTGACAAACTTCCCTGACCTCTTCCCTCAACCTTATTTAAACCCCCCTCTTTCCTATCTTTCTCACCATTTACACCTCTCATTATAATACTCTACTAGCTCCTATCAATCCCCCCCTTCCCCCCCCCCCCCAACCTCGATTCCCCACAGACCCCGTCAACATCGCCTTGCTGTTTTTACCTACCTTGCTGATAATTTCCTCCGCACTGCTACCTTCACCGCCTGTTCTGGCCTCTTCATCCTCTCTGTTGTGCCACCTCGGTTGTAATGTGTGGCTACCTGTGTACTCACGACCACTTCCTGCTCTTCTGCTCTTTGCTCTATCTCGGCAATTGCCATTGACATTGCCGTGCTTCTCGATCCACCTCGACGTTCGCCCTCAACACCTTGATTTTTGCATTAAAAATCTCGATGCTCGTACTCATTTGTCTCAAACTTTGCACTCCTTCTTGTGCGTGTATTCCTTGCTACTCATGGTTTTAGAGGTCGTGTTGACCTCCTTTCATACCTTTTATGCTCTATTGCTCTAATTTAAAATGATCCCCCTCCCCGGTCTCCTTTATTTCTTTCTTTTTACCTAACACCCCCCCACCCCCTCCTTTATTTCTATCTATTTATCACTCTTTACTTAACAAACCCCCCATGGCCTTTTTTTACCTTCTCAAACTATTCGTTTCTTTCCCCCCACCCCCTTTACCTCTCGTTTACTCTCTATCTCTATTAAAAAAAATTCTCCCCCCTCTCTATAGGTCTCTCTATACTTTCGCCCCCTCTCTAATTATCTCTCTCTATCTGTTTTCCCCTTCTCTATAGGTCTCTATAGATATATAATCTTTATTTGGAAACTCTAATTTAGTTCTTCTTATTTTGTTTTTTCAACTTTGTTCCCTCCCCTTACTAATACTTCATTCTCCTAACCTTTCTAACCCTTCCAGTTTGTTAACCCCAACTGCTCTAATGACTAATCTATCCCTTACCACACTCCCCATAGTCTTAATAATTTCACCTTGCACTCATTTTTTGTTCTTATCCTTTCAAAAAATTTAATCTTTAATTTTTTCTACCCTTTCTTTTTCTAAAATTCATTTTTCATAATTTTTCGCATACTCCCGCACTGAATTCATTAAACCCTTTTTTTTCTTGCTTACCATTCTTTCTCCCTCCATAAGGTTTCCAAATTCATTACTTTTGTCCTAACCCCCTCTCATCCCTAAAATTCATTATTACTCTAAGCAACCTCTCGGTCCCAAAAATACATCAAGCTTGTTAAGTCTATGGTTAAGTTCTCATTTTTATTGTGACATTGATAACAAGGGAGGGGTGTTTATGACACTTGTCTTCCCAACCAAGGTTTAAGTGAGTTGGATGGCGGTAGGTATGTGTCTCCCCTCTTCAATAAAAGTGATGCTTGCTAGGACTTACCCAAGCTTTACTTTTATGCAGTTGTGAAAATCATTTATACAAATTGCCCACAGCTTGCCAACTTTTAGGGGTTCACCTACTTGTTCAAATACTTTTCCTTCAATGCAATAAGTTTCTCTTTCTATTCCATTCTCCAGCTTCACTCTCTGGTCATTTCACTATGCAAAGGGGTGTTGTCAAGTCTTCCACACACACACACACACACACTTTCCATGTCTCACACATGCATGCACTCTTGATGGCTACATAAATTGCCCTAGTATGTTTCCCCCCCAATCATTTAATTTATCTTTCTAATGATAATGTTTAATTTTTAAAGAATGATATTTTTTGGTTTCTACCACGTTGCTTTTATAACCTCCTTGGACGGTGGTAACGTTTTTTAATTGGTGGTCTTTTTTTGGTTCACACACACACACACACACACACTTTATAAAAGACTCATATGAACATTTTGATGGGAACACGCTGAATATTCTAACAAGATGATGTTTCTTTTCGGCTTTAATTCATGTTGAGCTTTTATATGTGTTTTATTGTTTGAACCTTTTTTAAATTTTACTTAGACCTTGTGAATACCCTATAGATTCTTTTTACTAATATAGGGGCATCTCTTTTCCTTTTTTGAATAACCCCCCCTTTTGTTTCCTTGCCCTCAAAGCTTAATACATACCCCTTATTATTAATGACTTCTTTTAGTTATAGGCCTTAATCTCTCTCCGGTTTTTTTGATAACCTCTATGGTCTCCACCATCTTTTGGTTTTGATTACACACTCACATATTATTTTTCTCTCTCAAAGACACACTTTTACAATCCTTCTTCCTTCGTTTATATTTTGGTAATTTTATGGTGCACTTTATATATATATATATATATATATATACTAGTTCACACATACACATGCATTCTGATAGCTCTTCTTGCTTGTCTTTTGGCTTATGGCCTGAGCACTTTTAGAAACTTATACTTGCTTTGGTCGCCTTCTCACTCCCTTTGCTTCACGCTTACCTTCGTTTGTAACTTGGTGTCTGCTCCAAAACTGCATGCTTAGCAGTTCGGGCAGTCGCCTTCATGACTAGCCAATCCGGACCTTTCTACTTGACGAGTTGCATGCTTAGTTGATGACATTGCTCTGGTTGCTATTCTCTCTCATCGTTGTGGTGTCAACCTACACCCTTCTACTTCATGGTACTTTCACTTTTTAGCTACTATCATGCACCCACACTCTGCCTATTGCATCCTAGCTCTTCGTTTCTTTTCAAACTCATGATAGCTATGTGATGGTTCGCTTCTTTCTTGCTTAAGCTGGCTCTTTATGGTTCAGTCTCTTAATTATCTACTTGTTGGTTCAGCTCGTGAGCTGCCTCTTCCATGGCTAGCCTTTTGCTCGACGGATTCACGTTGAGTTAGCTTGGTTCGTTTCCTCATTGGTTTTCAAGAAAATATTTTGTTTTTCCTTTACTTTACACAATTTGCATTTAAATTTCAATGATCCACAACAAATGCATGGGTGGCTTGGAGTATCTAATATTTTATGTGCATAGTGTTCTTGTGGAGTTATTCAATTTCGCTTTTATTTACGTTCACAAGTTTGAGCAATCATACTTGGGGTTGGAATTAGTACTTTCGTTGCAATAGTAGTATTTGAAAATATAGATTTTTTTATTTTGTATATTTTGTTGAGAGTTGCTTGTAGGGAGTACCTACTCTCCAAAACATTGCTATGAAGCAACAATGCTATATCTTTTGCACATAGTGTTGAATTTTGTAGAATAAGAGTGTGCAACAAGTTTTCATCTTTTTCCATCCATACATTGTACGTATGTTTGTGTTTGAGATGACATAGTGCAATAACTCTAGAAATATGACATAGTGGAATAACTCTAGAAATGTCCATTGACTCATCTAAAAGTAAGGCTTTGGTAAGCGCTTGTTTTGCTTTCCCTATAATAATTTTCTTTCCCAACTTTATTCCATCATAGCATATCAAAGCGAACGATGTTCCAAAGATGGCATGATCACGTTCAAGTATATCTACAATGAGTGTTGAAGAGTTTTCTACTAAGTTTTGTATGTTTTGCTTTATTATGAACTACATCATTATTGTGCATACTCAACTTGTGCCATGGTGTATTTCTTGCTATAGAAGTCAAGCAAATGTTCTCACAAAGTGTAGTTAGTAATTGTTCATAAGTTAGAGAAGGGTAGAATTGGAGAAGGCAAGTAAGTGTGTTTGTGTTCATTGGGTTATTACATGTAAAATCTTCATTTATCCTTACTTGCTTCTGTTGAAGACATTCAAAAGTATTCATGTTGTGCCACTAATAACTGTAAGCCAAGATAAACTAACAATTTCAAATGAAAAATGATGAAAGTAATGTCAAATCATTGAATAGTTTGCATAACACAAAAGTCGAGGATATGCATTTTGAAAAGAATCATACATCATACATTTGCTTGAAATGCAATAATGAAACCCGAACTATTTACTGTAAAGCTTCCAGTAGGTTTGATAGTTCTAAGCTTGCTTCAAGCCATCATGAGATCTTGATCATAAAGTTCTATAAAAGGAACTCCTAGGCAAAGCACAATGTCAACATAGAGGGTGCACGAATATGCATAGGAACTTGTTCTCCATCACGTTGAACTATCTTTGCTGTCAATGAAGGGATTTGGGCAATGGCTTGAGCACTCTTGCAAGAGAAGCAGTAGGGTCAAAGAAGATCTCAGCTCACACGAACTCCGCCACAAACCTCACATATGTATTCAAGCAAATCAGCATTGACATTGGTGACGTGAAGAGTACCAAAGACCTAAAACAAAAACAAGACAAGATTACCAAGATTTTTATGCAAATGGACTTAAGTTCAAATGTTGTCACCTGTGTTCCATAGCCAAGACGAGCCACTTGGCTAACAAAAGCTTGCTTAAGGTCATCTTTGGTTGGTCCTTCTGGAACCTCCGCCAAGATGGTGAAATTGAAGACACAAATTGTTCCCTTTGCCTTTAAGAATGATACATTCTTCAAGATGTACATAACAACTCCTTCTTCATTGAACTCTTGGACTAGTTGAGTAAGAGTGGATTTTCTTTCCTTCACAAAAGACAACTATATAACAAACTTTAGGATTATCTTCTTTTGGATACATGGCTTTACCCAAAAAAGTAAATAGCAAAGAAACCTCAATAAAAGAGTTAACTTATAGCAGCTCTGTCTTCATCTCTTGGTCCATCAGCAACTATGATTTAGTCTGCCATTCCCTCATCACTTGCAACTTTGATAATAACTATTGCAAGCATCCCCATAACATTAGAGATTGACAATTTTCCAAAGTTGATATTTACTGCAGCCCTAGCCACATATGTGCGAATGAAGTGATCGGGCTCTAAACGAAGGTTATCTTCAAAGGGTTCTCCTCTAATGATACAAGTAGTAGCATCAACAAGTAGAGAGAACTTAGAAGTCCCACCTTCAGTTAGACCTTTTGCCACAACAGTTGCACCCTCTATTCTATCAAATTCACCAATTTGCAAGAAGTTGACAAATTGGTGAATGTATGTAGATGGAATGAGCAAGGTTACTGTATGTGAACAAAATTTATCTGTTACGGTGTACTTAGGATTGAGGACCTATAAGTGCCATATTTGCAAAGAATTTTTCCCTCAAAGACAAACCTATACGGGGCACAATCAAATACTTGCGTAATTCCTAGAGACACCAAAGTATTACCACCCCCTACAAAGTTTTCTTTTGATGGCACAATGGCTTTTGCAGTACATGGAAAGTTATGTGGTAATGCATTGTAAGCAATAGCAAAAACATCTTTCTAATTGCATATAATGTAATTCATGTATCATGAAATGGTTTTGCAAAACAAATTCAAATGCCAATATTATTTAAATTGAAAATAATTCAAACATAGGGTCTTCTCAACAATACATAATATGTTCCAATAAAAGATAATAAACACAGATTTTAATCCATTGATTGTTCAATCAGAATCAATGTTGATCACTTTAGATGGTCCTTTTTTGGGTGGGTCATTCTTCTCGACACAACAGCTCATGTGCAAAGGTTTGCTTGCACGTTGTACACAAGATGTAATAGTTGACTTAAAATTTACATACTCTGGATTCTCTTGTATAAGCCTTTTCATTGAATACAACAAAACAAAACTTTAAGGAAAACTAATCATGTGGTGCCATTTTTAATGTAATATTCTAAATTAAAATAATGGTTACCTTGGGTGTACGCCTCTTGTGCCACCTCTTGGAAAGAATTCTTAAGTGCGCATCATGGTGCCTTTTTAATTGGAGAATTCTTCAAGAGATTTTCTTTAGGGGGTCTACTTGGGGATGCAAGTAGAAATGCATTTGCTTTAGGACTAGGTGGGGATGATGTTTTCTCCACATATGAGCATGTGGATATGGCTATTCTTGCTGCAAAAAATTATGGTAAATTAAAAAAAAACAGTAGTATTTAAATTATGCAAAGCCAATGAAAAATATCACGTTCTAAGTAATTTATATCTCACAACATTGTAACCCAAATCATCATGAAATAACTAAGGTTCATAATAACCCAAAATAGAATAGAAGTGGGATGGAAAAAGAAAAGGTGGACTCTATAAGTCATTTGTTTGTCATGTAGAGTCTCTGCTCGTTTTACACGCTGTAGAAGTGAAACAACAAAAATTATACACTGTGATACTTCGCGTTACAGTACAGCACAATTAAACCATGGTAAAACAAAAGGGCTCCATACAATTGTTGCTAATAGCAAGCGTAAAATGAAAGGTTGCTGAAGACCTACCACGACTAGTAGCAATGTAGGAGGAAGTGCAAAGAAGAGAGTGGCGGCAGCGTAAGAAAGCTACCAGAAATGAAGGCCCGAAGAAAAACACTAACAAACACAATGAAATCGCATTTCACTACCGTAAATTTACTAGCAGAGGTACGAGATCGTTTAGCGACGCAGAGGCCAATTGAAGATCGAATACTACGCTACCACAAACTGTCTTTCCAACACAAACACAAACACAAACAAACACTTATCGCATAACGATGACCATAGTAGACATTCGTTGCGATCGACTAAACTATCAAACTAAAGCAAAAATTCAACATGAAGAACGCGCACGCTGCATGCAGAACACGAGGTGGGAAAAAACAGATCGTCTCAAGTTCTATTGTTTAACAAACGAATTCGCACTACCTGCAAAGCTACAGAAAAGCAAAAAAGGTATCGTATCAACCTACTTCTTCGATCTCCTTCGCTCTACTTTGTTTTTCAACCATCTGTTGCATTGAAGCTTTACTTGCGTCACGGGTGAAAGGTGAGTCCATTATTTGAGAACAAGCCTTTGCAAGACCTACATGAAGAAATCGATCAGAGAAGTACAAAACGTCGTGTGAGACAAGCCTTCGCAAGGCTCAGATCCTTCGCACGACTACAGAAGAATACGTAGTAAGAAATTGAAGGATGTTCATTGAAAAGCAAGAGCAATCGTATCACCTTTGACGAAGGCTCCACTGTCAGTGGTGTCAATATATTCAACCGACACTTCCATAGAAGAAACAGAGAATGACTGATAAAAGCAAAGGAGAAGTGCAATATTCGCTAGCACCAACGGTGTGCTTAAATAGGCAAAGCATACATCAGCATAGAACAAAGAACGAAACGTAGGACGGACCTTCAACTTCTGAACCAAATATTCGCCATTGAATACAGTATCTACTTCGAGAATGAGCGACAACAATTCCGCCGTTTGGCTCTGATGAACGCCCTAGAGTAGCAAACTCATCTTCATTCCCTCCAAACTATTGTTAATTTCTCTCCAAGCTATTGATTACCGTAGAAGGCAATCGTTCTTCTCAGTGCGGACTCCACATTGCCTCTGCAAGGATCGCAATTCGATCAATCGATCTTCTAGGGTGCGCACTCCACATCCCGACTGCAAGCATCGCCATGAATCACCTCACCGCCGTCGTAACTTAGAGGATTGCAGGTCAGAATCCAGCATGGACGTCTAATGACCCACACCACAAATTCTGCGAACCAATTAAGGCTGAACGAACTCCAATTCCTCCATCAAATCGACAAACAACTGCATAGCATAAATAGACACAAAACAACCAATCACATGCATCAGCCACATGCATCAACGGGGACAAACGAGACGTGGCATGCAAAAAAGAGGTGGCATGCAAAATGGAGTTAACTGATTCGATTGCAATTTCTCAAAATTAATAAATTATGATTTTTGGCTTTGCCAAAACTAGAGGGTTGCTACGAGGGCAGGCCAAAAAATTCCATTAAATTCTATATACACTTGGGGGCAGGCCAAATGAATAGTATTCAACTTAGCTTCAAAAAGTCATTTCTTCCAAGCTCTCAGAAGCTGCTTCCTGTTGATCATCTTCTTCCTGTGGAGCTCTCACAAGCTCTTGGGTATGGCGTCTTCCTGTTGCAAGAAGTCATTTTCTTCCTGTTGAGCAGAAGCTGCTTCCTGCTGATAATCTTCTTCACCTTGTTGCAAGAAGTCATTTTCTTCCTGTTTAGCAAAGAGCCTCTCTCACAAGCTGCTTCCTGTTGATCATCTTCTTCCTGTGGAGGAGCTCTCACAAGCTCTTGGCTATGGCGTCTACGCAGCAGCTCAACCCTTTCCAGCGCTCCCTGCAGCTCTTCAAACAACCCCCTTCTCCTTCTCCTCCCCCGAAGCCTCTCTTGGACATCGAAGACGTTCGAACTTTCGTCCGATCAGCCCTCGGCCTCCTCCCCAAAACCTCCCACCACTCCCCCATCTCCTCTCCCCCCCATCCCTCCACTTCCTTCTTCGGTATCGGCTCCATTGGACCTTCCCTCTCCGACTCTGGATCTCACGTCCCTTCAGGTCAAGATGGGCGTGTGCCACCCATCTCTTCTTATTCGAATTTTCACGATGGGCAGCTCCCTCTCTACCCCCCTTCCTCCTCTTCTTCAGCTCACAGCCAATTGGGTCCTCAGGAAGACCAGGGCTTGCGCCCTCCTCCTCTGTTAGACATTGAAGACGTCAGAGAAGCTATCGATCGATTCGTCCAGTTCTGTGGAACCATTCAGCGGCTTGGAAGGCAGGAAACCTCCTGGCAGAACAAGGCGCCGTGGCACGTCCCTCGTGCACCTTTCCTTGCCAGAGGTCTGCAATGGCCTCCGGAGAGTTTCGATTCCGAGGAACAGAGGAAAGAGTTTTACAGGCAAGCGAGGAAAAGGAAACCTTTCTTAATGGGAGTTCCCCCTATCTGGAGTGTGACCGCCTTTAATTTCGCGTTTCTTGCTTTCCTTATATTTAACCCCCTGCCTAAATTATTTTCTTACTTTCGACAGGATGTGAGAAAAGATGTAATCAGTAGTTTGCAAGTATAACTTTCCAGTTTTAAAGTGTTGTCTCACCTGCTGGGCTTGAAGTTTGTGGTGTATCCACTGAGAAACTCTCCGGTGCCTTTGTCCTGTCATAGAAAAATTCCCCAAAGTTATCGGTTGTCCTCCTTTTTTCTCACCACATCAGCAACTTGCCACCGAGCTTGATTATAACATATCTGGAGAATAATAATGTAGTTTTCTGTCCAGTGATTTTGGCTTTCAAGGTCTATTACCCTGAGAAACTACAGGGAAATTTCCCAAAGTTTCTGGTTGTTCAGTTTGCTTCAACATCCCACCGAACTGGTAACATATGTCAGAGCGTGGAGGATAATAATATAATTTTCTGTCCAATGAATTTGGCTTTCAAAGGTTGAGAATCTTGACTCATTGGACCTTTGAATCCCCCCAGAAGCAGGAATGAGCTTCCTTTAGAAATAGAAGCAGATTTAATGTATTAGCCAATTAAATGGTAAACACGTGGGGTGATAGAGGAGCTACTGCAACAAATTTGGATAAGATGTGGGCCGTAGAAATAGCTTTCCGCAGAAAAGCTTTTAGCCCATGCTCGTTCATGGAGGCAAAGCCTACGTTCAAGATGGAATTCCCAAGCATGAACAGATGATAGTAAGTTCCTAGAGGTTGGAATCGGCCAACAGAGCAACACCGGCTGAGGGGAAATGATCTGTAAACTATTCACAAGAGCCATGCAAGGTGCCCTAGCAACTATGAGTGCGATCAACATTCATAATTTGCAGCCTTATGTAACCTACTGTTGACTATTGTGTGTGTTTCTTGGTTTCTTAAAGGATAAGTAATCCAGGAAGATGGCGCAGCTATTTAGAGCTACAGGAAGAAATCATGTGTTGCTCTGTCTGGTGTGTCGTCGTTTGGAGTTAGGAAAGTGTCTCGTAAAGGATTGTAATCCAGGATGGGTGGTGCAGCATTTAGAGCTGCAGGAAGAGATCATGGTGTCCTTATATCCTGTCTGGACATTAAGACATTGATAGAACATTTCATCTCTCTCTCTCTCTTTTATAGGATGTTCATTTCATTCTCTCTCTCTCGTGGGTGCACTTCTTAAGGGAAGGGAAACATTCATTATCGTGGGTGCACTTCTTAAGGGAAGGGAAACATTCATTAGGGTATTCATGGCTAAGAAACTAAAAGAGTCAGTTTATAGTTGACATTATGAAGCAAAGTGGCTTGACAAACATTCCATTTCATCTCTCTCTCTCTCTCTCTCTCTCTGTCTTATTAAGGTGTTCATTTCATTTCAGCAAAACCTCTCTCTCTCTCTCTCTCTCTCTCTCTCTCTCTCTCTCTCTCTCTCGTGGGTGCACTTTTTAAGGGAAGGGAAACATTCATTAGGGTATTCATGGCTAAGAGACTTAAAGACTCAGTTTATAGTTGACATTATGAAGCAAAGTGGCTTGACAAACCTTAAGAAAAAATATTCCTCATGCTGGTCTAAAGAGAGATCCCGCAATTGAAGGGTATCTAATTGTTTGGGAATCATCCATGCTATAAAAGGTTTCATGTTAGAAAGCCATTTTCATTGTCTTACACATGAGTGGAATGATTTGTCAAAGTGAAAGCGCTAGTTGGTCTTCTTTCTTTCCAAAAGACGAGCTTGAATTTTCATGGCATCATGTTCCATGGACATATGTATACGTAATACCTTCAAATTCATCTAAGAGCATGCTCAATCATGTTCCAAGGAACATAACCACAACTCAAGTGTTACTTGTTAGTCCATCATTTTGCATGCAATTATTTCTATGGTAATTACCATTTTTGAATAGTATGGGGAAGTCCATCGAATACTATGTCGAGCATCATAGAGGACATATTCTTGAATGTAGAGGACATATTCTTGAGTGTACATTCCATAGTGAAATTCAATATTTTAGGAATATGTCTCATGTCATTAGAAATGACTCATGGTGAATTCCAAAAAAGTAATTCCATACAAAAGCTAACCATATTTGTTAGACAGTCATAACCATAGTGGTCATAGTAACCGTGGCCATAACCATAGTGGTCAGAGTTGTCCTCAATTGGGAGGTCTTCTTTAGATACACTAGTAACATTGAGAGGAAATCCTTAAAGAATTCCCTAGGCATCTACTATCCTTTAATGGCAACATATCCTTTGAATTTTACTTTAGTGAGTATCACAACTTCCCTCTAGATCTTGTTTCTTTCTCTTGAAGCATCACAATCTCTTCAAGCTTGGGTACATTTTCTCCATCAACTACTTGAGGAGCATTATGAGTAATTAGTCATATGGGAGGTTGCCCATATAATGAACATATTGGAAATATTGAAGGCATTGTGCATGGTCTATGATCTTAAGATGATCATTCTTAGATTTGGTGAGGAGGTTCTTGTCGAATCAAAGAATGATCCAATCTCCTTCCTTAATGTCATCGGCTTCCTCTTTCTATTTGTGCTCTTCTCATCTTTCTTAGGACTCCTTATTCTTGCTTTACCATTACAAGGCTTGTTCATGATCACATATAAACTAATCTGTAGCTAAGACTAAGTCCTTGGAGTTCATAATGAGTGTCGGCAATGCAAACCTAATAAACTATTTCAAAAGGGGCACTCCCATCATATTGTGCTTTGTATTATTATAAGCAAATTGGGTTGAAGAGAGTTCCACTCATGTTGTTTATCATGCACACTGGCGTTTGAAAGTGTATAATTCCATAATTTGTTTCTTTCGATATGCCATCAATTCGAGGATGAAATGCTAAGGAGAGAAATTCAATTCAACACCCAAGACTTCAAGTAATGACTTCCAAAAGTTGCTAGTAAACTTGGCGCCTCAATCTAACTCAATTGATCTTGGTATACCATGATCTTGCAAGCTTTTTAACATCTTGGAAAAAATGACATCATCACCATAAGAGTCTTTAAGCTAAGTCAAGTTTTGATAATGATGAGTAGCCATTATTGCATTAATAGAGGGTTTTCTTGATAAAGCATCTGTCACTTTATTATTGGACTCGAAAGTTAAGTGTTTTGTAAGAATGCAACCCATCTTATACGCGGCTCTCTAATCAAAGGCTTGAGTCAAGGACATAGACTTTAATGAGCAAAATCTAAATTCATGAAAGTATGCTATCAAAATTTGAGAGCATGAACTAGAGCTAAAAGTTCTTTCTCTAATTGGTTGTAGTTCAATTCTACAGTTCAATTCTACATCCTTCATTTTCCTAGTTTCAAATGCTATGGCATCTCCCTATTATATAAGGGCAGCTCCAATCCCAAAGCCACTAGCATTAACAACCACAATGAAAGGGTTATAACAAGTTGCTAACTCATTACATCTTTGAGCTAACTCAAAACAAGTTGCTAACTCATTACATCTTTGAGCTCTTTAAAACACAAAAACATTGAGTCTCCTCTTTGTAATTTGATATGATTAGATGTTGGTTTATTATGTATATCATGTCAAGCGTAATAAACTATGATCTTTTCTTTAATATTGAAAGAATAAGTATTTTTACAAAAATGTGTAACTAAACAACAATCAAAGAAAATTCCACAGCTTCCAAAAAAAAGTGAAAAAGCTTCGTGTCCTTAAAAAAGTGAAAAAAATTTGTGTTCTAAAACATTTATAATATTTTGAATTATAGATTTTGACATTATATTCTCTTTGAGAATATACAAGGAGTTAATGAACATCATATCATCCATATCTCTAGTAAGCAGGTCAAAGGCCTATAAATTCTTGAGGCTCTCAATATATGGGAATTCATGTTATAAAAGTACATGTTATAAAACAAGATATTTACATAGTATTTTACATAATTTTATCAAATTGTATTTGTAAAAGTAAGCCTTTCTCCTCAGGCATAAAGAAATTCATAAGGTGAGAGAATCAAGAATATAGTACCTATACAATGCCTTGCATAATTGCATCTTTGACCCTTTTTTGAAAATATTCTTAAAGAAATGCACTTTGTTCACACAAATCAATGTAAAGTTCTATTTTTTATTCTTGTAGAGCATAGAAATCAATTATGCATTTTGCTAATTGTATCTTATGTGTTGAGGAATGGGTCTTTGGAATGGTCATCCATGTACATATGGTGGGACGCATCTGTATATGTTATAAACATGAGGTAGATGGTTAGGAATGTGAAGAACTCTATGATGGATCTAGGTCATAGTGTGAATAGCCTGTATCTTAGTGATGCATATCAAGACTTAGGGAAATGTAAACATTAGTGGAATCTAGTTGCCTTCAAAATACTAATATCAACCACTACGAGTCTTTAGTTGCTAGAAGCCATGTAGAACTAGAAGTAAAACATGGAATAGAATCGATAAGGTTTGCAATGTGCCTTTACAATTGTTGCATAGCCACACATAAAAAGATTTCTTCTACAATTCTTTACAAAGTGTTTGAATTGAATCTACCTCAGCAATTTGACTATGAATAGAGAACACTCTCTCTCTCTCTCTCTCTCTCTCTCTCTCTCTCCCCTCTTACTCAAGAATCTCTCTTTGCTAAAAATAGGAATGACATAGCCCATCCCTCATCCTAGCAAAAGGGACTCTAATACCGTTTTAAGAAATTGGAGTTGTGCCCAAATGAAATCATATATACAATAGAAGTAAAATAGAGAAATGACACACATCCAGAGGCTAGTAGGTATCACATATAATCGCATGGATTTATTCATTCATATTTCACAAAGCTAGTTCTCACTGAGATGAATTACAAAGGCATCATGCAAGATCACCTTAAGTAGAAAGGAGAACGCTAAAAGAAGTAAAAGTAGAAGAGGTAATTGCTTAGCAAAGAAGCAAGAAAGCTTGCTGACAAAGCAATGGTGACATAAGGCATGAGAGATGAGAAAGATCATGTGAGTTGAAAGGAGAGGGTCAACACTCATGTGCAATCAAGAAATCATACAACAAGTGATGTATAGAGAAATTGCCAATAGCTAATGATAAGCAATTGCAAGAGATGTGGCAAACACCTATAGGGATAAGAAAGAAGCTTGTAGAAGACCTCTTGAAGGGTTAAAAAGGCTTGGTGAGTAGAGAATCTTGTAAGGAAAAGTGAGCCTATGAAAAACTTAGATGACACCCTAAAGAAGATTAGTAGAGAAAGCTTGCATTAGAGACCTAGAGCGAGCCCACATTGGATTGAGAAGAAGCTTGAACCAAGATTGCAAAGCCATCAAAGAAGACAAAGTTGAGCAAGAGAAGTGGCGCCTAATGGACAACTACAATTGGTCGAAGGCAGTGGATCACAAAGGAGAAGGAGAAAGAGTTGAAGGTAGTGGATCACAAAGGAAAAGGAGAAAGAGATGAAGGTGATGTGATGAATGTGTGAAGTGATAACAAAACAAGAGAACCCCATTTTTAAATATAGGGCAATCAAGCAAAGTCCACCCTCCTTTTTCAATGTGCCATTTTCTAGGTTCTAGGGCCATTATTATCTTGTGTACTCCTCCTTATACACCATATGGGTGCCTCTAGAGCAGTCAATTTCTAAACTCACCCAAGTTGTTTTGAAATTAAGCAAGTCAAACTATAGATTTTAGGGAAAATCCAAAACTTAAGCCCTTAATTTTTAGACTTGCCTAGGCAAGTTTGAAATCGAGAGGGTAAAATTCTTGATTTGGCACCTTGTAGTACCCATTTACTTTTAGGAAACTCTTTTGCATTTTTATCAAAATTTGTATATTGGACAAATCAAGGGGTGGTATCATAAGAGGCAAATTGGCATTTTGGAAGCAAATTTTTGGGAGAGCATGACTTCTTGCTCATAACTCCAATTGTAGAACTCATTTTTAAAGAGCTCATCTCCATCTACATGATGCATTGCTCAAATGCTAGATTTAAGCAAATGCTCTGATCATGAAATTTGTACATTGCAATTATCAATGCATTTGGCATATATGCTTGGATTTTGTAAATCCAAATGTGTCAGTCATCACCAAGATGACTTTTGTGGTATAAATTTGAGTGCTAAACTATCTAATGTGTGATGGCAAGAACTTCCATATCTATGAGTGCTAGATAAAGAATCTCTTTGTGGGACAAAAGCTATGGGCACTAGTTGAAACAAAGGTGCCTACTCTAGCACATGTGCCACACAATCAAAGAAAGATACCTATGATGAGATGAATGCCAAAATTGTTAACACCTTTATTTCTTATCTCAAGAATATAGTGTTTGCCTAAGTAATACATTTGCAAAAGCATTTGCTGTATGGACTACATTAGCATCCATTTATTAGGGCAAGACATCAATCACATGTCTCAATTTGAAGGCACAATTATGAAAGCTTAGATCATCATAAACAAGATTAAGGTACAAATTTAATGAGAATGGCTTTGGAATGGATGACTTGAAGTTTGTTGAATGGATACTCGAGAGCCTGCCCCCATCCTTTGATAGCTTTAAAATAGAGTGACTGCCAATGGCATAGCTATCAAGCTTGATGCATTGATTAGCCTATTGTTATAAGAGAAGGATTGGAGAAAACTATTAAGTGCAGACATGCTAAGGGCACGCTAGTAGCAAAGATGTGTCATATGTAGTTCAAAGGTTGGAAGCCTCAAAATTTAATGGGACTTCTTAGTCCAAGCCCGATTAGAATAAGACTAGTCAAAGTCAACATGTTGTGTTTGATGAGAAAGTAAATCAAGCTACTTGCAATTGTGATTAAGGGAAGAATCAAATCAAAGAGTACAAAAGCAACTAGTTGATAATGTCATAGATGTAGAATTGCAAACGTCCACAGAATGCATATTTCATTTGATGTGTATTTTGAAGAGGTTGCAATAGATTAGGATGTGGATTTGATGATGAGCCTTGATGAGTTTACACTAAGGGTAGGTTAAAACTTAGATGTTAGTTGACAATTACATAGAGCATAAAAAGCTGAGCATGTAGGAGCTATTGATGAGCACCAAAAAACATGCCAAGTTAGAAGTTGTAGGTGTGATAGATGGACAAAAGATGGAAAGATAGGCAAAAGTCTAGGTGAAGATTTTTCCAAGGAGAGGAAACTATCCTGGTGGCTTCTACTAGCATGATAAACAACATGGTGCGAGTGGCATCAAGGTGGCTGCGGGGTCTTGTGAGTAGAGTGGATATAGAAGAGGCCACTCTGAGCAACTAAGTATATAGAAGAGGCCACTCTGAGCAACTAAGGTGCATAGAGGTTGAGGGCAGTGCATGGAGTTGTGAGTGGCTGTTGCTAAGATCAAGGGATGTGGCTAGGCTAGAGAGGCACGTACTATGGCACCCTAACTTTTTAGCACTAATCATGGCAAAAATGATGTTAATGAAGTTGGAATTCAAATTCAAAGCTATCACCACCATCAAGTAGGAGTAGAGAGCTAATTTTTATTTTTAAACTTTCCAAAAAAATTGTGGAACATAGAAAACTATGAGAGCCAATGTTTAGGTTAGGTGAGGGCCAGTACTAAGGCACTATACATTCAAAACAATGTGAAAGGAGAGCTTGACAAGGTCATCTTTTTCTATGAGAAGTACTGGGTAAAATGTGCATGAAATTGGGTAGCACTTGCCTCCCTGTTGGGAAGGCTACTAAAATTTTAAGGCACTTACCTTTTTCCTAGCCTCTTTACCCTACATGGTTAGCTACCATAGAGGTGGGAAACTAAAGCTTGTATAGTGTAGTCTCAAGGCTTTTAATGGTGTGACCTTTTGAGAGGTAGTTGGTATGGTAGAGATTAAGGAGACCCTTAGTGGGCCCTGGGACTATCAAAAAGGCGAGAGCTTCATGCAATGTTGGAGAATCCAATTGAGTAGCCAAAAAGACCTCTCATTCTCACGATCTTCAAAGAAATTGAGTTACCTTAAGCTAGGAAGCTTAGATCAAGGTGCTATAAAAAGCCAAAGTGTACCTCTCTCTCCAAGCTACAATATTAGCACAAGAGCCATTGCAAACAATGCAGGCTATGAGGTATGTCTCTAGATAATGTGTTATAACATAAAATTAAGTAAGGTCTTTGATGGAAGCAATGGCTTACACTCTCCTATAAAGGATGGAGCACCATGGCGTCCGATACCATGTTGATAAAGTAGGGGGGAGAGGGGTGCACATGATATGTAGCTATACACTACTTGTATTATCAGCATGATGATGATATAGACATATTTCTCCCTCAGGGTTAGGGTTAGGGATTGTCCTTTTTCCCTTATAATCCTGTGTAGAACATTGGGATTTTACACAATTTTTCACATGAATCATCCTCTTTTTTCATAGCTTCTGTTGAGCGTTAACTAGGCACCTAGGCTAATTCTTGAGCTAAGTATGGTCATAAGTAGTGGTTGGTGAGTCATAGGTCATGTGGGAGTTAGTAACTACCCAAACATGTTCATTCTTGATGTATTGATTCATGCATTGCCTTGAGTCGGACTCTAGTGTGATGATCTATTCATATATATGTAATTTTGAATTCCTGTTGTGCAGGTCTAATGTGGCCTGTAACACATTTGGCGATCTTACAGTTGGTTCATACCTTCAGATGGTTGCTACAAATATTCCTAAGGGAGGAGGGACAATGAGTTCATGAAGGAAACCAATGAAGAAACCACCATTGTTTGATTGTGTTTGGAAGGGAAGTGTTGCTCCGACCTGTCGCGTATCATGGCTTTTTGAAGCTATCACATCATCTTAGAAAGGACTTGAGGATGAGATTTCATCGCCATAGCTTCTGTCCTTGGGCCAAGCTCCCCATTTGCCACTTCGCCTCCACCCAGTCTTTCTGCACCTCGCCTCTCACCCAGTTTACTCATTCTTGGAGCCTTGGCAACGCTTTTCACATGTAGAACTCTTATTAGGGTTTAGCCCAGAGGTGAATTCCGACTATTCTATCCAAATGGGTTCGCACATACTCCAGGTCCTGAGATTTTATGAAGACATGATCGCCCTATGCAGGCTTTTGGCACTAGCAGAGCGTTATGTCATTTAGTGGCAGGCTTCTTCGTCGTTGAGGCTCCGTGCTTCGCTTTTGCTAGGATTTGAATTGGTTCAATCATTTTTCAAACTTTGGAGAGAGATTGGCTATTTTGTTTGTCTATCATGGCTGCTAACTTGAGCTCGTGAGCAATCGCCAATTGCAAAGGAGAACTGAAGCAGCTGCATTGCGTTGGCAAAGTCTGGCACGGCATGAGTGAGAAACAAAGAAAAGTTTGAATGATTATTGTAGAGAAATTCAGAACGATCCATGCTATGGAAGAACACGAAAAAGGCGAGTGAGGAAACACTGAATCTTCAGGTAACTCAGAAATACAAACAAGAAGCTCGGTGGAAGGTCTGTGAGAGCACATGGATCATGATGAGGAAGGAAAACAAGAGCGATACACGGTATGGAAGAAGGCAAATGGAGGCAAAAAGCCCAAAGGAAACATCATCCCGAAAGGGTGATGGGATGTAGATGGGAGTAGGGAAAAGGCGATACTTGAGAAATAATGAAGGGAGAAGACACCGGCTCTACATCCTACAACGGTTGAGATATACAGATCATGTGGTGTCATCATTAAGGAATTGCTCAAGGATCCCAACTAACGTGTAGTGAAGGGGAACTTTGATGCTGTCCAAAATGTTTTGCAGAAGCTTGCGAAAACAGGTTGATCATTAACAATATTGTTTTGACGAGCACCACAATTTTTGCAACATCGAGCCTCTCTCCATGGTCATTTAGAATGAATCAGTGTGCCATGTACGTAGGGAGTGGTAGATCCCAGTGTATCGGTCGATCAGCCTGGATACCTGCAGTCTTGATTCACGGGGGTCAAGCAATCAAGATCAAGAACACGGGCAGTGGAGACGAGTCTTCATGGCAGTATCGATGATTTGAGGGAGCTTGATGAATTCTTATGTGGCCATGGATGGCCTGGGCAGTCGTGAATGAATGACTGCACAACTGCTTTGGTATATTTGCCACAACTATAGCTCTAGATAAACGAGATCTCGTTGGCTTGCAGGTTGGATATGGAAGACTGAGGGAGCTCGCAGGCGACATCAATGTGATGAGGATGTTGTGAGAATCATCTCTTGCCTGATTATGACGATGAGCTTCAACTGTGGGGGTCCTTGGTTGGCTAGTGGTCGTCATCTTTCGTCTTTGTTGGAGCTGAGGATTGCATAGGGGCAGAGTTGGAGCTGGTGTCCATCGCCATGAGCTCATGAGATTTGTTACAGCAACGCAATGCAAAATCTTGAATTTGAAACAGCAAATTGCAGCAGAAAGAAACATAGCAGCTACTACTACAACAGCAAGCAATTGTTAGCTAGTCAGCTACCCAAATTAAAGAGGCTGAAAAGCAAGATGAAAGAAGGGATTAGGAGGTTGGTTTTACTGGCATGATGTTGTGGGTAGTTGGGAGATGGTTGGGTGAGAGATTTCACTTTTTGAGCATTTGAGGTTTGAGGTTCGGTTCCAAGAAGATGCACGATAGATGGAAGAAAGATGAAAGAACTGTACTTCTCTCTACTCAGGTTTGTGATGATATGAAGATGATGTAAAGGGAGGTTTCTAGCCTTTTCCCAATTCCCATGAGCTGCCCATGAAAGATATTAGTGGAGGGCTTGCAGGAGGCTCATGTTGCTATGAAAGGATTGAGACAAAGCAAAGATAATTAGCATCTTGGAGAGCAACCAACCCATGATATAGTCCTATTTTGACAATCCGACCGTAGTCCCCTAACCTGTTGTAGTCCAACAAAAATCTGACCATTGTTCTCTTTAATCTGATCTGTTCTTTGAAATCCGACTTGACAACATCATTCTAAATTGTATTAGCTTTCTAATTATGTTTTCAGATTTTGAAATGGAGAAGATTTACTTCTCGGATTGAGGTCCGTCGTGTGCAATTGGTGAAAGACAATTAGACACAGTTTTGAATATCAAATTCCAAGTCTAACTAGTCTGAAGTATAAATCCAAAGTCTGAACAAACCAAAGCATGTTTTGAGGTACATTTATTCAATATTTTCTGATTTACATCAACAACAAGTTTCTCATTTTCATCATCATGTCAAAGTTAAAGCAAAAGAAGTGTCAGAGGATGCATTGTGTGATGTCTGCAAATTTTGATCACATGGAAAAGGATTGTTATCTCAAATTTTGCAAGCATTCCAAATAACTCGGTCATCAGAAGAAATGTTGTCTTTCACTTTTGGATGACAAATTCTATGAGATGTTTCTAGCAATTTGTGAAGCAAAGTCTGATCTGAAGGTTAGGAGGTTATTGGATACGCCCATGGAGTATTCAGTATTGCTTGAGAAGGAGAAATCTTGGCACACCAAATTCCATAGAGGAGATTGGAAATCTCATCAGTATGTGGCTGATGTCTCAGAACTTCAACAAAGAGTTCAGATGTTACAATACGAATACATGCATGAAGAGGATGATAATTTTGATTTTGATTTCAATTCTAACTATGATTCTGAAGATGGTGGTAAGCATTGTGATAATCATTCAGTTATTTCTATCCATAATCAGAAAACTAATGTTTCAAAACATATCCAATTGGCCATCCAATTCAAACAGTCCGATAGTAGTCCTCGAACTGGAGCCCGACAACAACATGAAACAGTCAGCCAAAAGTATTAATCAGTACGAAAGCAAGGAAGGTGCTATGAAGACTATCCAATGCCTATAAGTTCTAGTTTTCTTCATCGACAAATGGAGCAACTAGAGAATGATCTATCAAATGATGATGAAGAGCTGACAGATGATTACTTTCCAATAGAAGATGATGAAGAGTCATTTGATAACTATGAATGCTATGCATTTGCACCATCATTTGCAATTGGTGTCATGTGGAAGCAAGAAAAGGTTAATCCAAATGCATTCTTTGAGGAGCCTGACTACATAATTCCTTACAACAAGGACAGTTTGGGATGCATTCCTAATCTGATTCAAGTCAATGATTCTAAACCATATCAAAGCAATGAAGTCAGTTTTTTCTTATCTTTATTTCAAGATTGTAATTTTTAATGAGGATGATGAAGATCTTGAGGACTATGTTGGTTTGGACTTATGGATCCAATACAATTGGAGACAACAATGAATCAAAATATTGATACCAATTATGAAAATGCTATTTCAGCTGACAATGTTTCTGATGTTGATACTGAAGTTGACAAATATGTATGTGAAGAAGATGCTATCATTGTGCATTTCCTATTGTCCATCAAGGATGAGAATGCTATATTGGACAACCAATTTGTTCACATGATTAATGCAAATGGTTTGACATCAATTCTACATAGTCAAGAAGTTATCATAGATAATCAAGCATCTATTTTCAATGTTCAAAAATGCATGAAGAGTGAAAGTGGCGATGAGGATACAAGCAGTGATGAAAGGGCTACAAAAATGGATCAGATTCAAAATAATGAAGAAAAGGACAACAACAAAAAGAAGTCAACATATCCAAATAAGGTTGAAGACCAATTGTTTGATGGTGAAGATAATGAGGTATTGAAGTTTCTTCTTTCTTTTGAGCATAATCAGATTATTGATCAGTTTCCAGAAAGTGTTGAGGGCTTTAAGGGTCCAATTGTCTCAAGAAAATCAAATGAAATGAAACCAATAGTATTGATAGAAATTTAGAGTTCAAATTGCAAGATGCAATTGAATTTAGCTCAATCATTGGGTGACGAAAAGGAGGAGGACAATGTTCCGAAAGAATCACTCATTGAGGTGGTTTCACAAACAAAAAATTTAGATTTGAAGGATGATCAATCTGAAATATTTTAGGATTGTTTGACTGAGTTTAAGGGTGAGTTTGTTGATGCAAATGATGACAATATGCAATCAAATTTTGGCTTTAGTCAGATTCCAATGTTGGCGAAGTTCCAATTGTTTAGAAGGACTTGAGTGCAAAAGCATAAACTGAAAATTCAGAAACAAATATAAACAAACATGATGATGATGTTTATGTTGATGGGTTAATATGCAATGCAAAGGATGAAAGATGAGGGTAAATGGAGAAGCTTAACCCAGAGCCAAAAGAGCCCAAAATGGAGCCAAAAAAGCTCAGAGGAGTTCCCTAATCACCTCTACTTCATATCAAAAGTATTCCAACACTTGTTAAGTGTTCAAGGTCAAAGTACACAGCAAATGAAAGCTTGGGAGAATGAACCCATTATCCTATTTTTGCTTTATTTTTCAAGATCCAACTTGATAGCAAGTTTCTGCTATGTATGATCTTTATGGATATTTTGTTATTGGAAAGATTTTGACAATCAAATTGGAGTCCAACAATCATTTGATCTCAGTCAGACTGTGGCAAATTCTAGACAGAAAGTAGAATTCAGCCAAGGGATTAAAGCTAATTCAGATTCTGTATTCCAGTGTTTTAATCACAGTCAAATGCAGATGGTTCAAAAACAAATGAAGGATTTCTTTGAGGACTCTACACCAACATATGTTGCAGATGTTAGATATCAATGCTCCACTCTCAAACTACGTGGGAACCAGCTAACTCTACTTGTAAGCCCCCCATATGAGGAGAAGGCATTTGAGTAGCTTGGTTATCCGGTAGGTCTTGATTTGGACAGTAGATGGGGGCCATGTGTGGCCTGATGGCTAGACAGCTTCATATAGAGTTGGCACAGCTAACTAGGCTACATGCAAGTGCGGGAAGACATCCCATGACTGATCGCACTGAGGGCAGACAGAGCATTTTCCGAGGTAGCCCACTCTCGGGTTGCGGGGCCCGTTTGGAGCCCCAGAGTGATCCCGGATGGCTCTGGGCCGAACAGAGTCTGTAGGTTAATTGCTCTATTTTGCACCACAATTCTATCGTGTGGTCGGTGGCCTATTTCGGGACCCCCAGTCGGCCATTTTGGGTGGACTAGGTCGGTCACCCAATTAGGTCTAACTGACTACAAGTGGTGGCTATATAAGAGCAAGCGCATGAAGCCCATCATCATCATTGGCTACAGTAACCATGATTTCTTAGCATCTAGCCTCCGTCCTGTACTGTTTCTAGCATGCCATCCAAGCTTCTCTCACAGGAGCGCACGGCTGGGAGGCAGCGCCATCTATTGTATCAGTTCTATAGTAATCAAAATTTTGATTCTCCATACTATCTGTTTTTCTCTCTTGCATACGAGATCCTATTATCTGTTGAGCACAGACGTTGTATTGTTTTCTTACATGGTATCAGAGCTTGGGCTCTAGCAAGAAGATTTGGTAGTGTGTTTGCGAGCAGATTGTGAGAGATGGCCCAGCCCGCAAGACTGCGAATCCCACCATTCGGTGAAAGCGGAAAGTTGGACGGCACTAACTATCCACTCTGGAAGTTCAAGATGAAGACCATCCTAAGCGCATACAAGCTTTGGGATACTACTATTGGGTTGGACTTGAAGCCAGTTGCGAGACCGGATCCAACCAATGCAGGACAACAGATAGTACCAATTGCGAATTAGATTCTCATATAGACAAGGAGAAATGCAGATGCACTATGTTCTATTGTCTACACTGTAAGTGATTCTGTCATGGCGTTAATTCAACATGTCACCATAGCGGAGGAGGCATGGACGATCTTGAAAAATCAATACGAGACCACGAATCAAACGCGGATTCAGAATCTAGAGACTCAACTCGCGAATGAGAAACTGTCTAAGTCTGAAGCGGTAGAGAAGTTCATCACTAGGGTGAAGAATATGCGCAATCAGATGACTGCGATTGACATCACCATCACCAGCGAGAATCTAGCACAAAGGTGCAACGGATTCTCCCACCAAAGTACGTCGGTCTTATTACGGTGCTAAATACGTAGAACAAAAATCCGCCCCTCAACTTTGAGGATTTCAACGCAATGCTTCTGGAGGAGGAGATGTGCCAAAAGACGAGGACTGGAGAAGATTTGGCTTTCTATGCTGGATCAAAGAAAGGTAAGGGCAAGGACTGTGGTAACCCATCTTCTTTTGATGATAAAAAGAGAAAGAAGAAGATCAAGTGCTTCTATTGCAACAAGGCAGGGCAGAAGCAGAATGAGTGCTAGAAGAAGATTGCAGATGAGAAGAATGGAGTAAAGAAAGAGTCCAGCAATAGTGCACAGGCTATACCAGTAGAGCTGTTCATAGCAATTGAGGAGATTCGCATGAAGGCAATTCATGTACCTGCAGATAAACCTTGGATCATTTACAGTGGTGCATCACGCCACATGACTAGTCGGAAGGATTGGTATACCTCTCTACATCCGGTAGGGAATAACTTCCTGGTAGCAGTCAGCAATGATGCAAAATGTCCAGGAAAAGGAAAAGGTACGATTGCTTTCAAGTCAAATGGAGTTGTAAAATAGTTGTCCGATGTTCTTTATGTGCCAGATATCAAGAGGAACTTGTTGTCTGCTTCTGCGATCACGGATTGTGACCTCAAAGTTCAATTCGATAAGAATGGTGCACAGATTTTGGATCTTCAAGGGAAGGTCATTGGTAAAGGTACACGGTGCAACAACATCTATGAACTCTCAGCTTTCAGTGCTCGAGCTGATGTGAAGAACACTAAGCTATGGCATGAGAGGTTTAATCATCTAAACCTTAGTTCTTTAAAGGAGATGCATAAAAGTGCAATGATTGCAGACCTACCAGAAATTACAGATCTGCCCGATGTATGTGAAGCTTGCATGATGGGCAAGCAGCATCGGCAGCCCTTTCCTAAAGAGGCCAGCAGGGCAAAGGCTCCTCTAGAGCTCGTTCACATGGAACTCTGTGGAAAGATGGAGACAGAAGCATTGGGTGGTTCCTACTACTTCATGACGTTGATCGATGACTATAGTAGAAGGATATGGATATATTTCATGAAGACTAAAGATGAGGCTTTTAGTAAGTTCAAAGAATGGCATGTAATGGTTGAGAAAGAAACGGGGAGGAAGGTGAAGAAGTTGAGATCAGACAGAGGTGGAGAGTTCACATCAAGCGAATTCAAAAGTTATTGCAAAAGTCATGGGATCAAGAGGCAAAAACCATAGCAAAATGGAGTAGCAGAGCGTAAGATGCGTGTCATCTGCGAAATGGGTAGGAGTATGATGAAAGGGAAAGATTTGCCAAAGACTTTCTGGGCTGAAGCATGTAACACGGCAGTTTACATTTTGAATCGTAGCTACATGAAGGCTGTGAATGGGATGACTCCACTGCAGGCCTTTTCTGGTAAGAAACCTTCAGCTGCACATTTCAGAGTTTTTGGATGTGACTGTTTTGTGCATATCCCTGATGCTAACAGGGCCAAATGGGAACCGAAGAGCCGAAAGTGTATTTTCTTGGGCTAGAGTGAAGAGGCAAAGGGTTACCGTCTCTATAACCCTGTTACCAAAAAGGTAATAGTAAGTCACGATGTGGTCTTCTCAGAACAGCCGCATCAATTGGAGGAGGATGCTTCCTTCCCAGACAACCAAGACCAGGATATCCATCCAGTACAACCAGCAACGGCAGACCAAACTCCCCCAACGATGCTTGGGAGGATTCAAGATAAAGAAGAGGAAGAAGAGCTTGCAGAACCACAACGGCAACGGCCATTCCCGAAGTGGGTAAAGCAACTTTTGGACAGCAGAGAACCTCTAGCCATTAAGGAGGAACCATCCGAACACTGTCGGTCCAAGAGATTAGAGGAGCAAAGAAGGGCGCAGGAACACTTGGTCAACTATGCTTTGATGACAGAGGTGATCCGTGCTAAAGAACCCAAGTCTCTTGAAGAGGCACAGGGCGATGATAGGTGGATGGAGGCTATGCAGTCGAAGTATGGCTCCATAATGAAGAACAACACTTGGGACCTTGTGGATCGACCACCAAAATGCAAGGTAGTCGGCACCAAGTGGGTGTACAAGACCAAGTATAAGTCTGATGGCACGTTGGATAAGTACAAGGCTCGGCTCATGGCAAAAGGATTTCCACAGGTACATGGTTTTGATTATCAGGATACTTTTGCTCCCACAGCTCGACTAACCACAATTCGCAATGTTTTGGCTTTAGCTACCCAGGGAAGTTGGCGCGTGTTTCAGGTGGATGTAAAATCCGCATTTCTGAATGGAGATATCAAGGAGGAGGTATACATGGAACAACCACTAGGTTTTGTGATCCCCAGTTTAGAAGGTAAAGTCTATAAACTAAAGAAGGCACTTTACAGGCTAAAACAGGCCCCACGAGCATGGTACCAGCGGATTAATGCCTACTTTCTGCAAAATGGGTTCAAGAGGAGCCCATCTGGTGCAAATTTGTATATCTTCAGAGAAGGAGGCAGGTGTATGATCGTGGTCCTTTATGTGGACGACCTTGTCATAACAGGGAACCATGAAGAGATGATCTCGCAAACAAAGCATTTGCTAGGAAGAGAGTTTGAAATGACAGACCTCAGAATGATGCATTTCTATTTGGGGATTGAAGTTTGGCAAGGGCCAAAACAAATCTTCATCTCACAGCTGAAGTATGCTGGAGAGATACTGAAGGCATTTGGCATGGCTGAGTGCAAGACAGTTGGCACCCCTATGGAGGTTGACGTGAAGCTCTCAAATGAGGATTCATCACCACTGGTGGATGAAGCGAAGTACAGAAGGCTTGTGGGCAGTTTGATTTACTTATGCAACACACGGCCAGACATCAGTTTTGTGACTAGTGTACTAAGTAGGTTTTCCAATAAGCCCTGGGAGAACCATTGGAGGGTAGGGATGCGGGTGCTGAAATACATCAAAGGCACACTTGATTATGGCATCACCTATACCAAGGGCAACATCTTGACTGAATTTTGTGACTCGGATTGGGCAGGAGATGTGGACAATAGGAGATCAGTGACAGGTTACTGTTTCTCACTTGGATCTAGAGCTGTGTCATGGGTCAGCAAGAAGCAACCCACAATTGCTCTTTCTTCTATCGAGGCTGAGTACAAATCAACATGTTTTGCTTCTTGTGATGCAGTGTGGTTGAGGAGGATTTTAGGGGACATGGGTGCAGTGCAGAACAAGCCTACACAGTTATCATGTGACAATCAGAGTTGCATGGCAATTGCAAAGAACCCTGTGTTCCACGCTCGCACAAAACACATTGAGATTCAATATCACTTTGTATGCGAACTCATCATGGATGGAGAGGTCGACTTGGTGTATTGTCCGACTACAGAGAATGCTACGAACATCTTCACGAAGGCTCTTGGAAGAGACTTGCTGGAGAGGCATCTTCATCGACTTGGCATTGTGCCGAAAAAGTAAGTTCACTTGTGGGTGGACATTGAGGGGGGGTGTTAGATATCAATGCTCCACTGTCGTGTAACTACGCGGGAACCAGCTAACTCTACTTGGAAGCCCCCCATATGAGGAGAAGGCATTTGAGTAGCTCGATTATCCGGTAGGTCCTGATTTGGACACCAGATGGGGGCCATGTGTGGCCTGATGGCTACACAGCTTTAGATAGAGTTGGCACACTGCCAACTAGGCTACATGCAAGTGCGAGAAGGCATCCCATGACTGACCGCACTGAGGGTAGACGAAGCATTTCTCGGGGCAACCCACTCTCGGGTTGCAGGGCCTGTTTGGAGCCCCAGATGATCCCAGATGGCTCTTGGCTGAATGGAGACCGTAGGGTAGCTGCTCTATTTTGCACCACAGTTGTATCGTGTGGTCGGTGGCCTATTTTGGGACCGACCCCCAGTTGGCCATTTTGGGTGGACTGGGTCCGATCACCCAATTGGGTCTAACTGACTACGAGTGGTGGCTATATAAGAGCAAGCCCGTGAAGCCCATCATCATCACTGGCTACAGCAACCCTGATTCCTTAGCATCTAGCCTCCGTCCTCTACTGTTTCTAGCATGCCATCGAAGCTTCTCTCATAGGAGTGCATGGCTGGGAGGCAGCGCCATCTATTGTATCAGTTCTACAGTAATCAAAATTTTGATTCTCCATACTATCTATTTTTCTAACATACAAGATCATGTTATCTATTGAGCACAGACGTTGTATTGTTTTCTTACAGCGGATGCTGGAGCTTCATTGACATGTTCCTATCAGAGCAATATATCCATTTCGCTAGTGGTGTGCCAGTGGAATGTGAATATGCTAATTCATGCATGGTTCTATTTGTTTATTTTGTATGAACTAGAATGGATGACATTATATTTTATGGGTTCCCAGCCTGAGCATGTTGCCATAAAATGGTGGCACTGTAATCACTGCACTTACACTGTATTTGTGCATAATGGCACATTAGGCACTATGTCTTAGTTTTTCTCTTTTGTAATTTTGATGACAGTTGTGTTTGGAGATAGTTGGAACCTTGGTATTGCACCAAGCTCTTCTCTCTATTTTCCAGCATAGTCTTGGATTGATGAGATGTTGCATCATGAAGAGAGTCTACTAAATTCCATTAGAATGGAACATAAAAATAATATGGTGGGTTTGAGTCTTGAACATTTGGAGAAAATGTCAACCACCGGGTGTGCCAGGTGTTGACGGTTAACTAGGCACCTAGGCTAAGTCTTAAGCTAAGTATGATCATAAGTAGTAGTTGGTGGGTCATAGGTCATATGGGAGTTAGTAACTACCCAACATGTTCATTCTTGATGTATTGATTCATGCATTGCATGTATGTTTCATGGAAGATGCTTATTTTTGATGTAGTTCTTTTCCAACAGTAGTCGACCTGACAATAATCTGCCTTGAGTCCAATTGTAGTCTGATGATCTATTCATATATCTGTAATTCTGAATTCCCGCTGCATCTATTTTGGCCTAGAACAGCTGCTTTCCAACAAGAATATATGGATATTCTTTTTCACATGTGTTCATTCATGCAATTATCAATTAACCAACCGGTCTTTAATCCGAGAGGAAATCTTTATTTTTGGCATACTTACTTCATCACTTTCTTTATGTTTATGATTTTTTCCCAAAGGTGACAGATGATTTATATCTTTAGAGAGGGAACTAAAAGGATAAGTTGTACATGATATACATGATGATATACATGATGTAAATAATTTTACTATATTTACTTGCTCACACATGCACATACTACTATGATATTTTTAGTTTTTTCTTTTTCAACCTTGGCTGCATCATCTACTTATGCATTGCAATTTAAGAGTGGGTGTTAAGAAGAGTGTAAATTACACTATTCGAGAGAAGACTATAAGGAAATAGGTACAATCCTTAATCCTAACTCTAAGGGGTAAAGATGCATATATTCATGATCATGTTCAAAATACAAGTACTTATCACATGCATACGTCTCTCCGCTAATTTCTCAAATATTCAATTATGAAAGTTTATGCATGGGATCTAGTACTTCTATAAGTGGTAAAATTAAATACTAGCTACAAATGGCCTTATAGGATTAAATAAAAATTGGATCAAGCACAAGGAATGTTCAGTTACAAAAAATTATGCATAGGAAGAAGGCATCCATCACCACTTGATACTTTTCTCCAATAGTAAAGATGAACTATGTTCTTACCATATTTTTTAATCTAACCCATAATAAATTAAATCAATAAGAATACAAAAATAAATTTAAAAGGTTAGATTTTTGATATATTAAAGGTACTTGAAATATGGGATCTTATATTAAGATAAATCTCTAGTTCTTTCTAGTGTTTGTAGTGCTAATTAGTAGGTGACATTAATGATGGATACCCTACTACTAGACATATAGAAATCCTATTACTAGATACATAGTCTTTCTCTTGGATTTGCAATAGAGTGATTTAGTGTACTATGAATATTTTGTAATAAAAGTGGTAGCAAATAAAAAGGGGTAGTTTTTTTAGAAATATGAAGGCATACCAATAGGAATGGTAAAAGAATGTTGTATAAAAATTACTCAATATTAGCTAAATTGCAAAAGAAGTCTAGAGATTAAAGTAGTTCTTTAAATGTAGATTACCCCAACAAAGATATATCAAGAAGTCCTATAAATCTAAATGGATTCTAGCATGCTCCCTTATGGTCTATAGTAGTGTCTTATATTTCCTATAGAGCATTTTCTATTATTTGTAGTGAC
Source organism: Dipteris shenzhenensis (assembly GCF_047967505.1). NCBI lineage: Eukaryota > Viridiplantae > Streptophyta > Polypodiopsida > Gleicheniales > Dipteridaceae > Dipteris > Dipteris shenzhenensis. The sequence goes on along the minus strand of NC_141614.1, from coordinate 17,380,911 downwards.
TCCTTTATTTTTTCATCAATATTAGAGATAATGGAAGCATGTATTTGTGCTTTTATTAAGGTTTGCATTGGCTTAAGCTAGGAACACCCAATAGTGAAAGACTATTGTATGGCTGTAACATGAAAAGAAATGTAATGCAAGAACAGATGATAGTTGATTGTCCTCTTTTGTCCTCCTGTGAGTGGTCTTGCATCTATGCATTAACATTGTGGTATCAGAGCCTGATTAGAAGGAGTTGGATCAAGCTTGGAGCAAGAGAGCCCAGAGAGTCATTCGAAGGTAGAAAGAATTTTGTGTTTGGTGTGAAGTTCTAGAAGAGCTCAAAGAAGAGCTTCAAAGGAGGAGCCTAAGTGAAAGAACTCACCACTTGAGCAATGGAAAAAAGGAGCTATGTAGAGCATCGCCGCTCGCTAAATGTTGAAATCTTTTGTGGAGCTATTGATTTTAGGATTTGTTCAAGAGAAAGTTGATGAGATATTTGGATGGCAATAGATAGACAAGACGTGAAGAGAAAATTCAATAGTGGAATCACATTCTACAACTACACAAGAAGAAAATCTGATTGTCATTCATTAAACTATTGAGAGAGACCCATTTTGAAGCCTATAACCTACATTTTTTGTGAAGCTAGCGAGTAGTAGCATCAATCAAATTTTTTGGAAGGAGGCTATGACCAATGTGGTGACTAAGGGGAGAAAGGAGAAACCAAATAGCTTTGATGATTGTGGAGCTACAGAGGAGTAGGAAGTGGCGAGCTAATCAAGAGAACTTGTGCCAAAAGAAATAGCACATGGTGGACCCAGAAGAAGGAAAACAATGCTCTAGAAAGTTGTTGAATTGGAGGTGAAAGAAAGTGCCCATAATGCAACTTGCACATCCACAACAGAAAGAAGACAGTCATTGTTAAAAAGACGTTGCCCTAGTGAGAGGCAGATCATGCTCTAGAGAATAACTAGATAGCAACCGAAAGAAAGGAGAGGTGTCAATTCTTGAAGATCAACATACAAATTGTGCATTGATTGTAAACAAATAGTTAGACTGAACTACCTAAATCATCAAATTTTTTTGTCACTGTTCAACAAACCTAAAGGCTTCTACAATTCCAAAGGGGTGATACATTCATAGGCTACCATAAGAAGTTGAATTGCATATGTTGTGTTAACAATCTTGTTGCAACAACAAGATAAATTGTTTGTGTGTTTCAATTGCCTCTCTATTTAAAAAGGGGAGATACGACATCCTTTTAGAAGGGATTGTGTAACCTAGATTTTCAAGACAAGAGACAAAGAGAGGGATTTCAATGCTTGAAGAGGTGTTAATGCCTGGTTGGTTGTGGATTGATGTCCCCATTCCTCATGTGTTGTGAGAGGTTAAAATTATGATAAGAATTTTCAATTTTTTGAGGCATTTGATGGGAGTTTATGATTTGATTGGAAAGTGGCCTACACATACCTTGACAATTAATTTTAGAAGTGCTTATTGGTGGTTGTTGATGCCATAAATTAGATGGTGTTGGTGCCATACATGCCCAAATACAATTCAGATTTGGATGCTATTGTTGGTGTTGCATTTATATGCATTTGCTATAGTTATTTTGGACATGGTTGAGACCTCTCAAGTGACCCAAATTGTGGGTGATAAACTTACACAGATAATTAGAGTGTATGGTTGTATAGAATGGAGAATTTCTTGATGGTCAAGCTATCACAATTAATGTATTAAGCCAATCATCAGTCGCATATAAGATGACATTTTTCAAAGAGGCCTTCTTTAGAAGCTTTGAAGGGTTTTGATGCCCTCTGAAGACTTCAAATTTCAGGATGGCCTCCATGCATCAACTCTCTCTCTCTCTCTCTCTCTCTCTCATTCATTCATTCATTCATGTAGTGTTGATGGGCTTCACAAACAAAAAATTAGCTTAACAATTCATGTTACATGGCAAAGCAACTAACCCACGATGGTATAAACAAAAAATAGACCATGGGAGACACATTTTGCAAAAGAACCCACAACGGTATAAGCAAAAAATAGGCCAATTTGTAGACATGCTGAAATAGTACAAAAGCTTGGGTGTCAAGTAAAACAAAAGCACTAGACATGGATAGTTAGTAAGTTTGAAGTTAAAAAAAGAAGGTCTTATCGCATTAAATAACACACCAATTCAGGTCCACCAGGCCACCAAATCTGAGTCTGACTCTTTGAAAGATTCCCTACCAATGATCAGCCCTGCCTCTGCTTGCTTCTTGGTTATATACTGCTCCATACAAGGTAATCCATCATTCCTTTGTGAATCTCTTTTGGAGGTCTTCATCGTAAAGATACAGATACTCCTTGTAATGCTTGATAAAATGATAAAATGCAGCTCCAAATTTGGACATCCCAACGTTTTGACATACCTTAGCCGCATGTCCTATCGTTCTTGTGATGAAATGATCCGTCTGCAAACTTTGGAAACCCTGGATAACCCCAACAGCCCTCCAAAGGACCTCTGGAGTAAGGGTCTTAACATTCTCTTTGTAAAAGGCATCAATACTACTCTCCGCTTGCTTCAAGCAATTGAATGGCACCACATATAAGAAGGTGCCAATTTTCACAGCCTCCATCTTAATTTCGTGGTGGCGATGTGCTGTGCAAAGCCTCTTTTATGCTTTCTTTGACAAAAAACAACTTTTCGCAAGCTTGTTCAAGGTTGATCATTGCCGTAGTCTTAGTGGAGATCGCTAAGAAGTGACGCTTCAACATATATGGTCTTGGAATAATTATCTCTAATTGTGGTTAGGTTAAACAACACCATGAAGCGCACATTGTCATGCCCTCATGTAGGCAGTTGTAATGTCTTCCACATTCTATATGAACGTGGTTTCTTCTCTGAATAATGCACTCTCCTTTTGTGTAAATCGTGCTCGTGCTCCACCTCTCACGATAACCTTCTTCTTCTCCACATGCATGCCTTTCCTCTTTTCCTGTTCACCTTAATATCACAATGTGGTATCCGAGGTCACCTAGCAACACCTCTTCTTGCTCACTTCTTTCTTGTGCATAACTATTCATGTCTGCAGATGAATCGGATCTCCTCTTGGCCAATCGTAGGGTTGATCTATTTTGTTTCTTCCTCTATTAGGAGTCCGTTTGGGATGAAACAATCTCTCTCCTCTTGCATTATGCCTGTGCACTCCTCCTGAAGTCTCCCCTCTCCCTCTAAGCCACTCATTTTGCTTTAGTATGGCTTCAACTAGCACAACCATCAAACACACCTACAAGATTGAAAAAATCTCGAATTCTAATTATAGGATTTGGTTGATCAAGATGAAAGCCCTTCTCTAGTGTTCCAATCTTTGGTTGGTGGTAAAAGGGACCTATGTCAAACCAACAATTGCTGGCTCTCCTGAGGAAAAAGCTTGGCTTCTTACAGATGCCAAAGCCGACTCAGAAATCATCCTACACTATGGTGATTCACAACTACAATTGGTGTATTCACTCGACACATCTATGGAGGTTTGGGAAAAGTTAAAAGCCTCCTATGATCATGTTGACATTGCCACGTAGGTCCATGCTCATTGAAAACTTTTATTTCTTCAACTTGATGAAAATGACTCTGTCCCAGATTTTTTAGACCGTTGGCAATGTCTTCTAGATGAGATGGTTGAAGCTAGTTTGAAGATCCCTGCACTCCAACAAGTGACAATGCTCGTGGCGGTGGCCCTTCCTCCCTCTTGGCGAGTTTTTGTCACCACGCAGAGTGATCTGGCCCAATTAACACTCCCCTCTCTTCTTGGCAAGATCCTCCAGGAAGACATGATGAGAAGACAGCAAGATCATTCATCATCATCATCCAACCTAGTGGCACTGTTCATTTAGGATAAGCAAAACCGCTTTAACAGAAAGCCACGGTGCAACTTAATCAACTGGTCTGTTGTCCCTCCATCTCAGAGTTCGATGCCACCATTGTCACCTAATCCAACATTAGGCCCTCAACAAAATTTCAATCAAAAAGGTCCTCATACGGACTTTGGAAGTGCCAGACGTACATCTCCTTGGCAACGTCGAGCTCCCAGGACCAATCAAATGTGGCCACAACCGACGAGCCACCCATTCAACTCTTTTGTGTTACCACAAAACTAAGCCAATTCTTTTTGGAGGAACACATAGTTTGGTACATTGATATCGGAGCCACGAACCACATGACCGCTCAATCGAAATGGCTCGATGATTACCCACAGATCCCAACTTCTCTCTCCGTTTATCTTGGTGATGATCATCCCACTGAAGCAATTGGATATGGCTCGACCCAGGTAGAACTTTCTATTAGACCCATTCTCATCCTCCACAATGTACTTCTTGTTCCACAACTCTGAAAAAGCTTGGTTTCTATGTCCTCTCTCACCAAGGAGGGCTGCACAATCGAGTTCACAGGCAGACAATGCATAATCACAAATTCAGCAAATCCCATTAAAGAATGTCACACAATTCAAAGTCACCATGACTTGTATCCAATTGGTTCGACCAATATCATAATTGTTCAAGCCAATACAGCTCAATCAACAGCCCCTTCGCTCTCCCATTTGTGGCACCAACATTTGGGTCATCCCAATTTTTCCACCCTCTCCAAAATTGCTATCTACTCTTAGGTGACTAGTATTCCATCCAAGCTAAGAGCGAGCGATCCATTCTATCGATCCTGTGTTATGGGCAAACAACACTTAACCACCTTCTCTGGACTTCAGGGCTCTTGGACAAATTCGATTCTACAAGTGGTTCATGCAGATCTCTGTGGCCCCATGCATGTTGCGCTCGGAGGAGCCCTATACTTTCTACTGCTATTGATGATCTCAGCTCATATGCCAGAGTCTTCTTCCTAAAGCGAAAAAGTGAAACTTTCTCAAGATTCCAGGAATATCACAAATGGGCCGAGGTGCAAAGTGATTCCACCCTAAAACCCTCAGAACTGATGGTGGAGGAAAATTTTGCTCCCTTACATTCAATCAATATTGCACGACACATGGCATTGCACGGTAGATCATTGTTCCCAAAACATCATCCCAAAATCCTATCGCTGAAAGGAAACTTCGCACCTTGATGGAGTCTACTCGCTCCATGCTATCAAATGCAAGCCTTCCACATCCATACTAGAGCGAAGCTATATCCACAGCATGTTACCTTCAAAACATTGCTTCATTTAGCTGGTCTACCAACAAAGCTCCTCACGAACTTTGGACTGGTAAAATTCCCAACCTTAGTCACTTACGAGTCTTTGGATCATCGACATTTGCGCACATTCCAGATTCTAAAAGAAGAAAATTAGACCTAAAGTATCAAGAATGCATCTTTATTGGATAAGGTCATCCCCACGATGTGAAGGCTTACAAACTGTTTGACCCACGAAGTCGAATGGTTCTTTATTCTCAAAATGTAATCTTTCGAGAACTTCACGGCCCTGGTGATCCGGTTCAGTCCAAGATATCTTCACCAAAGAATGAACTTGTCCACCATTTTGATGAAGACAAGAATGACATCGCGGCAGCCCAAGGAGCACCTATCTTGCATGCCCCTCCCATCCAACACGTGACCCCCTTACCACCACACACACCCTCGAAACTCCAAATGGCACCTTGCCATGCACCACGCAGTAGAACTCAATCGTGCCTTCAGTTCACCAAAGGTCCATCTATGATTGGTTCGCACCATCATTTGAAGTTTGATCCACTGACCCTCAGCACCCCGCCTATTGATTCTTAAGATGCTAATCTCATTGTCGAAATGAATAGTCTGATTCAACAGACCACCGTGGAAGTCCAACCCAATACCAATGATTCCCTAGAAGAATACACTGATGCTGATCCCTTCCCTAACCTAGATGCTGGTATGCCCACTTCGAACACATTACATGGTTCCCCACCCTGGCTCAATTTGCATCAATCAACTCGCTCCACGAGGGGCACATATGGCACATGGTTCAGGGATTCTGAGTACTTCCTTGGCACATTAGTCCTCACCCCAATTCCCACACCAAAGGAGCCCTGAATAGATGATCACATTCCTCTCCAAGCAACCCTCCATTCTCCAAAAGCCCCCAAGTGGAGAAACGCCATGGACGATGAGTTTCATTCTCTTACCAAGAATCGGGCCTGGCTTTTGGTAGAACCTCCACCTCACTAGAAGATCATAGACTGGAAGTGGCTTCTCAAGAAGAAATATAATGCATATGGATCCCTCTCTCACTACAAGGTTGACCCAAGGATTTTCTCAAATCAAAGGAATAAACTATATAGACACCTATGCCCCCGTCGTCAAGATTCAGTCACTTCGCTTGATCATCGCACTCAGTGCAATAGAGGGACTTCACATGCACTAGATGGATGTAAAGACAACATTTTTGAATGCTATCCTCCCCACATGAAGCAGCCGCTCTGGTATGAATTCAAAAATGAAGAACACAAGGTCTGTCTCCTGATGAAGAGTCTATATGGCCTAAAGCAATTGGTATCATTAACTAAACCAATTCCTACTTGACTTAAATTTCATTCGAACACACTCAGACAGTAGTGTGTACATCAAGCGTACACACAGTTCCTTCTACATACTTGGCCTTTATGTAGATGACCTTCTGTTGGCATCTAATGATCTCGATTTCCTCCTTCAGACTAAATTTCAACTGTACTTAGAGTTCCAAATGATAGATATGGCTCGCACAGTACTACTTGGGCATACAGATATAACGACAAAATTTAAATGGCTCCATCACCATCTCACAACGACGATACATTCTGGAAATCCTCCATCGCTTCCGAATGGATCAAGCGAAACCACTCTCGACCCCGATGGATTCAAATGTCAAACTTTCAAAGTCAATGAGGTGATCAAAGTCTAGATCACCGGCATTTGCTCACATTCTAGATTTTAAAACATCAAATGGATCAAAGTCTTCAGCCTATAAGGTCTTGGAATAATTATCTCTAATTGTGGCTAGGTTAAATAACACCATGAGGTGCGCATTGTCATGCCCTCATGCAGACAGTTGTAACATCTTCCATGTTCTATATGAACGTGGTTTCTTCTCTGAATAATGCACTCTCTTTCTGTGTAAATCGTGCTCATGCTCCACCTCTCACGATTTCCTTCTTCTTCTCTGCATGCATGCCTTTTCTCTTTTCCTGTTCACCTTAATATCACAACATAAGGTAGGCAGAGGGAAGTTTTCCTTTTAAGCTCCCTCCTTGAACCACGTGTTCCAATTGATAGAAGGGTTCTAAGCTTTCTTTCTATGAAAATGAAAAAGCGTCAAAAGTAATGCTGAAGTGCTTTTCTTGCAACATGAGACATGAGCACCAAGTTAAGAGATGTGTAGAGATCGGTTTATTTCTCGTTCATCAACAAGAGAAAACCTGGCTCGAAGGACAGAAGCAGAAGTTCGAGGTGGAAGTTTCTTCCTTAAGGAAAGAAGCAGTTGGACTAAACTTTCCACCAGGTTTGCTGCAGCCTTGTCCTTCCTCATAGATGATCATGGCATTCAACCCCTTCTTCCTGATTCTGAGGACTTCAAAGGGCGTCTTTGAAGAAGCACTTTTGGACCGCAGAAGGAGCAGATGCTGGTGTTCATTTAGAAGATGGGGTGGAGGAGGATTCAAAAATACGAAGAGGCATGTTGGAAGGAATAGATTTTCAGAAGCCAAATAGTTTTTTTGGTTCCATTTGGGACTCCATTGGCTATGTCGCAATGCTTTTGGACAGGACCCATTGCAGCTAGGCACTTTATATTGAAGCCTTGCTCCAAAAAGTGTAATTTTTCTCTAAATCGATCGACTGCTCAGCTGAACGAAAAAGTGTAAAATTTCTCTAAATCGATCGATTGCTTAGCAGAACAACTTCCTGGGGCCTAGAATACTAGTAGAATGATGGGTTTTCATAATTTTGTTCTAATGGCGACACGTCAACTCCTCAGGTAATCCCTTGGCCTATCTAATTACCTGTGTTGTGGGATTGCAATTTGCGCCTACTGTTTACAGTATTATGTTGATCAGTAGAGATCGGAGCACTGAAGGGGGTTTTCTGCGGCGGAAGGGGGAGAATCTTCTATAAAAACACCATATTTGATTTTGTGCTTTCTTTTTCCTGCCTGCCATATTATTGGCTTGCCCTCGGGGGTGACTTAGCAATCGTTTGATTTTTCAAAAGCAAAAAATACCGATTTAAAAATTGCTTATAAATCCTAATAATTTGGTGTTCATTTATTGGGTGCAAGTGGCAGTTTTTGACGGCGCTGCCAGTCTGCATGAAGTTATGTCCTCCTGTTGGCTGCTCCTATGTATGCATGCATTCAATTTTGTGGTGGCGAGCTCCAAAAATGCATCCAGTTTGCTCCTCTGTATGGATGCAATCAATTTTTGCGGTGGCAGCTCTGTTCTTAGCCTGCGTCAACGTAGAGTCTCCTTGCAGATGCAAACTTGGATTGGGTGGCGGCTCTATTCTTCCAGCATGGAAAATGCATCACGTTTGCTCCTCTGTACGGATGCATTCAATTTTCGCGGTGGCCTGCGTCGATGTAGAGTCTCCTTGCAGATGCAACCTTGGATTGTCTAATTATTCCAATGAAAGGAATAAGCTGCATTAAGGTGGTGATTGCGAGGACATTCATGGAGCTGAAAATGCATCTCGTTTGCCGAAAACGAGTCTCCAAGCCTGCTGCAATGTAGAGCCTCCTTGCAGCTTCTTGCAGATGCAACCTTAGATTGCTAATTATCCCAATGAAAAGAATAATCCCCATTAATGTACTGATTGCGAGGAGATTTGTAGAGGCTCTGCCCGCACAGATTTGTCTTGTAGCATTAACCATGTTTTCACGCTGTTTACGTGACCCTGGGGAGAAGAGACTCATGCTCTTTGTATTTATTTGTACATTCACAACCGTATCTATCCAGGTGCGTGACTATGCTATATCTTGAGTGCATGGGCAAAGCTTTTTAAATGTTTCACTGCTGTTAGTTTTGCTGTATTTGATGATGGCTAGAATGGAGGGTTCGTTCAATTATATGGACACTGACAATGGCGCTTTTAAGAGAGGTTTGTTCACCTGCAAGTAGACCATTTGTCTTCCTTCGCTTCCTTACTTATTTTCGTTTTCTTTGGACTTCTTGTCATTGTGAACGGATGTTCGTTTATTTGTGATGCTTCTGTTTTGAATGTAGGAACTGACGTTCATTTCTGTTTCAGGACTTGCCAAGGTGTGTCCTGACGTTCTGCAGACTGTCGTCACGCCAGACTGTGGGAAGAAGTTATCTGCTCCAATGTTGCCTCTAGTGACCACTGCATGCGGAAAGCTGAAGGGATTAGATGATTGTCCAATCGTTGATAGAAAGAAGATCGTTGTCAACGCGGTTGGGGATTCCAACAGTATGGTTTTTCATCTCTCCACTCTTCTCGTAATCGTTTTGTTATTGAAATTGGCTTTTCAACTTTCAAAGGTCCTGACGAGCAAAAGTCGATTTAAGTTGATGGTTATATAGCTATATGGAACTATGGAGGAGGGCTGGTTTCTCAAAGTTTGTCCGAACCGTTCTACAAGCAAACATTTTGTATAGTCATAATCTGTGCTTTGATAGTTTGGTCGAACTATGGAGCGAGGTGGTGTCTAAAAGGTTTTTCTAAAACCTTCATATTAGAAAGCGTTCTATGTAATTCCTACTTTCGTCTATTAGCAGCAGCGTTTGTATTAGCCTTTGCTATTTCTAAGTTCAAGTAGTTTACGTTCTTTGCAAACATATTTTACAGTAAGTAGTTGCACTTCTAATACATTTGCTCTTCCACATAGATGTATCGTTGCTCTTTGCGATGTGGCTTTCTTTCACAGGCTTCTGTTAAAAGCAAATTTTTTATGGTGAAGGCACGTTATCGTATGAAATCTTGAGCAGCATATAATTCAAACGTCTGCTATTTGCAACGCCAGTCACAAACGAATACACGTTCAGCATATCTAGATAAAATCAATTACAATTTTCATGCTATTTCACAATATGTTAAGTTTCAGTTTTCCCGAAGTATATAAGGCTATTGAAAATACATTTTGACGTGCAATTTTGAAAAATTAGTTGAGTGTTGAAGTCCTCTCCTCAAGTATTTCTTAGCAGGAAACATTTGAATCCTTCTACCTCATTTCATTTTCTAGAGATGTTCTTCTTTCAATGAATTTTGCACTTACATGCTTCTCTTGCTTGAATGACTTTTGTATGTCCTTCCCCTGCCAAGTCTGCATGCTCTTATATGGAGAATACCTCTCCGCCTAGTCGTGCTTCAACCCCATTGTCCATTGCCTCTCCAACTAGACCTCCTAAAGAGAACTTGCTAAAAAACTCAACCATAAAAAAAACTTCATCTAAACGTTCATTAAGGGGTTCCTTCCAAGCTCTTGTAGAAGAGGCTTATGCTCAAGGTAAGCATGTGATCTTTGCATTGTTTTTTTTTTAAAAACACTTGCAAGAATTTGATATTTATGTTTGTCCTTTCTACTGAAAAAGCTTGTACGAACATACTCTTAGTATGTTGATTTTAGGTGTAAAATTAATACTCGTTGTTTGCTCGAGTAAATGCATCCATGTGCACACGTTGAAGCGTAGACCGCCTTCTCTAGCAAGCAATGTCATTGATGTCATTAACATTGACTCTACCTAGTATGATGCCAAGAATATGATTGTGGTTGTTCTAATAGTAAATTCACAATGACAATAGATATGTTTATTTAAATTCCTATGATTTTTAGAACTTTTTATTATATCTACATTTTGGAAATATATCTAGTGCATTGTTAAAAAGATGTATTGCAACAAATGTGTATCTTTGAAGCTTTTGGCAACAAATATTGACTTTCATTACTTTATTTGTGATTGTCATATACGTTCAAAATAATTGCATTCATCTTTCACAAAACTTATTGAATACTATATTTACAATTTCATTTTCAAATGCAGCTAGCAAACAACTTGTTTTGAAGCTAAATCGTGAGGAAGTAAATTCTTACAATGCACCCAATGAGTTTGTCAATTTTCAAGCACCACTATATGATTTCTCTCTAAGTGCTAAAGCCATCATACCAAGCAAAGAGAATTATGTAGGGGGGGGAAACTCTCTGATATCACATTCCATAACCTAATTATTTGAATGTGCACCCCATAGGTTTGTTTTTTAGGGGAAGTTGATATGCAAGTATGGAACCTACAAGGTACCAAATGCCAAGTATCCAACTTTTTTGAAGGGTGATTTAACAGACAAACATTGTTCCCATACTATCACACTTCTCATACCCTCCACATATATTCATCAATTTGTAAACTTCTTGCCAGTGGGGGAATTTTATAGAATTGAGGGAGCAAGTGTGGTTCCTAAAGGTGCAACTAAAGGAGGAACATCCTAACTCTCTTTGCTTGTTGATGCAACTACATACATAATAAGAGGAGAGCCTTTTGTGGCGAATGCAGGAATAGGCAAGTCTTTCACATTGCCAGCCATTGTCCAAGCACTTCTTCGCCATTATTCCCACAAAGAAACTTCAAATGTTGAGCTCCCTAAAATTCTCATCTTAGCATACACAGGAAAGGCAGCATTCAACATTGGTGGCACAACGATCCATGCAGCCTTGCATTTGCCACTAATTGCAAGTCATTATAAGAGTTTATTAGCTAACAAATTGCAAGAACTCTCTCTATTGTACAAAGACCTTGAACTAGTGGTTTTTGATGAGGTGTATTTGATTGGCCATTGTACACTAGTTGCAGCAGACATGCGACTTCACAAGATCAAACATGAACACTCAAAGCCTTTTGGCGGCATTGATATCGTCCTTTGTGGGCATCTGTGTCAAGCAAGCCCAACAAAAGACTCATGGCTTTTCACCCACACTTCCACAACAATAGCATCACTGACATCTTACTGGCAAGAGAATGTCTTTCAATATGAATTGCACTAGGCAATGCAACAACGCAACTCTGAATACCTACTCATCCTAAATAGAATAAGAAATGGCAAACACACAAATGAGGATATTTCATACTTAAACAACAACTACTTGAGAAACCTTGTGGACAAAAGAAAAATTCCCTATTTGTTCTACACAAACGCATCAAAAGACCTTCATAATAAAGAGGTCTTTCAATTACTAGAAGGTGATGAGCATGTCCTCATCGCAATAGACAAAAAACACACGACATGCAACAAACGCATTGCAACACCAAAAAACTCAAAGAATAAAGCAGGCTTGCACCAAGTTCTCCACTTGAAAAAAGAAATGATAATAGAGCTATGCTCTGGAAACTTGGACATACCTGACGATCTTATAAACGGTGCCGACGGAATATTAAAGGATGCCACTCTCCAACCATCAACGCTATACATTTGGATTCTCTTTGCTAATTCGAATACTAGGAAGTGCGCACGTTCGAAAAATAAACACCTTTACAACAACCACATTCCTAGCACTTGGGCTCTAATACACCACATCACAAGAGAATTCCAAATAGGGAAAAACAAATTAAATGCTGTCACACGATGCCAATTTCCAATACAACCTGCAACAGTTAGAACAATTCATCGTTCCCAAGGACTCACCATGGAGACACTTGCTTTTGACCCATAAACACATGGATTGACCTACACAGCTCTCTCATGTATTTGAAATCCACAAAATCTTTACATTTTCAACAAATTAGAAAGTAAACATATCAAAGTCGACAAAAATGTACTCAACGAGATAGAGCATCTCAAAACAACACGAGCATGGACACTTGATCAAAAGAATTTAACAAATTGTGATTCAAACACCGGAACTTTGCAATCAGTAAACACAAGATCTCTAAAAGCACATATTAAAGACATTCTCACGGACAATAGCATGCAAAATGCCACAGTTTTATGCCTTCAAGAACTGCACAGTAGCTCAACTACATTTATTACATTCCCCGAATTTACTGTATTGGAGAGAAAAACAAGAGTTGGCATAGCTACTTACTACAAAAACATAATTGACGTAATCCATGACGAATACATTTTGGATAGAGGTTGCCAATGTCTTCTGACAAAATTCAAAACAAATTCCAACAAAATATTTGCAATTCTCAATGTATATAAATCTCCCAAAGCAAACACTAAAATATTGCTTGCTATCTTGGGTAACTTTCTTCAAAACATGGACGGTAACACACTAACACCTATCATAGGAGATTTCAACATCAACTACAATTCATGTAACTCAAACCTAATCCAACTATGTGAATTCATGAAAAGCTTCAAGATGACACAACTAATAACCATACCAACAACAACACACAAATCCACTATTGACCGTATTTGGATTAACAAACTAGAATTCAACAAACAGTTTCGCACAAACTATATCTATTGGTCAAATCATTCTCTTCTCTACACAACATTAGATCTACTAGTAGGGCAGGCCTTTTGAATGTAATTTACCTTGTTACAAGAAGGTGGATCATCATAAGCTTCATTCATAATCTACACCACTACGATAAAATTTGTGTTCATCAATCATCATGACCACGAATTTATGCTCATTCATGGATTATCATAAGCTTCTTTCGAGGGCAAACATGTGTATGAAATTGTGAGAGCTTGGAGGAAAGCACGTGCTTGTAAGCTTCTTTCATCATCTACACGAGTGCGCCAGAATTTGTGTTTAACATCACCACAGATTCAAATAGCTTGGACACTCTCAAGGTGTGGATGAAACATTCTTCTTCTAGCATCTTGATCTTACCGGTCAATTCATCATTGGTGGTTTGGGAGGACGTAACCTGCTTGACAAGAGTATCATTGAGTTGCATCAAATTGGTAATCTTCTCCTCCGGGGACATTTCATGGTGACGATGGCCGCCACCAATCCCACGACATTCCTCTTGAGACAATAATATTTTTATCAAGCTCTCATCTTTCTCTTCGCTCACAGCTCCATGGGTAATATCACATGCTTGATGGCTAAGGAGTAGGGAATTGACTTTGGTTCATGGCCTGATCCATGGGAGAAAAATGGGTGAATTGATGACCGATCAATAGGCCGAGAGCGGATTCTCTTGGTTCCCAATTGAGATCGATGACTAGTGCTGATTGTTTACTGTGAATAGATGGGGGAGGCAGTGTGCCATGTGGCATGGGTCTGATGGTGCATCAAATTTTGAGATCCATCTAATAGTGTGAGTAACCTGACCCGTCTATGACGGGCTAGAGACCTGCTCCATTGGGTCTCAAAGTTGCAATCATAGATTGCCTTTAATAAAATTTAAGGTTTCATTTATAATTCTCAAACTTTAAGGAATTGCAAGAAATTTTTTGAAACACACACACAGACGTATTCAAGAATTTTCATCTGTACAATAATACAAAAGCCTTTCATTAAACCAAACTTCTAAACACACACACTCTCTATGTGTGTGTGTGTGTGTGTGTGTGAGAGAGAGAGAGAGAGAGAGAGAGAGAGAGAGAGAGAGAGAGTGAGTAGCATGACCTCATATGCATGCACATGGACACTTAAACATAGAACATTGCTTCTCTTTCTCATGTACATCTACACACACATACATGCATACATCCATGTTAAAAGTCTCTATGTCCCTCATACACACAAAAATTCTCTCGTGACTATTCCACTTACACAAACACACATGCACATACACACACAAACACTCAAATTTAGGCTCGCTCTCCCCTTGGCTACCACATGGCAACTCTTTCTTAATAAAATAATAGTAGTAAATATAGACGTGTCTATATGTGTTTACGTAGCCTTGATTGTGCAACATGCATGTAAATTTCCTTTCTATCTTTTCTTTTTAAACATGCATAGAATCTTTTTTCTAACTAAAAGAATTGCTTAGGCTTAACTGAGACCTAATTAAAAAATTCCTACAACAAATTCAAATATTGAGATCTATAACAAAACCTTAAATGTTATTCCATGAAATTTAAGGAAACCTTGCAAGAAATTTTTATAACTCATTGAGGGATGATTCAAATTGAACAACCAACTATTAAGAAACCGAAATGAGGCCAAAGACAATCACAAAGGGAAAGTTAAAAAATTTTAATAGAGAAAGAGGAAGAGAGCTTAACTCTCTATTACATTTGGTCTACCCAATGAGAGTCTGTTTATTAGCTTCTTCCTACTTGGACTTAAACCAATATGTTCCTCATCCTCCTTTTCCTCATCATCCTTATTAGTAGTAGTATGACCTTCTACCTCTTGCTCCTCTTTTGTTTGGATAGCAATGATGATGGGGGGAATCTCTTTGCAAGGGGTGGGATCGAGAACATCATATGCCCATTTTGGAGTGAGCTTGCATCTCCTAAGGTAGCTAACATTTTACAAACCTTGTAATCTAAAGCTTTCCCTAATGAAAAACTTACTAACTTATGGGATTCTATAGCAGATATGTTCTTCTTACATTGAATAAAATGTGCTTGTTTTCTAAATCTATCTATACCAATGAAAATTTTCTCATTTTTTCTCTTATTCTTTAGAAATTTAACATAAAATCCATAGTAGTATGACCCATATATGACGGGTTAGAGTAGGTCCCCATGCACCAGGTTCTCCTATCCACTACAATGGAAATTACCAGCTACAATCTGGGTGAAGGTACCTACTTCTGACTGGCTTGTTTCATCATTCAATCCGCATGGACGGGTCCCCGCTATCTGTGCGTGCTATTTTTGGGTTGGATATACATCTCTGGTTGTTAGGGGGTGCTACCAACCCACATCCTACAACCTCTGGAATGAGTCTAGAGCTTTGCCTCGAGGCTCTATCAATTTTTGTGTCTATGAAACCTCCTCTTCCTCATTTTTTCTTTATTTCAATTTTCCATTCAAAGATGCCATTGGTGGTGTGCCTATAATCCCCCTCAAGTAACCAAATGTAAACCCCTTGGGCTTCTCTTCGCTGCCCTTGGGCACACTATGCATTTTCCATCATTTGGGTTCTCTTCTTCTGACTCCTCTCCCAACTCATCGCTCAATTGGTAACAGATCTACACTTCTCTCTATCTCTGGTGTTTTCTGCCCCTTTGTGAGTATATTCTCTCCCTGCCTTGATTGTATATATATATATATACATACATATAGATAGATAGATAGATAGATAGATAGATAGATAGAGAGAGAGAGAGAGAGAGAGAGAGAGAGAGAGAGAGAGAGAGAGAGAGAGAGAGAGAGAGAGAGAGAGTTGAAGCAGGGACTATCAAGCTTTGATTAGACATCATTGTCCGGTGTGGGTGGAGGTAGTGGATTTTCCTCAATGCCTGGCGTCTTGCATGATTCACCATTTGCTTTTATAACTCACCATCCCTTCCTTTGGATACTGGTAGCCCACTCATTGGGATTTTCTATTGGGTTGTATTGATGGTAAGATCAAAGGTTGTCCGTTGGTCTCCAACATGTTGATGGACTGGATACATTTCCTCTCGCATTTGGAATGGCATGGCCGGGACTCCTTGCAGGGAAATTTTTCTGAGAGCTAAGAGCGTACATTGGTCGAGGTTTTTTGGCCCCTCCGTTGGCTTTGCAGGAGCCTAGATGTTCATACTTCCTTACTTTGAAAAGGATCCATTTAGTTGCTGATGTCATTCATGATGATGGAACCATTCTTTCTTTTCCTTTGGCTGTTGCAAAATATGGTCTTGGCATGCATTATCATCCTATATGCACACTATTACTCACATGCTTCAGCTTTTCCACCCAGTACTGCCACTGGAGATTGAGGACTGGCTTCAGGATTGGACTCTTTGTTTGCCAAGGTCGACATGCCGTCCTTTGAGGCTGTCCCACATTACTGTTTCTTCTTTATATAAAATTATTTTTGCACTTGCCCTGGGTTTCAGACATGGCAAATCATCTTTGCCAAATGAATCGTCTTGCAAAGTGGTGGCCAAAGAGACTGCGAGTGATTTGGAAATCTAAAATTCCACTTCAAACATTGGTTTCCTTGTGGAGAGTTTTGCTAGGGGTTCTTCTATCTGGGCAACTTTTGGCACGTAGACATATTGCTCCAGCTGTTTGCCGCAGAGGTTTGGCTTCACGGGAATCAGTGCCTCATCTTCTTTGGCATTGCTCCCATACTCGGCACCCATCGAGACAAACGTTTGATTGATTTTTCACTTGGGTTCGTTACTGGGCACTCTGACTCTATGGAAAGACAAAAATAATAGAGTCTTTGGTGATCCTACTTTCTCAACTTTCTCTTTTTTAAGGTACTCTTTGCAACATTCTCTCTATGATTGTTTGCAAACTACATCCAATTTTTAGGATAGTTATTTTGTAATATAAAGCATCAATATTTTCACAGAGAGAGAGAGAGAGAGAGAGAGAGAGAGAGAGAGAGAGAGAGAGTTCGCTGCTGTCCACATGGCCATTGCATTCAAATATTGCAATCTATTAGAATGGCCTATGTGCAATTTCACTTGCCTTTGATTCCTTGGTCTTTCATAGACATTGAGAAATTCATATCCAAGGCAATCAAAATTCTTTGGTGCACTAAAATGGATGGTAAGGTGGTTCACCTATTGAAGTAGAAAACATACGCGCACACACACACACACACACACACACACATGCGTGTGTACGTATGAATGCATGTAGCACATACACCTTGCATCTAGGATGTGCTCTCTCTCTCTCTCTCTCTCTCTCTCTCTCTCTCTCTCTCTCTCTCTCTCCCCCCCCCCCGCCCAAACCTTCTCCCCTTCTCTCCTTCCCCCCCCCTCCCCTCTTGCTAGCTACCTCGAATCCCAGCCCTCCCGCCTGATTCCTTGCTCCCCAACTTTCACCTCCCTCCTATCTCCCACTCCCTCTCTTGTTCCTCTCTTTGCCCCCCCCACCCCCCTTCTTCGCATGTCACACACCTCTCCCTTTTGCAATCCCCTTGCTCTCCCCTACTTGTCCTTCTCTTGCCCTTCCCTCCCCCGCTCTTTGCACACCCCGCTGCCCCTCCTCCTTGCTTCAATTCTTCAAAAACTCAATGCATGAAGGGCCCTAAGCTCTCCCCCCCTCCAATGAACTTGGAAAAAAATAGACACAACCCAAAAAGTGTAAGAACAAGAGGAAGAGAGGAACGAAAAAACTCGACAAAAGAGACAAAGGAGGGAAAAGGCCAAAAAAGCAAGAGACTTAACAAAAGGACAGTAGGACGCAATTGATAACATCAATAGTAGATGGATGCATAGTGGGCTCCAGACTAATAAAATCTCTACGCAGAATCTTGCAGCCTTGGTATAACTACAGGCTCCACTTAAGCTTCCACTTCAGCCTTGGTGTGCCCCTCTAGTCCGAGCCATACTACCTCAATAATAGTTCTCAATCCCTACATATATCTTGGAGCAAATCCTCGTGGAGTTTCAGTGTCAATGGGCAAGAGGCTGAGAAACATTGATGTTATAGCCCTAGCCAAGAGGTCACACATCTTTGAAAGGAGCTTGCTGACATACGCTCCCAGGTGGAGACAGTCTGGAGTGGTGGACTAGTGGTGGAGGAGAGGATAGCCACCATACAATCGGCTATAGAGAAGACTACTAGATGGGTGGACATTGCTAAAAGGGAGATTGTGAAGGCCACCATTTCAACCACCATTCAAGAACATAGAGCGAGCAAGGATCTCAACATCAGATTTAGGGGAATCCCAAGAATCTCCACGATTGTCATTGAGGATGCCACTAGTTTCATGACCTCCATCTTGGGGGTCCAAGAGCATGGCATTGAAGGCATCTGGCGCTTAGGTTGTCATCCCACTCGTGATTAGGCTCTAGTCATTTGTGAAAGTAGGCTCTCTTGTAGCACTACGCAGGTGTAGGGTGCTCCCTAGTCATCATCAAATTTACATAGATAAGAATCTCACACCTCTACACATAGATGAGAGACGTATCCTCCTATGGTAGCTAGTTGTCACTTGCAAGGAGGGGAAGTGGGTAGTAGTTTGAGATGGCGTCTCTTGATTGGTCTGTGATGGACATTCGGTAGATCACTTTGTACAAGCACTCTTTCTTGGATGTGGTTAGGATCTATGATCTCATCATTTACACTAGTCTAGATTGGTTCTCAGGTGGTTTTGCTTATTTCTCACATGGGCAGGCTCCAATGTAGTTGATTACCTCATGTGATCTGCTACCTTTGGATTTCTCACTTTCTCTGCCACCTCTCAAAGTTGATCACACTTACCTCTTCTTTAGCCTATCCATCTCCACAACACTATACACACACCACATATCATGACATCCACTTCTATTATCTTTTATCCCTCAAGTATGATGATTGCCTTTCTCTCCTACTAACAGATCTTGAGCACCTTCCACATCTGGATGATTCGAGCTGCTCTAATCACCCGCCCTTCATGACGTCCTCCTCCACACCTTTCCATAAGTACATGCTCCACTTGTCCGTCAGTCCCCTGCAATAGTTGGTATGACAATGAACGTAAGCCATTACACCACCCACTGAGATTTGAAACTAAGCACCATCTCTCTAGCACAATTGAGGCAATACACGAGTATAATCGTTTGGTCCACCAAGGAAGGATGCATCCATTCACCAAAATGAGGAGTTACTAAACATCTTGTTTAGGAACAACCCCAAAGAATTTGGTTGAAGTTTCTCAACAATGAGCCCCTTCTCGTCTCATTGATACTAACCTCCATCGCTCCTATGCACGCACTCTATATGACATTTCTCACTAGCTGCCACCCGGCCTCTCATAGTTACCTCACTCTATATGACATTTCTCACTAGCTGCCACCTGGCCTCTCATAGCTACCTCACTCCACCTCTTGTGCATTCTTCACCACCGGTGACATTAGACACATAGTCCGAGTCAAAGATCATAAGGGATTGTATAGCAAAAGACATTGCAAATGGATTAAGCATCCTAGGCCCGATTGTGGCAAAGCTTTTTAATGAAGCAATCGTTCCTATTCGCCTGAAAAACTACAAGACCATCGTGATTGGGCATTTATGTCCAATATGTATGCCTCGTTCTGAATGCATAGGTTAGTCAGTTTGCAGATCATGAGGCACTTAGAGATGTTGGACAAGCAAGCTTTCACATTGACCACATGACCCTGGATCACATCATCACACTCCGAGATATCATTGAGGAGGCAAGGGTGCAAATATAGGAATTACTACTATTTTGTGGATTTCTACAAGGCTTTTGACACAGTGCCACGAGTCTGTTCATCAAATGCCTATAGGATTTGGGGAACAGTCAAGAGATTATCTAGGAAGTTTTAACACTTTATTAGAGGTTTTCAAGTAGAGTTTGGATGATTGAATAAACTAAGGAGGCCAGGAGCACCATTAGAGTCAAATAGGGTCATCCACCCTAATTGGCCTCATATCAATGAGCTTGAGATTTTCATCAAGACATACGAGGCATGGGCTCATTCAGTCCATATTAGCACTTCACAGTTTATTTAGCAAAAGAGAAAGCTAAGGGGTGAAAGCCCAACTATATAGACGATGTGTTCTTACTCTCCTCTTTTGTTGAGCATTTCCAATGGAATCTAGATATACTTGAGATGTTTTGTGAGACACATGATTTGACGGTTAACCTTGGCCAAGGTTATGGTCCTTAACACATCCAGGGTAGCCACACATAGAGAACATTTCACTTTCGGTCAGCTGTCAGTAGAGATTGTTTCCTCTTATACATATCTGGGAGTGCTCTTCTCCAGCATTGTCTTCACGTTGAGACCAACATCTGTAGGCTAGATTGAGTAGGGGGCATGCTGCAATTGCCAGGCTTGAGTGTCAGTGCTTTCACTCTCGTTTCTAGGACCCTAGGACCGAGTCTCTTCTTTTTTACTCCTTGGTATGCCTAGCTAGTATGGGTGGCAGTCCTTGTTGGGGCCCTGACCTATGAGATGCAAATTGGGCTCGAATAGGGAGGCTATAGGTTTTACTACTTGGATGGATGATCCGGAGTAAGCCTTTAATCCCATAGTAGATTATCCTAGCAGAGTTTGGTCTTGCTTCAAGGTTGCTCCTCTTCAGCTAGATTCAACACTCCAAGTGATCACATAAACCCATCGTGTACCGTGGCTGGCTATATTCGCATCCATGACACTAGTATCTAGGGGAGATCAGAGATGGTGGTATGTTGCTTTGCCACGTTTTTAGAATAGTCCCTAGGACGCCTCTGTCATGCTTACTTACCATGAGGCAAACGAGGTCATTCAAGAGGACTGTGTATAGCTACACACCAATAGGATCTGATTAGAAGCTTAATTTTATAGAGAGCATTGTTTATAGATCTCAGAGCAAGTTTTCATTGAGCTGCTTGGCTACACTTGGATCCACCTGCCCAATACTTTGAGGATCTCAATCGGGCAGTTTTGTGTTTCTTCTCACCGATTATGCATTGAGATTGAACATGCTGAGGGCATCCCCCCAGAGGGGCCGCATTTGTCCTTTATGTGGCTTGGTGGAGGTTGAGTCAAAGAAGCACTTTGCTTGTGTATGTCCTGTGTACTATGAGATCCAACACCATAACCATTGTCTATTTAGAAAGGTTTGGACCTCTCTCTAGCCTCCTAGTGCATTTGGATCAGAGCTGGTAGCAAGTTTTCTTCATGAGGCCATAGGACATAGAGTTTAGTTGCTTAGGATACAGAGACGAGATCATGAGGTCCAATCAGGTGATTTTTCAGTTAGATAGCAGGAAATTGAGGAGACAATGTAGCTGAGACCCAGAGAGAGCTACGATAGATCCACTAGTGCATTGACAGATGCATGAGGCTTGGGGATCTTCCTTCATATTTGTTTTCTCTGGGGACACAACCAACTAGGGTGACAACAACACTTGTCCGATGGAGGGCTACTACGAGGCAGCCATAGAGAATCACGCAAGTTGATCAACCATAGTAATTTGTGACCTACACCAAAGCCTCTATTAGTTGAGACCTTGCTATCCATTCTCAGCTGGCCAGTCAATTTGTTCTCTCAGACAACATATACAAGATTGTTACAGTGACATCACATTATATATCTATCTTTTTTATTCCATTGGTTTCCACATACTAGTATTCATCTTGGGTGTGGATGCTTTATTAGTGGCCCCACATGCTTGATTATATTTCTATCTTTTTTATTCCATTGGTTTCCACATACTAGTGTTTGTCTTGGGTGTGGATGCTTGATTGGTGGCCCCACACTTGAGGTTTTTCTCATTGTATCTAGCTCTTTCATCTCATAGACCATTTGGCCTTTTTGCAGATTTTAATAAATTATTAAACTCTTTATACATCAATACTTGACACAGAGATTAACCTAGTAGCAGAGCTTCAGGGACTCATATCTATGGGACAAGTGGGTTTCTGGATAGATCACGAGACCATTGGATCATATTCTCAGCAGGGTCATTATGGAGGCCAATGCACAAAGACAGAGGGTCTATTGTTGCTTTGTGAAATTACACAAGGCTTTTGACATAGTGCCAATAGCCCGACTCATCAGATTTATACAAGAGCTGGTATACGACCAGGAGATCACTTGGGCATTCATGACACTTTATGAGAGAGTCTTGGGTAGGGTTCAGATAGGTGCAAGGTGGACAAAGGAGATCATGAGCAGCATTGGGGTCAAGCAAGGTTGTTCATTATCATTGGCCTTGTGCGACCTCTGTATAGATGAGCTCGAGACCATAATTGGAATGCTAGGAGGGGCTAGTTGCTCTCTATCTAGATCCTTGCTCCAAATTCTCCTGTATGTAGATGATGTGGCCTTACTTTCTTCCTCAGCAGAGGGTATCTAGCAACACTTGGATGCTCTTCATGTCTTTTGTGAGACAAATGACTTGAAGATTGACAACCTTGGTAAAATCAAGGTCATGATCATGATCTTGAACACATCCTAGGCAGCCATGCACAGAGAGCATTTCACCATAGATGGGTTACCAGTGGAGGTGGTTGCACCCTACACATTTCTCTAGCTCGATCTTCACAATGCAAATAGCATTACAGGCCAATTGAGCATGGGATACGCCACACTGGCCAAACTTGAGCTATAGTGCTTTCACTCTCACTTCCAGGACTTGTGAACTAAGATTGTTCTCTTTGACTCTTGGGTCTTATCAGTAGGTATGTATGGAAGCCCTTGCTAGGGGCTACACCTATCAGAGACAGATTGGACTCAAGATTAGAGGCTTCAGGTTCTCATCTTCTCATGGATGATTCATAATAAGCCTTTATTCCTGTATCAAATACTTCTGGTGGTCGAGTCTAGAGCATCCCCACTATAGCACGGTACAACAATTGCTAGCCAAAATCATTCGTGGGTGAAAGTGACTCGAACCTACTCTTCAACCAATGAAAGCGACTACAGTAGTAGACAATATGACTCCTACACCATAGGGCGATGTAGGCTTCCTTCGTTGGATTTATCCTCATCCCATGGTAGTGGCGGTAAAGGTGACTAGAGGTGTTGGTATGCACATACATGCAGATGGTTTGAGAGCTTGTGTGGGGGTTAAAGGCCATTGTACCTTAACCTCAATTATGTACAATACTCAAATACATATATATATGGATGACATAGAAGATTAGGGTGTTCTGCAACCACCAAAACTTGTGTGGCTCTCTCTTCTGGCTCTCCCTCTCTCTCAGCTTCTTCCATTCCGCTTCCATCATTGAGATCTCTTAACTGGTATCATAGCGCGGGTGTTGTAGATGAGCCCGAGTGTGTGCATGGAGCCCGAAGTCTGCTAATGCAGCTATGTGGAAGGAAGGAGAAGCTCTGTTGGGTGACTTTACCTGCATCTTGGTGTACAGAAACCTTGTAGAAACCTTTGCAAAGTTCTTTGAGTGGTTTTGGAGCAAAAAAAGATGTTTTTGATGATTCCCCTATTCCTTTCGACGACAACTGAGAGTCCAGAATGACTTGCAGAGGCAACCATTGCTTGTTTTAGTGTCCATTGCACTTCGAGAGTTCAAAAATTCCTTCATTCTTGAATTTGGGATCATTTCATTGGATTTTTGACTCATTGTCGCTTAAACGTTTTCCTACCAGTGTGTTGGAACGCAAGTTTGAAGCAACCATTCGCAAATCTATCAATTTCAGTGAACTCAAGAGGTCCTAAAACTTTTGTGTTGCTCATCATTTGCACTCCAGTGGTGTTTACATATAGGTTTGTTTGTAAAAACGTTTTTTGGTCCGTGTGTTGGACCCGATGATTGGGACCACGGTTTCCAAAACCATCTGTTTCATTGCATTTCGGAGGCCCAAAAACCCCTACTTGTTAGCTCTTGCACGATTTCGTGGAGATTTGGAGAAGTTCCATCTCTCGGAGTTGTCGAATTGTTTGTTTCTCTGTAAAAAATCCATTCAAAGGTTCAAACCTTTGATTTTTTGATTATAGGTCAATTGCGAGGGTTGACTCCCCATTTCCCATTCATCGATTGGGATTTTGGAGTTCTAGAAGAAGAGAGATATTTGCAGATTGTCTTGCTAAGTCTGATTATGCAATGATGCCCATGTTTTGAGGCATCTCAAGTTCTATTTTACTAGCAATCATTGTCGTGGGGTCGTGATTTCTTGTATATACATTATGCAGATGACTATGGTTACAGTTTGAACCATGTGCACTCATTCGTGGTTTGCATTGGGTTGTAGTGAATGCTTTGCAGGCCATTCGAATGCATTGCAAACCTTGTTGGATGCGCTGATAGGCCTAGATTTCCTTGTGGGATGCTTTATTGATGGACGTTTAGCACACAGATGCTATTTTAAGCTGAGGGAAGGCTTCAACACATTGTAGTTGATGCATTCATAGTGCTATGCTCTCTTGGATGAGACATTATTGATGCTTCTGCCCATGGACGGTGTTTATGCTTGAGGCATTTGGCTCTTATTGGCATTGGGTTTGCCATTGTTTTGTCATTGCAGGTTGACATTTTCTTTTGGGCAAGATTTGCTCATATGGATGCATAGTATATGCACATGAGTTAGATGCATTTTGATGCTTTGATGCTGTGATCCTCTTGTGTTCATTCCATCCTCATGGGATACCTTTCGTACAACTATCACTAACTCTGCACCTGGTGGAGTACTGAAGTAATCCCACAGGTACACAATCGAGGACAAATGATGGATCATCTATTGGTGGAAATGATGAGCCAAATGTGGTTGATATGCATGTGATACAGCAAGCTAAAATGCCCTTGACAAGAGCAGCTAAAGTGTCTAGACCGCCTAAGAGATTTGTTCCAAGGGCAAACTATGTGATGCTTACTGATTGCGGGAAGCCTTCTTGCTATAGGGAGGCTATGATGCACGAGGATCAATGCAAGTGGGAGTATGCTATGCAATTAAAGATGAGTTCACTCATAAAAATAAAGACTTGGGACTTGGTGCTATGCAATTAAAGATGAGTTCACTCATAAAAAATAAGACTTGGGACTTGGTTTCTTTGCCACATGGAAAGAAAGCATTGCCATGCAAATGGGTCTATAAGATGAAGTTCAGAGGAAGTTCACAAGTGATGATGTGCCTGAGTACAATGCCCATCTGGTTGGTTAAGGGTTTAAGCAAGAGAAGGGTGTGGACTTTGATGAGATCTTCTCACCGGTTGTGAAGATGACCACACTTAGATGTGTACTTGGACTTGTGGTAGTAGATGATATGGAGCTTATGCAGATGGATGTCAAGACAACTTTCTTGCATGGGGATTTGCATGTGGAATTTTACATGGTAGAGTTGGAAAGCTTTGAAGAAAGGGGCAAAGAACATTTGGTTTGCAAGTTGAAAAGGAGTCTCTATAGCCTTAAGCAAGCTCCTAGAGAATGATGTTAGAAGTTTGATGCTTTCATTTGGTCCCAGGGTTTCAGAAGAAGTGAGATTGATCACTGCCTCTACACTAAAGGGCTAAGGATAATAGCCTGATACTACTGGCACTTTATGTGAATGATATGCTATTGGCTAGCAAGAATGCTTATGAGCTGGATCCATTGAAGGCCAAGTTGCATAAGGCCTTTGACATGAAGGATTTGGGACGTGCAAGTCATATTCTTGGTATGCGCATCATGCGTGAACGGAGTAGGAAATTCCTTTGGCTTTCACAGAAGGAGTATGTTACAAAAGTGTTGCAGCATTTCAATATGGAGGAGGGGAAGGTAGTAAGTACTCCATTGCCTCCATATGTGAAACTGAGTCATGTAAATAGTCCCATAATCATAGGTGTTAATAGAGGCTCCACCCCTCAGCTGATTATAGGAGATGTACATTAAGGGTACCAAGGAGATGTACATCTGCTTTGGCATAGGAGAGATGTGTGTACTTAGGAGAGATGCGTGCACATTAAGAGTACCAAGGAGATGTACATCTGCTTTGGCATAGGAGAGATGCATGTACTTGGTTTTTTTCTTCTATTCATCATAGGTGTTAATAGAGGCTCCACCCCTCAGCTCATTATATCAGGTCTTTTTTGGTCTCATAGACCCTTTGGTCTTCCGAATACTTTCAATAAACTCTCTCTCTCTCTCTCTCTCTCTCTCTCTCTCTTCTCTCTCTCTCTCTCTCTCTCTCTAGCTCTCACACGGTCTCCTAACCTCCCCATCTAGCTCTCCCATAGTCCCATGCTTGGTAGGCCCCTCACTGGGGTGCGGACTTGCTCCAAGCCCCCACGGGCCAATTCCTAGTCACAAAACTGGTCTAACCCCTCACGGGACAGTTTCCATTTGCCATGAACCTGCTCTCACATGTTCCAGTGCGTAGCTTGGTGCCTCTGTCATGAATCTGCAACTACCTCAGCTCCTTCACAAACACTATCATGGGATTGAGACCCGTGCACAATAGCTTGTTCTTGGTTTTCTTGGTCACGTTTTTGCTTCAGCAAAACACCTATAGAGTGGTTCCTATCACGGACATACTCTATAGCTTGCTCAAGGAATTTCTACTCTAGGTTTTGCTTTTATTGATTGTGCCATTTTCCTACCAAAGTTTTTGCTATAGCTTGTGGTCTATCTGCTCCATTTCTAGTCCCAGAAGTTGCTCCAAAGCACTCTACCAGCCCCAAAACATTCTGCCTAGCATCTCCCATTTTTAAGCTAGAAACTTCAGTGTATGGTCCAACCCATAATGGATAGTGTGAAGGGTTATGTGCCCTTCTCACCTCCATAAAGAGAGATCTACAAAAGTAGAAAAAAAAGGGAAAGATACCTCTAGCAAACAAATATGGGAAAAGGGCGGAAAGCTAACAAGTAGGATGAGAAACCAAGAAGGAACACAAGCATCAAAGACAACCTAAACGACCACAAAAGGAGAGATCGAGGGCTTCAAAAACCATTGCAACCATAGTGGACATTCAGATAGATAGTACAGTTGTTCAGAAGGGAGCCATTAGAGCCCCCATCAGTCTCATATTCAAAAGGGAGCCATTATAGCCCCCATCAGTCTCATATTCAATTTCGGATCTAGATTTAGCCCGGTCAGCCTCCATCTGGAGCTTAGCCAGCCTTGTCATCATCACCCACCTCTTCACCATCTATGATGACTACAATACCACCATCGACATCATTGGCAGCTCTAACATCAGTGGCAACATTGATTATGTTCCCTTCGCCCAACCATTGTGCCACTCTATGCCTCACCACGGTATTCCTCTTTTTTGTCACCCTTACCCCTTAGGCAGCCATCATTCCCCTCTTGAGTTGGGATTACCACATCCCCATTCTAGTAATCCCCTCACCATTCTCAGTCCCCTATGTCCATCACCCAGCCTCTGTTTAGGCCCTATCCCTACCCAGTGCTTTAGGCTCACACAATTCCATCTAATGCCTAGGATGAGCTCCTTATATAGATTCACCATCTTTATACACTAGAGGTAGAATAGGACCAAATCATCCACAACCTTGGTTAGGAGATATTGCAATTCCTTAAGGAGATGACAGTCATAGCGACAGCCCTAAGTAGTGGGCTAGCAATGGAGGTAGAGGCACACATAGCTACCATATGGTCTCCAAGTGGGTGGATGTTGCGAAACGAGAGCATGCAAAGATCACCATTTCAATCACCATTTTGGAGCAACAACCCCTTTGCAACTAACCTTGGCTTGTATCTTTCAACATACTCATCTGATTTGCATTTAACTTTATAAACCCATTTACAGTCAATAGCCTTTTTTCCTTTAGGAAGCTTGACAAGAGTCCATGTATCGTTTTAATCCAAGGCATCCATCTCCTCATCTATATCATCTCTCCAATCTAAAATTTGAGAGCTTCTTCAAAATATGATGGCTCAACATGTTGGACTTTACTAATCATATATGCATAAATGGGATGTCTCACCCTTTCTGATCTCCTCAAGGGTTGTGAATTTGACAGTTGCTTTCTTGCATGTGACATACTTTGTGGCATGCTTGGTATCTTGAACTTTGACAAGTTGTAAATCACTCCCTTCATCACAACATGCATCCTCAATGCTCTCATCAAGCTCAACTTTTTGCTTCTCTTTGTCCAAATGTGAGAGTGCTCTCAACGGAAGCAAGAACGGAAGAGGGAGAGAGAGAAACAGAGAGCCACACAAGTTTTGGTGGGTGCAAAACCATCCTAATCTTCTTTTTTCATTCATTTATATATGTGTTTGAGTATTGTACATAACCGGGGTAAAGGCACAGTGACCTTTAACCCCCACAACCTCCCACTTAAAGGACAATATGCCTTTAAGGGAGAACAACCAATGAGCATACTATCCAATGCCCATCAATACACGACAATACTCAAACTGCTGACTAGTAGACTCTTTGTCAGCATATCTGCAGGGTTATCATCTGTATGAACCTTGACAAGCTCTATGCGCTTGTCCTCAAGTACCTCCCTGATGAAATGGTACCTGACCTCAATGTGTTTGGTCTTTGCATGAAAGACCGGATTCCGTGCTAGCTGAATAGCACTCATGGAATCACTATGCAATGTCGGTACACTTGTATGAATCCCCAAATCTCCCACTAGCCAATCAAGCCATATAGCCTCCTTGCAACCCTCTGTGGCTGCAACATACTCAGCCTCTGTGGTAGACAAAGCAACGCACTTCTATGCACGAGACATCCACGACACTGCACCACGTGCAAAGGTGAACACATAACCAGAAGTGGATCTCCTACTATCCACATCCCTTGCATAGTCTGAATCTGTGTACCCAAGTACACTCATGTCTCCTCTACCAAAGCAGATGCACATCTCCTTGGTACCCTTCATGTACCTCATGATGCACTTAACTACCTCCCAATGCCTCTTTCTTGGATTAGCCATATACCGGCTAACAACTCCCACTGCAAATGCAATGTCTGGTCTAGTAGCTATCATAGCATACATAAGACTCCCAACTGCTGATGCATAAGGAACCTTGGCCATCATGGCCCTCTCCTAATCTGATTTGGGACTATCTGTGTGACTGAGTTTCACATATGGAGGCAATGGAGTACCCACTGCCTTCCCCCCCTCCATATTGAAATGCTTTAATACTTTTGTAGCATACTGTTTTTGTGAAAGCCAAAGGAGTTTCCTACTCCGATCACGCGTGATGCGCATACCAAGAATATGACCTGCAAGTCCCAAATCCTTCATATCAAAGGCCTCATGCAACTTGGCCTTTAATGCATCTAGCTCATAAGTATTCTTGCTAGCCAATAGCATATCATCCACATATAGTGCCAAGATTATCAGGCTATTATCCTTAGCCCTTTTAATGTAGAGGCAGTGATCAATTTCACTCCTAAAAGCCTGGGACCGAATGAAAGCATCAAACTTCTGATACCATTCTCTAGGCGCTTGCTTAAGACCATAGAGACTCTTCTTTAGCTTGCAAACTAAATGCTCTTTGCCCTTTTCTTCAAAGCCTTCTGGCTGCACCATGTAAATTTCCTCATGCAAATCCCCATGCAAGAAAGCTGTTTTGACATCCATCTGCATAAGCTCCATATCCTCTGATGCCACTAGTCTAAGTATGCATCTAAGTGTGGTCATCTTCACAACCGGAGAGAATATCTCATCAAAGTCCACACTCTTCTCTTGCTTGAACCCTTTAGCAACCAAACGGGCCTTGTACCTAGGCACATCATCACCTGTGACCTTCATTTTGTCGACCCATTTACATGGCAATGCTTTCTTTCCATGTGGCAAAGAAACCAAGTCCCAAGTCTTATTCTTCATAAGTGAACTCATCTCTGATTGCATAGCATACTCCCACTTGCATTGATCCTCGCGCATCATAGCCTCTCTGTAGCAAGAAGGCTCCCCGCAATCAGTAAGCATCACATAGTCTACTCCTGGAACAAACCTATCAGGCGGTCTAGACACTCTAGATGATCTTCTCAAGGGCATTTTAGCTTGTTGTCCCACCTGCATATCAGCCACATTTGGCTCATCATTTCCACCAATAGATGATCCATCATCTACCCTTGATTGTATACCTGTGGGAGTACTTGGTGGTACCATTTCTTGCACATTTGGTGCATGGACAGCTTGCTGTCTATCAACATATGCAGGTGGATATACATCCTGGAAAGTGATTCTCCTCATTTCCACATCCCTCATGGGTGCCTTATGCATCTTCTTCTCATTGAAGACTACATCATGGCTGCGTATGATCTTCTTTGCTTCTAGATCCAAGAGAGATAGCCCCTCTCTCCACTTTCACCATAACCTAGAAAGATGCATTTCCTAGACTTAGGATCTAGCTTCTTTCGGAGCTCTTTTGGCACATGTGCATATGCCTCACACCCAAATATACGCAAATGAGAGTAAGAGGG
Source organism: Dipteris shenzhenensis (assembly GCF_047967505.1). Taxonomy (NCBI): domain Eukaryota; kingdom Viridiplantae; phylum Streptophyta; class Polypodiopsida; order Gleicheniales; family Dipteridaceae; genus Dipteris; species Dipteris shenzhenensis. The sequence goes on along the minus strand of NC_141614.1, from coordinate 17,350,133 downwards.
CTTCTTGCCACTCCATGCCTCTTCAAGAATACCACCATCCAAACTCTTACTAGGTGATCTATTGATCACATGCACTGCAATCTTCATTGCCTCAGCCCAAAAACCACCAGAAAGACTTGCATTGGAAAGCATGCATTGCAACCTTTCTTGAATGGTACGGTTCATCTTTTCTGCAGCTGGATTTTGCTCTAGAGTACGAGGGGATGTGAGCTCCCTCTTAATCCCACGTGTATCACAGAAATGCTGAAAGTCATGAGAGAGATACTCTCCACCATTGTCAGTTCATAGGCATTTAAGCGTTCTACCTGACTGATTCTCAACCAAGGCCAGCCATTTCTGAAATACCTGGAACACATCACTCTTTTGAGCTATAGCATAAGCCCACACTTTCCTAGTTGCATCATCAATGAATGTCACATAGTATTCAGCCCCGCCTAATGACCGTGTAGGCATGGGACCACATACATCTGAATGCACCAAATCAAGCTTTTCAAACTCTTTCTTTCCCCTTCTTTTATGGGCTGATTTAGTCTGCTTCCCATAGAGACAATGCTCACAAAATTCAAAATTAGAGAAACTCAAATGTGGTACATAACCCAAATGGCATAAGAGTTTCATTCCATTCTAGCTCATGTGCCCCAACCTGCAATGCCACAAAGAAGTGCTTGGATGCTCGGTTATTGCAACAACATGATCGAATACCCCTGATACATGTAAGGGATACAAAGTCCCACACTTGGCACCCCTGGCCAAAAGCATGGAGCCCTTCTGAATTTTCCAACTCTGGAAGCCAAAAGTGGTGTGAAAACCAACATCATCTAGCTGACCCACAGAAATAAGACTCTTGGTCAACTTAGGCACATGTCTCACATGTTTCAAAATAAATGCAGACCCATTTGCAAAAGAAAACCTTATGTCACCTACTCCCACTATGTCACATGCATAGTCATTTCCAAGATGCACACAACCTGTCTTTCCACTGTCATAAGTGGAGAACCATTTCCTGTGGGGAGTAACATGGAATGAAGCACTAGAATCCAAAATCCAATCCTGGGAATATGCATCATTTGAAGTGGTAAGCAACTCTGCAGATAAAATAGACATGAAGAGGACGTCATTGTCACTATCATGTGTGACTGCATTGATCTCCTCGATCTTCACTTTTCCTTTGTCCTCCCTTGGACTGTCTTCCTTTTGATTTGCACCCCAATTTGCATTCTTTTTCTTATCCTTTTGCTCTCTTTTTAGCTTGTAGCAATCCTTTTTCATATGACCCTTCTTGCCACAGTGGTAACACTCAATGTTCCATGCCCTGGATTTGCTACAAGACTTTCCTCTTTCTTGGGACTTCCCCCTGAACTGTGATCTGCCCCTTTGCACATATAAGGCTGCATCCTGCTTGTTGCCATCCATAGACTTCCATCTTATCTCCTCGGCCAACAAGCTACCCACAACATCATTAAATTTCAGTACTCCACCAGGTGCAGAGTTACTGACAGCTGTACGAAAGGTATCCCATGAGGATGGCAATGAACATAAGAGAAATATTGCCTTAGTCTCTACATCAAAATTCATCTTCTGAGCCTGAAGCTAGCTGAAAATAATATTGAATTCATTCAAGTGAGAAGCAATGGAGACCCCTTCCTTCATCTGCAGCTCAAACAACCTCTTCATGAGGTAAACTTTATTAAAGGCAGTTTCCTTTTCATAAGTGGCACACAGTTTCTTCCACAAATCTTCCGTAGTCTGCTCATTTACTATTGTGAAATAAACTGACTCTGCAAGATGAAGTCTAATAGTAGATTTTGCTAATGCATCCAACTCATTCCAATCATCCTCAGACATATTTGCAGGCTTAGCTTCAATCCCTGCCAAGGGTTTAATCTGCTTCTTTTGGATAAGCACATCCCTTATTTGTTCTTTCCACAAAGAAAAGTTTGTCCCATCAAACTTTTTAATGCTAAAGAACTCCTTTTCAAACATGGAAGAGGATGCCATGATGCAAATGAAGCAAAATTAGTGCATCACCTGCAATGTGTCAAAGTTGTCCCTCAGCATAAAATAGCATCCATGTGCAAAGCACCCATAAAAATAGCATCCCACAAGGCAATTTGGGCCTATCAGCGCATCCAATAAGGACCGCAATGCATCCAAATGGCCTATAAATCATCCACTGTAACCCAATGCACACCATGAATGAGCGCACACTGCTCAAACTGCAACCAAAGTGGCCTGCATAAGGTATGCTCAAGAAATCATAGTCCCACGGTAATGACCGCTATTGAAAATAGAACCTGAGATGCCCTCAAAACATGGGTGCCATTGCATAATCGGACTCAGCAAGAAAATCTGCAAATATCTCTCTTCTGCCGGAACTCCAAAATCCCAACCGATGAGTGAGAAATGGGAGTCAACACTTATCCACTACCATGTGGCATAAATCTAAGGTTTCAAAACCTTAGAATGAAAAATGCATAACAGAGAGACAAAATCGAATACACAGAGATCTATAACTCTGAAAATCCTCCACCGAATCGCGTAAGAACTGACAGGTAGGGGTTTTTGGGCGTCCGAAACACAATGGGATAGACGGTTTTGAAAACTGTGGTCTCAATCACTGGGTCCAACACACAGACTGAAAAACGTTTTTGGAAACAGAGCTATTTGTAAACTCCACCGGAGTGCGAATGATGAGCAACATAGAAGTTTTAGGACCTCATGAGTCCACCGGAACTGACAGATCTGCAAATGGTTGCTTCAAAGTTGAGTTCCAACACCCGGGTAGAAAAACGCAGAAACTGACACAGTGAGTCAGAAATCCAATGAAATGATCCCAGATTCAAGAATTAAGGTGTTTCCAAGCTCTTGAAGTGAAGTGGACACCAAAAGCAAGCAATAGTTGCCTCTATAAGTCAATACGAAGTCTTTGTCATCGGAACGGAACAGGGAAAAGCTCAAAAAACGACTTTTTCTTTCAAAACACTTACCAAGCTGTCAAAACCACTTTGCAAAACCAAAGTGACTTTTCCAAAGGTTCCTCCAAGGTCTCTGCACACTCGGATGCAAGTAAAGTCACCCATAAAGCTTCCCATAGAGCTTCTCCTTCCTCCCATAGAGCTGTTGAGCTTCTAGGCATTCACGCACGCTCAACTAGATCACCCGGGCTCTGATACCAGTTGAGAGTGCTCTCAATGGAAGCAAGAATGGAAGAGGGAGAGAGAGAAACAGAGAGCCACACAAGTTTTGGTGGGTGCAGAACCACCCTAATCTTCTTTTTTCATTCATTTATATATGTGTTTGAGTATTGTACATAACCGGGGTAAAGGCACAGTGACCTTTAACCCCCACAAAATGCATACTCCCCCTTAGTCTTCCACTCCAAGGGCTCACACTATCAATGCCTTCTTCAAGCTAACATGGGCCTGTCATATCCATACTTGAAGGTATAACTTGCTCTATTTTTTCTTTCTCAACCTTAGGAATGTATTCATCCTCAACCATAATTGCTTTCGAGTGATACCAAGATTCATGTTCACTAAATTTGACATCATGACTTTCATACACTTGTCTTGTAGTGGGATCATAGCATTTATACCCTTTTCTTTCAATGGGGTATCCAAGAAAGCCCTTGGTTCCATCTTCTTTCTTCATTCATTGGGCACATGCACATAACTAACATGACCAAACACCTTCAAATATGCCAAGGTTGGCTTATAGCATAAATCTTCTCATAGGATTTCATCCCATGTATGGAATTCGTAGGAGTCATCATGTGCACTGCTTCAGCCCAATAAGTCAATCGCATTTGCATTTTATCAATCATGGCTCAAGACATGTCTCTAATCACTCTATTTTTCCTTTTTACAATAGCATTTTGTTGTGGGGTGTACCTACAAGTAACCCAACTCTTTATGCCTTGACTATATAAGAACTCATCAAGCTCATAAGACATGTACTCTCCACCATTATCCATGTAAATAATTTTATTGGACACCCAAGATCCTTCTCAACCATTCTCTTGTATTAGCAGAACACTTTGAAAGCATCACTCTTTGTTTTAAAAAAGATACCCATATCATGTGCCTAAAATCATCTATAAAGGTAATGGAATACCTTACTCCTTTTGGGGTTACATTATTTGTAGGACCCCAAATATCTGTGTACTATTTCCAAAGGATACCTACTCATTCTCCCCCTGTTTGGAAATGGCAAACGAGTTTGCTTAGCAAACTGACATGCTGGGCATATGTGGCTAAAATCTAAATGTCCAAAAATAGGCAATCCTTTCACTAGTTCTTTTGTTTGCATCTCCTTCAATCTTCTATAATTGATATGGCCAAGCCTTTTTTGCCATAATTTAGCCACTTGATCTTGTTTGCAACCACTTTGTGCAAACATACCTTGCTATAAACAAGGTGTTCCTGCATCAAAAGTAAAGAGTCTTCCTCTCTTATGGTCTCTTGCAACCACTTTTCCAACTCTACCATTGTAAAATTCTTCCACAAAGTATCCAAATTTATTAAATCTCACTTGATAATCTTGGTCAGCCATTTGACCCACTAATGCAAGATTCTTAGTAATGGTGGGAACATATAACACATCCCCTAAAGTGTTCTCAACACCATTTCTATCAACCAATGTAAGGTTTCCAATGTGGGTGATTTTATGCATGGTATCATCCCCCATAGCCGCAAACTCATCATCTTGCATCTTATCTTTATGAGTAGACCATTCACCATGGTAGGTCATATGATCGGTGGCACCCTAGTCAATAAACCAATCATCACTTTGTGATGGGGTTGACATGCTACCCATAACATTCTCCATGCTAAATAAATGAGCTCCATGCATATGTTCATAATCATACTCGCTTTGGCCAACATAATTGTTATATTGATGTCTTCCACCATGGTCTCTATGGTTGGAATTTCGTTTGGCATAGAAATCTCTCTCATAATGACTATATTGCCCACAAAAATGTTACTTTCTAGCTTGTTGCACATGAGACTGGCCCTTCCTCTACCACAGTTTGGTGCTCTCCCCCTTCCTCTTTGCATGTAACCACAGCCTCTTGGCACATTTTCATTTCTGTCCATATTGTGTTCATGAGCATATAAGGCTCTTGCATGGCCTCTTGAGGGTCCACTCCTCCCTCTCACATCACTTCTACCTCCCCTATGGTAGAATAGATTATCTCTTCCACTACCACTTAACCCTTTTAGTCCAAGTTTAACTTCTTCAGTCATGCATAAAGAAACCATCTCTTCAAAACCAGGCATAGTACCTCTCATGGGGATAGACGTGTCCAAAGACTTATGTTGAGGCCCCAATCCATTCAAGGTGATGGACACCAAGTCATAATCCTCCACATTGCAATAAATTGAACCCAAATCCTTTGTTCTTTGCCTAATTTTTGCAACACAATCTGTAATAGTTCTATTACATTTGATGGAGTCTTTGCTTAAGCTAAAATTTTCTTGCTTCGGTTGTTGCACCATACATTTTATGAAGTATATCCCAAGCTTCTTTTGGAGTGTTGGCCTTCTTGATATGTGAAATGAGAGTTTCTTAAATGTATATTGATATCCAATTCTACACATTCCTTGACTTCTCAACTCAAGTCCTATATGCCAAATTTTCCTTCTTCATTGGTTCCTCCATGGCAATTCGGGGCATTCATCTTCACCCGTAATCAAACCCCATAATCCTTTGCCCATGAGGAAATTTTCCATGCAATAGGACCAAACACTATAGTTGTCTTTGGTGAGGTTCTCACCCACAATTTGATAACTTGAGAGGTTTCAAGCATTCTTGATTCACAAACTTTATGCTTTATAATTTCTTCCAAATGCAATTCAACAACATCCAAATGTTGGCACTTTTCTAAAATTTTTGCACACGAATTTCAACTCACTTCATGTTAGGCATATAGCATCCAGGTCTGAAATTTTCCCTTTGCCACAAGTGCATAAGCTTGCTCTATTTTTGAGCATTCAAGAATATCAATTTTTGGCATTCAACAGTCCACTTTTGGACATCAAATCATACATTTTTCAATGCAACCATAGCATTTTTCACTTTCTATAAATGCATATATTAGAGCATCGAATGACGCTCACAAGCATCCCAAACTTGCACTTGCAATAATTGGCTGGCAAATGTGAAATTCATCCCACTATTTTAGGCATCCACAGACTTCAATTTATGAGCATAAATGGCATCAATCACCACCTTTCAAGTCATACATCAAACTAAATTTTCTGTTCACAAATCCACCTCAACTCAAGCGAGGGACAAAGCAACCATTCACCAAATGCACCATAAACTTGTAATTTTCTGTTTGTGACTTATCCTTACACTTCATGTGATGTATGGGCATCAACTGTTTACAAATTTGGCATCATGCATTTTTGTTCCAAATTTGTAAAATGTAATTTTTGTGTGTGGCACTTGCAAACAAATTCTATCCCTTGGAAACTATCAGCCACTGTGCTACTCCGGTGGGCTTGCCACTTTTGCAAGAAAAATCACAATCAATGATCACAAGAGGACAATGGTGCCTTACTTGGTCTCTAACGATGATGGTAGGTAATGATGACCCTTGTTCTTTTGAATAACGTTGGCACAATGTTCATGAATTACATTTTCATGGTGTGCAACTCCATCTCTATAGAGATCTCCTAATCATCCTCAAGCTATTGTACCAAGAAAAAAACTCTATCCACAAAGTTGAAACATAGAGTCCAATGTCAACCTAAGCATGCAAAAAGGACGAGAGATCCTCATGGACAATGCTTCTTCATTACGGGATCTCAGCCTCAATTACATCACACACTCCACCTTACATTCTTCTTACACCCCATGAACAAGAAGGTCCTTAAGACCCTTTCATATTCATACTTTGAAGATGCCATCTAAGCAACTCTATATTCCATACAACATGTTTGTATATATCACCTATACATGAATAAAATAGGCCAAATAGGCCCTCCCATCCACCTTCAAGCATGTGCAATGATGACAAGGTCATGATCTTTGATCGCATGGGTATGCCTTTATTGATTCCCTTGTGTAGGCCTATGAGAAATGGCCTCAACCCTCAGGCTATCCCTAGGACTGTTGCTTGAACTATTTCATGCAATTGTGCCTTCCATGTGTCGATACATGGATCCTCATCAGAGATTGCACAATGCTTCATCTCAATTTGTGCCAATTGATTGATGACTTCCAAGCTTGATATGCCTTTCAATGCCTTTGCCTCATGATAAGAAGGCGATTGGCTGCAAGTGGGTTTATAAGGTGAAGCACAATGCTGATGGGTCTGTGAGCAAGTACAAGGCAAGGTTGGTGGACAAAGGATATGCATAGACATATGGCATTGAATATGAGGAAACTTTCAGCTCGGTTGCAAGGATGGCAACTGTGAGAGTAGTAATTGCTATGGCTGTTGCAAAAGGATCTTTGCATCAGATGGATGTGAAGAATGCTTTATTGCATGGTGATTTGAAGGAAGAGGTATATATGGTGTAGCCACAAGGTTATGAAGCTGATGCACACCCCAATTTTGTATGCACGTTGCACAAAGCTTTGTATGGCTTAAAGCAGGCGCCCAGGGCATGGTCAGGCAGGGCATGGTCAGACAAGATAAGTCAGTAAATGTTGTATTAAGAATTTTTGGAGTTTATCTCTAATTTTGGAGTTTTTTCCCAACTTGATTACCTCATCACATAATCATCTCCATACACTCAAAAAGGGGTAATTTTGGAACATTGCATATGTGAAATTTGCACAAAAATAGCTCATAAACACAAACAAAACACAAAGGTTGTTCAAGCCAACCTTCCTAGCTATAGAAATACTATATATGCATATTATTTCCTAAATTTGGTTCTCAGCCCATCACTATGCTTATATGGTTAAGGTGCTAGAAGAATCAGAGCCCATATGTTTTGAGGATGCGCTTGGGCATAAAAATTGGGAGGTAGCGATGGATGAAGAGATGGCATCCTTGGATGCAAACCACACTTGCGATTTGATGCCTTTGCCTCATGATAAGAAGTCGATTGGCTGCAAGTGGGTTTATAAGGTGAAGCACAATGCTGTTGGATCTGTGAGCATGTACAAGGCAAGATTGGTGGCCAAAGGATATGCAAAGACATATGGCATTGATTATGAGGAAACTTTCAGCCCGGTTACAAGGATGGCACTGTGAGAGTAGTAATTGATGTGGCTACTGCAAAAGGATGGTCTTTGCATCAAATGGATTTGAATAATGCTTTCTTGCATGGTGATTTGAAGGAAGAGGTATATATGGTGCAACAAGAAGGTTATGAAGCTAATGCACACCCCAATTTTGTATGCACATTGCGCAAAGCCTTGTATGGCTTAAAGTAGGTGCCCAGGGCATGATCAGAAAGAATAGGTTGGTAAATGTTGTATTAAGAATTTTTGTAGTTTATCTCTAATTTTGGAGTTTTTTCCCAACTCGATTACCTCATCATATATTCATCCCCATACACTCAAAAAGGGGTAATTTTGGAACACTGCATACATGAAGTTTGCAATAAAATAGCTCATGAACACAAACAAAACACAAAGGTTGTTGAAGACAACCTTCCTAGCTATAGAAACACTATATATGCACATTATTTCCTAACATTGGTTCTCAGCCCATGACTATGCTTATATGGTCAAGGTGCTAGAAGAACCAGAGCCTAGATGTTTTGAGGATGCAGTTGGGCATAAAAATTGGGAGGCAGCCATGGATGAAGAGATGGCATCCTTGGATGCAAACCATACTTGCGATTTGATGCCTTTGCCTGAGGATAAGAAGGCGATTCACTGTAAGTGGGTTTATAAGGTGAAGCACAATGCTGATGGGTTTGTGAGCAGGTACAAGGCAAGGTTGGTGGCCAAAGGATATGCAGAGACATATGGCATTGATTATGAGAAAACTTTCAGCCTAGTTGCAAGGATGGCACTGTGAGAGCAGTAATTGCTATGGCAGCTGCAAAAGGATGGTCTTTGCATCACATGGATGTGAATAATGCTTTCTTGCATGGTGATTTGAAGGAAGAGGTATATATTGTGAAGATAGTGGGAGAGAAGGAAGGAGTCTCACTTGCGGCTTTCTCACATACACAGTGGCGGAATACACACAAAGGTGGAGGTTGAAAACTGTTTTCCTCCTCTTAGTTGTGAAAGCCAAAAGAACTCTAGTACAAAGAAATAGAAAAACCCTATATGTGGGTCTCAAACCAAACTCAGCTAACTACGGTGGCATACTAACTGAGCCACGAACTAGAGTACATAAGGATAGCTATCATCTAGCTATTATTCATGGGCGGTGTGTACCAACCGCATCTGCAGCTAACAAGTCGGTGACATAAATGCACAATGGTCACCCTGACATATCACAAGTGGAGCTTGATATCTCAACACTCCCCCTCGAGCTCAATCCCAATTCCTGCACACCAAGCAGGTCTCTGAACTTGCACAGCTTCTCTTTGCCCAATGCCTTCGTGAATATGTCAGCTACCTGATCCTCTGTGCTGACATAAACTAGATCAATAAGACCTAGTAAAACCTTCTCCCGCACATAGTGATAATGCACCTCAATGTGCTTTGTTCTAGCATGATAGACTGGGTTATTTGCCAAGTGTATACTGCTCATGTTGTCACAATAAATGACAACTGGCCCATCTGTAGAGTGATGCATATCATAAAGTAGCTTATGCAACCAAGCTACCTCACATGCAGCCATTGCTGCACCCTTGTACTTAGCCTCTGTGCTCGACAAGGCAACTGTAGGCTATTTCTTGTGCTCCAAGTGACTGCAGCACTACCAAAAGAGAATACATATCGACTCATAGATCGTCTATCAGAAATACTACCAGCCCAATCAGCATCAGTGTATCCATGCAACTTTATCTGAACCCCAACCTCATAAAATAGTCCATACTGCAATGTGGACTTCACATACGTGAGTATGCGTCTAGCCGCATCCAAATGCGGTTTCCTTGGAGCCTGCATAAACTGACTTACCAATCCAATAGCATGGCTCAAATCTGGCCTGGTAATAGTCATATAAATCAAACTTCCTACTATGCGTCTGTACATAGTAGGGTCTTCTAAAAGCTCACTTGCATCTGCACTCAGCTTCACATTCTGCTCCAAAGGAACTGAAATAGGCTTACAGCCTATCATCCCATATTTGGACAGCATGTCCAATACATACTGCCTCTGCAAGAGCCGTATCCCACTTGGTGATCTAATCACCTCAATGCCCAAGAAATAACGTAGCTCTCCCAAATCCTTCATCTCAAACTTCTGCTTCAATAGCATTTTCACATGAAGGATATCTTCATCACTATCACCTGTGATGATCAAATCATCAACATAAATGACAAGCAGCATAATACCTTTCTCTGTTTTTCTCACATAAAGTGAGAAATCTGCCTTGGAAATCTGAAAGCCAATAGTGACAAGATACTGTCCTATCTTGTCAGACCATGCTCTAGGTGCTTGCTTCAAGCCATACAAGGCTTTCTTCAACCTGCAAACAAACTCAGGATGAACAACATGAACATAACCTGGTGGTTGCTCCATAAAGGCCTCTTCTTGCAAATCACCATGCAAGAAGGCATTCTTTACATCCATCTGATGTAAAGACCATCCCTTTGATGCAGCCATAGAAATGATTTCTCTTATGGTTGCCATCCTTGCAATCAGACTGAATGTTTCTTCATAATCAATGCCATATGTCTGTGCATATCCCTTGACAACTAATCTTGCCTTGTATCTATTCACAAAACCATCTGCATTGTGCTTCACCCTATAAACCCACTTACAATCAATTGCATTCTTGTCTTTAGGCAAAGGCACCAATTCCCATGTAGCATTTGCTTCCAAGGCATCCATTTCTTCATCCATGGCTTTCTCCCATTTTTCTTTTCCCATGGCTTGCTCAAAAGAAGTGGGTTCGGGTTCCTGTATTACTTTGACCATATAGTCATAGTGAATGGCTGTAAATCCATCATATTTCAGCCTATCCATAGGATACCTAGCTCTGGTAGACCTGTGCAAAATAGGCTCACTTCCAGATGCTCTCAAAACATCCTTGGTCTTCCTTACTCGAGGTGTAACAACAGAAGGAATACCCAACTCATCATCAATGCTCTGTTCTGAGCCACTGGATTCACCATCCACATAAGAGTGACCTGCATTCACATCAAACATGGGCTGATCTACCTTCTCTTTTCCTTTTTGTGATACCTACATACCACTATTTGCATTTCTTTGAGGAGATTCTCCTGATCTCAATCTGCCTGTCCATGGTAAAGTATGTGAACCACTGCTAGAGGACACTACAGGTCCACTAATATTTTGTGATTGCTGCTGTGAATTCTGTACATCATTACCATTTTGTGCATCTACATCATCAATCACATTTACTGGTTTATACCAGCTGATCATCTCATCAAAAACAACATCTCTGCTCACTGTAAACTTATGAGTAGAAGGGTTATAGCATCTATACCCTTTCTGCTGTAGAGAATAACCAATAAAGATGCACTTCTCAGCTTTTGGATCCAACTTGGACCTCAACTCATTTGGCACATGAACATAGGCAATGCAACCAAAAATTTTCAAATGAGAAATATCTGGTTTCCTACTAGTATACATCTCCTCTAGCATCATGCCATGTATTGCTGCAGTGGGAGTCTTGTTCATTATGTAAACTGCTATAGCAACTGCTTCAGCCCAATAATAATCTGGTAGGTCTTTTTCATTTAGCATGGCCCGAGATACCTCTCCAATATGCCTGTTTTTCCTTTCTGCAAGTCCATTTTGGTGTGGGGTATGATTGCATGAATATTGCTGCTTTATGCCATGCTCCTGTAGGAACCTTGCAAACTCATTTGAGAGGTACTCTCCCCCTCCATCTGACCTTAGGCATTTTATTTGCATGCCTGTTTCTTTTTCAACTATAGCTTTAAAAGCTTTGAAATGCCCAAACACTTCACTTTTCTTTTTCATAAAATACACCTAAACTTGTCTGCTGTAGTCATTAATAAAAGTGACAAAATAATGACAGCCTCCAATAGATGCAGCTTTAGTAGTCCACACATCAGAGTGGATTAATTCCAATGGCTTCCTCGGGGGGGTCACTCATCATATGTAACCCTATCATGTGAGTTCAAAAGAAGGATATTTTTTATTCCTAAAATTTACAGAAATAAATATACATAAGGGACTATTTAAAATAGTTTTGGAAAAAATTTACAGATTTGTATAGAAAAGGGATACATTTTATTAATGAAAAAATTTACAGATAAGGGATTTTAAATATAGGCCTTGAACACACGTGATATAGAGGGTTTATACATAGTGACCCCCCCGAGATGGCTTCTTTCTCTCTTGAACATGTCTAGGAAATGGTTTCCTTGCTTGTTTTCCAAATTGACAGCAAGCTTCACGTACCTTATGCATTTCTGCAACCTTGAATTTAGGCAATCCTACAACAATATTTTGGGCCTACATTGATTTAAGTCATTGTACATTAACATGACCAATGCATTTATGCCAGATATCAATATATGCAACTACACCGGTCCCATGTGCAAACATTGCTGCACTCAATTCAGGCATGTCCGCATCCAACATAAACATCCTTCCCTTCTTCTTTCCTTTTTCTATCAAGCGACCGTTATTTTTCATATCCTCAACAAAGCATCCATGAGGATTAAATCTGACCTGCAAGCCCTACTCAACCATTTGACCAACAGAAACCAGGTTCTTGGTGATATTCGGGACATGAAGTACATCAGACAGGTATTTCTTTTTCCGATCCTGCATAGACAAAGGAATTTTACCAATCTGCACAATAGGATGTGCAGTATCATCATCAGTCTCCACAAATCCTAGTCTTTCCATTTTCCTTGCATCCTGCATCCATTCTGCATGACCTGTCATGTGGTTTGATGCACCTGAGTCAACATACCACACATCATTGCTTTCTTCTGCACTTGTCACAGAATTGGTCATGTGCTGCACCATAAATAGATGCTCATTTCTGTCATCACCCTATCTACTAGAAGATGCATAATTCCCTTGCTGCAATTTTCCATTCATGATGTCATTCTGCTTTTTATAGCAGTCTTTAGCCATATGACCCATTTTACCATAGTAGTAGCATTCAACATTGCTGTTTACATTTTGGCCTCTCTGCCATCCACCATGACCTCTTTGGCTCCCCCTGCCTCTAGAGTTACCATGTCCTCCTCCATAGGACTGGTTTTCTTGAGTTTGCTGCATATTCTGATTTCTACTCCGGCCTCTAGATTGGCCTCCTCTACCTCTGCCTCTACCTCTTCCAGCATTTGAGTAGAAGATAGTTTCTTTTGAAGTTCCTCCTGAAGAAGATGCACCACCATTTCTTTGCTCTTCAGAAATTAGAAGAGCAAACAACTCCTCAAAATCAGGAAATTTTTCATGGATGGCAATGGATGTCCGAAACTGTTCATAATCCTTTCCTAGACCATTCAAGGTCACAGAAACTAAATCATCACCTTGCACTGGTGACCCAATGGAAGAAAGTGCATCTGCAATTTTCTTCACCTTCATGTGGTAGTCATTAATGCTCATATTTTCTCTCTGCACATTGTGCAGCTCCTACTTGAGTTGCATTGTCCTGGCTTGCGTATTTGTGCTGTACATTTTTGCCAAAGTATCCCATGCCTCCTTTGGCGTACTTGCATCCTGAATATGCACAATCATAGAATCTGAAATACTAATAGATAGCCAATACGTAACTTTTCTGGCTCTCTCATGCCATCCTTTAAATGCCTGCATTTCCTGTTGATTGGGAACATTAGGAAGAACTGGTTCTTCTTCATTTCCTGTAATGAACTCCCAATAGCCTTTTCCCATAAGGAAATTCGTCATTCTAAACTTCCATGCTTGGAAGTTGTTCTTGTCAAGCTTTTTAGTGATAATTTGTGAAAGAGAATCAGACGCCATTACAGAACACTGCAAAATATTCTGTCACTGCAAAAAACACAGCTTTTGCCTCACAAGGGCAAATCTACAAAACTGACGAAAGTGGTATTTGACCACATAGTCACTTCCTAGTGACGATTTTGCATTAACAGGCAATAAGGATGATTATGTAACTCCCAATATCTCTGCGCATAGGCATACGATGCAATTTCTGCAGCAACTTTTCACCGACCTACAGAGCAGTGGTCGTACAACAAAATCAGGGCCTTTTTCTCAGTGCTTGTGGAGAACTTTCGCCTCCAAAACGGGCCCCGAAATGGCCTCAAATCAGAAAAATAAAGTCACACCGCAGATATACTGCCCTCTCGCCACACCGTGAAGGGTGTCTCAATCTGAGACAATGCACTCTTGCACTTTCCCGCTATGCTACCTGCAAAGATTTGCTCCCAAACTCGAAAAAGGAAAGCAACACTGGTCCTCTTACTAGGACATCGCGAACTTGGTTTGCTTTCTTGAGCTCCTTACCATGAACCAGGCTCTGATACCATGTGAAGATAGTGGGAGATAAGGAAGGAGTCTCACTTGTGGCTTTCTCACATACACAATGGTGGAATACACACAAAGGTGGAGGCTAAAAACAGTTTTCCTCTTCTTAGTTGTGAAAGCCAAAAGAACTCTATATGTGGGTCTCAAACCAAACTCAGCTAACTACGGCGGCATACTAACTAAGCCACGAACTAGAGTACATAAGGATAGCTGTCATCCAGCTATTATTCATGGGTGGTGTACCAATTGCATCTGCAGCTAACAAGTCGGTGACATAAATGCACAACGGTCACCCTGGCATATCACGAGTGGAGCTCGATATCTCAACATATATATGGTGCAACCACAAGGTTGTGAAGCTAATGCACACCCCAATTTTGTATGCACATTGCGCAAAGCCTTGTATGGCTTAAAGCAGGTGCCCAGGGCATGGTCAGACAGGATAGGTCAATAAATGCTGTATTAAGAATTTTTAGAGTTTATCTCTAATTTTGGAGATTTTTCCCAACTCGATTACCTCATCACATATTCATCCCCATACACTCAAAAAGGGATAATTTTGGAACACTGCGTACGTGAAGTTTGCACAAAAATAGCTCATAAACACAAACAAAACACAAAGGCTGTTGAAGATAGCCTTCCTAGCTATAGAAATACTATGTATTCATATTATTTCCTAAATTTGGTTCTTAGCCCATCACTATGCTTATATTTTCAAGGTGCTAGAAGAACTAGAGCCTAGATGTTTTGAGGACGCACTTGGGCATAAAAATTGGGAGGCAACCATGGATGAAGAGATGGCATCCTTGGATGCAAACCACACTTGCGATTTGATGCCTTTGCCTCATGATAAGAAGGCAATTGGCTGCAAGTGGGTTTATAAGGTGAAGCACAATGCTGATGGGTCTGTGAGCAGGTACAAGGCAAGGTTGGTTGACAAAGTCTATGCAAAGACATATGGCATTGAATATGAGGTAACTTTCAGCGTAGTTGCAAGGATGGCAATTGTGAGTGCAGTAATTGCTATGGCTACTGCAAAAGAATGGTCTTATTGCATGGTGATTTGAAGGAAGAGGTATATATGGTGCAGCCACAAGGTTATGAAGCTGATGCACACCCCAATTTTGTATGCATGTTGCACAAAGCCTTGTATGGCTTAAAGCAGGCGTCCAGGGCATGGTCAGACAAGATAGGTCAATAAATGCTATATTAAGAATTTTTGGAGTTTATCCCTAATTTTGGAGTTTTTTCCCAACTCGATTACCTCATCACATATTCATCCCCATACACTCAAAAAGGGGTAATTTGGGAACACTAGATACTTGAACTTTGCATGAAAATAGCTCATAAACACAAATAAAACACAGAGGTTGTTGAAGACACCGTTCCTAGGTATAGAAATACTATATATGCATATTATTTCCTAAATTTTGGCTTTACGTATAAATTCGTTTATAAAATTCCTAGTAAATTTTAAATGTTAGGATTAATAGTTGTGTTTACTTGATTAATTTGCATTTTCTTTCTCACAAATCTTAATTAAGCTTTTAATTAATTAGATCATTTTCTTAGTTGATAGGAAAATGTCTAGGATATGATTTAATTAATTTTTAAAGTACTCCATTTTCTAAGATAATTTAATTAATTAGATATTTTAAGATATTAAGTTAACTCTACATAAAATTTAATGACATTTTGTGAACGGAAGGCCTCATGATAAGATGCAAATTAGTTCAAGAATTGTTGATATCAACATAAAGGTGGTGTAAAAATACACCATTTTGTTGAGAGATTACTTTGGTGCTAAGCGCCAATCACATCCTCATGGGATGAAAACTAAGTATTTGTCCTCTAAAGCCCACCACTTTGTTGCTCCTACATCACATGACATCCAAACCCTTCGCAAAAGTGAGTTCTTGTGGCCTAAAGGACATTAATTAGTGTAAATATAATGTATTTTTTCTTAAACCTCGAACTCAAAACTCAAACACAAAGTTTAGACAATCAATAATTGCATCGGGATTCCCCTAGGTAATAAGTTCAAATACAAGCTCATCATTGTGACAATCTTCATCATGGAAGGTAGGTGCAAGTAGAAGCTAGAAGTGTGGGATTGTGCACACACACACACAACCTAATGAATAAAGGCATCCACACAAATACATGCATGCACACACATGAAAAATGTCAGATTTTGTAGCTGGGGGATGGGAAATATAGTGGGGAAGGGGGAAGGACAAGGATGGGAAGAGAGTGGGAGATTAGGTGAGAGGGAAATGCAAGGATAAGGCACATGCACACACTACATGTTATATGCAAATGTATAATATATTATGTTTGTGTATGTGTGTCTAAATGAGTGCACACACACACACACGAATGTACATAAAGAAAACATTTAAATCAATGGTAGAGGTCCAATACAAAAATTTCCTTGAAAGCATTCAAATATTGATACTTATATATAATCCTATGACTTGGCATTGCATGCAACCTAGAGACCAACCTAAAGATGAAAGATCAACACGTCTTCTTAAACCCCAAACTCAAAACCCTCAAATTTTTGATCAAATTGAAACAATAAGATGAAAGATGAACATATATTTTTAAAACCCTCAATATTTGGCTAAATTTACTCTAAATGCTACGTCCTTAAACCCTGAACCATCATATTTGAAATCAAATTGGGATTAAAAATTCAAACAAAAACTATCGTGAAAAACCCTCAAATTTTTGTCAAATATAATATAAAAAGATGAAACCCTAAGAGTTCCATCTCTATATATTCTTTTCCCATCTCCATGTTTCTCATTATCTTCATCACTCTTTTGCTCTCGACTCCTCCTCCTCTCTCTCTCCCATCTCCTCCTCCTCCTCCCCCTTCCAAATCTCACAAGTTCTTTTTCCTCCTAAAAATAATCAGTTTGTGCATTTTGTGCCCAAGGTGAGAAAGTCTCTCATCTTGAGGGGATTTCTCCACCTTGAGCGCACACTCAAGGTGCCTCCACACAAAAAAAAAAAGAAAGATTTTTTTTTTCCTAGGAGAGGCACCTTGATCGTGTGCTCAAGTTGGGGTGGGCTCCCTCCACCTTCAGCTCAAGCTCCAGCTCGAGCTTAAGGTGGGAAAATAATTTACTTTAAGATTGTTTGTATATGTTTTTAATGTCAGGTGGTTTAAGGACATGGTGGAAAGAGGCCCTAATTCAACTATCAGATGCCATGCAAGTGGCTTTGTAATTATTGACTCCACAAAGTTTTGGCAAAGCAGGAAGGACACACTAGTTCTACTGCAACAATGTGAGCATGTGCTCTTCACATATATAAAAATGCTGACTTATCTATGAGAATTTCAAAGCAAGGAAACTGAAATATTTGTAATTTTGATTGAATAGGTTGTCTTTCAACAAATGGTGGACAATAGTAGATGGTGGTATGTCATCCCTATTACTCCACGTTCCAAAGCAATATATAGTACATTTACTAATATGGAGCGTGTGGAGGATGATCATGGCAATGGTGGTGAGGATGATACTGATACGAGTGAAGAGATTGATGATGAGATACGAGATACAGATGATCATGCCATTACCCATGAGGATGAGCCTGGCATTGGTGATGCTAATTTTCATGAGTAGAGTAGCGCTTCAAGTGGGATGAATCTATTTGTAGAACTAGACATTCCAAATGGGGATATTGAAGTAGATAGTTTGGCAAGGGTAGATCTCATTGAGGATGAGATTGAACCCTAGTCCCTCATTGTAGTATTCTACATTCTTCTATATTGGCAAATTTTTTATATGTATTGTCTCATTCTCCTCAACTCAAAATACTATTTTATATGTTGTCTCATTTTCATAAACTCACTTAATTTGTGTATATGAGCATTTGGCCAAATCATATACAACATTGATATTTTCATAAGATTAGGTAGTGTGACCATTGCCTGTCAAGCCTATATGTCTCAAGTTTGAAAAATGGACTCTTCTCCAGGTGTATAATCATGTTTATAGTCGCATTTAAAAACTAGTGTAGCCACGTTCATAAATGCTCAAATTTAGTGGGCTAATAAACGTGCAATATACATGCGACAATAGACGTGCCCGTCATTTTTTGCATCTATTAAATGCATCTACAGAGGAATTGTGTTGTGTTTCCTAAACAATCTTCCACCTAGGAATGGTGGCAATTTCCTCATGCCAAAGTGGCAAAAATGGCAAGATTTCTATAGAAAGATTGCTCATGTGATGCTAGATTGGAATATGGGATAACTCTTCATTCGAAGATGATTTTAATTTACATGCCAAAAGTATTGCCTTTTTTCAAGATTATAGCTACAAAACTGTCTCATTAACCATTACTTATAAGGTCCATCATAAGTGTAAATTGGTAATGTTGACCTGAGAGGTTAGATTAGAAATTGAGGTGCTTTTGTACCTTCCTTGTACCTTGCCTTGATGTAGTTGCAAGCATCATGAAGTGCCTTAATAAATCAAGAACCCTTAGATCATAAAAAATCCCTTCAAATTATGCCTTCATAATCACCTACATGGGTCTAATCTTCCTTTTCTTGTTCTCCCCCCTAAACATGATTTTGACTTGGCAATTGAGATGTACTCTAATTTTTTGTTCCTAAGAATGTGATTATCTCAAAGAACCTAGTGAATCTCTAGGTCTTTCAATCCTATTCTTTTGATACCAAAATCATAAACTTTTGTATTAGTTTTGAAAATTTTCCATGTGCCATGTCACACCTTATTTTCAAATGTAGTTTGTTTTCTTCGTGATAAAACATTTCAATTAAACTTATTCAAGGCAACATAGATTCGTCAACTACTCAGCCATTTCTTGCTTGAAAGGATCCACATTTCCAAGAAGAGGCCAAAATGTGTAAGCATATAATGACTGGTAGATTGAACCACAATGTTTTCAAGTTTCAAATCTCTATGAACATAGTGAAGCTTATGCTAAGATCTAGATCCAACACCACATCCAAATAATAAAACTTGTAGTAACATTGGCTAGCCCATCAATCACCGAGTTGACACACTTGTTAGCAAGGAAAAATGTAATCTTTGAGTCTAGGGAGAGGTGAAATGTTTAACATTATCAAATGTTAAAAATGAGCAACATAAGGCCTATGAAAAAATTGATCGAGTTGGTTTTTCTTCAAGGTGTCTCCCTCAATGTAGTGATCTACATGGCACAGGCTCTCGGCATGGTTCTCACACTGGCTTTGCTTTTGCTAGTGCTAATGTTTCTAGTTATGGAGTGGCATTAGAAAAACACATTATCTCAAGACACTAGTTGTGCCGCTGATGAAAGCCTCTCCCTTGAGCATCCATTTGGTTGACTAGTTCAACCCTAAGACACATGCCAATATTTTAATCCGCATATTGAACCTCCCCATTAGAAACTTGGAACTGAAATTATATACACAAAACTTTCCCATGGCTGGCCCATTTCCACACATGTTATCTTAGACTTTGGCTCATATGCTTATTTAATGTAGTGTGGTGGAGTCACAAATGTTCTCCAAATGTTGAAGGTAGCATGGTAGCATCTGAGATAGGAACATTGGACCGATTTCTAAAGGCAGGGTTACTAACCATGACATTAGATACACATGCTATACTACCAACAACTCATAATCATTTCAGTATGCTAATTGAAATTGAGACCAAAGCATTGTGTAATTTGTAACTTGGATTTTGTTGTCTTGATAAATATCTTGGTTTGGGGGAAACCGCCGCATCTTACCGGGATGCTTTTACAACAATTTCGAATAGTTGATGTTTTAAAAAATGGAGCTTCAGATTTAAAGTTAGGTTTTCTCAGCTTGATGGCCCAGTGGAGTAGTTTTCTGCTTGTATAACGATGGGTATGATAAACATCGAATGATGTGTGTGTCAAATGCCATGCAAGGAGTGGATCTTGGGCTATACCATGTAAATAAATCCAAACTGCTAGAGCTCGTCAATGCACCAAAAGCATGATCAAATATCTCATTTGTAGCTATGAATCTTCCAATTTTCGTGATATTTATGAAGCTTCCATTCACTGTGTTTGTACTTGTTGAGACATTTTTTACATGAACTCAGGATTTTTGATCCAGGTTCCAACCTAGGCACATGTGCACTTTTTGGAATGCACGTCATGTGTTTTCAAATCACTCCATGTAATGACAGATCGAATAGTCCTTCAAAAAAAACGTTCGACAAAAAGATAAAAACTCTAGTTATTTGGTTATTAGACATTAAAAACATAGATGTCAAGGCTATGATAAGGAAATTGTTCATAGTAGATAAGTTGAAGATACAATTGGGCATCTTGCACTCTTAGAACTGCCACCACCACTCGTGTAAAGATTGCGGGAGAGAGGGAGGAGACTCACTTGCAACTATCTTCAGTGACACACAAAGAAGACGGACATGAGTTGTGGAGACTGAAGCCTATGTTCCCTTACTTGAAACTAGAACACAACAACAATACAATGAGAGAGGAGTATACCCCATATGTCTAACCCTAGAATACGGTTCATATGTGAACCCAATCCAAACATACGTGGCAGTCTAACTATGCCACAAGTACAACCAACCAAGACAATGACATAAATGACAATCACGTAGGAGATACATTGGGAGTTGCACTTGATATCTCAACACTCCCCCTCAACAAGCTCAAATCCATGTCAAGTACACTAAGCAAGCTCTTGAATCTACATAGCTTCTTTGTATCCAAGGCCTTCGTAAAACATCAGCCGCTTGCTCCTCAGTGTTGACATATACAAGATCAACCTTGCCTACTAGAGCCTTCTCCCTCACAAAGTGAGAATGCGTTTCAATGTGCTTTGTTCTAGTATGATAAAATGGATTATTAGCAAGCATAATGATGTTAATGTTGTCACAATAAATGAAAATGACTCCATGTACTGGCTGACCCATATTTGTGAGTATCTTCTCTAGGCAAGCTACCTCACATGCAGCCATGGTTGCATCCATGTACTCAACTCGTGTGCTCGACATGGAAATTGTAGGCTACTTCTTACTACTCCAATTGATTGTAGCACTCCCAAGGGAAAACATAAAAGCGCTAGTAGATTTCCTCTCTGAGATACTACTAGCCCAGTCAATGTCTGTGTATCCATGTAACTGTATTTGGCTCCCAGCCTCATAAAATAGTCCATAATGTAATGTGGACTTCACATACCTCAATATGCACCTAGTCGCATCCAAATGTGGCTTGCTTGGTGCATTCACTCACAAGAATGTGAATTGGGAAAACATTTTTCCAACATTAAATGAATAGAGAAGGTTTCAAAAGAAAAAAAAAGATAAAAATAAAATTTTGAAAACATAACAAAATAAAAAAATATACTTTCACATCCAAAGAAAAATAAAACACTCATAAAAAAGATAAAAAAGATACTATTGCTAAGCATAATCAAGTCTTCAAATCTACTTCATCCATTTGTACACTAAACTTAACGATCCAAACCTAATATCCAAGACTCCTTAAAAACTTTTATGAGAGATTGTAAGAATTAACAAACAAACAACCATTTTACATAAACAATTATAAAACCACAAGCATAAGACTCAAGAGATCTTAAGAACTCACAAGCAAAAAAAAAAAAGATACTCACACAATCAAGCAACCATTTTCCCTCTTCAAGGATTAAAATTTCAAATGCAATTTCAAATCCTGGTTTCCTTGTTTGATTCCATTTGCTCGGTTGGAAAACCAAGCTTAGAATGGTTGGAAGAGTGTGAGCTCTTAGTATTTATAGATTTTGTTATTCGTACTAATTGTGCTTTTCGTACGAATATATTGTATTCATATTAATAAAATCTATTCGTACGAATACCTATTTGTACAAATAAGGTTATTCATACAAATACATGTTTTTGATATGTCTAATTCATGAAAATATGTGACATGACAATGGATTTTGATGTTTTTAAAAAGCATGAATGTATTAATCATCCGTATTCCTCTAATTAATTGAATTCTGAATTCGATTTATTCCACGTAGGCAACAATGTATCTATTGGCGATTCAGCCACCAATCAATATAATCATCATTTTTTATGCACCTTGTCTATCCTGTGTGTACTGTTCTCTACAACATGTGTCCCCATGAGCCGATGTCTTTGTTGCATTTCTTTGAGCCAATGGAAGGCTATATTTTGGGTTAGCTCAATTGTTTCAAGGGTGCATGGGATATGTTTGTGCTACCAAAACATTATTATGCCCGTCCTGTCTCTTGATTTTAAGGATAAATGAGAAACCAAAAGTGCATACATATTGTGTTATGTGGTATTCTGCATTACACCCACACCACTGGTAGAGCCCACATGAGAAGCTATACATTTACAAAACCCCACAAGTGATCATGTAACGGTCAATGCTCACATTAAATATTTTTACAATCCCTTAATATTAAGGGCATTAACCGGGATTGGATTAAAAAATTTCCCAAAATGCGTAGGCAATCAACTCTGAACTTGGTTTTCGACACTCACAACCGAGGCACATATCTTAAAGTGTTGATTTGTATTTAGTAGGAATGCATTTTGTGATCGGCTTCAATTCTATAGCGGTCCGCACATACTTCCCCTCATTTAGCGTCTCTTAATATAACTTACTTAATGGGGTGGTCAGCGCCTTATTTTAAATCTAGCAATAAAGAGTTTATGAATTGGTCTTATGCACATTCTCAGAGTGGAAATACCATGTTTTGCAAGCCCATTCTAAACATGTGTTACGTGTCAACCTCTTAGGCATTCAATTCAACTTAACTATGTACTAGTACAACGCACCGTGGCAAATCTATGGCAAAGAAGGGGGGCAGTAACTCGACATTTCAATTGGGCTTCCATAGGAGAGAACACACGTCAATATTAGTTCTACCCTCAACTTATTGATAGTGTTGTTCAAGTAGCATGTGAAGATGGATAAAAACTTTGTAAAACCACTATTGCAAGCATTGAGTGACATATTAGAATCATAGGCTAGCATGTGGATTTTAAAGTGCAACCAATCTTAGAAAATCACGTGTAGAAATATCATTTACTCTCTCCTATAATTCCACACAAACCCTATGTGAGACAAACTCTAGAAATAAACCAAATATGCATGTGTGTACTATTTGTGAAATCTCCATGATAATTGATTAAAAATATGGCAAAGCAAGAAATGAATGTGCACATTGTAGTTTGAGGTAGCACTATCCACAATTCCATGAATTATCAGAGGCAACCATGGGCTACCCCTTTCCTCATCGACATGAGCTTTAATGGCGGCTACTACATCAACAAAGGCCTCTGCCTACTATTATGGGTCAACTTGTCAAAGCTTTTTCACAACAAGGAGGAGCCACAAACAAGAATGAAGTAGAAAGAAACAATGGAGAGAGAAGGATGTCGCATAGAAGTCGGACACATAATATTGCTCACAAAACTTGTATTACTTGGAGAAATGTCGATACAACATCAGAGAGACAAAGCTCAAGCTACAAGCCAACAAATACAACTGAAATTTCTTTGCTTAGATTGACAATACAAGGCAAAATAGGTTGGCTGACCACAGTCCAACAACCATCATGATATAGAGACAACAAGTGTAATTGATTCTAACAGTTACCATAAGGCATAACTGTCATTCTAATAGCCTTAGTACCACTATGGCACTACTACTGTGATTCTTCAGCTTCTACTATATTCGGATTATCATATTACATTAAGATGCCATGCTTGGTGTTGGGTTATCTCCTAACACCTACGCCTTATGTCTATAACACCTCCATATTCCACTTTTGCTAGAATCCTGAATCGTCTTTAGCGAACAAAAATTCACAACCTGCTGCATCCATAGTTCATGCAATTAGTCTCTTGCTAGAGAAATCCAAAACATAAATTGTGGAGCATGGTGTCAATGCCATGCCTTCACTCCTTAAAGAATTTGACGCTCTCCAAATCTACGCAATAGAGAAGTGTGAGCATGAATCGCCCAAACACAATGGATGGGTAGATACATTCTTGATTGTATTGATAGTTACCTTCATACCGCAACCCGATGGAAGCCATGGACACCACATGCATGATTGCTTGCAAAGAAGTTTGCAACTGACCTGATGATACATAGGTGCTAAAAAAGCATATTTCCATGCCTCAACATCCCATTCCACATTGGGAATTCAAGAAGGAACCAGAATTGTAGCACATATGCCCCGCTGCCACCTTGTGACTGCCACGTGAAAGTTCATTGATGGACACATTAGCTAAGGAAAGCATGGGAACAAAATATTAGGAAATTTGGGAATCTACCAAGTCCCATTTTTGTAAATCCCAAATTACCCAAATATAAATTTTCCCATATAAAAGATACAAAACATGAGGTGAAGTAGTAAATCAATCAACATAGTTTCAAAATGCACTTGTAAATTGAGCATATATAGTAGATTCTATCGAGAAATGAAGTTGACTTCCATTAGTATGTAAGGGAAAAACATACCACATGGCTAAATCAAATCTTACTTGGTCAAACTTCATGCATCAAGTGTCAGTGGATAAGTGTTATGATGTTTAGCAACATGTTTAAAGTAAAGTGAAGATTTTACTTCATTCCAAATCACTTAAGAATTGGATAGAGTGTCTTGTTAAAATTCGTGCTCAAAGTCAATTCAAATCTCACATCTTCACAATAAGAAATAGTTGAAGGAAGCTTTTCACTCATTAAAACTCATGACAAGTATAAAAATCAACTACAATTCATAATTTGAAATCTATTTCTCCACTTAAAAAATAGTAATTTGCAAATAGCTCCTCCCCTTCATTGATATCATGAGTTGTTTGTATAACGATGTTCCCATATGCAGCATCATTGAAAAATTTGCTAGAATAAAAATGTTCTAGGGTTGGTGAATACACAAACCATGATACATTCTCATTGTCCATACAATCCCTACAATTGTTAATGTAGCCTCCCACATTAACATCGTGTACATCACCAACAATGTACACTTGATTATCTTCACCCTTCCCTCCTGGATCCTCAATGATAATGTATTTTAGTGCTCATGCTTCAATTTTATTCTCCTGAACTGATAGGTTTAGTTAGCTCCAAAAGATTTTGCCTCAAGATCAAAACTTTGTGATATAATGCATAGATTGTCCTTGTGGGATGGCCTCATAAACAAAAGTTTTTGCCTCGAGGATAAATCTTTCAGGGGGACCTTCTCCTCAACTTAAAGGTTTGGTCAGCTCCCAAAGATTTTGCCTCAAGGTTAAAACGTTATGAGATGGCATCGAGGTTGTCCATATGGGACAGCCTCATGAACAAAAGGAGGTCACAACTTTTTGAGATGGTGTCCAGATTGTCCTTGTGGAATGGCCTCAAGATCAATAGTTCTGACCTTGAGGCCAAATATTTAAGGGGGAATTCTCCTCAACTAATAGGTTTAGTCAAGTCACAAATATTTTGTCTCAAGGTCAAAACTTTGCGATATGGTGTCCAAACTGTCCTTGTGGGCCTCACAAACAAAGGTTTTGACCTTGAGGCCAAATCTTTAAGGGGGACCTTCTCCTCAATTCATAGGTTTGATCAGGTCACAAAGATTTGGCCTTAAGGTCAAAACTTTGCGAGGTGTGTAGGTTGTCCTTGAGGGATGGCCTCATGAAGGAAATTTATGCTCTTGAGGCAAAATCTATGAGAAATAACTTCGCCTCAAAAGATAGGTTTGTATGGATCACAAACATTTGGCCTCAAGGACAAATCTTTGTGAGGGTCAAAGCATAAAAAGAATAATGATTTCTATAAAGAAAAATATACAAATATTGAGGAACTTTTATTTTTTCCCATAATTTTTTTAACAATACATTGGTCTTAAAATTTTACATGTTGCTCTAGATAAAAAATATAGAGCATCTAAAATTTGATACTTTGATAAATATCAAATAGGAAAACATTAATATTAAGACATAGAACATCTTGAAAATATCTAAATTTGAAAATAGAAAAAATAAATTTTTTGTGTGTGTGTGTGTGTGTGTACACACACACACATACATATTATATATAAGTGGATTAAGAAAGACACAAAAACATTTTTCATTTCTATTAAAAACATAAAACAATTATTGAGACTTGAATCATTAGAGCTTAATAATAAAGTAAAATATGCATTGATCTTAGAGTATCAAAATCTTCTTTAGATGAAAAGTAAAATTATTTTTCATAATCATAAAAAAAGAAAAATATAATAAAAACCACATAATGTCAAACATTATTAAAAATATAACTTAAGAAAATTAAATTTACGTTGATGCAAAAAATTAACAATTTTATTGACTAGAGAGAGCTAAAAAACAAAAACTGTAATAAAAAGTAACAAGTATGATAAAAACCACAAAATGTCAACCATTTAAAAAAAATAAGAAAATTATATTTACAATTTTCTTGATTCTAAGCTTAAAAATAAAAATTGTAACAAACTTAAACTTTTTTGGTAATATAAAAGAGGTAAAATTTTTAATATTTTTTGATAGAAACTACAACGTAATATAAAAAATAGTTCTTTAAAAAAAGTTCAAAAATAAAATTAGACAACAATATAAAAACATTGAATATCTAATATATGGAAAAATAAAAGTATAGATTGTTTATCAACTTTTGATGGTTTGAGTTTTATATATACATATACATACATACATACATACATATATATATATATATATATATGTACACACACACACACACACACACACAAATATAAAACAAATAATTTTAGATAATTATATAATAATTGAGGAATTAAATTTTCAAATAATCTTACATATAAATTAAAATTTAAAACATAAGATTTAAAATAGTAATGATCTTATATATATATATATATATATATAAAACGATAATTGAAAACATAGAATTTTAGATAAACATATAATAATTAAAATAAAAAAATACCAATGATCTTTTGGTGATTTCAATTAAGAATATAAAATTATGAATTCATTTGATAATTTAAAATAATTTTGAGAAAATCTAAATTTATATAAACTAAAATTTAAAACGTAAGGTTTAAAAAAATTGTATAATAACAGAAATATAAAAATACCAATGATCTTATATATATATACACACACACACACACACACACACACACACACACACACAAACATATATATACATATACATATACATATGATATATATATATTATATGTATATATATATATATAAAACTAAAATTAAAATCCTAGGATTTTTTATAAGTATATAATAATAAAAATATAAAAACACCAATGATCTTTGGGTGATTTCAATTAAACATATAAATTATGAATTCATTTGATAATTTCAAATAATTTTGAGAACATCTAAATTTATAAAAATACAAATTAAAATATAGATTTATAATCATTCATTTGATAATCTCAAAAATTTCTTGGAAGTACAAAAAATGAAACATCTAAAATCTAGCAATTTAAATTTTAAAAATTTGAAAATACGATTTTTTTCATGGGAGTAATAAAGTCTAGCTACATTGGCTCACTTGGCTCATTGGCTTGTATTTGAATTTCAAAAGGAATAAAATTATTAAAAGATAGAACTATCCCTTTTGAAACATGGTTGGAAACGTAGCTGTGAAGAGGGGACAAGCATTTTCCGAGCGAAATCTTTCGAGCATCCGAGCAAAGGAAAAAAAAAGCTTCCAACTATGCAAAAATATGATAAAAATGGAAAAGAAGAAAACATAGTTTCACTTAGAAATATGAAAAGTATTATAGGAATGCCTATTTTATACACGAATATTTATGTGAATCTTTGGGAATGGTGAGAACATAATGGGATGGCTTTTGAAAAAACCCACATGTAGAGTAGACTTCTCTATGAAAATTCCCTTATGATCCTTCTTACAACTTTTTACTTAATAGGGGGTGACATTGAAAAACCTCTCTCAACCTATCTTCATGAAAGGGTTTCTCCAAAGCAAACTCATTGAAGCAAGCCATCAAGGTAGTTTCGCCAGCAAAACCCCTTTGAACAAGGTCTTTCAAGGTAGTTTTGCTGGCGAAACTACCTTGGACAACACTTTTAAAAGTGACATAACTTTCACATCCAATGTCTAAATATAGTCATTCAGCCACTCAAATTGATCGGAAAACCCTATTTAAGCACATCTATGGGGTTATATTTTGGAAAACCTTGCATATATAGTATTAAATATTACATTTCAAATAAAGCATAACCCTCTTCCCTTGATGTCTCCATCTCTACATTCCTCCTCCACCCATGTACATACTCCTCTTTCCCCTCTCCCTCTCCCCTTGTGCCATAGTCTCCCTCTTCTTTCCCTCCCCTCTTAATCCCTTTTCCCCACCCATGTTAACGCTCCTCCCCTCACGTTCCCTATTCCTCTATGGCCCTCGAGCGTCGCCATACCTATCCTCTAGCCTCTTGTCTTGATTTCTTTTTTGGCTAATAGAAATGGTGTGGCTGGTAGGATCAAAATCTCTACGGCTAATGGTGTAAAATCTATTACTCCTACGATTGGGTGCAGCTCTGCGGCCTCTTTCGTGTGCAGTTCTCTACTTTTGCACCTCCAAACTGCATGTCTTCCTTGTCTCTATGGCTACAAAACCTCCTTGCTCTTGCACTTCCAATCTGTTTGCCTTCAGCGTGCGGTTCCTGTGCATCTTTTGGGTTCCTACGCATCTTTTGGTTGACCGTGCCTACAAAATCGCTCCTACGCATCTGCAAATCTATAACACCCACACGCCCCCTGGTTGCAACTGGCGCATTTGCATGTCATGGACAGATCGCAACTGATGTTTTGAGTTCATGCATCTTCTAGCACACCTGCACGCATCGCGGATAGATTGAGATAGTTTTTTGGGCTCCTGCATCTTCTAGTCGCACACAGTTTTTCTAGGCTTCTGCAAAACTGTAACAGATCCCGTGCCCCCCCTCTCTTCTCTTCTTCTTCTTCTTCTTCTCCTGTTTGCCTTTCTCTTCTCCTTCTCCTCTCCTCTCCTCTCTTTTTATTAAAGAGTGGTATTTGAACCCAAGACCTCCCCCTTCACAAAAGGAAGACTTATCATTGGGCCAGCAGATAAGAAGTGATGAAAATGTACTGATATTACTTATATATTGAAATCCCATGAACTGTAACTCTCTAACCGTGGGGAGTTTTCACATGCTGTAAAAAGCAAAAGTACTTCACTTCATGTGCTCTACTCATATCTCCTACTAGATCACAAATTCTGAACTTTTTCAAGTTCACTTCATGGATGCATGCCACACGAGGAGGGTAGATATTTATGTCACTTCTCGACGAGTTCAAGGATTTGGTGCCTGGTCCTCTCCACCTTACAGCTACCAATGGGCGAGATCTCTTTCTTGATCTGCATGTCGATCTTCAATGACTGATTGTACAGTGCATTGCTCAAGGAGACGACGGGTGGGATGATACACCATGGATGATTCAAGGTGAAGAACTAGTGATACGCTGGGAGGACTTTGATTTCAATTCTACTCATTGTGCGGTGATCGAGCTACTTGCTGCTTCGAAGGTAATTAAAAGGGTGTCCTTCTTTGAAGGGTGGGATGCTCCCCAAGATTGGGGGGAGATTTGGTGCATCTGCTTATTAATTCCTGTGGATAAGCTCGTCTTGAATGGTTTATTCTCAATCTCACTACAAAGGTTTCTAGGGCTCATCGGCTATGGTTAGTAATGTTTCGACCAAGGAATCCCTTTGTACCTAATCAACCCTTTGTGCCTCATTTTGAGCTTCAAGTTGTAATTCTTTTTGGTCTAAAGATAAACTATCAACAAAGGATTGCAAGTTTATTTGGTGTTGAACGTTTGGCTCAAGTATTGAAAAGGCACAAGAACATCACGTCAAGCAACTTGAGGTGCAAGGAGATTCTCAACCAGTGTGTGAACAAGTTAATGGAAGGTGGAAGGTGCAGAGCAAAGGCTTGGTTCCATGACATCAACAATGCAACCAATTTGAAGAGGTAAAAATTCAGCATATCCCTCGAGCTCAAAATTTAGTTGCTGATTTCTTGGCACGTGAAGCTTGTACTTTAATCACTCATGAAACAAGTGGAAGCACCATCTCAACAAAGCTGCAAGCCACGAATAAGGGTGATCATTTGTAAGGAATGCAAAGGTTGTGGTCATCATGAAACTAAGTGTTGTGCTCGTGTTGTGCATATTTGATACGAGCTTACCAACTTCTGAAGATCATCAAAAAGGTCCTCAAGGACATTGCTCAAAAGAAGGATGCCAGACCGCACACCCCTTGAAGAAATAGCATGGCGACTACAAGAACTGGAAGAAGCTGAAGGTGATGTGCAAGCCCTCCAACTGTTGACATTTGTCATGGCATTCTTGTTTGCCTTGATGAACAACCTCATGCAGCACCGCGTCTCTAACCCTCGCTTGTAAATATGGATGCAGTATCATGAGGATTGGTCCTTTCAAGATTGTTTATGAGCTATTCTATGCTAAAGATTCTTCCCATACAATATTTCACAATCCACCAGTCACACCCTACCCTGCCTATGTGTGCTTTGTGGATGTATCTTCACCTGATTTTCAGTTCAAGCTTCCTCTTTCTATTGTTTGTCAATAGATAAGCCTCATTCTGCCTCTCTCTTTTCCATTTTCCAAGCATGGTAGACATTCCTGTGTTCTGTGGATGGGTTGAAGAAAATCCAAGTGAGTATCTTGTGGCCTTCAAGTGCCATTGTGTTTCTCTCAACTTTCTTACTGAAGAAAGATGGCTGTTGGTTCTTCCCACATTTCTAGAGGGTTTTTGGCTCAAGTGTGGTATGAGAAGCCGAAGACGTTCGCCAAAGCTAGCCAAGGTTGACAACAGTGATGATTGAGTATTTCGACAAAGAAGAGGAGCCGAAGAATGTGTACTTACATGTGGCAAACTTGAAGCAGTCAGAAGGTGAGATGGCACATTGATTTGTGGATTGAGCGGCCGTGCTCCTAGACCGTTTAATTGCCACATAGGAGGACAATGTCGTATTTTGAGTTGGAATGACTCAGCATGTGTTGGGCTACCTTGTAGCAAGAGCAAGTGATGAATTTTGCCTCAAGCTTAAATGGGAGAATCCAAAAACTATGGTGCTAGCACATGAGATTGCTCAAAAGTTTGATAAAGTTCAATCTGACCCCGCTTCAAAGAAGATGATTGTTCCTCCACAACCCCCTCAATTCTTGCAACAACAACCTAGGGGGTCCAACTCAAGGGCATACCCCCACCCCTCATCAGGGATGTATCCACCGCCTCCACCTCAAATGTATGGTCCTCCCTTAGATGCTTACCCTCAACAAGGAGTATATCCTCAACCTACGCTTGGAAGATTTCCCCAGCCTTGCCCACAAGCCCCCCTCCTTCCTACTCCCCCGGCCCCTCCTGCTAAAGAACCCCGAGTCAATGACCTAGCCAAGGCCCTAAAGATCTTCGGCTTGAGATGGTGGGCATCAAAAATCAAGCCAATCGCCCTCCAAGAGAACGTGCCAATGTTGTGTGCTACGAGTGCCACCAGAAGGGTCATTATTGCACGGAATGTCCCAATACTCCAAGAGTTCATCTTCTAAGTGAATCAGGCACCAAGGATTCTGATGTAGAGATCCTTGACCTCGGGAAGAGAAGTTGTACCACCTCGAACCCCTCTCCAACAAGTCGCCCAAGGAAGAAGGTCTCCTTCTCTGAGCCCTCAGATGCTGAGATGGCAGACCCACCAACAGAGAAGCCTAAAAGATCTCGCAGAAGTAAGTGGTCACCTTTAGATTTCCCTATCGGTGTAGGGCAAGAAGACTATTCGGTCGTTCAGGACCTTGCTTATCGTTCTTTGAGCATCACGCTTTCTCAACTAATAGCATTAAGCCCTAAGGTGAGACATGAGTTGCAGCAAGGGCTATCAACAAGGAAGAGCAAGAAAAAGGGAAAGGTACGAGAGATTTCTTCTATCTCTGAAGAAGTTGATCGGCACCCGCATACAGTAGATGTCATCATAGATAATTGCTATGTCAAAAGTGTGTGTGTTGATGGGGGAGTTGCATGTAATATCATGGTGCCCCGTATCATGAAGAAGTTGAATTTGAAATGCACAAGCCGTTCCTCCACTCAAATCAAGGTAGCCGATGGTCGACGACTCGCCACCCTAGGAGACATCAAGGATTTGCCCATCACTGTCAATGGATTGACCACCACCGTCAATTTGTATGTAGTGGACATTGAAGATACAGGCAGGAGTTACCTTGCCATACTCGGGAGACCATGGTTGAGAAAGAGTGATGCAGTCAGCTATTGGAAGATAGGACACATGTCTTTTGGTGCTTCGAAGGAGAAGATCCCGGTGCAACCTGGTGCCACTGAATCAGAAAAAGAAGAGGAGTAAGACATTGATCCTCTCTTATCCTTAGTGTCTAAGTCAATGGAAGATTCAGACGAGGGGGAGGAGCTCTCAGAGGAAGAAGTTTACATGATGGAGGTGTCTCTGACCCCGCCACCCAAAGAAAAGGTAACAGCTAGTCAGCTTGAATCTATGCTTTCCCCAGACCTCACTCCAAGTGAGAAAGATGAGTTTCCAAAAATGTTCAAAGGTTTCCCTGACCTCTTTGTTGCAACTAGCTACCACCACCTTCGCCATGTGACTGCCATAGAACACAAGATAGAGCTAAAGCCTGATGCTAAGCCAGTGGCTCAGAAGTTTCGGAAATTAGGGCCCCTACAGACCGATGCTTTGTGCTCAGAGTTGCAAAAGCTTGTAGAAGCTGGGTTTATTGTTCCGGTTCACAATACTGAATGGGTTTCATCAGTGGTAGTCATCCCAAAGAAAAACAACAAGTGGCGAGTCTGCATCGACTATAAGAAACTCAATGCGGCCACCAAGAGGGATCATCATCCTCTGCCCTTTCAAGACCTCATTCTTGAGAAGGTAAGTGGTCATGAGATGTATACTTTCTGTGATGGTTACTCCAGGTTTTATCAAATTAGAATTGTTGAAGAAGATGTGCTTAAAACCACATTTGCCACACCTTGGGGGACGTTTGCATTCAAAGTAATGCCATTTGGCCTCACCAATTCCTGTATATTCTCAACACGTAAGGAGCACGTCATGAAGGTTAGGTTGGACTTGCAAATGGTATTCTCAACCCTGATAAATGCACCATTGGAGCCACTCAAGGGAGGATACTAGGACATATTGTCTCATCCAAGGGCGTCAAGCCTCCCCGAGAAGGTAGAAGCCATCCTCAAGCTCTCCCCGCCAACAACCAAATGTCAGGTATGCTCATTTGTCAATCTAGCAGGCTACTATCGCCACTTCATTGATCAATATGCTGCTTTGACACAACCCATGACTATGCTATTAAAAGATGGGGTTGATTTCTCTTGGGATGAGGATTGTGATCATGGGTTTGTACAAATCAAAGAGTGCTCTACTGGCTTCAGAACCCATTCTACGCAATCTTGATTGGTCAAAGACTTTCTATATCAATCCTGGGTTTGGTGAGCACACTCTGGCAGGTATTCCTCCAGCAAGGGGAGGATCGGTTCATGTATCCTATTCGATTTGCTTCTCGACAATTGCTCGAAACTGAATGACGCTGTTGAGAGTTGTGGTGCCATGAGCACATAATTAGAGGCTAAGGTATGTGCTAAGGAAAGAATCAAAGCAGCCACCCTAGGATGTGGACTACATGATGTGGAGATGTGGATCGAGGACATCCACAAGGAGAGATGTGGATGATAGGATCCCACAAGTGTTGACTATTCAAAGGGCTCTCTCGATATAAGAGGTCTGTCATGTATTGTTGAGTACACACACACATTTGTAATAGTTTGAGTATTGCCTACCGTGTATCTCTCTTATGGAGTTCCTTCTATGGTTTGATCCTCTATGAACTTTATGCTCATTGAATGATAGATTAGGCTAAATACGATCCGCACTTTGTCATGGTATCAGAGCATAGGTTTAGCTCTACTAGTTTAGCTCATAAGTAGTTCACTAGGATTGCTCTCGGTCCTAGATTAGTTTTAGAATGTAAGATTAATTTTAGATCTCGAGAGTTCTTAATTTAGATAGTTCAATTCATTGTGAGCTTGAATGTTCCTTGCTTAGAGAGAGAGAGAGAGAGAATCAATGGCGGCCTCTTGCTTTATTATCTCGGATACACTCTTTGTTGTTCACA
Organism: Dipteris shenzhenensis; assembly: GCF_047967505.1. NCBI lineage: Eukaryota > Viridiplantae > Streptophyta > Polypodiopsida > Gleicheniales > Dipteridaceae > Dipteris > Dipteris shenzhenensis. The sequence continues at coordinate 17,315,369 of NC_141614.1, read as the reverse complement.
TATTGTCGACCTTAAGGCTGCATTTAAATTACATGCCTTCCATGTCAGGAAAAACTTAGCGAGCTGAGGGAAGGAGTAATAGGAGCACTGAAGACAACTCTACATGCCATACCCTACACATCTGCATAAACCGAATTTCTACAGCAACTATGATAGCCTAAGCAACTCCAGAGCTTAAAAAATGAACGGCCCAACAAATCCTCCACCGCTGCTTGCTGCGACACCTTGAGCTTTGGCTCTAACAAAATCCATCGAGCTCGCATCAAGCTCCAATTTTGGCTTATTCCTCTACTGCAAAGGCCTCCAGTGCTCTTGTCGGCTGTCCACACTCAACAACTCCTATGCTTACATGTACCTACTATAGGCAAATAGGTAGGTCGAGGATATAGGTCTCATGCAAGGCTTCGGAACCGGTGTTTAGGTGTTTGAGCAGCTACAATGGGCACTTGAGGATGACACATTCATAACGGAACCAGCGACCATCTTCAAGAAGATTAATCAGGAATAGCTGCAGAGCCTCATGAGCCCCCATCGACTTGTAACACGTTTGTTGCAGAAGGATTGAGAACGTAGCCTTCCTGCATGTCAAAATTTCTATGCTAAGCCACAAACTCGCGTCGTAGACTCAAATCCGTGATCAAGCTCCCCGCAATAGTCCAGATTCTGTTCGAGCATCTTCTCGGCTACCTTGCACATGACATCTTGAAGCCGCAAGGCATCCCATCTCTGCAAATGCAACTCATACCTTGGAGCATACTGCAACCTGAGACGGAAAGGCAGGCCAGCTCGATTCCTGGAATCCATAGGCAACAAATCTGATGAAGGAAAAACCAATCCACCCTTGCCATAAACGAAACCGAAGCAAGCTGGTCTTGCCTTGCTACGAGCTTCCGACAATGGTGAACGCATGACCTCCAAGGGAATCAAAGTTGGTGACTCCAGAATCGAAGCTGGCAACATCGACTTGGGCGAAGATGACTCTACATCGAGGGAGGAAGGAAGGGGATGGAGGATATGGTGGAGGTGGTGGCGGAAAAGCAACCATCCACAAAGTCTCCTTCAAGGTTCTCTACGAAGAAGACACATGGCAAGATAATGTAGCTATGGTTAAATTTAACTCTAGCTTGGTCAATAGTTAAGTAAACCCAAGTCCAGTCAACTCAACCCACACTAAACCCTGGTTAGATTTACCTTCAGGGTTAGTTAAGTGCCACCTAAGCACAGCCTCTGCCGAGCACAATTTGTATTCTGCATATGAACTCCTATGCCACATCATCAAAGGCCATTTCTTGATGAAAACTTCGACAAGCCGTAACTTCCAATCCAGGAAGAATTTGGACATGCTCCAAAAAGAAAAAGTGATCATTTTTTCAAGCTCTACGCGCCTGTCAGATCAAAATCATTGTATGCAATTAGAGCAATTAGACACTGCCAATATTGAAACAAATCAATTGGTAAGACCTTTGCGACAAATGAAAAATCAAAGCATGAATGCACATATCATTATCATAAGCATGCCAAAAGCACAAGTGCATGAGATGACCATAGCATGAAGCATGGCATCCACACATAAAGCATTAAGGCACATGGTAGAACAAAGCATCATGCATCAAGCTACGTCAAGCAAAGAAGACAACGACATCGACATCGACAATATATATTGAGAAGCAAAACCTTGCCACCTTTAGCCCACACGTTTGTAAATCAAGCCTGACCACTTGAGAGTAGCTATAAAAGCACCCAGGGGAGGTATTGACATGTAACTCACATCTGACCACCTTGTAGTAGCCAAAAGATCATGGCACCAAGGGGAGGTGTTGAGAGTTGTGGTGCCATGAGCACATAATTAGAGGCTAAGGTATGTGCTAAGGAAAGAATCAAAGTAGCCACCCTAGGATGTGGACTACATGATGTGGAGATGTGGATCGAGGACATCCACAAGGAGAGATGTGGATGAGAGGATCCCACAAGTGTTGACTATTCAAAGGGCACTCTCTATATAAGAGGTCTGTCATGTATTGTTGAGTACACACACATTTGTAATAGTTTGAGTATTGCCTACCGTGTATCTCTCTTATGGAGTTCCTTCTATGGTTTGATCCTCCGTGATCTTTATGCTCATTGAATGATAGATTAGGCTAAATACGATTCGCACTTTGTTAGACACTACTCTGAGGTTCTGACAAGCATGCCTTGTATTTGGTCTTCTGCATTGAGAAATTTAAGCATTATGTGCCTGGAAAGTCCTTCATTATAATCTCTAGCAATGGTCTTGCAAAGCAGGTTCTTCAATCACCAAATCCCATGGGCCGGTTGGCCAAATGCTTGGCAGTTCTACAAGAATATGATTTTTCTTTCAAAATTGTAAAAGGGGGTTGTTCCAACTTGAAGAATGCTTTGATTGATTTAGAGGAGTGCCTCGATGTAACCCTTGTAGCAACCATAGAAGTTGGGGATCCATGGTATGGTGGTATCTACAGGTTTCTGACTGCTTTCTCCTTTCCTCCGAAAAGTACTAGCTATGAGAGAAAGAAGATCCGAAGAGATAGTAGGCGCTACACTCTCTTTGATGGGGTCTTGTACCGTCAAGGCATGGATGGGGTGCTAAGATGGGCCATTGATGCGGATTAAGTGCCTAAGGTATTGAAGCATTATCATGATGGATTTTGTGGAGGCCACTATGCCAGTGACTATACAGCTAAGAAGATTTTACATGCTGGATACCATTGGCCGACCTTGTTCAAGGATGTCACTTTGTAATGCAAAACCTGTGAACCATGCCAATTCTTTGGTAGGAAGGATTTTCGTCCTGGGCAACATCACCCAGTGATGTCCATCCATCCATTTCAGAAGTGGGGAATAGATTTTGTCGGGCCCTTGCCCATGACTACCTACAAAAAGAAGTATCTTTTGGTAGCCACTTAGTATGTCACTAAGTGGACTGAAGCTATCGCCCTCCCTGCTGCAAATGGTAAGGTAGTTTCAAATTTCATATTTGAACGTATCTGCACAAGGTTTGGGACACCCATGGAAATAGTATCTGATAATGGGAGTCCATTCTTAAATGAAGCAGTGGAGTTGCTCATGGATCGCATGGGTATTGATCATCACAATTCTAGCATCTATTATCCAGCATTCATGGGTCAAACGGAGTGCACACCAATGGCGTCCTTTGTAAAACCATGGGAAAAATGGTCACAGGGAACAGGAGCCAGTGGGATCAGAAGGTCACTGAAGCCGTGTGGGCTTATAACATCACTCATAAAACATCTATAGGTCACACTCCTTTTGAGTTGGTGTATGATATTGAGGCAGTGTTACCACTAGAGATAGAGATTCCGGCCTTGAGATTGGCATAAGAATAGAGGATGATAGAAGATGAACATGTAGAGGCCAGATTGGTACAACTTGAGAAGTTAGATGAAACCTGACGCCTTGCACTACACCAAATAGAGATCCAAAAGAATCGACAAAAGGCTCGCTTGGATGCTAAGATTTGCAAGGGATGGGAAAGACACTTTGCTGAGGGGGATGTTGTGCTATGCTTTGATAATAGATTGGACCACCAAATGGATAAGAAGTTTCTGCCACTGTGGACCGGTCCATACAAAGTCATAAAAGAACATAGCAATGGGTCTGTACAAGTTCAAGAGCTGCATGAGCCATATGGCAAGAAGGTGATCAACAAGCATTATCTTAAGCCCTTCTTTGTGCTGATGGTCCCAAGCATGAAAATGATGTGCATTCCCTGCCTGGGGGGGGGGAACTGTTATGGATAAATTTGACCAAAGTAAAAAGGCATAAATATGAGTGTGTGCTTGTATGTGTGGCAATAGTATAATAAAATATGGAGTGCATAGGGCTCAGGGTTGAGATGGTAGGGCATGACCATGTGCCACCCTTCCATGTAAGAGGACCCATAAGGTGTGTTGTACATAATCCATGGTAGTAATATTATAAAATGTTAAGGAGGCATGGCTCCTCCATGTGCCACCCCTCCACCTAGGCGGTCCCATGCCTGCATTTAGTGAGATATGGCCCAAAGTCCATGGGAGAAGTAATATAAAATAGGTGGATATGGATATTATATTGGGTTATTCCCTCCATATAGGATAGGTCCATGTGGGGGAGGTATAGAAGGTCCAAGAGTGCAAGTTAAATAATGGGGAAAGTAGGATGAGGTGGCAAGATTCCTTGTGCCAACCCTCCACTTGTCCTCGTAGATGTTTGAACGTATTATAAAATTGGGAAGAGACCAAGGGAGTATCATAGACTTGGGATATGGGAGTTGATATATTTAGAAAAATGTGGCCAAGCGTTATCGCACACAATTGAGAGTGCGTAACCGCCTAGCCCACATGGGAGACTCTTCCACACACACCATGCATGTGGGAGGATGCATTTATTGGGAGAGACCCTCTCTCTTGGCTATAAAAGGAGGGCGCTATTCCTTGATGGGACACGCTCATTCTTGTAAAGCCACCTAGCTAGTACTTTGATATTTCCCCCTCATCCTTCCTTTCAAATAAAACATGATCCTCTTCCCTTGATGTCTCCATCTCTACATTCCTCCTCCACCCATGTACATACTCCTCTTTCCCATCTCCCTCTCCCCTTGTGCCATAGTCTCCCTCTTCTTTCCCTCCCCTCTTAATCCCTTTTCCCCACCCATGTTAACGCTCCTCCCCTCACGTTCCCTATTCCTCTATGGCCCTCAAGCGTCTCCATACCTATCCTCTAGCCTCTCGTCTTGATTTCTTTTCCGGCTAATAATACATATACATATACGTATATATTTATACATATACATATACATATACATATACATAGATATATATACATATACATATACATATATATCTCTATATATATATGTATGTATGTATATATATATATATATATATATATATATATACATATACATATATATATGTGTGTGTGTGTGTGTTTATATATATATATATATATGTATGTATGTATGTATGTATGTATGTGTATATATATATATATATATGTATGGAACCTTACAATAGATATAGTTAAATATGTATACAATTTTTATGCATTTAATTTTATAGTTTTTAAATATTTTTAAGTTTGTACACTTTTCTAAAGACACACACACACACACATTATATATATATATATATATATATGAAGTTTAATTATACATGATTCCTTTTTCTTTAAATATGTAATAATTCAAATTGTAAGTTCTTATAGTTTCTGTTCACCCCCCATTTTTTTGTTATGAAGTTTTTTTCTTTACATTTCTCTAGTATTTGTTTTTTGGTTTTTGTGTATGTTGAGTTCTTTTAGTTTTTGGACATCTCTCATAAAGTTTTGACCTTGAGGCGAGACCTTTATGAGGTGACCAAAATGTTTTGTTAGGTAAAGGTGTCCCTCAAAGATTTGGCCTCAAGGTCTAAAGTTTTGTTCATGAAGCCATCCCACTAGCATTGTCTTGGCACCATATTTGTGTGTTGACCAAAATGTCTTTTGAGGAAAGGGTCCCCCTTAGAAGTTTTCCGTGATTTGTGCAAGTAGACTTCTCTCTAGACTATACTTGTGGGATGGGATGATGAGTAATAAATTTGACCTAAAGGTCAAATCTTTATGAGGTGATCAAAATTGTCTTCTAAGGAAAAGGTCCTCCTCAAAGATTTGGCCTCAAGGTCAAATCTTTTGTTCATGAACCCATCCCATAGGTACAGCTGAGACATCTTTATAAGGTGACAAAACAAATATTTCGAAGGAAAGGTCCCCCCTAATGATTTTCCCTCAAGTTCAAAAATTCTACATGTCTTAGTCATAAGGTCATCCCTCCATGGTATGTTTGTTTGCCCCTCACCAGCTTTCGACATTGTGGCCAAACTATCTCCCCCCAAAGTTTTGGCCAACACCCCTCACAAATGTTTTACCTTGAGGCCACATTTTTATGAGGTGACCAAACCTCTTTTCTAAGGAAAAGGTTTAGCTAAAAGCTTTGGCCTCAAGTTCAAATCTTTTATTTATGAGGCTATCCCATAAGTACAATCTTGACACCACTTTTATGACGTGACAAGACCTATCTTTTGAGAAAAGGGTCCCCCTCAAAGATTTGGACTCAAGGCAAACAATTTTGTTCATGACCCCATCCCATAAATACAACTGGGAGACCCTCTATATGAGGTGACAAATCATATTTTTTAAAGGAAGGTCCTCCCCTACTAATTTGGCCATTGCCATGTCTTGTTCAATCCCTCCATGATGTGCTTGGTCATTCCTTCAAGATAGTTATTGACACCCCTCACAAAAGTTTGACCTTGAGGCCAGATCTTGTGTGGGGTGACCAAACTTATCTTTCAAGGAGAAGGTCCTCCACAAAGATTTGGTTGCGAGGTCAAATATTTTATTTATGAGGCCATCCCACGAGTATAGTAAAGGCACCATCTTTATGAGGTGACAAAACCTATCTTTCAAGGAAAAAGTGGCCTCAAGGTGAAAACTTGTGTTCATGAGGACATCCCTAAATGAAGGAGTGGTCACCCCTCACCAAGTTTTGACATTGTATCCAAATCATTATTGGATAACCAAACCTGTCTTTTGAGGAAATGCCTCCTCAAAGATTTGGCCTAAAGATCAAAACTTTTATTCAAGATATCATCTCTCCAAAATAGGTTTAGATACCCCTCACACAATATTGACATCAAGGACAAATCTTCATTGGCTGACCTCAACTGTGTTTTGAGAAAAGTTCCCCCTCCAATATTGGATTTGAGAGTTAAAACTTATGTTCATGAGACCAAACCCTATGGGTAAAAACTTATGGTCATGAGGCCAATTCCAACACTCCCGTCAAGGTTTGGTTTTGTAAACATCTTTCCCAAATAAAGATTGAGAGAGAGAGAGAGAGAGAGAGAGAGAGAGAGAGAGAGAGAGAGAGTGTGTGTTTTATGGCCATGCCAAGTTGATTCACCAACTAGCAACTTTCCTACTTCTTAGGCATCATGGGTGTACAAATTTGCTCTTGAGAATTGATTGATTTAATGATTAACCACACGAAGTTGTGGTTGTGAGGATGGTACATGCAATGAACCCATCTGACACGTGCCATGGAAAAATGCTTAGTATTGGATGTTTATCTATGTTGGTGGAGAAATATCTCAATGTTAGTGCACTTTTGCCATTCCCGACAGATGATGCATGCAAATTTTGTGATGATGTTGGTAGTATTATAAAGTGGAACACTGAGAATGTGATGAGGGTATTTCTAATCCATGATGGAAGCAAAAATAATGCTTTTGAACTTGAAAATGATAAAGTTCACATTTCCAGTGTTGTTGGCAAAATCATACAGAGTGATGAGGTGCTTGAAGATATCTGATTGCATGGGTGTACATGATATTTGGAGAGACAGGAGAGTTAAGCTATTGTCAAAGGATAATACTCATTGCATCGGCACAAGGGTCATCTTGTTGGCTTACCCATATGAGGCTATTGATTTTGAATTGCTAGGAGAAAGTTGATGTGGGTGTGGTGGTGGATACGACATACAATGTCAATGCAATGAGAACTTCGAGTGGCGATCTAGATTGTGTCAATTTGGTGAGGAGGCATGACAAGAGACTTGTGTTGAGGATGGAAGACCATTGCTTGAGGGCAGGCATATGAAAGGCTCAACTATTGAAGCAATCCCATCGAATGGAACAGGGGGTCATATTGAGGATTTCATTTCAAGCCAGAATTCAATCTATGTCCAAAAGAGAACTTAGTGTACGGTAAATATGAATGCGAGGGTTCTTGCACAAAAGCCTTCTATGTTGCGGTTATCTATGTATGATGTTTTGCAAGTAGTTGAAATTGTTTGATGCAATAAAAAATGTTGCCAGATCACTTGTTAGGAAGACATAAGTGAGCTTCGCAAATATAGGGAAAATACTTTTGGAGCTTAAACTTGGAAGCATGCACTAACTATGTCTATGATGTATTGTACTCATCAAGTTGTGTCAATAGTGTAGATATAGTTTGACAAAGTGAATTCTACTACTTTAGGGGCAAGATGAGGCAGTTAGCACTAGTGATATAGATAATTGTAGTATAGGGATCTGTAAGGGCAATATATTGAGACATCTGAAATGATTGTTGAAATTTTGCCCATGGCACAAGAAATAGCTCAAACATCTAGGTCATGGAAATCTCGAAAGGTGCACTGATTCCAATTTGTAGGCATCTACATCCCACAAGTAAAAATAGATGCGGCACCATACCTTTATAAATTGTTAGTGGATAAATTTCCAAGTCTTGAAGCTAAATCTACGATTACTTTTGCAAGTTATATGAAGACAAAAGTGTCAATGACAATCCTTCGTATAATGTTTCCAGCATTAATTTAACGAGTAGCATGACCCGCCGTCTTTGACGAGTTATGCTCTACCAGGTCTTGAGGCGGGATCTAGAAATGCCTTTAATTTTTAAAAATAAAATTTGATTTTTTATTTGTAATTGTCATTGTTTCAATAAAAGTTTTAACACTAGTCTTGTAAAAAAAAGCCATTTTTGTGGCTATTTGACATGTTTGTATAAATTCTATTTATCTTTAACTATACACTTTCAAATAAAATCCTTCTTGGGATTTGTACCCAACACAAGTATGTAGTTGAAAAAAAATAGCAACAATAAAAGGTGTAAAAAACCTACTTCATTGAGATTGATTTTTGGACGCATTTTTGAAAAATAAGTGGTCGCTCTAAGTTTTTTGTTCATAACTTTCTCAAAGATTTTTTAAGCAAGCTTAAACTTTTTTGAAAAATATGTCTATATGTATAGGACACATACATGTGGACATCACAACCATTGGATAGAATCTGTCAACTATATTAGACCCTCAAAATCGGTGTGTTGTGACATGTTTTGGGCACTTTTTGAAAATTGAAAAAATTTTATGTGGACAAAATTGACTCAAAAACAATATCAAAATATTTCTTTATATTAGAAGATCACAATGATGTAACTATACGACACTTTTGAAAACACATGTGGAAGTTATCATGAAAAAAAAGAAATCCTACCTAAGCCACTTTTGTGGCCCAATTACAAGACTAGTGTCAAAGTTAGATATTGGTTAACCTGCATTGCATGCACAACTCTCTCTCTCTCTCTCTCTCTCTCTCTCTAAAAAACAAAAGGAAACTAAATGTGTGTTGTGAGTGGGTGTTGTGTGTATATGTTCATTTGGATGTGTACATATGCACCTATCTATATGTATGTGCATTTATGACTGTGTGTGTGTGCCTCATGCATACCTGTATTCTGTATGCATGTGCATTTGTATGTATATGCTTGTGTGTACATGTGTGTATGTGTGTGTGCCTCATGCCTATGTGTACATGTGTGTGGTGTATGTGCACTCACGTGTGCATGCGTGCGTGCGGGTGCGCACGTGCGAGAGTGTGTGTGAACATGCTAAGATGCTTAGCGTGCATGTGTATCAATGCAACACCCTCTACATATGTGTGTTGTGTATGCATGTCCATGTGTATATGCATGCTTGCACACGCGGGTGTATATGCATGTCTATACATACACATTTGTCACAATTGCATGAGTACGTCTATGTGAGGGGTGTATGTGTGTGCAATATTGAATGCATGTGTATATGTTTATGTGTCTGTGTCACGATGTGTACATGTGTGCATATTCACCTATGTGTGATATGTGCATGCTTGCACATGTGTATTGTTATGGATAAATTTGACCAAAGTAAAAAGGCATAAATATGTATGTGTGCTTGTATGTGTGGCAATAGTATAATAAAATATGGTGTGCATAGGGCCCAGGGTTGAGGTGGCAGGGCATGACCATGTGCCACCCTTCCACGTAAGAGGACCCATAAGGTGTGTTGTACATAATCCATGGTAGTAATAATATAAAATGATAAGGTGGCATGGGTCCTCCATGTGCCACCCCTCCACCTAGGCGGTCCCATGCCTACATTTAGTCAGGTATGACCCAAGGACCATGGGAGAAGTAATATAAAATAGGTGGAGATGGATATTATATTGGATTATTCACTCCATGTAGGATAGGCCCATGTGGGGGAGGTGTAGAAAGTCCAAGAGTGCAAGTTAAATAATGGGGAAAGTAGGATGAGGTGGCAAGATTCCTTGTGCCAACCCTCCACTTGTCCTCCTAGATGTTTGAACGTATTATAAAATTGGGAAGAGACCAAGGGAGTATCTTAGACTTGGGATATGGGGGTTGATATATGTGGAAAAATGAGGCCAATGGTTGTCGCACACATTTGAGAGTGCGTAACTGCCCAGCCCACATGAGAGACTCTTCCACACACACCATGCATGTGGGAGGATGAATTTATTGGGAGAGACCCCCTCTTTTGGCTATAAAAGGAGAGGGCTATTCCTTGATGGGACACGCTCATTCTTGTAAAGCCACCTAACTAGTACTTTGATATTTCCCCCCATCCTTCCTTTCAAAAATAAAGCATGACCCTCTTCCCTTGATGTCTCCATCTCTACATTCCTCTTCCCATCACGTACATGCTCTTCTTTCCCCTCTCCCTCTCCCCTTGTTCCATAGTCTCCCTCTTCATTCCCTCCCCTCTTAGTCCCTTTTCCCCACCCATGTTAATGCTTCTCCCCTCATGTTCCCTTTTCCTCCATGGCCCACGAGTGTCGCCATGCCTATCCTCAAGCCTCTTGTCTTGATTTCATTTCTAGTTAATAGAATTGGTGTGGCTGCTGGGATCGAAATCTCCACGTCTAGTGGCGTAAAATCTGTTACTCCTATGATTGGGTGTGGCTCTGCAGCCTCTTTCGTGTACGGTTCTCTGCTTCCGCACCCCCAATCTACGTACCTTCTCCGTCTCTGCAGTTGCAAAACTTCCCTGCTTCTGCACTTCGAGTCTGCATGTCTTCTGCTTGCAGTTCCCGCGCTTCTTCTAGGTTCCTGTGCACGCATTCGCGCATCTTCTAGGTGCACCTGTGCATCTCCTGGCCGCGACTGGCGCATTCGCGTATCACTGGGTTCATCTTCTAGTCGCGGTGTATTCACGCATCTTTTGATCGCCGACGACAGACTTTCCAGGCTTCTGCAAAATAGTAACTCACGCCCCCCTCTTCTCTTCTTCTTCTCTTCTCCTCTCCTCTCCTCTCTTTTTATTAAAGAGTGGGATTTGAACCCAAGACCTCCCCCTTCACAGAAGGAAGACTTACCATTGGGCCAGCAAATAGAAAGTGATCAAAACGTACTGATATTGCTTATATATTGAAATCCCATGAATTGTAACTCTCTAATGTGGGGAGTTTTCACATGCTGTAAAAAGAAAAAGTACTTCACTTCATGTGTTCTACTCATATCTCCTACTAGATCACAGATTCTAAACTTTTTCAAGTTCACTCCACAGATGCACGCCACATGAGGAGGGTGGATATTTATGTCACTTCTCGACGAGTTCAAGGATTTGGTGCTTGGTCCTCCGCACCTTACGGCTACCAATGGGCGAGATCTCTTCCTTGATCTTCATGTCGATCTTAACCAACTGATTGTACAATGCATTGCTCAAGGAGACGACTGATGGGATGATACACTGTGGATGATACAAGGTGAAGAACTAGTGATACGCTGGGAGGACTTTGATTTCAATTCTACTCATTATGGAGTGATCAAGCTATTTGCTGCATCGGAGGTAATTAAAAGGGTGACATTCATCGAAGGGTGGGATCCCAGGGGATTCACTCTTCATTAAAGGGGGACGTCACGTGCGTGCATGAACTTCAAGAAAACCCTCCATGTAGGATGATAAAACACCCCTATTTAAGCTTAAATAAGATACCACCAAAATTCTATTGTCTCCCCCTTTCCTTAAATCTACGTTCTTTCTCAAGAATTTAGATCACACAATAAGAAAATTTAGATTACTTTCCCTATGACTATTTAAAACCAAACTTGTTTGGACTAGTTACCCAAGGTAGCCTATACTATGTCCCCCCCTCTTAAATGTGGCATGGCCCCCCTAACTTAAATTCAATATTAAGAAAACATAAAAAGGACCCCCACCCCTAATGTATAAGCTTATGCCTCATTTCAAAAAACCCCCCTATTGTACACTCACGTGATATCATAAGTTTCCCCCTATGAATCCCCCGGGGGTGGGATGCTCCCCAAGCTTGGGGGGGATTTGGCACATCTACTTATTAATTCCTGTGGATAAGCTCGTCTTGAATGATTTCTTCTTGATCTCACTACAAAGGTTTCTAGGGCTTGGCTATGGTTGGTAATGTTTCAACCAAGGAATCCCTTTGTACCTAATCAACCCTTTGTGCCTCATTTTGAGCTTCAAGTTGTAATTCTTTTTTGTCTAAAGATAAACTATCAACAAAGGATTGCAAGTTTATGTCTTCCAATAGTTGACTGCATCACTCTTTCTCAGCCATGGTCTCCCGAATATGGTTGGGTAACTCCTGCCTGTATCTTCAATGTCCACTACATACAAATTGACGGTGGTGGTCAATCCATTGACCTTGATGGGCAAATCCTCGATGACTCCCAGGGTGGCGAGTCGTCGACCATCGGCTACCTTGATTCGAGTGGAGGAATGCCTTGTGCATTTCAAATTCAACTTCTTCATGATACAGGGCACCATGATATTACATGCAGCTCCCCCATCAACACACACACTTTTGACACGGTAGTTATCTATGATGACATCTACTATATGCGGGTGCCAATCAATTTCATCAGAGATAGAATAAATCTCTTGTACCTTTCCCTTTTTCTTGCTCTTCCTTGTTCACAGCCCTTGCTACAACTCACGTCTCACCTTAGGGCTTAATGCTATTAGTTGAGGAAGCGTGATGCTCAAAGAACGATGAGCAAGGTCCTGAACGACCGAATAGTCTTCTTGCCCTAAGCCAATAGGGAAATCCGAACTCTTGCGAGATCTTTTGGGCTTCTCTATCGGTGGGTCTGCCATCGCAGCATCTAAGGGCTCTGAGCAGAAGACCTTCTTCCTGGGGTGGCCTGGTCCACGGTCCGGACACATGTCTTTTGGTGCATCAAAGGAGAAGATCTCGGTGCAACCTAGTGCCGCTGAAAAAGAAGAGGAGCAAGACAGTGATACTCTCTCATCGTCAGTGTCTGAGTCAATGGAAGATTCATATTAGGGGGAGGAGTTCTCTGAGGAAGAAGTTTACATGATTGAGGTGTCTTTGACCCCGCCACCCACAGAAAAGATAACAGCTAGTCCTCAATACCTTGAATCTATGCTTTTCCCAGACCTCACTCCAAGTGAGAAAGATGAGTTCCTAGAAATGTTCAAAGGGTTCCCTGACCTCTTCGCAACTAGCTACCACCACCTTCGCCATGTGACTGCCATAGAACACAAGATAGAGCTAAACCCTGATGCTAAGCCAGTGGCTCAGAAGTTCTGTAGATTAGGGCCCCTACAGACCGATGCTTTGTGCTCAAAGTTGCAGAAGCTGGGTTTATTGTTCCAGTTCACAATATTGAATGGGTTTCGCCAGTGGTAGTCATCCCAAAGAAAAACAACAAGTGGCGGGTCTGCATCGACTATAAGAAACTCAATGCGGCCACCAAGAGGGATCATCATCCTCTGCCCTTTCAAGACCTCATTCTTGAGAAGGTAAGTGGTCATGAGATGTATACTTTCTATGATGGTTACTCCGGGTTTTAACAAATCAGAATTGCTGAAGAAGATGTGCTTAAAACCACATTTGCCACACCCTAGGGGATGTTTGCATTCAAAGTAATGCCCTTTGGCCTCACCAATGCTCCTGCTACCTTTCAAAGATTTATGCAACTGGTGTTTGCCCCATATTTGGGGGATTTCTTGGAGGTGCTTTTAGATGATTTCTGTATATTCTTAGCACGTAAGGAGCACATCATGAAGGCTAGGTTGGCCTTCCAAAGGGTCAATGGTGCAAATAGCAGTCTCAACCCTGATAAATACACCATTGGAGCCACTCAAGGAAGGTCACTGGGACATATTGTCTCATCCGAGGGCATCAAGCCTGAAGGTAGAAGCCATCCTTAGGCTCTCCCCGCCAACAACCAAACGTCAGGTATGCTCATTTGTCAATCTAGCAAGATACTATTGCCACTTCATTGATCAATATGCTGCTTTGCTGCGACCCATGACTATGCTATTAAAAGATGGGGTTGATTTCTCTTGGGATGAGGATTGTGATTATGGGTTTGCACAAATCAAGAATGCTCTGTCTTCAGAACCCATTCTATGCAATTTTGATTGGCCAAAAACTTTCTATATCAATCCTGGGTTTGGTGAGCACACTCTGGCGGGTATTCTTCTCCAGCAAGGGGAGGATCGGTTCATGTATCCTGTTTGATTTGCTTCTCGACAATTGCTCGAAACTAAACGATGCTACTCTGAGGCTGACAAGCATGCCTTGTCTTTGGTGTTCTGCATTGAGAAATTTAAGCATTATGTGGCTGGGAAGTCCTTCATTATAATCTCTAGCAATGGTCTTGCAAAGCAGGTACCACCAAATCCCATGGGCCGGTTGGCCAAATGGTTGGTAGTTCTACAAGAATATGTTTTTTCTTTCAAAATTGTAAAAGGGGGTTGTTCCAACTTGAAAAATGCTTTGATTGATTTGGAGGAGTGCCTCAATGTAACCCTTATAGCGGCCATAGAAGTTGGGGATCCATGGTATGGTGGTATCTACAGGTTTCTGACCGCTTTCTCCTTTCCTCCAGAAAGTACTAGCTATGAGAGAAAGAAGATCCGTAGAGATAGTAGGCGCTACACGCTCTTTGATGGGGTGTTGTACCGTCAAGGCATGGATGGGATACTAAGACGGGCCATTGATGCAGATGAAGTACCTAAGGTATTGAAGCATTATCATGATGGATTTTGTGGAGGCCACTATGCCGGTGACTATACAGCTAAGAAGATTTTACATGCTGGATACTATTGGCTGACCTTGTTCAAGGATGTCACTATGTATTGCAAAACCTATGAACCATGCCAATTCTTTGGTAGGAAGGACTTGCGTCCTGGGCAACATCAACCAGTGATGTCCATCCATCCCTTTCAGAAGTGGGGAATAGATTTTGTCGGGCCCTTGCCCATGACTGCCTGCAAAAAGAAGTATCTTTTGGTAGCCACTCAGTATGTCACTAAGTGGGCTGAAGCTATCGCCCTCCCCGCTGCAAATGGTAGGGCAGTTTCAAATTTCATATTTGAATGTATCTGCACAAGGTTTGGGATACCCATGGAAATAGTATCTGACCATGGGAGTTCATTATTAAATGAAGTAGTGGAGTTGCTCATGGACCACATGGGTATTGATCATCACACTTCTAGCATCTATTATCCAACATCCATGGGTCAAATGGAGCGGACCAATGGCCTCCTTTGTAAAACCATGGGAAAAATGGCCACAGGGAACAGGAGCCAGTGGGATCAGAAGGCCACTGAAGCCGTGTGGGCTTACAACATCACTCATAAAACGTCTACAAGTCACACTCCTTTTGAGTTGGTGTATGGTACTGAGGCAGTTTTACCACTTGAGATAGAGATTCCGGCCTTGATATTGGCACAAGAATAGAGGATGACAGTAGATGAACATGTAGAGGCCAGGTTGGTACAACTTGAGAAGTTAGATGAAACCTTATGCCTTGTGCTACATCAAACAGAGATCCAAAAGAATCGACAAAAGGTCCGCTTGGATGCTAAGATTTGCAAGGGATGGGAAAGACACTTTGCTGAGGGGGATGTGCTATGCTTTGATAATAGATTGGACCACCAAATGGATAAGAAGTTCCTTCCATTGTGGACCGGTCCATACAAAGTCATCAAGGAACGTAGCAATGGGTCTATACAAGTTCAGGAGCTGCATGAGCCATATGGCAAGAAGGTGATCAACAAGCGTTATCTCAAGCCCTTCTTTGTGCGTGATGGTCCTAGGCAGGAAAATGTTGTGCATTCCCTCCCTGGGGGGGGGGGAACTGTTATGGATAAATTTGACCAAAGTAAAAAGGCATAAATATGTGTGTGTGCTTGTATGTGTGGCAATAGTATAATAAAATATGGTGTGCATAGGGCCCAAGGTTGAGGTGGCAGGGCATGACCATGTGCCACCCTTCCACGTAAGAGGACCCATAAGGTGTGTTGTACATAATCCATGGTAGTAATAATATAAAATGATAGGGTGGCATGGGTCCTCCATGTGCCACCCCTCCACCTAGGCGGTGGTCCCACGCCTGCATTTAGTCAGGTATGACCCAAGGACCATGGGAGAAGTAATATAAAATAGGTGGAGATCGATATTATATTGGATTATTCCCTCCATGTAGGATAGGCCCATGTGGGGGAGGTGTAGAAAGTCCAAGAGTGCAAGTTAAATAATGGGGAAAGTAGGATGAGGTGGCAAGATTCCTTGTGCCAACCCTCCACTTGTCCTCCTAGATGTTTGAACGTATTATAAAATTGGGAAGAGACCAAGGGAGTATCTTAGACTTGGGATATGGGGGTTGATATATGTGGAAAAATGAGGCCAATGGTTGTCGCACACAATTGGGAGTGCGTAACCGCCCAGCCCACATGGGAGACTCTTCCACACACACCATGCATATGGGAGTATGAATTTATTGGGAGAGACGTCCTCTTTTGGCTATAAAAGGAGGGGGCTATTCCTTGATGGGACACGCTCATTCTTGTAAAGCCACCTAGCTAGTACTTTGATATTTCCCCCCATCCTTCCTTTCAAATAAAGCATGACCCTCCTCCCTTGATGTCTCCATCTCTACATTCCTCTCCCCTTGTGTCATAGTCTCCCTCTTCATTCCCTCCCCTCTTAGTCCCTTTTCCCCACCCATGTTAATGCTTCTCCCCTCACATTCCCTTTTCCTCCATGGCCCACAAGCGTCGCCATGCCTATCCTCTAGCGTCTTGTCCTGATTTCATTTCTAGTTAATAGTATGTCTATGTGCAAAGTGTGACAATGTATGTGTGTGCAATGCTTGTGCATTTACGCATGTGCATGTGCATGTGTGGGCACGTGCACACGCCTGCACATATGCTTTCAAGGTGTGTATGTGTGAGTGTGTGCTTGTAGCATGTTTGTATGTACATCATTCTACACCCCCCTACATATGTGTGTGTTCTATACCCATGTGCACATGTGTGTGTATACACGTGTATGTGTGTATTCAATGGGATTCCTTCTACCTCAAGCATTGTCAAGGTGGATTTATGCATGATGTTGGATAGATCTTGAAGGCTAAATTTATCATACAAATACACACCAATGATGAAAGGATTAGGTTAGAATTTTTTGTGCAATACCTACCAATGGGCCTAAAAACACTTGTAAATAACTACATATTCATTTCTATGGTTTCAACCATTGTGCATGCTTCTCAACTTTTCCCAAAGTTGGTTGTTAATTGGTACTTGAATAACCTTCAAGCAAAAAAAAGACACTCAATCGACCAATGATAATTTGATATGTGGCCGCAAGCCTTTATTCTGGCTATTGTTGGTAGCATTGAAAAGAAATAAGTTTTCCAGGCAAGTAATTTTAATGGATTCACATCGTGGAATGTGATTGGATGGTTTTCATGCCAAAGATGAAAAGCAAGGCGATTGAGCTAAAGAAAGGCTAACTTAACTTTGGAAGATTTATGAAAGTATGACTCAAAAGATCATTGTGGTGGATGTTTGCATCCACCAAATGTAAAGACCTCTCTCTCTCTCTCTCTCTAGTATGGTGGGCTAGCACCTTCTCTTTAGTACTATGCTAAAAAATTAATGGTAGAAAGATAATAAAAGTGTGAGTTAGCTAGCATTTGAGACCTACATGGAGAGAGATTTTGGACAAATGGTTCTCATGAGGAGAGGTGTTTTGCAACTTAGGTTGCCCTATGGGAGTGTTGCGTTCATGCATAGGTTTGATTGAGTTATCCATAAAATCATTTAAAAATGGTAAAATAAAGATTGACTTGAATTACAATATATGTCATGTCAATATATCTTTTGCTCACATGTGCTTGCAAAGGTTGAGTAAGTCCATCTAGATTTCATGTCAATCTATCTCTTTGCTAGAACATGTGTTTGCTTAAGGTTGAATAGATCATTCCAAATTTCATATGGGGTAAGTAATGGCATGTTGTGCACTGGTCAACTCTCACCAAAATTTCAAGGTTAGTGGTTGAAAGCTCTCAAAATTAAATTAGACGTCATGCTCAAAGTGGATTAATTGGTTGAGCCTATACTCATCCTAGGTTATACTACTACTACAATTTTAGTTAACTAACCTTGGTGCTACATACCTCAAATATTGAGGCAAGTTTTCCAAGGGGGGAGCCGAATCTCTAAAGTTGAGGTGGCTAATCAATGGTTTGCTTTGTGGACATCAGTTCTCGCCAAATTTTGTGGGTAGGGGGTCATCCCCTTAAAGGATTCTCACAATATATGCTCCTTTTATATCCAAGTCAAAGGATTCATGCCAAATATATTACATTTCCCAAGAAGCTATCGATAAGGATGAACCAATGATTGGATAAGTCCACTTGCCACAATTTTTTCTTAAATTTAAAGAAGGAAGTCGGCCTCTCATTCACACTATAAAGCTACATAAGTGAACATTATTCTCTAGAGTGCGTTACGTACTATGCAATAGGCAGCTTCATGCAGGTGTTTCTGGAGGGCACATTGACATTCTTTTCCTTCAGGAACACAAATTGGATGCTAAAGTTTGTGCAAAGTCCGGCAAGATGCTTTCATGTCACACTTTTTGGTCATCGACTTTGGGCACAAGGGGACGTACTTGTATTTCAGTGGCAGATGATATTCTTGCCCTTGTGATGGGACATTGTAGTATTCCTCCCTCTAGAGTGCAATGGATTTTGTTACTCGTTGGGGGCCAGAAGATTGGATTCCTGAATGTTTATGCACCTAACATTAGAGGTGATTGTGTCCTTTGGAAGGAACTCCTTTCCTGGGAATTACACATTCAGAAGAGGTATAGGGGGTACCTAAAATCCATTTGGTTGAACACACGTGATATATGAGTTTTTCAGATAGTGGACCCCTTGGGAGTTTAGGGAACTAACATTGGTTTCACTTGGATTTAGAGGGGTGTTTCTATCAGATATTTGAGTTGCCAAGTGGGATTGGGTATCACCTCCGCTCAACAGTTTGCACCTATGCTTGAAAGTATCAGAAGAAAGATGATTTTTTGGAGCAAAGCCAAGCTTGACCTTGCTTCTAGAGTGGTTGTTGTCAACCAGGTTTTATTGGCCATATCTTGGTTTGTTTGCTCATGCTGGTGCCGCTCAAAGGGTTGTATCACTCAGCTCAAAAGGCCAATCATGAATTTCTTATGGAGTGGGCTAGATGGTACAGAAGATGTAGAGCCTGGGTGGCTTGGGATACTTCAATTCTTCCCACCTAGGAAGGGGACCTAAATATCATTGACCCTGATTTGCAGTGCGCAACATTGTTATGTAAGGTGGTGATAAGAGGACTTATGCCATGGAAAGATTTCTTTATCAGGAGCATACAATCTTATTCCCCCTAGAGCCGTGGAAAGATTTCTTTATCAAGAGCATACAGTCTTGTTCCCCCTCTTCAGGAGGTGTGTGGAGGGATAATACCAATTGGATTTTTTCTTCGGCCCAACTCTGGAAACCATCTTCCCCTCTTATGGTTGCCATCCTGCAGGCTTGGGCTAGCTTCAAGAGTTCTCTTCACAAGCCTATCCCCCCTTCTTTCAGGGAGGAGTTTGAGTGGCAGCCTATCATGTGGAATGATAGTATTCTTGATGAGCTTGGTAGACCTCTTGGCAGTTCACTCTATATGTAGTGGTCTGGGTGGGAGAGAGGCCATGCTTCCACATTGGGGTCTTGGATGGCTTTTTTATTGCTTCCAAAAGAGTGCCCGCATCAAGTTATCAGCCACCTCAGAGGGAGTGCTAGGAGGATTCAATAGATTGAGGCAGCTATTCCAAGGTAGTGGTTGAATATAGATGCCTTGCCTCCTTATTCTCACCCTTGAATGGGAGCCTTTACAGGTACAGGTGTTCCTTTGCAAGTTATTGCTGCTTCTTCACGTGGGGATTCCTTGGTGTTTAATGTGCATTCTGGTGGCAGATTGCTTAAATCTTCAGAAGATGCACTTTTAGAAGTTCCCTTTCAACCGGTCAGGATTGTAGGCCTTATTGAGCATGGTTTACGTTTAGAGTGGTACCTGGACCATGACCCCCTTCTCATTGCCTTGGGTTCTTGGAGAATTTGGCTTTATGGGGGTGCACCCATAAAAGTTTTGCAGTGGGATCCAACTTTTAATCAAATTCAAACCGATGGTTTGGATAATCATGCAAACTCAATGGCTGATGTCGAAACAATCATGTAATCAATTTTGATCAATCAAAATCCGAGCTGCCAATTGGTCCCTACATGCCACCACAGTGACGGGCAATTTACTGCACTCTACTTAATCGCATGCAAGCCCGGTGGTAGTCGTCATATCATCATGATCCACCTTCCATCAAATCAATCAAAATCCAGATTACTAATTAATTTCACATGCTCATCAACAGCAATAGAAGAATTGAGCAATCCTCTAATCTCTTTCTCAATTGCAATCTCCAAGAAGGTACTGAGTAACTTGAAGAATTGCATGGATGGCAAATTCAAATTGTCACCTAAGTCCAAAAAATGCCGCAACATCGTATGCGTCCCCTAATTTTTTTAATATCAGAATTTTGAACATGAAATTGTATCTTAAAGTAATGCAAATGATGCTACAGCAGTTTAGAAATTTGACCATAAATTGATTGTAAATTGATTTATATGTAGGTAATCACTACCTTCACACCATTCTTATACATTTCTTGCACATTTCTATATTTTAAATTGGAAATACTTCTTTTATTGTATATTTTAGAGCTTTAACATACAAAATTTCCTTCAAATGTGCCTATGCATAATCACTGCAATCCCCATGTCTTATAGGCCGTGGATCACAGCCATAAACTAAGTGCTTTTTCATGTAAAAGCAAAGCCATACCTACATGTAGGCCGATTACCCATTGATTAGCTCTCTCGTTTTATGCCACCTCCATTCTTAGCTTAAAACATGCTTTCCAACACTATATTAGGGAATTCGGGAAATTTCAAATAGTTTGGGAATTCCCAATATGGTTAGGATTTGGCCACATGGTAAAATTTGGAGCCATTACTTGAAACTAGAAGCCATCCTAAACATCATATTAGGGAATCCTTCCAAGTCCCACTTTCAAATAAGGGTTCAAGTTTTGGCCACATGGTCAAATCTTAACCCCTTACTTGCAAGTGGGACTTGGGAGACTCCCAAATTCTCCAATATAGTGTTTTCCTACCCTTCATTCTTTATGCGACTTCTTTTATGGCATACACTTAGCAAGTGTCCATGGCGTTATGCATTCATACCTGGACCATCCATTGATTTTTGTACTACCAACCCCACATCCAAGGTCAAATGGACACTGAGCATCCTTGATTGACAGAGAACCAGCTCTCATCATGTCTTGCAACCGGTTCTTATCAAAACTTTATTATCAAAAGATGAAATGATTATATAGCCAAAAACCAAATGGTCATAGAGTGTTGCCATGTAGCCACTATTTCCTAGCCCATCCGCACTACCTACTAGGTGCCTAGCTGTGCTATTGCCCACCCCCTACTAGTGCTACTATATGCAATATATCCAAGATTTACATCATGTACAAAAACTTTAGGCCTTTTCATAATGAGCCCATCATATTTTTCCCTCCCCAAAACTGCTAGGACATTCATGTCCAGCAGCCCAACACAAAAATGCTGCAAGTTCATAAATTTCTTCATGCACCTCCATAGATGCTTCCTCCACTCGGTCTTCTACTGCATCTTGTACCACAGTCATAAGCCGAGCTGTATACTTCTTCAAACAAAACCCATTCACTCTCAATCTGTGTACTTTGCCATCCAAGTCTGCTAACCGGTATGTGCCATTAGCAAACTTCCGAACAATCATAAAAGGACCCTACCATCTAGTCTGAAACTTGGTCTGAAAAGTAATATCCAACCGATGATCATATGGAGCACCAAATCCCCTTCTTTGATATTCTTGCCCTTCACCTTCGCATTAGCAATTGCTTGATGTTTCTCCAGCACTTGAAGATAATGCTAACGTGCCTGCAAACGGTCCAATTGAAGCTCCTGCAAATACAAAAGCCTCTCCTACAACATATCATCAGTCTCATCCATCTACTTCATTAGAATCTTGACTGCCGGAATCTCCACTTCTATTGGCAACAACGCCTCTTTCCCAAACACTAAATGAAAAGGGGAGAACTTGGTTCCTGTCTTCTGCAAATACAAAAGCCTCTGCTACAACATATCATCAGTCTCATCCATCTGCTTCATAAGAATCTTGACCGCCGGAATCTCCACTTCTATTGGCAACTACGCCTCTTTCCAAAACACTAAATGAAAAGGGTAGAACTTGGTTCCTGTCTTCACAGCTACTCCTGGCAACTGTAAGTCCCAAGTAGTGCCATAACCGTACATAGCCTTGGTTATCATGCGAACAAGCTCACCATTGAAATGTTTATTGATACCATTACACTGCGGATCGTATGCTTGATCCCCAACTTCTCACACAAATAAGCAATGAGTTTGCTCCTAAAACCTGGCCCATTATCAGACGACAACTCTAGAGGAACACCAAATTTACTTCAAACTTTTTCATACACAAACTTTGCCACTTCTTTTTCATTTTACATGCCTCACTACACGAGCTTCTGTCCATTTTGAAAGATAATCAACAGTTGTGAATATATAACACTTCCCCCTTCCTGTCATAGGCAAAGGCCCTATAGCGCATTCCTCAGCAGTGGAGACAGATGCTTACAGAGCCATATGAAGATTTGCAACCTTACTTCACTTGGTCCAGGTGTTTCAGTGGCACTTGTACTGGAGTGAGATTGGGACCTGCACCTTTCATCTATTACTCTACGGATGCATCTCATAGAATCATTCCTTCGTAGCCGATGTCTTCATCTGACCTTCACTGGCAGAGGATGAGGGTTGTGAGTTGCTTGGGGAAGCTTTGGTCACTTGATCCTCCTCAATTGACTGTTTTGGAGGAGCCTAGATGGAGACTGTGGATTTTTCAAGGGAGACCTTTGGCAGAGCTTGATTGGGATCCGAGTGAGTGGTCTTGGCCAACTCCTACTTCAGATTCTTCTATGCCATTCTTCCAGTACTCTATGAAGATTGGTTACAAGATCCAGCAGCGAGCCCGTCATCATTCACCTTCAGTTGTTCTTCACTGGCGCTCATAGGGGATCACAGAGCAGCTCATGGCGAGTTATTGGACCCACTTCTGGGGGATTACTAGAGCCACAAAAGTTCCATACTTTCTATGGCTCGCTATTCACAAGGGTATTCCAGTGGGTTCCTGGTTGCAGCGGATGGGTGGTCCTTCGTTATGTATGAGATGTCAGCTTGCGAAGGAATCCAGCAAGCACTGTTTGTGGAGTTGTCACTCAGCCAGGGTGGTTTGGATCGAGATTTTCAGACTTTTCTCCTATATTACTTCTGAGTCCTTCTTGATGACTTGGGGAGCAGCTTTATGGGGCAGAGGGTTTGGTGTGTTTGCTATATATGAGTCAGAGGCAGGTGATCACGCTTTTTTCATTCAGTCTCGGCAGAGACGCGGTTCCTCGCATGGAGAACACCTCCCTTGTAGTGAGTAAGTCGAAACATCGAGTGACTGCATTCGAGCGAGACAAAGTTTGAGCAAAAATTTTGAGGAAATTTGTTCAAAACCCTAGTTCGAGTTGATTTTTATGACATGCCATGATTGCATTAATGAAGTGGAATTTATTGAGAGTTTAAATGGGGAATATCATGGCAAGCCATCCATTATCTCCCAAGGAGGTTGTGGCTATGGCCAAACCATACTTCACATGGTCCTCAAAGCGAATGTTCCAATGAGGCAATGTAGTGAACTTCTGTCCTGTGCGAAAGTCATGCCCATTTAACTTCTGCCCCTTTTTCTTGTATTCCAAGCAAGGGTTACATGCTGGCAAGAAGAAGTCATGTACTCTATTATACATCTCATTCCTTCTACCTTGTGCAAAGTCCTCACCCATCAAAATGTAGTCTCCTATGGCGATAGTGGTGGACAGTAGATGTATGGAGTGACAACTTTGACTACCTTTTTTCCTGTTTACAAAAAAATTTTATTGATGCACATGAGGGAGAAATTCATTGTTACTCTCCATCTTCCGTGCATCTAATTCAAATCTTGAAACACAAATGTGGGATTGAAATATTAATGTCCACCCTATCATGAACATCCACTGGAGGGTCCTTTGGTGGCAGAGATGGTGTCCTCTCCACATACTTAACTGCCAAGGAATAGAAGGAACACATATCAAATCTTTTTTATTAGAATCATTTGGCCTCTACAACGTTTTGGTTGTTCTGGACTGATGCAAAGTTCTCTTGACCAGGTCATGTATGCTTTGATAAAATTTGAAGATGGAGAGGAATGAGACACGTTGCAATTTGCAATAATACAATGCCAATATGGAGAAAACAATAATACTTTATTCAATAGAAAAGAGTGGCAATGACTACCACGTACAAATGATGGGCTAATCCCCAAACCTAAAACTAACACCAAGAAGCTCAATAAGCTTTGATATGTCAATTCATACAATAGAAAGAGTGTTGACACCACTCAACACCAATGCTACACTCTCAAACACTACACTACGATGTGTGTGTGTCTCCCTCTCCAACTATGTGCAGGACTGTAGAATGCTCACATAGGAGAATTGATGTATAGTAGTATGGATCCGCATGACTTGTGCTCGATTCCTATCCCAGCTCAGGATTCGCTTCCTACTTCTCAGGCAGGTTTGGCTTGGGAAGTCATTTCTGGTGTCACTCTTTGGCGGATATGGTGCTCCAGATGTGCTCATGTTTTGGGAGGTCGACCCTACACAAAGGTCGATATATTCATTCGTAGTCAGTGGGAGAGTTGTATCGGGTCCTCTAGTGCCGCTCGTGAGAGATTGATCTTTTTTTTTTTCATGAGGATATGAGATTGTTCGTTGTTTTTCATTTGACACCATTGGGCATGTCGTGGCATTATAGACCACCTCCATGGCTTTTCTGTCACATTGTTGAGGCTAGGGAGAGAGTTCTTACTCTCCCTGTTTTGAATGGAATATATTACTACTTCTTTGTAAAAAAAAGGCCCTATAGCATCAATCCCCCACTGTTCAAAGACATCAAAAGACAAACACATTTCTCAACTCTGGCTTAAGTATTCTTCTTCCCATTCTTTGACAATATAAGCAAGACTTGCACCAATGTACTACATCTCTCTGAATACTTTGCCATACTCCATAGCTCCTCTCCATTGTAGCCTTCACCCCGCTTGCATAGTACACTAGCCTCATGTACATACTACTGATACTTGCAAACGTTTCTTTGGGAAAAATACCATGTTTTAGTTGAGCCGTGTGACCCCTCCGCGCTATGGAGTCCAGAGGAGGATGGGGAATCCTGTAGGCTCCGGGAGGGCTCGAGAAGCATGGGAATCGGAGCTATATTTAGGGAGATATGGCATTTCTTTTCAAGTGTGTGAGATGGTCTTGTTTTTTTTTAGAAAGTGTTTTTCAGGGTGAGGGGTATGACGTGGACCTTGGACCAGGTCAACCATGTAATTTCTGGAAGGGGCTTGAGAGATAGAAAGAAAGAAAATGCATCTTGTATGGGGGGATACGCATGAATGGAAAGAGGAAACAGGCTGAAATGTTTGTGAAAAAGATCGTTGTCAATTCCCTTTTCCTCCTTCACCCCTGTCTAGATCCCGTGCATCAGCAATCTTAAAGCACATAAAAATGAATTCGCAGCTTTCACATGGTGGAGACGCCGGGTACGCTTGAGGTCACAGAGGAAGAGGTGATGGGTGGCTCGTGGAATGATTAATAGGAACGAACCCTAGCACGTGGTGATGCAATTATGGAACTAGCCACAAAATTTGTGAATGGACAGAGTCGCACGGGGCCCGTTTGCAACCTATGGTTGTACTGATCGAGGCGATGAAGATGGAGGGGGTGTTTTGACGAGGAGGATTCTAGGAGTCGGATGTGGTAGCAAATTGGGGTCGTTGGGGTAAAGCAAGTTCCTATGCGCAAGAGCCAATTGTTGTATGCTGTTGAGCACGAAGCGGGTTTCTGTGGCTAATTCTCTGCGTGTGCCTTTACGCTCAATGATGAACATCACATGCCTTTACAACTGTTGCCGCCCTTATCCAGTTTGACGATGGTGCGCGTTTGGGAGTTTGGCGCAGAACTACAATTGGTTTGTGCGGAAACGGAACCCCCCCGTGGTGTTTAATGAATAGACCATGTGTATTTTGCGTGGCTTACAATTTTTGAAAAGATTTTGTTGCTGGAGAGAAGGGAATCGAACGGTTATGGCGACGTGAGCCTCCCCGTTACAGATGCTTGTCTTGTCAGGTGGGAGATTTGTGGAGGAAAAGAAAGTTGGATGGGGGATTCATGGGAGAAATGGTTTTTGGGAGACTTGTGGATGAATCAAAGGATATGCCCTATGAGAGGCTCGTGGATTGTTGATGGAAGTTGGATGGGTTTTTGTGTGGATGTTCTATGGGAATTAAGTGGGAAGATGGAAGATCTACCATGTCAGATGCTTGTTTGTTTATTATTTTTAAGGAGCCAGTTTAAGGGGGTTGACTATCAGCTTTGAACATCGTGAAGCCTCAATCTTATGCTCTGTGGGGTGGACTGTTGACAGAGCCAGTCAAGAGTTGAAGGTGATAACAGGGTTGACCACGAGATCATTACAAATTGGACTATTGACTATTGGTACGCATGTGGATGTGCATGTTTGACTTGAAGCATTGAGCGATTTGGAAGAAGTATCTTATGTAAAGGAGTGCATAAGGGTGTGAAGAAAATGCGGTGCTACTACTGTAAGTGATGAAGGGTACAATTCGAGTGGTTTACAAGCTTTTCTTTGCCACCGGGCATGCATACACCGTGTACCACTCACTGCCACCCACACTCTTTCCGGCTTATTTAGCTTTCTTTGTGAGTTCTTCAGAGGTGTTTGAATTTGAGGTCCCTGTGGCTATTGTGTTTGAGCATGCTGAATCTGGAACTGTGCTTTTCAGAGCAATGTTTGAAGGCTAAATTGTTGGTCAAAGTGGGCATACAGTTGACCGTTTGACCTTGTTTAGCACACAGGAAGAGTAATTTTGACCCTTGTATTAAGTGTCTCAGAGAAAGCTTTTACTGTGGGTCAGAAAGTGAAGGTGTTGACAGTATGCTGGACAATTATTACTGACAGTTGATTGTCATATATCAAGCCATGGGGAATCTTAAGTTTGCAAGTACAGTTGACTATTGATAGGGTACAGCCTATTAGTACAATCAGTTTGACCAAGAATTGCAGGAGTTTGAGAAGGGTTATTGATGCATGTTGCAGCTTGAGGTTACTAACTGAGTATCTGGGAACTGCCTCAGGAGAAGAGTTTATTGAAAACCTCTGTCAGGTGCTCGTGAAGCCTCAGTGAAAAGGGCCACGTGTGTTGGTAGGGGACTGCACTTTCCCCTTGGTTTTTTTGTTGTCTTGCAAGTGTCCTCTTACTGTGACATCATGGTGGAGGTCCCAATCTTTCTAGGCAGAGATAGGGAAGATGTTGAGGCATATTTGAGGAACTTCGTGAGGGCTAGCCGCATGTCAGGATGGCCAGATAGGATGTGGGCTTAGTACCTTCCTGATTTTTTGGAGGGGATGGCATTGGCCTGGCACTGAACATTGCCGGATGCAGTAAAGGATGATTGGGGGGCTGTCACAGAAGCCTTGAAGAGACAGTTTGGGGTGGAAGAATCTCCGCATACCTTGTTGGTTCAAGTAGACCAATTAGGCCAGTTGGAGGGAGAATCAGTTAAAAGTTTCGAGGTACGCTTTGAATCAGTGTGGGGCAAATACGAGGCAGCTGTTGCAAGGGCCACAGTCGCAGAGGCGGGGGGAGGCCATGCACTGGCCGAAGGTGAGCTCGGGAGGCCACCTGTGTTGGTGCCCACCGTAGGATTGGAGCACTTGAAGCTAAACCGGTTCTTGGCGGGCTTGGAACCACATTTAAGGCGGAAGGTGCAAGGGAAAGACCCCCAGAACTATGCAGCTACATTGCAGGCAGCTTTGGCCAAGGAAAAGAAGAAGATGTTGGAGGCCGAACCAATTCAGCCATTACCATTGGTTCAAGGAGGAGCAGGTACATCCTCGGTTGCAAATAATGCTGATGGCATGCCTTCCACAAGTGGCAGCCAGTTGGAAAAGAACCTGGAGAGGATGATGGCTGAATTCAATGAACTGAAGCTACATATGGTGCAGGCCCCACCCGCTAATGTGCCAAGGATGGAGCCGATTCCCGAGAGACTGTGGCAACATTGTGTGTTTTGAATGCCATGAGAAAGGCCACGTGAGATATGATTGCCCAAGCCTGGCCGCGAAGAAAGAAGATGATAAGCCCGTCTCATTGTTAGATGCAGAGGAGGAGCCAGATGGGAAGGATCTTGACGTGGAGGTATTGAGAGGACATGAGGATGGAATGAGCAGTGGTGCAGACGAAGGCCGTGGAGGGAAGGTATATGAGAGAAGGAAGAAAAGGAAGCCCTCTAAATGAAAGATCGGTCTGATGGATTTCACATTGGGCCAAGGTGTGCCAGACTATGATCTTATCACTGATCTTCATGGGGTGAAGGCAAACATCACTATTTTGGTCAGTCCAGCTCTAAGACAGCAATTTATGAAGGCAGCCAGCTCACGAAGGGCGAGGAAGAAGAAGGGTGCCATAGATGCTAAGGATGTGAGCCTCGATGTAAAGGATCAGGCGCCAGTTGTGGCGGCCTCCATCAATGGCCTGCCCATCAAGAATGCTTATGTTGATGGAGGAGCAGCTGTCAATGTTATAAGTGAGCAGACCATGAAAGAGGTTGGTCTGAAAACTAATGCCCCGTCTTTGTATAGGATAAAGATGGCTGATAACTCTAGGACAAAGTCCCCAGGGGCTATCACCGGTGTGAGGGTGGATGTGTGTGATATTTCTGCCTTATGTACCTTTCATGTGCTTCCTACCAAGCCTGATAAGAATGCTTATCCCATCATTTTGGGGAGGCCTTGGCTGCGTCAAGTTGGTGCGGAGGAGAAGTGGGCAACAAATGAGCTGATCCTACATGATGGTGATAAGAAAGTAAAATACAGTTTGAAGAATGCGAAGAAAGAGGTGGTGAAGGAAATCTCGTCTGAATCTGCAAGTACAAAATATGATGGGTATGACTCTTGTATGGAGTCAACCACTTCTGAGGAACATGAGGTTTTGGAGGTGGAGGTGTGCACTTTAACTCTGGGTGCTTTGAGAGCCTCACAAGAGGATGCTGCTGCTGTTGATAAAGCTGAGAAGAGGGCAGCCATGTAAGAGATAGAGAATCAAGGTGGAAGCCAAAGATTCGTGCTGAGCAAATCCATAATCATCAATAACAAAACTGATGGTACAATGCTCATAAGTATGAAACCCTAGACTGCCTAGACCTAGACTACCACATCATCACCTAGTTGGTACACCCTAGACTCCGGAAATACACAACAAACCCTCCTACGGAGTGAGGGTGGAGGATATATGAGGAGTGAGGGTGGGGGATATATGAGAAATCAACAACTGTCACTATCACAATGATACAGACCATAAAGACTCAACTAAACATGGTCCTGGCGCAGTCTCAGAGGCAAGTGAGCATGGCTCAGAGGCTAGTGAGAGAATGGCACAACAGGCTCAGGGGCTCACCTAGCATGGCTCAGGGGCCCATCATGCATGGATGTACAAAGACTCAGTGGTCTAGAGAGGACATGTCTGACCATGCATGACAACATACATCGATAATATCAACATACCTCCCTCCCCCTTGCAATAGGGAGGATTACAAAAAGCGAGCAGCGAAAAGCGAGCAGTCCCAAATAAGCGAGCAAGATTAAATAGGTTTCAAGCGAGTGAGAACCTCATCCAGCATCTTATTCCTCTCAATATCATTGGAACAATTGATGTGATCATAAGCAAATTAAACATATTCCAACAATGAAGGCATGCTTGAAACTCACAATTATCTTCTCTTTCATCCCTATACTATCACATTTGAGTCGTTGTGGAGAGGTAGAGACACAACAATACATAAAATTTGCGATAAAAAAAGCAAACACCACTCAACATCCACACAGTAAGATAATGATCAATCACAAGGTAGAATATATGACTGAAAATATGTAAACATGATCATGTGCTACATATACATATCATGTCTTTTATGCTTGCAGAAGATCGTCCATACATTCGATCCAAAAACATGGAAACATAACCAACTATGTCAAAAGAAAAAAAACACATTTTCATCACAAGGATTAATTTTGCTTAGTGAAAATACCTATGTAATCTGGACAATACCATGCTTTAAAAACTTAGGGAGCCAAAAAAGGATTTTAGCCCTCCATACTTCTATTATGACCAATGTCTGAATGATAGTTCTATTGGAACTAGAAATGAATGCATCTAAACCACTATGTTGATTGCTCATCCAGTATCCTGTAGACTATTATGTTAAACTTAATATGTGACCACAAACTCAAGCATAAGAGGAGCATGATTCAAGTGAAATAATTGGCAAAGACACTCTATAACTAGTATCCTGCTGCATCTAACTGAAAATATGCACCAGGCGTTAACAAGCTTCTATTTCCGCCCCTATAAGCAAACTCATATCTTGTAGTATGAAAAACTTTAAGGAAAACATTGCACTTAATGCATCAATTAAGCCAGTGACCACTCATCAAGCACAATCGAACAATCATCAAGGAAAGTCTAGTCAAGCAAGTTGAAGCAAAAAACCAAATATCTATTTGAATCTATGCCGTGGTGTATCCGCCAACCATGAGTAGTAAAAGAACCTATGAAAAAAGCAAAATAGCGATTATGACACTCTACCATGATCACTTCCATGCTACAAATACGTAGTTGTTTTAGAATACTTTTAGGGTTCATTCCCAACCACTAAAAAGAGAGCCAATGCTATCTATTTGTATTCATAAAATCTTTATGAACATTATCATGTTCAATATAAGGATAGGAGCCAGCTCAATGGGTAGTCTTAAACAAATATAAATACTATTCGAATTTTAACCTTATGCAAAATCTTTTTTTTTAACACAAAGTAAAACTTGATTATACATATAGATGGGAATAAGGTCACCATTGTAAGTATGTATTTAGTAATTAAGTTGAAAATATTCCGTTAGAAAAGGGTCATAGCTCAATCAACATAGTACCCATATTATATATCCAAAATTTACAAGATCTCATTCATACCATTAGAATGTTTTCATCACTTGTCATAAGTACTAACCTCAATTAGCATTATGTATTTGGGTCAGAATAGTATTTAGTATAGGATATAATGGAACAATACATTTATGTAATATCTAGTGATCATAGTTTCTAATATAGGATAAAATGGAGCATACAGTAATGTTGTCATTCAAAAATGATAATATACCTTCTTTGACCATATACAAGTATCGTGCATTCATAAAAAAAGTTAGTCATAAACTGCAATCTAATGTGCCCATAATGCATGTACATTAAATCTTCACATGTTAGAATGTGAGAAAGGGAATAATTTAACTATGAAATCAGGGATCAATGTAGGAAATGGTCTTCTATGCACACATGTATGCTAAGGGTTCATCTAATACAATATTGGAAATTGATGTGAGTATAAGTGTATGCATCCATCGGGGATGTATATGAGTGTATGCATCCATTTGTGATATATATTGTTATACTAATCCATGGTGCTTTATGGCTTGAGTTGTTTGTAGCGCAATTAATCACAACAATGTTGTATTTTTTAAAAGAAATATGCCATTAAAATTTCATGCTCCAAAACACGCACAAAAAAATGGCATTTGTAGCATTAATCCAAGCATTTCCTGCAAGCAATCTCCATCGCTCCCTTTCCTGCTTACTCTTTCAGCCACCTCCACCCTCTTGTTGCCCTTCAAGACTACCTCTTGCCTCCTCGCCTCCTTGCTTCCTCACCTCCTCACCTCCTTGCTTCTTTGCCTTCTCACCTCCTTGCATCATGCTTGCTGCTGGATTTTCCAAGGCCGTCCCTCCCCTCATTGGCGAGCTCCTCTACTCCTCACGTCATCTTTTCCCTCATTTTGGTGTCTCCAATGAATAGCTTGGGGGTCTTGTTTTTGGAGGGGGGAAGCATAAGAATGGCACCACGTTAATGCACTATCATTTTTCATGCTTTTGCCACCCAAAAACAAGACCTGCAAAGCCCTTGCTTAAGCTTGAAGGAGCCTCTTGATTTTGGGCATGTTAAGCCAGTTTTGATCATTATACCCCCAAAATCAAGAGGCTCATTCAAGCTTAAGCAAGGGCTTTGCAAGCATTGCAAGTCCAGTAAATGAAATCAATCAAATTAGGAATTGGCAAACTCGATTTGGGAATGGTCAGAAATACATTGTCTTTGAATAATGCCTTGGATCATGGGATGGGGCCCCATGAACCTGCTGCCTGTGATGACGAATGGTTCTGCCCTCGACTAAAGGTGATGTGTGTAGTAGTAAAAGGATAGCCCTCATGGAATCTCTAAGGGGTCTTGATTTTGGCCATGATTTGCACATTCTAGCACTTGAGCCATACATCAATTTCCAACACTTGAGGCATATAGTGGCTTTGCCCATGCAACGTTTCCAGCTGCAATCCAAGCATCAAGCAATCTCATATTCTGTATCCAGAGACATCATGAGGGGTAGAGCCTCTTTTTGGTAGTCTCACTAGCAATATGTATTGAAAAAAAAAGGAATTCAATTATTATATTCTTCCTTGCTATATGAATGCTCTTAATGCATCCGAATTGTGGAACTACTTCAATACTACTTCTTAGTTATACTATATAATAACCTCCATATGTATGCTCGTGAGACAATAAAAAAGACACTTGGTAACCCAAAAATGACAGCGCATTGATGCGCTGCCATTTTTGGGATACCATGCCTCTTTTTTAATGTCTCATGAACATAAGAACAAGCACTTGTGTTCCTTACCTTTCTTTCCAATGGGGGTCTTGATTTTGGGGGTGTATGGCAAAAATTGATAAACAACATTATTTGATGCATATAGTTTTATTAAATAGATAAAATAAGCATGAAAACATCTAAATTGGCTCTTGCCATTCGATTTGATGTATGACATGACCCCATTTGGATTTGTAATTCCAAAGATACGGGGTCTTACTTTTAGGGCTTGAATGCTTGAAATAGACGCGCTGCCTATTTCATACATTTAGGCCTCAAAAGTAGGACCCCATGTAGGACCAAATGAGGTCCTACTTTTGAGGCCTAAATGCATGAAATAGGCAGCACGTTAACAAGCTACCTATTTCAAGAATTCAGGCCCTAAAAGTAGGACCTCGTATCTTTGGACTTACAAATCCCAATGGGATCATGTCCTATATCAAATCGAACGGCAAGAGACAATTTAGATGGTTTTCATGCCTATTTTCTCCATCAATCAAAATTGTATGCATGAATATATCCATCAAGATATGCATCAATACATGCATCGATATATACATATGTATACATACATACATACATACATATGTGTGTGTGTGTGTGTGTGTGTACACACACACACACACACACACACACACACACACACATATATACACATATAGATATATATGTATGTATATACATACATATATACATACTTACATATATACAGCAAAATTAGGATCCCATTGGTTGCCTATTTCATGCATTTTGTTGTCTCATGAGCATAAGAACAAGCACGTGTGTTCCTTACCTTTCTTTGCAATGGGGGTCTTGATTTTCGGAGGGGTATGCTAAAAATTGATAAACAACATTATTTGATGAATATAGTTTTAGTTGATGGAGAAAATGGACATGAAAACCATCTAAATTGGATCTTGCCATTCGATTTGATATATGACATGACCCCATTCGGATATGCAAGTCCAAAGATACGGGGTGCTACTTTTAGGGCCTGAATGCCTGAAATAGGCAACGCGTTAACGCGCTGCCTATTTCATGCATTTAGGCCTCAAAAGTAGGACCCCATAGTGTTGCCAATGGGATCCTACTTTTGAGGCCTAAATGCATGAAATAGGTAGTGCGTTAACGCGCTGCCTATTTCAAGCATTCAGGCCCTAAAAGTAGGACCCCGTATCTTTGGACTTACAAATCCAAATGGGGTCATGTCATATATCAAATCAAACGGCAAGAGCCAATTTAGATGATTTTCATGTCCATTTTCTCCATATATCAAAATTGTATGCATCAATATATACATATATGCATCAACATATACATATATACATATATACATACATACATACATACATACATACATACATACATACATATATATATATATATATATATATATGTATGTATGTATGTATGTATGTATGTATGTATGTATGTATGTACATGCATATATATACATACATACATACATAGAAACATCAAAAGTAAGACCCCATTGGTTTTCCATGTCATGCGTTTTGTTGTCTCATGAGCATAAGAATAAGCACTTGTGTTCTTTACCTTTCTTTGCAATGGGGGTCTTGATTTTGGGGGGGTATGCCAAAAATTGATCAACAACATTATTTGATGAATATAGTTTTAGTTGATGGAGAAAATGGACATGAAAACCATCTAAATTGGATCTTGCCGTTCGATTTGATATATGACATGACCCCATTTGGATATGCGAGTCCAAAGATATGGGGTACTACTTTTAGGACCTGAATGCCTGAAATAGGCAACATGTTATCGATTTGATATATGACATGAGCCCATTTGGATATGCGAGTCCAAAGATACGGGGTACTACTTTTAGGACCTGAATGCCTGAAATAAGCAGCGCGTTAATGCGTTGTCTATTTCATGCATTTAGGCCTCAAAACTAGGACCCCATTGTGTTGCCAATGGGGTCCTACTTTTGAGGCCTAAATGCATGAAATAGGCAGCGCGTTAACGCACTGCCTATTTTAGGTATTCAGGCCCTAAAAGTAGGACCCCATATCTTTGAACTTACAAATCCAAATGGGATCATGTCATATATCAAATCGAATGACAAGAGCCAATTTAGATGGTTTTCATGTCCATTTTCTCCATATATCAAAATTGTATGCATCAATATGTACATCAACATATACATATATATATATACATACATACACACACACACACACACACACACACACACACACACACACACACACACACACATATATACATATACATACATACATACATACATACATACATACATACATACATACACACACACACACACACACACACACACACACACACACACACACATATATGTATGTATGTATGTATGTATGTATGTATGTACATACATATATACATACATACATACATACAAACATCAAAAGTAAGACCCCATTGGTTGCCTATGTCATGCATTTTGTTGTCTCATGAGAATAAGAACAAGCACTTGTGTTCCTTACCTTTCTTTGCAATGGGGGTCTTGATTTTGGTGGGGTATGCCAAAAATTGATCAACAACACTATTTGATGTGTATAGTTTTAGTAGTTTTAGTACACATACATACATACATACATATGTGTGTGTGTGTACATACATACATGGATGCATGCATGCATGCATACATAGATACATACATACATATTGATGCATATAGTTTTACTAGATGGGGAAAATAGGCCCCACTCTGATTTTTGTGGAGAGACCCAACTAGACAAATAGAGCAAGTCCAGTTGTGTTATGTCTCGGGGGGGTCACTCATCATATGTAACCCTATCACGTGAGTTCAACAAAAGGATTTTTTTAATTTCTAAAATTTACAGAAATAAATACACATAAGGGACTATTTAAAATAGTTTTGGAAAAAATTTACAGATTTGTATAGAAAAGGGGTACATTTTATTAATGAAATTTTTTACAGATAAGGGACTTTAAATATAGGCCTTGAACGCACGTGATATAGAGGGTTTATACATAGTGACCCCCCCGAGTGTTATGTAGGATATTAATTTCCATTAAATTTGGGACATGTTAGATATAACTTCATAAAATCCTAAGTCATGAAATTAATACATTACAAGTTCAAGCATAAATAATAGTCGTGAAGTTAATGCATTAAATATTCAAGCCTAAAGAAGCATTAATCAAGACCTAATGTACCGTACCAAACTTTCGCCTTACCCTCATTCCATAGACTTGGCAATGTAAGGCCAAAATTTTCATTCTTAAGAATATGTGGAAAGACCTTACGTTTGGCCCACTTTTGGCAAAAAAATTTTCATTCTAAAGAATAGGTGGAGTGAAATTGTGTTTGATAAATACAAATCAATGCTCAAGTTTGGACATAAATAAAGGTATCCTTTTGAAGATATTGGAACACATGAGAGAAATAATATTGAAGATACATTAATTCTTAGACATACCATTAAAGACAAATGAACATCTAATGGATGAAATCCTATTGATGATACATGAATTTTCAATAGAACTGTCATTCAAAAGATTTGATGGATTGAATGTAGCTTTAATACATTATCCCTTTTACAAGGGTTTTTTGAGTTTGAGGCTTGAAACATAAGAATGAATCTGTGTTGAAGCCTAGTGGTTTGTTAAGGATATGTGAAACTTATAGTAAAAGTACTTACAATGGAAGGGATTATATCAAGATCCTATTAAGGACATGTAAACATATAGTAGAATAATTCTACATAAAATCAGTGGATCAAACTTAATGGCTCAAAAGCAAAAAAGGATGATGGTGCAACCTAGGGGCTACTCTACGGTTTTATGGCAGCAATCTTTGTAGTTACTATCAAAGGTAGTGTAACTTTTTTATCAAGGAAAGAGACACAAACCACTCCACATGACCTAGATCTGTATGACTTAGGTTGCACCGACTTGTTTCTTTCATGGATAAAAAGTGACCCTTAGGTGATGCTATAGCACTCCCTTTTTTGGTCCATTATTATAGCACAATTGGGGCCTTTTGACCTAATATTAGCTACCCATCAAATATTTGTTGTAGATGTTAGGAGTAATTACCAAACTACTAGTGGTAGTTTTGCCACTACCATTAGTAATTTTATTAGAGTGTTCCTTAATGGTAGTTCTCCTACTACTACATACAATATTACCAATAGTAGTCCTAATCCCAATGAAAGTACACATAATATTATTATGACCGTCCAACTTTAATCATCATTATATCTATGAATGCATATATATAGGTCTATCTATATCTATACCTATTTATTCCTCATCCAATACATTTGCATTTATTTTTGGTGCTTTGCTTGCTTTGAAACTAAAGATAATGTGATTTCATTATTGTTTGCATTCTTGTCAAACATGAGGAGCTGGAATGCATAAGAGTTGGGAGGCACATTATAATTTTTGTGCAGATTTGAATAGCCTATTGATTCTGATTGTTTTCTTTCTTATTAAATCCTTAATTTGGTTATTTCACACCGAACATCGCCATATCAATTCATATTTTTTTAATTCTAGTAATGTCCTATCGCAGCATAGGATCATACAAGATAAATGGGTGCTCACATTTAATATATTTTTGAGAGTTAGAGGATAGTGGCTGTAGACTACAAAATCATCACTTTGAATAAATTTGGCAAGATTCTTCTGATAGAAGGAATAATTTCTATTGCACTAACGATGAAAGAAAATTATCGAAAGGCTGATACAAGGCTCAAAATCACACTGGTACTACTAGGCTTAATAGTCGTAGGCTAGTAGTAGTACTAGTGTATTTACTAAGTAGTGTGCGTGCCTCTCCTCATTAAAATTCATAGTCTTCAAAAATATATAATACATAAGTCAAAATATTAGAATTACTTTTATCATCCCAATGTTGAAACTGACTTAAATTCATAGTCTTCAAAAAGGTATAATACATAAGTCAAAATATTCCAATTAGTTTTATTGTCCTCATGTTGAAACTGACTTTCTCTTCCTTTGTCTCCTATGAGCTTCAAACCTTCAATCCATTAATCTCTCAAATAGTAAGAATGGTCTTGTATTAAGAGGCGATGATATCTAAAGTGATCTACAGATACTAAGAATGGTCTTATATTAAGAGGTGATGATATCTTAAGTGTTATACAAATCGTAAGAATGGTTTTGTATTCAGAGGTGATGATATCTCAAGTGTTCTACAAATAGTAAGAATGGTTCAAGTGTTCTACAAAAGTATTAGGTACCTCTTAGTGGCTGAAGGGAAGGAGTGATGATATATCAAGTGTTCTACAAATAGTAAGAATGGTCTTGTATTAAGAGGTGATGATATCTCAAGTGTTCTACAAATAGTAATAATGGTTTTGTATTAGGAGGTGATGATATTCATGTCAGTTGACTGAAAGAAGTTTTGGGTGCTATGGATCAGGTTGTTTCTCCTTAGGAAATTATTGAGGTTCAAGATTTGACTTATGTTCCACATGAACCTGAAAGTATTTGCTTGAATCCGGTGAACGTCCTCTTTGTAACCAAACAATCATGGAATACAAGATTAAGTGGAAGGACCGTGTTGCTGAGGATGCTACATGGGAGTCATTAGCTCATGTTCAAAGAGGGTTTCCAGACTTTCTTGTGAATGGAGGAGTGAATTCTTAGAGGAAGGGGAGTATGTTATGTGCATGTATTATATTTGATGTGTGCTTCGGCATAGGAATGCTGGCTCAGTAGGCTTGTGGAGGCTTGGAGCTAGGGAGCTAAGTTGTAGGGGCATGATTGATTTAGCGGTTGTAGCTATTTTGAGCATACGAGTGTATCACCTTATATAAGGGGGCTCATTGGTCAGTTGGATCATAGTGCATTCGTGGGAGTGAGTCTCAGCTCTCTCTTGTGGGTTTGATCCTGGACCAGTGTGGATGCACACCTGCTGTCCAGCATAGCCAAATTTCCATTAGCTTGAGGCCCGAAGGGCGCTTCATGGTGGTATGGGACACTGTGCGGTTAGAGTTGGGATACATGCCAATAGTTTATCCCTTAGCTTGGGGGCGATGGTCAAATTCTACGGGTCGAGTACTTGTCAGCATCACGGTTGGGAGGTGAGCTTGCCTGGAACACACTATTCAAAATTTTTGGACTTTCTCTCTTGGTTTGGACTTTTTTTTGGAGCATATCCTCTCCACTCAACTTCACTTAGTGAGCTAAAAAATTGGGTTTTTTTTGAGCACTAAATGGGTCACTTATATACAAATATGGCCTTATTAAGCTAGTAAAAAGTCAAGTGGTAACCTCTAATTTAAAAAAAAATGGCTCAGTGAAGCTATAATTCCCAAACTCATGCATGGTGCCCCCATCCAATAACTATAATAATAATAATAGTAGTCTCCTAACTCAAGTAGTTCAATTTTAACACTATGAAGTGAAAATATGACACCATATGAAAAGAGTTTGTTGAATTCAACATATAAGTGGTGTATAGATACACCATTTTTTTGAAAAAAAATAGTTTGTTGAATTCAATATATAAGTGGTGTATAGATACACCCTTTTTTTAAAAACAAACCATACAATAAATTATCTTATTGGTGGTGTATAGATACACCATTTGTATGGAAAAAAGCATACAAAACATTATCTTATGCATATGAATCTCGTTCAGAGTCATCAGATTCATGTAATTTATTTGAGCTTGATGGGTCAAGTCTTGCCAAATGATGTTTAATATGGACACGACTTGGATCAGGGATTGTGATACACGACTTGGATAAGGGATTGTGATACATTTTTCAACATTGTATCCATGCTTCTTTTTAAAACTTCGTGTCCTCGATTTCCAGCAATGAATAATGCTACTGACTTCCACCTCTGTTAATCCCTCATTATTTAGAACCCATTCATGTTTCTTTTGCAAGCATCCCTCATAGAGTTGTTTTATTGTATATCTTCTCGGGAGATTTTTCAATGGCTTTGGTTCATACCATAAAGCTGTAAATGTTATAGGAGTTCCCTTGTCATCCCTTTCTATCTTAGCAACCTTTGCAACCCAAATTGGGCCACCTTGGTCATCCAACTCTGAACCTGGATCAGATGACCAAACTGCAACAAATAGACCCTCTTCAATCTCATTAGATGGTATAAACTCTGGTAAGGGTTTGTCTCCCTTCCTGCCACAATATTTTCGAGGTAAAAGGCATTCCTTTGCTTCCTCCATATCTACTAACATATTTATATCCAAAGGAAAACTTGGTGACCTAGCTTGTTCTGGCCAAAAGGATTCAGAGTATTCAATGCTCATTAAGTTTTCTTGTCTTTCTAAAGATTGGATAAGTGCTTCAGTTGATTTAATTGTCTCCAAATTCTTAGTTGATTGCTCAGGATATTTCTGCATCATACTTTGAAAATGTTTAATGAAGGCTTTCAAGCCTTTCATTTCATCTATGTCAAGTGATTTGTTTTTTTCAAGAACAAATCTAGTTTCCTCCAATGGAATTATTCGTTGTAATAAAGCATCTGACTCACTCCATAAATGATCTCCATCTACTGAGTAGTGCTTCCATTGCATCATTGGAATATTGTTATGCATGTGAAAGCGAAAGTAGTGTGGATTTGTGTGCCCTATTAGGGCATCATCTCCTATTTGTAAATGTGGCTCTATGAATGCTCTCCAATCTACCATCCTCTCTAAGATAGCCACTTCTGATTCTTCCTTGCGAGAACCTCCAATTTTTTTCCCAATTCGAAATAGCATATCCTCCATTGTCAAAACATCCATTGCCTTCAACTCATCAAAGATAACACTGAAGATTTGATCTATGTCTTCATGTGTATGGCTGACAAGAAGAAAGCCAACTTCCACTTCTTCAAATATTTTCAAACCAACCAGCATAGAGCATAAAGCAAATATATATTTATTCTTGTTCTCTCTCCAACAATTATCAGCTTGTATTCGCAATGTGTTAGGCAAACATCCGCGAGCATCTCTGACCTTTCTTATTGCTTTCATGATTGATGTAACAACCTGGTTACTATCATGGTCATGCAAACTATCAATCCATACATCACAAAAGATTCGGTATCCATGTACTAATACTCCACACAAGTGTGTTTTTAGTCCACGTTTGCCCTCCAATGCCGGTGGGATACGTCTATATCGTGGCAAAGTTGTTGTATTCTGGTCCATGCCATCAATGGTGATGCACATGGACTTATCGACATGTGAAATAGCTTCCTCTCTCCAAGAAGCATACAACTTTCGAGCATCCTGCACATGACGTAAATGGATTGATCGCCATTTAATATATCTTCCTCGCTGCTGCTCACATTTACTATGTTCAATGGCATTTTTTAATTCATCACATGTCTTACATTTTGACATCCTTTGCTTTGATGGTGTCTTGACATGGCAAAAATCTCTACGCCAAATTTTGTACAAGGTTGATCGTGAAATCATGCTCTCGTCTCTGTCTTGTAAAGTTTTATTGACAGTTTCTAGGACGACCTTCTTTGTCATTCCCAAAGGAAGATGTTGTTGGCATTCGACACGTCCATCTAGCATTGTTTGTTGAAGATGAGGCTGCGGTAATGCATGGTCTTCGAGAACTTGCTTTAATGTTGCGGTTGCATTTATAGTGCTTCCATGGCATTTAAGCTTGTAGGTATTTCCATGAATTGTATGAATAACTTTTTCTTTCACCTCTGCCCAGATGGTCCAGTATGTGCCATGTGATAGTCCAGTTAACCATTGATATCCTCGATTGCAAATGGGTCTCCCATTAACCATGGGTTTCAATCTAGGTTTACAATGTCTTGTGCTCAAATCTTGATTAGTGCCTTGATGAAGAAAGCATGAAAACTCTTGAAGAAGATAGTTATGTCTATTAGGCGTTGTCTTACTCCAAATACCAAGGCGTATGGCTGCACAATCATCTTTCCCAACTTTTCTAATGCAAAGTCTCTTGCAACAAACTCGCATAAGCATCCTTTCCATATTCTCCTCGGATAGCATCACATGTCTCTTTGGTTCTGGAATTGATGCCATGATTCTTCGCCTCTTCACACTCACATACTTTCTTTTTGTAAATAGTGTCTTGCGTTTTCTAGTTGTAAGACCATTAAACCTCAAATCCATTTCCCTTGAATCTTCATCTTTATAATCAAATGCTGTGTGGGCTTGAGAATTATTTGATACCTTATAATATCTTGGAAATGGCAATTTGGTCGACATGTTCATTGATGTCAATTTGTTGCCAATGCCTCTTGAATTTTGTGGTTGAACTGTTTCTCCTTCGTAACTCAAGATTCCCCCATCTATATTCTCTGGCATGCTAGCAACAATATTACGAACAACATGACAAGTCTTAGATTCTCTGCCCCTTTTGCCTTGTATTCGAGTGGTAACATCATGATCATTGTCACTAATATCATCAATTCCTATTATTGCATCACTTATCCCAACGATCTTTGCGTGTATTTTTCTTTGTGGTCCCATCTTATTATTCTTAACACAAGACAACTCTTTTATATCAATAAGCATGTTTGAGTCACTTGCAGCACAAAGACAAGTCTTCTATACTAGTGAGCCTGTTCGAGTCACTTGCAACACAGGACAAGTCTTCTATACCAGTGAGCCTGTTCGAGTCACTTGCAACACATGACAAGTCTTCTATACCAGTGAGCCTGTTCGAGTCACTTGCAACACAAGACAAGTCTTCTATACCAGTGAGTATATTTGAGTCACTTGCAACACAAGAAACCTTTTCTACATCAACATCTATTACTATAATGTCCTCAATACCTGTGAGCATGCCACTATGGTACTCTTGATTACTACTATAGCTTCTTATCAATTTGGATCCCATTTGTGTTATAGTCTTTTTCTTCTGATAATATTCCGTTGTGTCTTCCATGACATTGAAGGAAACTGTCTTGGGCAAACTTGATTTCAAGAAAGCTAACCCCCATTTACAAGTACTATGAACTTGTAGTTGAGACGTAGTATTATGGACGTCTAATTGTGAAGTACTATCCATTGCATTTTGAATGACACCTGCACTAGTCAACTTAATTATCTCCACTATACAAAGAAAACTCTGAGCATAGCCCTTAAAGTTGCCAATTGCTAAAACTTCTCCGGAGCAAGATAACATCTCTACTTTTTTCCCCTGGATATAAGTTTTCTTGATATCTTGAAAGTATGTCTTTGGAACAATTTCGTCTTAGTCCCATAGTGTTCTGTGTGCTTGCATATCAAATATGTCACATTGTAAGATATCTCCCAATGTTTCAAAGTGTCCATGTGGATATTTTAAATGTACTTCAGGATTTACAACGTTGGTGATTATCACTACACATCTTCTCTCACCACAACGTTGGAAATGACACACATTCATAGGATCAAGACTATGAATTCGTCCAAAAGCCACCACTTCATTCTTCTTATATAACACCACATCCATACCCTCTGTTAGGGTGAATACCTGTTTTATGTATAAAAGTAGATTAGCAACTCAAAATGAACATAATAAATAATCATTGAGCTTATTATTACTTAATAACTTCTTTATCAAAACTAGTAGAGAAGGCATTAAACCTAAACCCTACATCCTAAACTTTAAATAGTTAATACCAAAACATCTTAATCACCGTAAATCCTAAACTT
The DNA here is from genome assembly GCF_047967505.1 of Dipteris shenzhenensis. Classification (NCBI taxonomy): domain Eukaryota; kingdom Viridiplantae; phylum Streptophyta; class Polypodiopsida; order Gleicheniales; family Dipteridaceae; genus Dipteris; species Dipteris shenzhenensis. The sequence continues at coordinate 17,271,532 of NC_141614.1, read as the reverse complement.
TAAACATTTAATTCCTAAACCCTAAATCCTAAACACCTAAACAATAAATCCTAAACCTTAAACCCTAAACTCTAAATCCTAAACCCTAAATCTTAAATCCTAAACCCTAAATCTTAAATCTTAAACCCTAAACCTTAACCCTAAAATACAACCAAAATTTAATGAATTTTTTAAATTTGTGCAATAGGTTGGATATATCCCCCAACCTATTGCTTGAGCAACAGGTTGGATATATCAAGCAACAGGTTGGGGGATATATCCAACTTGTTACACAAATCAAGAATTTTTCTTGTTTGTGCAACAATTTGATATACAATTGGGGAATATATCCAACCTACAACTGAAAAATCTTGATTTGTGCAAGGTTGAGCAATAGCTGGATATATCCCCCAAGCAATAGGTTCAACAGTTGGATATATCCCCCAAGCAACAGGTTGGAGGCCTGTTGTTGGATATATCTCCCAACCTGTTGCTTGAGCAACAGGTTGGGGGGTATATCCAATATGTTGCACAAATCAAGAAAATTCTCGATTTGTGCAACAGGTTGGATATACCCCCCAACCTGGAGGCCTGTTGTTGGATATATCCCCCAAGCAACAGGTTGGAAGCCTATTGTTGGATATATCTCCCCACCTGTTGCTTGAGCAATAGGTTGGGGGTATATCCAACCTGTTGCATAAATCTAGAATTTGTGCACAAATCAAGCAATAGGTTGAGCAATAGATTGGGGGTATATCCAACCTGTTGCACAAATCGAGAATTTTCTTGATTTATGCAACAGATTGGATATACCCCCAACCTATTGCTTGATTGCACAAATCAAGAAAATTCTCGATTTGTGCAACATGTTGGATATACCCCCCAACTCGTTGCTTGAGCAACAGGTTGGGGGTATATCCCCCAACCTGTTGCTCAAGCAACAGTTATATCCCCCAACCTGTTGCTCAAGCAACAGTTGAGCAACAGGTTGGGGGGTATATCCAACATGTTGCACAAATCGAGAATTTTATCCAATCTGTTGCACAAATCAAGAAAATTCTCGATTTGTGCAACATGTTGGATATACCCCCCAACCTATTGCTTGAGCAACAGCTTAGGGGTATATCCCCCAACATGTTGCTTGAGCAACAGGTTGGGGAGTATATCCAATCTGTTGCACAAATCAAGAATCCTTGATATTTACAATAGGTTGAGTGCGCCATTAACCTATTCGACTTGCAACAGTTTGGAGGATATATCAAACCTATTGCACAAATTGGAAAAAATCATAAAATTTTGATTGTATTTTAGGGTTAGGATTTAGGGTTAAGGATTTAGGGATTAGGATTTAAGATTTAGTGTTTAGGGTTTAGTGTTTATGATTATATTTTTAGGGTTTAGGATTTAGGGTTTAGGGTTAAAAATCTAGGGTTTAGGATTTAGCATTTAGGGTTTATGATTATTGTTTTAGGTTTTAGGATTTAGGTTTTAGGGTTTAGTATATAAGATCATGAGCTTAGAGTGTAGAATCTAGGGTTTAGAATTGAAAATTAGGTTTTAGAATTTAAGTTAGAGGGGTTAGGGTTTAAGGTTTAGGGATTATAACTATTATATAAGTTTAAGAGCTTAGATTGTATAACCTAAAATTTAGGGAACTTTAGGATTTAAGATTTAGGGTGTAAGATTTAAGATATATAGACTATATAAAATATGCATTCTAAAGTATTTAGTTTAGATATATATAGACTATATGTTATATGCTTTCCAAAGTGTTTTGTTTATAGGTACGATACATTGCAAAGGCTTTACTTTAAGTAAGTATAAGTCTACCTAGTCAAAGTATCCTACTGATTAGGGACAAGCACATAGGCTAAAAGCACACCGATTCATATTTTTTTACATTCATGCTGCGGTACGATCCTTTGCAAAGGCTTTACTTTAAGTAGTTACAAGCCTACCTAGTCAAAGTATCCTACTGATTAGGAACAAGTACATAGGCTAAAAGCACACCGATTCATATTTTCTTACATTCATGCTGCATGGTGTATGAGAAGAAATGAAAAAGTATGTGATAAGAAATATTCAAAGAAATATGTATTCCATATCATGGACATTCGAAGAAATATGTATTCCATATCATGGATACCATGGATATTTGGTGGTTGCTAAAGTAAAAAAAAGATATGGATGCAATGAAACTGTAGTCTTCTAGATTCTATGGTTTTAAATACCTACCTTACAAATACATTATCTAATTTTGCATTCTTCGACTAACTAACAAGTATTATACACATGGAATCATGGATATCTGCTGATGGTTACTAAAGTAAAAAAATGATATGGATGCAATGATATTATAGTCTTCTAGATTCTATGGTTTTAAATACCTACCTTACAAATACATTATCTAATTTTTCATTCTTTGACTAACTAACAAGTATTATACACATGGAATAAAAGCATACATGCTAAAAGTAAGTGTGTAAATTTTTATATTTTCTTATTTTTTAAATTAATTTAATTCTTTTATTCACTACTTTTTAAAATTAAAAGATTATTAGTATATAATCTACATAATTGTAAATGTTATTAATGCATAATATTAATTATTTATATATTTATTTAAATTTATATAATAATTAATTTATATTTATATTAGTTTTTAAGTTAATAATGTATAGAATAGCAATATATTCACTAATTCTTCATTGTTTTAAGAGTAAGTATTATATAAAGCACATATGCTAGAAGAACTCCCTTTCAAGTTTTTTTTTAATTAATGTATTTATATAATAATCATATAATATTTATATTAATTTATAGATTAATAATATATATTTTTAGCAAAATTATATTTTAAAATTAGTTAATAAAAATTTATTATATTATGGAGTAAAAATATTATAAATGGATTTCTTATATTAATAAAGTGTAGTGAGAAGAGTTTTTTGGAAAGATTTATGATTAAATTTTGTTTTGAAGTTGTTGCATATGCAATAGGTAGGGACATTTGAGTGGTTTTGAGGTTGATAGAGAAATTTGTAATAAAGTGTCATGAGAACAATTTTTTGGAGAGATTTATGATTAAATTTTGTTTTGAAGTTGTTGCGTACGCAATAGGTAGGGAGGTTTGAGTGGTTTTGAGGTTGAGAGAGAAATGTGTAATAGCTTGTTTTTTTTTTTAAAGGAGTTTTTTGGAGAGATTTATGATTAAATTTTGTTTTGAAGTTGTTGCGTATGCAATAGGTAGGGAGGTTTGAGTGGCTTTGAGGTTGAGAGAGAAATTTGTAATAGATTTTTTTTTTTGTTGATGAGTTTTTTTGAGAGATTTATGATTAAATTTTGTTTTGAAGTTGTTGCATACGCAATAGGTAGGGTTTGAGTGGTTTTGAGGTTGAGAGAGAAATTTGTAATAGATTGCTTTTTTTTTGGGGAGTTTTTTGGAGAGATTTATGATTAAATTTTGTTTTGAAGTTGTTGCGTACGCAATAGGTAGGGAGGGGTTGTGAGAGTTTGAGTTAAAGAGAAAAATTTGTGGAAAAAAAGATTTAATGCTAAAATGGTTTTTTAAGTTGTTGCGTACACACAAGTTTTTGAGAAAAAGATCGGATTTGAAAAAAAATTCAAATTTATAAAAACTTGATTCTTAGAAGTTCTTGCGTACGCAATAGGTTAGAAATGAACTCACCTCTTGCAACATTTTGAAAATTTTTGAGAATCCTGCAATAGGTTGATGAGAGGAGAGAAGCGTGGAGTGTAAACGAATGATCTTTGAATGAAAGAGAGAATGAAGAATATTCTACTTATAGTGAACCTAAAAGAACTAAAAAAACCTTAAAAACTAAAAAAAGCTGACTTGACCTAAAAGCTATCCATTTCCTATAAAACTCTACTTCTCCTCATTCTGTCTCACAACTCTCTTATTCTCTCTCACAACTTTCCTGGAGCTCCACCACCTCTCCACTCAGGTACTCCCTCCCTCCCTCTTCTCCAACTTCCTCTCTCCCCTCCCTTGCCCTCCCCTCCCCTCCCCTCCCCCTCCCTTCCCCTCTCCTCCTGCTTCTCGCCTCCCTTCCCTTGCCCCTTCCCCTCTCCTCCCTGACTTCCCTTCTGCTTCCCCTCCTCTCCCTCCCCACGGGCCCTTCCCCCTCCCTTCCTCTCCCTCCACCTCCCTGCAGGCCCCTCCCTCCCGCCATTCATCCCTTCCCTCCCTCCCCTCCCCCTTGCCCCGCTCCCTTCCCTCCGCCCGCCCCGCCCCGCCCCCTTCCCCTCCCCCTTGCCCCCTACCCCACCTCGCTGCCTTCCCTTCCCCCTTGCCCCGCCCCCTTCCCTCCGCCCGCACCGCCCCCTTCCCTTCCCCTTGCCCCCCGCACACCTGCCCCCTTCCCCCGCGCCCGCCCCTTGCCCCTGCCCCTTCCCGCCCCCCCTCCCCGTCGATCGGGCGGGAAGGGGCAGGGGTAGGGGGTGGGCACGGGGGAAGGGGGCAGGCACGGGGGGGCAAGGGGGCGGGCGCGGGGTGGGGAAGGGGGCGGGGCGAGGGAGGGGAAGGGGGCGGGGTGGGCGAGGGGGCAAGGGGGAGGCAAAGGGGACGAGGAGGGGGCGCGGGCGGGGAGGGGGAGGGGGGCATCGCCCCAGGGGGAGGGGAAGGGGGCGGGCGCAGGGGAGGGGGCTCGACGGGGAGGGGGGGGAAAGGGGAGGGGAAGGGGAAGGGGCGGGCGCGGGGGAGGGGGGGAAGAGTAGACAGGGATGGGGGAAGGGGTACGGGGTGGGGGGGGCAAGGGGGAGGGGACGGGGGCAGGGAGGGGCAGTGATGCCCCCCCCACCTGTTGAGTGCGCAACAGGTGGGGGGATCCCCCACGCAACAGGTGAAGGGGGGAGGGGAAGGGTGTGGGCGCGGGGGAGGGGGCTCGACGAAGGGGGGGAAAGGGGAGGGGAGGGGAGGCGAAGGGGGCGGGCACGGGGAGGGGAAGGGGGTGGGGCAGGGGCAAGGGGGAGGGGAAGGGGGCGGGGGGAGGAGGGCGAGGGGTGGAGGCAGGGAAGGGAGGGGGATCCCCACCTGTTGCATGCGCAACAGGTGGGGGACCGGGATGGGGAGGGGAACCCCACCCTGTTGTGCACGCGGGTCCCCTCCCCCGCCATCGCCTCGTCCCCTCCCGCTCCCCCTTCCCCGCGCTTTCCCCCTCCCTCGTCCCTTTCCCTCCCCACGCCCTATCCCCTCAAAATTAAAAAAGTTAAAATAAATAAAACTTAAAAAAAGTAAAAAATTAAATTAAATTTTAAATATAAAAATAAAATAATTAATTAAAATAAAATAATTAAAAAAAGAAAAAAATTATTTTATTTTAAAAATTAAAAATAAATAAAACTTAAAATTATATTTAATCAAAAATTTATTTAATATTTTGAGTTTAAAAATCATTGTAATTCTCATTTTTTATTTTTGATTGTTTTTCAGAAAACTATGGCTTCCATGGCTTCCTGTTTTGGTTCCAAGGTGTCTTTCAAATACCTTGAACATGCTTGGTATTTTATGGAGCGCAAATCAAAGTATTTTTTGGTGATCACTGCAGAGAATATATCAAGCACGAAATATTCTACAGAGGTAGTAAGAAATGGTGGCATGGTCGCAAACATCAACATTAAAGAAAACAATTTGATCGAAATTGTGTGCAAAGGAAAGAATGACGAGGTGGTTTACAAGTTACGAGTTACTCCAAAGCACTTCTTGAAGCTGTTACCAGATTCAATTGAGGGATCCCAAGAATTACTTAATGCCTTAGAAGCATTGAAGAAAATGTGGGATGCATTTCCAAGTGGTGGTGTTGTACCTTCAGCAGCAGTAAGTACACCATCTATAACATATAACCCTCAAGTACCATCAATATCTGTGGCGGTAACTCCGGTAACTCCGGCAAGTGTAACTATAGTATCTCCAACTGTACCTACACCATCGACTGCTACAACTACAGGAACAAGAAGGAGTGATTGTGGAGCAGACTCAAGTTCTATAGCTATTCCCAGAAAGAGAGCAAAAATAACTCCTACTCCACGTGCAGATCGTTTGAGTGCAGGCTATTTAAAACCAGGCGAAAAATTGGATAGCGATGAAGAGGAAGATCCGCAAGAAAAGAAGAAGATACAAGTCTCGAAGACTTTTCTATAAGTGTGGCAGACTTACATCCTTCAGAGGATGAGGGATACATTTGGGGATTTTCACAATTCAGCGTGGCCACAATGCTTATTGATCGAGCTTCGTTGTTCACAAATCAAAGAAAGCTCGATAAGATATTTGCATGCAAATTGTATGAAGATACAAGGAAAACAAGAACTCCAGTTACCACTACTATCACTCTTTGTCCTATGGCATTTAAGAGACTTCAAGAAGATGATCCTACATTGCCTGATGTCACGTTTCAAAAGGGCATGGACTTTCTTGATGCTTTTGAGAACTTTAGAAGGAGTGACTTTGTTTGTGGAGAGGCTTTGTACCAAAGCTGATATGGGAGTGACATCGAGAAGAGATACATGCTGGCAAAGAATAGATTCTTGGAAAGATGCAGGTTTGAGCCCATTGATGGGCAACACTTTTGTGAAGCTTGCAGGATCACCCTTGATGAGGGAAGAAAAGGAAACTTGCCACAGATTGAGTGGATGGAAAAGTTTCAACGGGTCATTTATCATATATGCATATTTAACGATGACTCGAAGTACATTCTAGAATCAAAAAGACTGAATTCTTCTCCGCCATTCAGGTTGAAAAAAAGCTCTTCTCTTTCTGAGATCTTGATAAAGGCAAGGGAGTTATGGATGGGCTGTGGAAAGCCACAAACAGTGAAGGGCAGGAGACCTACATCTGAGAACATGGCAAAGAGGACTTGGTTCTATAGATGCTTGAAAGGTGTTGTAAGCAATACACAAGGCATACCAGGTAATAAGGTTGAGGCAAAGGATTTGAACACCGCCGTTGCAAGATACAGGGATGTTACTTGCATTGTCTTCCACAAGGACTCAGTGTTTCAGAGCATCGTGGATGTTTGCCAAGCATATGAAACAGGGAAGATATCCTTTGAGGCACCAGAGCACATTGCAACTTAGAGGAAAGAAATAAAGAAATCGATGTCTATTGTTTGGTGGAGAGCTTTAAGGTTTGTTCCAGATGCAATAACAGAAGAAGTATGCAAGAAGATCCTAAGTGGTGACTGCTTCTTTGGAAAGAAGAGCAAGCATAGCAACTTAGATGAAGTGGTCACCCGAATGAGGCTGCTCTCTCGGCACTATTATTTTTATTGAAATCTGATGATGAGTTAGCTGGCAAGTCAATTGATGTGGATAAGAAGAAAGCACTTAGCCTAGGTCAACTCCTTGATAAGACATGGGCTAGAAAGTGGTTGGCTTCAATGGATGCAGATGCCACACCAACAAAGGATCTAAGAGCTAAAATGCCAAAGGTTGTTGAGACAGAATATATGGACATCAAGAAAAAGGCCTGCAGTCCACTACCCAAGGTAGAGCAATTGGTGGTTTAGATGATGGTTCTCCATTCAGCTTCTCTTATGATATCCTGATATCAGAGAATGATACAAAATTTGCACACATCAATGGCATTGATACAGAGCATTTCATAACAATGAGCGGTCATGCTTGGGAGAAGCCATGCGTATTTTTCATAGATGAATTGCAAGACCTTGCAGTGTCACGGATAGTTGAACTTGTGCGGTTTATCGTAGAAGGTCCTATGGCAGATAAGAAAAGATCAACGTTGGTCGTGTTCGTGATAGAATCACAAAGGGATGCCTTATATGCGAGTTTGACATCTGCATTTGGGTATTTACTTTCAAAAGTATACCATGGTATAGTCCTACGTAATCATATGACTGTCTTGGAAGGCACTGCCATTCAAGTCTTGCAGCCTTTCTTGATGTGCTTCTTATCGAGGGGTGATGGCAATCTAATCCAAACTCCTTTAAGGACTCTCGAGCTTCATTACTTTGAGGACAATAAGGTTAAGCTTGATGCAGCAATGGTGGATTACAGAAAGCCGATGGATCTTGATGTGATACTAGAGATGACAAAGAATTTATTGAATGATGGGTGGGAAGTAGCATTGTATCGAATGGGTTTTGCTGCAGAGAAATTGCTACGCCAAGGTAGAAATGTAAATGTCATTGATACCCCCCATCAAATTGAGTTCTTTGACACATATTACAGTTGCACTACTTTCTTTGAAGAGGAAAACGTCAAAGAAGAGGGTAGTGAGTCTGAGGGTGATGATTCTAGCTCAGGTGATGATGAGGATGAAAGCTCTGCATCCGATGACTTACGACAAGAAGAAATCCGCACAAAGAATAAGGGTGATCAATTGTCAATTAGAGTCAAGGAGGTTCCACTCATCATACGAGAAGGCTTGCAGTAGCAAGAAGTTACAGTAGTACAGCACGTCACAAGAAAAGGTAAGGGTAAAGAGGTGGAAGCACTTCCCTTAAAATTAAAAGTGAGAAAGGCACCCTTGTTCTTGGATGAAGGACACGCAAGTGGATCGATCTTGGGTGAAGGACAGGCAAGTGGATCAAGCAAGGAAGCCTTACTCAAAGAAGGTATGGACGAGGCAAAGCATGACCAGGAGGAGTTACCAGGAGGCATAGATGGTTCTCCAACCATGACCTTACAGACTCCAGAGCAGCCTACTAGTCAGGAACCTAGTAGCCAGGTCCCTACTTACCAAGAACTTGGTCATGAGACTCTAGAGCAGCCTACTAGTCAGGTGCTTAGAACTGAAGAGCAAACTACTGAGGACCTTGCTACTGAGACTCTAGTCTTAGAGCAGCCTATTAGTCAGGACCCTAGTAGTCAAGGGCCTGGCATTGAGGACATTGGTACTGAGTAACATGATGGCTAACGGCTTTGTAATCACAAGTTTTGAACTTCTATGTAAAGTGAATATCTAATAAAAAGTTTACTACTTTTTTGATTTCTTTGCTCTCATTATTGTGTATAAAGATTGTTTATGAGGGCCGTTAAGTATGGCTTTGTAATCACAAGTTTTGAACTTCTATGTAAAGCGAATATCTAATAAAAAGTTTACTACTTTTTTGATTTCTTTGCTCTCATTATTGTGTATAAAGATTGTTTATGAGGGCCATTTTATACTTAACGGTGTTTTTTAATACCAAGTGTGGTGTATATGTACACTACTCACACATAAAAGGATTTATCTACACTACCTTTATAAGGGCTTTATGTACACCACCTTTCTAAAAGAAATGGTCATAAATGTGTGTGCACACCACTTATACATAAAGGTGTTTATTTTACCACCTTTCTAAGAGAATTGGTCATCTATTGATGTTCTTAGGTGATAGTAGCTCAATTTACAAGAAGTTATGAAGATGTTTATGTAGACCACTTTGTAAGAGAATTGGTCATCTATTATTGGTCATCTATTGATGTTATTAGGTGATAGTAGCTCAATTCACAAGAAGTTATGAAGATGTTTATGTAGACCACTTTGTAAGAGATTTTTGTGAAGTTATGAAGATGTTTATGTAGACCACCTTTGTAAGAGATTTGGTTATGCATTGATGTTCTTAGTACTTAATCATTAAATCTTTTGTTTTGAGTTGGCAAATCTAGTTCAAAAAACAACATTACTAGTATATTCAAAATTTTTGGACTGTTTTTTAGTCCATTTCTCAAATTGGACTTTACACAAGTCCAAAAATTTTGAATAGTGTGTTCTGGGGATTCCTTCTTTTCCCCTCGACAATTCCTTCTTGTGATATGGCTAAAGGCAACTCCGGGAGCGATAAGGTTGCTCAAGCTAATCCTCCACTTTCATTGCCACCTCAGAATCACAGAGATTATGATTTTTATGAGGATTTAGTTACCAAGGAATCTTTTGGTACTATTAAGGCTTGCTACCTCTACCTCAACTTGTCGTGGGGTTGCAGTTAGGCCAAAAGGGATGCTCACTCCTCTCTCTCCCTAAGCTATTCTTTCAGTCTTAGGTCTTTATTCCTCACCTCTCTCTCTTGAATGTGTCACTCACTCAAGCCTCGGGTCTCTCACTCAATAGCTCTCATGGAAAGGGGGAAGGAAGAAGATGAGAAGGTAGACATGAGCATGGGGAAAGGGGGAATCCACAAGAGCATCAAGGCACTCATGAAGCATGCATGAAGCAAGACACAACAAAAAAGGAATGAAGGAAGTGCTTCAGCTTGTATTTTAAAAGTGCAAAAGAGAGAGTGAAGACCAAGTCACAAGACTTGTCTTAAATACACAGCCTTTTTAGGGTTCAAGCCAAACCCTAATTTCTTGCCACTAGTCCTAATTACACTCTAATTGGCACCAAATTAGTCCCAATTGAGATCTGAAAATTGCTGCTTAATCCTAGTGGCATCAGGAATGACATTACAAGGCTGAAGCTTCCCTTCTTCCCAATTAAAATAGATTCTGAGTATATTTACAAAAGAATATTCCTCAACATATATACACAGTGTTGATGACAAAAATGGTGCCGTAATCTAGTAGGAAGAACCAAGAAAACATCCCATCCATCCCCAACAATGGCACCAAAAAGATGTTAAGGTTTGCTACCTCTACCTCAACTTGTCGTGGGGTTGGAATTAGGCTGAAAGGGATTCTCACTCCACTCTCTCCCTAAGCTATTCTTTCACTCTTAGGTCTTTATTCCTCACCTCTCTCTCTTGAATGTGTCACTCACTCAAGCCTCTGGGCTCTCACTCAATAGCTCTCATAGAAAGGGGGAAGGAAGAAGATGAGAAGGTAGACATGAGCATGGGGGAAGGGGGAATCCACAAGAGCATCAAGGCACACAAGAAGCATGCATGAAGCAAGACACAACAACAAAGGAATGAAGGAAGTGCTTCAGCTTGTATTTCAAAAGTGCAAATGAGAGAGTGAAGACCAAGTCAAAAGACTTGTCTTAAATACACAGCCTTGCCAAACCCTATTTCCTGCCACTAGTCCTAATTACACTCTAATTGGCACTAAATTGGTCCAAATTGAGATCTTAAAATTGTTGCTTAATCCTAGTGGCATCGGGAATGACATTACAAGGCTTAAGCTTCCCTTCTTCCCAATTAAAATAGATTCTAAATATATTTACAAAAGAATATTCCTCAACATATATACACGGTGTTGATGACAAAAATGGTGCTAGAATCTAGCATTCTTCTGTCGCTCATGTCAACCTATGCTGGCCCAGGGTTAACAGGTACATTCTTAACCAAATTGGATGCACGATTTGAGGAGATATCCTTGAATCAACATTAGATAGTGCATTAGATCACTGATATGCAGACGCTTGTCCAGACTCTCATGCATATGGACTAGATCGCATCCGTTCTTGGTCCAAATATCATGCCTGATCAATTCTCCGGGGAGCAAAAGGATCGCAAGAAAGAAGTCGTGGACACTGGCTTCACAAGTGGCAAGTCTACTTTAACTTCCACCCCTATTTCAATGACAAGAAAATATAGCTTGCACTTGGGTATCTCGCTAGGAAAGCTCTCCTCTGGTGGAAGGAGCTGAAACCTCAGCCAACCACTTGGGCTGAATCTGAAGAGACCTTTCAGACTGAATTTCTCAAGAAAGAAGAAGTTTATGATATCATAGCCAAGTTTCGGGCTCTTGATATGGGTAAGCAGAATCTAACCTTTGAAGTTTACCTAAAGAAGTTTCGTGGCCTTCAGACGCAAGCTACCAAGATGGATCCTACTACTCTCTTGGGATTCTTTGTAGCTGGATTACCTGATTCATATCGCTTACAGGTTAAAACAACAAAAGCTCCACCCTGAAAGAGGCCATTCATTTTGCGTGCATATATGATGATACCATGGCTTCAACCAAGAAGCCTCTAGTGACCGAGACGTAGGGTAAGACCAAGAGGAAATTCTTTCCTCATGCTTCTGGCACAGGTGATGGGAAATCTTCCAATGTTCCTTCACAAAAGAATTCCAAACCGACTAAGGGTGGCGAGGAAAGTTTCCTCTGCTTGCGGAGGAAGGCAAATGCTTTCTTTGTGAAGAGTGGGGATACACCCGAGCTAAATGCCCAAAGAACTAGGGCCCCGTACTCCAGGACTAATGTCAAAACCAAAGACATCACCCTTTGTGAAGTTTAAGACAGCCTCAGTGGCGACTTTACAAGGTATTTTTGTGAATGTTATCACTCGCCCTCATTCTTGTGCTTGTTCATTTAATAATTCACTTTTTAGAGCTCATGATCTTTACCGTGCATATGGTGAGGTTAACGGCACCCGGATTCACGTTCTCTTTGATCTTGGAAATTCTCACAATTTTGTTAACCACAAACTTGTGCAGAAGCTCCAATTGCCCATGACACCTAGTGATGATGCCTATGAGGTACGGCTTCCTACTGGGAAGCAATTTTGGGATCGCCAGGTGGATCACTTTCCAATCAGGATTCAAGCCTACAAGGATATTTTGTGGTGCTATGTTATGCACGTGGATCACGTAGACTTGTTGTTGGGCGTTGAATGGTTTCATAGCCATGATGTCCAATTCGATTGGAAAGGCCATACTCTTTCTCTTTTGCATAATGGCACCTATATTATAATACAGAGTGAGGATATACATCCCTCTGTGGGACCCCTTGTTAATGCTATTTATGTTTGGAATATCATGCAAGAAACTTCTTATGATGTGTTTCAGTGTTTCCTGGTTTCTCTTTCATCGTTGGTTGCATTAGTTTCTATTCCAGGTTATTTAAGTGTCATTGAAAACATTGAATTAAAGAAGTTGTTGTCTGAATTTGCTGGTGTATTTTTCAAACAATTGTCGTCTGGATTACCTCCCAAACGAGTAGTAGATCATAGCATAGATTTAGTCCCAAGGGCCCATCCTATTAGTATTCCCCCTTATAGGATGAGCCAGTTAGAGGAGGATGAGTTAGCTCAGCAACTTCAAGAGTATTTGAAGTTGGGGTACATACACCCGAGCAAATTACCCTGGGGTGCTCCTGTTCTTTTGCGTCGAAAGAAAGATGGCTCTTGGAGAATGTGTGTGGATTATAACGGTTGAATAAAGTTACCATTAAAAACAAGTATTCTCTACCACGTGCTGAACATTTGATTGACTGGTTCATTGGTGCCAAATACTTCACTAAGATTGATTTGTGTATTGGCTACCACCAGATATGAATCTTTGTGAAGCATATTGATAGGACTGCTTTTTGGACTCAATATGGTCATTACGAGTTTCTCGTATTACCCTTTGGATTGACTAATGCTCCTGCTACTTTCTAGCAAATGATGAATGACTTGTTCCATGATTATTTGGGCAAGTTTGTTGTGGTTTTTTAAGATGATATTTTGGTTTACAGTCGGAATCTGGAGGATCATGTTGCTCATCTTTGTCTTGTCTTACTTTTGTTGAGGCAGAGTCAGTTGTATGCTAAAGGTAGTAAGTGTGACTTCTATATGAATATAAAATACCATGTTTTGGAATATCATTATTTTTCCATATCATATTTATTATTCACATGTGTTCATGAGTTTTCTCTTGCAGGACTCATCATTTTCGACCACGCCTACATTTTCTGCTATCATGTGCATATGCTTATTTGCAGACAGAGTACTCTCACATTCCATGGCTAATCACCATGAGGCTATCTTCAGTATAGCTCGGCACCTTCAGTGTGTCTAAGTCACCTCCAATGTCACCACAACATTTTGGCACCCTCAGTGTGTCCATATCACCTTCAGAGTGATTAATCATCTCTAGTATGACTCATTTTTATTGTCACCATCTCCAGTATGGTGCTAGTCACATCCAATGACAGGATGACGAAAACTAGTGCATGATTTTTTATTGGATCATCCCTTTCTTACGATCACGCCATACGAGAATGAGATGTTCCACGCATCCATAAGGGTTTTCCATACCTGACATCTCTAACACCTTCAATGGCCTTAGGGGTAAGCCTTGGTGTGTTAGGAACCGATTGATGCTCAATAAATAAGGACAAGGTGAGGTAGTTCTCGCAACAGATCATGATGAGATCTATTCAGTGGGTTCAGTTTGAGTCAAAACCGAGTTGTCTAGCCTTAGTTATAACCAAATGTGCGTGTGAATGCATTAATTAATTATTTTTCCCAATGTGAGGGGGTATAGTGGTATTGAATAAAATCTAGCTAAGATATTGGACAATTAAAAACTAAATAAAATTCAATTTTTGGAAATTAAATTTTTAGCAACACTCTAAATTCAGTGTCAGCTTTTCAAAAAGCGATTTTTTCTAATTTTAGTTGCTTTTTGCATCCATCTATTTAAAGTCTGCTCAACTTTATTAATGGCCTTTGCTTTTGTGCTTTCTCGGTCACTCCCTCCTATAAAATAGGGTGCCTATCTCTCTCTTCTCATTATCTGATGTGCGCCATCTTTTGAGAAGATTGCCCTGCTCTACTCCTTGCTCACTTGCTCTAGTTAGGCAAAGTTCCTTATTCCTTCTCCATTGCTCTTGCTTATGCTCTGTCTAGACTTCCATTCCATCGCTTCCTTCTTGCTATCTCAGGCCAACTTCTCATCGCCTATTTCTATACTAATTATTGGCCATAAATAAGTGCGATTTTTCCTTGCTGCTGCCTGTGTTTCCAACTACCTCTCCATCAACATTTTCTTGCTTCTTCACTATTAATTTATCACAATCTTTGCATAAGATTTCTAGAAATCAGTTCATTGTTTTTCCATTGTTTCTACGTGTGGATTCTTCATCTACTTTGTGGGGTAACTATTGGTTCAATTCTGCTGATTTTTAGTTCCGTTTTTTGCTCGGGGGGGTCACTCATCATATGTAACCCTATCACGTGAGTTCAACAGAAGGATATTTTTTATTTCTAAAATTTATAGAAATAAATATACATAAGGGACTATTTAAAATAGTTTTGCAAAAAATTTACAGATTTGTATAGAAAAAGGGTACATTTTATTAATGAAAAAATTTACAGATAAGGGATTTTAAATATAGGCCTTGAACGCACGTGATATAGAGGGTTTATACATAGTGATCCCCCTGAGGTTTTTTGACCTAATTCAACCCAAGAATCCACATAAACAACATCTAAATTGATATTTTAATAGCTAGAAGTGTGGGGAATCTTATGTATATCAATCTAGTAGTGTTTTCTTGATTATTCATGAAGTTATATGCTAATTACTAACCCTAGACTATGTATTGGTGCTTTTTGTAGATTATCCTTAGAGATGGAGTTCATGATGATGCTACCCACTACCAGGAGTTGTTTCCTTAGGGGTGGATTCCCATAATTTTTGTATCTAGAATCTTCCACTAGATTTTGAGCCAGTGAGATTGAGAACTATCCCTTGTATTCAACTTGGATCTTGTTGAGCATCTAATAAATCATTTAAATACGGCTACTTTGTCCTTGCGGCAGGTAGTACGGGGGAAGTGTGCCTTATTCACACCTAGTCTGGTGTAATTGTGTGGATTGGCTATCTTTTATTGTGTATTATGGATTGTATGCCATGTGTGAATGTTTGGTTATGGTTATCTTGAGTAATTAAGCATTTCAATTGGAATTTATGCTTCCACATAAGCATGGCTCTTGACAATGAAGGAGATCATTTACCTTGGGCACAACATTTCGCGGGAAGGTATTAGCATTGATGAGGATCGTATCCAAAAAGTGTTGACTTGGACTATACCCCAAACAGTTAAGCAACTACAGTCTTTCCTAGGCTTTACTGTGTTTTTACACAAATCAGTACATGATTATTCCCAAGTCATGGCTCCTTTAACCAACATGTTGAAGGGTCATGGATGGAAGTCCAATCACCCTATTACTTGGAATACGGATATGAACATTGCTTTTGACACTTTGAAAACTTGTATCAAAAGTGCGTTTGTTCTTGTGTTGCTCGATACTACTTGACCTTATGTGTTGGAGACCGATTGTAGTGATTATGCTATTGGGGCAGCATTATTCCAAGAGGGTCGACCTGTAGCTTTTGAGAGTAAAAAGCTCGATGATACTCAATCTCGTTGCCTCACACTAGAGAAGAAACTTTATGTGGTGATACATGCTCTCAAGATTTGGAGACATTATTTGTATGGTTCTAGATTTGTGGTCTTGATTAATCATCGATCCATCAAATATGTGTGTGATGGGGATAATTTGAGGGGAAGGAAAGCTCGTTGGGCAGAGTTGATGCAAGATTTCGATTTTGAAATTTGGTATCGAAAAGGTTCTTTGAACAATGTTGCTGATGCCTTAAGTCGACTTCAGATGGTAAATGCCTCAGCATTTACCAAGATTTCCTCTCACATATTTCAATCCTTGGGAGGGCTTTGCGTGATTGATATACATTTCAGTCCTTATTGGTAGAAGGTCCAGGATGGGAGCTCCATTGTCGACCTGAGCTCAGGGATTCAGCCACCTACTATTGAGGGGGTTGGTGGTTAGTGGATGATTCGGAATGGGTTACTGTTCTGGAATGATAAGATTTGTGTACCGGATGTGCTGGATCTTCGATCCGGGATTTTATAGGAGTGTCATGATGGGTGCAGTTGGTGGCTACTTTATATGTAGTGCGGTAGGCTCATACTATCGCCATGAGTTTGTGTTCCTAGTTGGTGGTTTGACCAGCTTTGACCGTGCGGGCCATGATTAAGCTAAACATCTTCTTTGAGCTCACCACTAAGCCATTGGCCCTAGGGTAATAGGTTGTGGATTTTTGTTGCACGATCATAGATTCACTTGTTATGGTTTGCGATGGTTTCATTTAGGAAATGGATTCCTCTATCACTAGCTAGCTCCAATGAGCATCCAAACCTCATAATTACATTTTCATACAGGAATTTGGTCATCAATCTTGCATCAGCCCTTCTTGTGTCCTTTGCTTCTGCCCATTTTGTGAAGGAATCGGTGGTCATAATGATGTATCGTGCCCCGTGCCTTTAGCTACAGCTGGGCTTATTGGGCCTATGAAATCAATACACACTTCTCAAATGATTGATCAATCAGCACATTGGTAAGGGGCATCATATTGGCATTTCAAGGAACTTTTGCTTGTTGGTCGCATCCATAAAAAGCATGGACCACCAGAGGCTTTCTTGCAATATCTTATCTACCATAATTTTTGTGCCTAAGTTTCCGCAGGCAATCCTTGAATAGCTTCATCAAGAACTTCTACAAACTCATCCTCCCATACACACCAATGTATGATGTCATCCTTTCCCATATGATAGAGTTAGCCAAGTGTTAATTGGTACACTACGGAACCCTTATAGAGCTTGCATGCCCTATCTTGTTAATGGATTTGTGTAGTGGGAATCCATTGGTGAGAAAGTGTTTGATCTCCTTGGCCCATTCCAGTATCAAGTCTATGAGGAAGAGTGGGGCATCTAAAAGATTGTCATCCACACCTATTGGTGGTTCTCCATTGGGGATTTGAGACAGATGATCAGCCATCACGTGGATCTTCTCCTTACAAATTGCAACAGTGAAGTTGGATTCGAGAAGAATTAACATCTAATGGGTTATTATCCCTGTCATGCATGGCTTATTTACTTGGTGATCAACAAAGAACATGAACTTGGTTGCTAACAAGTAGTGTCTAAACTTTTTGGCTGCATATACCATGGCTAGTATTTCCCTATCCATGGTTGTATAATTTATTTTAGCATCATTGAGTTGACGGATTGCAAAATAGATTGGGTAGTCTAAATTATCCTCACTTGGTTGAGCCAATACACACCCTATTAAAAATTTCAAAGCATGTATATGAACATGGAATATCAAGTCCCCGTCTCATGCCTTTAGAATTGGTGCAGTAGCTAAGGTGAGTTTAAGGGTGTCAAAGGCTACTTGGCATTCCTCTATCCAAACAAAAGCCACTAGTAACTTGTATAATGGGCAAGAAATGTCTACATAAAAGATTATGAACCTTTGGTATAGCTTGTGTGCCCTGTGAAATGTTGTACACCCTTAGGGTTTGTAGGAGGTGGGGGCTCCAAGATGAGCTTGATCTTGTTATAGTCTATGGAGATCCCATTCTTTTATACAATATGCTCAAGAATTACTCCATGCTTTACCCAAAACTGGCAATTGAGGGGGTTAAGGGATATGTGGTACATGTGACACCTCTCTAGGACCAATATAAGGTATTTAAAATGATCATCCCACTTAGAATCAACATTTTAGTCGTCAAGAAAGATTGGTATGAAATCTCTCAGGTACTCCCTAAAAACTATGCTCATTAGTCTTTGGAACATTGCAAGAGAATTGGTGAGCCTGAAGAGCATCACTTACAGACCAAATACTCCCCATTCCATGGAAAATGATGTTTTATGTTGATCTACCAGGGTTGTGGATACCTAGGTGGAACAAGCCAGTGGATGCATAGATTCGACTAGAATGGGCCAATGTGGGCGTAAGAGTCTTTACACTTTTGCAGGGGTCCTCAAGGTGGGAACTCTTTTGCATGAGACCTCTTGACTAAGAGTCTCTATAGTATTTGTAGGGTACCTCTTGGGGTCTCTACATGTTTTGTAGGGGAGCTAAAAAAGTGTAGGCTTTTAGTATTTCTCACTCTAGATCCTGATGTTGTAGGTATGCTTGAATATTTTCTAGAAGGATTTTGGCTATCCTCATCCTTTTAGATTCATCCCTCTTTCAAGCTCAACATATTACAACCAAAACTTGCTGCTACACTAAACACACAATGATCTCATCTTCATTGCTCTAGACTGTGCGTCTATGCTTCTGGCCGTTGTTGTCATAAGGTTAATGCTTCTTCTCATTAATTAGTTATTAGAAAAGAATTTTTAAAATCCAATCAAAAATGGGAAAATTATAGTATGTTACTATGACAATCACTATGCACAATGCTATTATTTTTATTGTTGGAGTCAATTTTTCATTATAATCAATCCCATATTCTTGAGCATAGACTTTTGCTATTAAGCTTGCCTTGTATTGTCAACTTGACCATCTATAATGACTGTAACTCTATAATCACATTTTTTTGTCTAATGCTATGATTACATTCAATTTAACTAGTGTCCTATTAACAATTGTGGTGCCATGAGCACATAAGTAGAGGCAAAAGCTTTGAGTAAAGGTATGAAGCAAGGGCATGTTGCCATATGGATGGAGGCATTGTCCCACATGTGACCAAGCATATGCAACTATGCATCCACTCCTGTAAAAGGGAGAAACTTCAAGCAAGCTGTTGAGCCTCTCTATGAGTACAAATCTTAATGTAGTAGCTCTCTTAAGGAACTCTTAGCTTAAGTTTTACCATAGCCATAATCCAAGGCACGCGTGTTTTTTCACATGGTATCAAAGCCTCCCCTTTCCTCATGAGCCACTCTCCCTCCTCGTCATAATCTCCCTCTTCATAACTTTAGTAGCTCACAATGCATTTCCTCACTAGTATTGTATCAGAGGAAAGGTTGCTAGTTTTGGGTCATTGATAGAATTTGTGATCTTCCTATATTCCCTCAACTCTGTCCTTTTGAGGAACGTATGCAAAACTAGTGTGCAATGAGACAATGTTGTTATCAGGCTACAGATTGTACATGTGTTTGTCTTGAGCAACTCCATCTGATTGTTCTCTAGTATCCCAAGCTCCAGTTAATGTTATTTTCTACTCTCCAAGCCTTCAACTATAGCAATCAAACTTGAAAGAAGCCAATCATGCATAACTCAAGAAATGACCAACTCTACAAGCTATAGCCCACAAAGCAAGCAAGCGATTGCATTAGATGATGGCTCTCTAACTCGGCAAAACTTTGATGCTATCACATTGTGCATCAAGCCAAACACACTAACAAACTCAGATGAGGAGAGCTAACAATCTAGTCACCCATCTATGGCTACTATAATGGATAGATGCAATGACATAAGTAGCACACAGCAGTCGTGGGATGGACCAAACAACACAACATAGATGGTTACATCTATAACAACATAGCCACACTAATTCTATGTATTTAGTAGCTAGACTTCAATGCTGCAATGGACAATGGCAGACGGTACCATCGACCCAAACAAATCTTCTTCCTTAGATCATAGTTGCACTGTGAAATGACTGTCATTTCCATCACTTAGCCCTACAAGTTTCTACAAGTTGCCATCACTCAGCCTTGTGAAACGACCGTCGTTGCCATCACTCAGCCCTGCAAGTTTCTACATCGTCTTTCTTCTATGGTGTGGACCTTAGGCCACATGGCATTTTCACATCATAGATAGGTTACCCATATTAGGGTTGGTTCGAGGTGTGGTTTTGGTTTTGCCACATGAGACCTTATTTGCAATGTCAGCATAATCGCCCACCCTACCATATCATCAACCACATCATTATTGCCACATGGTATTCTAACTCCACCTAAGCATAATTTTCCCCTTGCTAGAAAAGGATTTGTACATGCTCCAAAATGGAAACTTAATCAATTTTTTGGGCTCCACATACTTATCAGGTCAAAATCATAGTATGCTATTAGACTTTGTGAATATTCAAAGAATTCATATGATAAGACCTTTGCAACAAATGATAAAGCAAAGCATGATTATCATAAGCATGCAAAAAGCACAAGTGCATGATATGATTAGAACACAAAACATGGTGTCCACACATAATGCATTAAAGACACATGAAGAACAAAGCACCATGCATCAAGCAAAGAGGATATTTCCATTGATAGAATGCATTAAAAAGTAGATTTTATCACCTTTGACCCCATGTTTTGTAAAGGTCACCAAAGGAGTAGACCTTTGTTTTAGTTATCAAACTTGACTAGCTGAGAGTAGGTATGCAAACACCCAAGGAAGTATTGATAATGTTGTAATACCACGTGGACTTGACCACCTTAAGTAGCAAGTATGGAGGTGTTGGAGTTTTCTTTGCTAAAATCACATCTATCCACCTCACAATAACCAATGCATCATGGCACCAAGGGGAGCTACTAAGAATTATGGTGCCATGGCAGATAAGTAGAGGCAAAGGCATGAGTAAAGGTATGGGGCAAGGGCATGCTGCCACATGGCATGGAGGCATTATCCCACATGTGAGCAAGCATATGCAAGTATGTATCCACTCACATAAAAGTAAGGTTCAAGCAATAACATCAAGCAAATATTAAGCCCATCTATGAGTACAAGTCTCAATTTTGTAACCTAGTTGTGCTTGAGTCTATGCTATCTAGCTTAGTTCTCCATCATGTGTAGTCTTAGGTTGCATCCACCACTGAGTAGCTCTAGTCAAGCACATTTAGCTTAGTTGCACTAGAGCCATATCTCCAAGGTACTCATGTTTCTTCACATGTCCATGATGGTATTGTGAGTCTTGTAGATTCTCTCTTTAGCTAACCAATTCATTGATTTCCAGTACCTTTTCCATGAATAAAAAATCTACTATAAAATTTATAGTGTATGTCCATTACCAATTCATTGATTTCCATTACCTTTTCCATGGTATAGTGAGTCTTGTAGATTCTCTCTTTAGCTGACCAATTCATTGATTTCCATTACCTTTTCCATGAATAAAAATTTGCTATAAAATTCATAGTGTATACCCATTACCAATTCATTGATTTCCACTACCTTTTCCATGAATTGAAAATTGCTTTAAAATTGGTAGTGCATGTCCATCTATGTGAGGCCTTTTTTCCTCTTGTAGACCCTTTGATCTATGCAAAAGGACTCTGTGTGCGTCAACTATTTGGAGCCTTTGTTTTTCTCCATTTGCAATTGGTGGTAACAAGCCAAATTTTCCTAAATTAATAAATTTTGGCTCTCTATCTATAAAAGGATCTTTTTGAGCCATATAGTAATAGAACTCTAATTCATTAGTGAACGACAATATTACATGCTTTTGAAAAATGTGATTTTGGCATGTTCTTCTCATCCATCATGCAACAGGCATGTTCTATGATTGCTTTGTCTTTTAGCTCCTTAATACCATTCTATGTATTAGAATTTGTTTTGCCTTTTTCCCCTATTCTTTGCGTTGTGCTGGGCTACAGCCTCTCATATGAAGGCGCGTTGGTGCAGACTGGACCTGCAGATGGTCGTTGGTGGAGAGCAGGCGATGGAGAGCCATTCGGAGGCTAAACTTACCTTGGAGGGGAGCCAGCCAAGAGCTTTGTGAGTCGTCTATGGTCGTAGGTGCCGCTTGTCGTGGAGATGGGTCACCTTGTTACTTTAGTCGTTAGAGCTCCAGTTGCAGCTGTAGAGTCTGCTGGTTGGCTGCTTTGCTTGTAGTAGGAGGTCGATGGAGATCAGGAGGTAGGGCTGGCATTGTTTGGAGAAGGCCTGTGAAATAGTCGATGGAGTCACCTCTGTGGCCAAGCTACAAGAGACGTTTTTTGATGCTGCATGTCGATGAAGCTGCTGCAACTGCTATAATGGTCACCCGTCATAGTCAAGAGGGATCCACAACATCTATTGGCTGTGTAGAAGGCTACTGTTGGAGAGATAGATGAATGGAGCCAAGATCTGTATGTAGGCGGGAATCCTTAGGGCTTGGTTGAGTAGGTTGTTTGAGATCTAAGAGTCACCTTCAATCATTTGCACTTTAGAAGAGCCACTATGCCAGGCATTGTAGAGGAGCCATAGTGCTTGGTGTTGTAGAAGAGCCGCTATGCTATGGAAGCCACTGTAGAAGACCAAGCGTGAAGAGAGTGTGAAGAACAAGTGGACGAGCGACAGGTTGAAAGTCGCCTTATGAGCCTTAGCTTGCTACCCGTGGTCTGTGGAGCTTTCTTTAAAGCATTTCTTTGTTAAAGTAGTGTGCCTTGTACCTCTTAAACTTCATACACTCCGATCTCTCATAAGAGAATACTCTGATCTCTTTGAAACAAATCTCTCTCTCAAATTACTCACATGCAATGACGGAAAACTCTCTTTTTCACACAATCTCTCAGTGGAAGAGATGTATCTCAAATCTCTCTTTCTCTTGATGAACTTAGAATTCCTCTCAATAGAATAGAATAGAAATCTCTCAATCAAATGGACAAAAATTCCTCTCAAATGGACGGGAATTTCTCTATCACTCAATGGAATTTTTCTCTCACGAAAGAGAAAACTCGATCTCTCAATGGAAATTTTCTCTCACGGAAGAGAAAACTTGATCTCTCAATCTCTCAAACTATCACACTCTCTCATACTCACATACGGATCACAATGCCTTAGCGGAAGGCAAGGGTGCTCTGATACCATGACAAAGTATGAAGAGGGGAGACGAGAAGAGTGGAGATGAGGAGAGAGGGCATAGCTAGAAAGCACATCACAAATGATTAACTGTACACTAGAATTAGTTGAAAATGTAGAATATATACAAACCCATTTAGGGTTAGGTTTAGGACATCTAACCCTTTCCTTTATAGCACTCTATTGGGTTAGTGCTATGTATTGAGCCTGATCTCTCAACATCACAAACCTCATTTGGGAAATGAATAGGCCGTAAACCTTGAACAACATTGTACCTCTTCATGAAAACAATGATTTTGCAACCCAGTCACCCAAATTTTTTGTGCTTAAAAAAACTAGCAAAATTTGGATTGTCACCACATTAGATGCTAAAAAGGCATAGGAATAAACAATTTGTATAGTCTAGCAACTTTGGTTTCTTTAGTCACAAGCTATATGATTGTGTTGTTTGATGAAGACTCCACTTTTGTTGAACAAGATATCACAATTGTTGTTAACCATTTGTCCAACTGATGGCAAAGTTTGAATGAGATCTAGTACGTCTAGAACATTTTCAATCACTCTTGCTTGGTTTAATTAAATGTTCTTTTAAATTCAAAATTTAGAAATCTATGTGCTCATTGGTTTTGGGGCCAAAAGCTCGGTGACCATGGCATTCAAAAAATTTTGGAAAAATGTGTGTTGATTGCAAAAAAAAGGCTAAACTTTCATAGCTCATGTCATGTTACTTATTAAATCACATGATAAGATCTGATTTGCATGAATATTGTGTTTTGTGAACCATTTATTATAAAGCTATTTTATGAAATTAGTCATTTAATGAAGTTATGATTAATTTAGCACAAGGTTACCCATTTTATGAAGTTATGGCTAAAAGTTACCAATTGAGGCTTTCATTTCTCAAGTGTGGGAATGATGGGATAGTCAAGCTATGCTATCATTTTCCAATGGGGTCCCCAAAGAAAAAAATTGGTCTCAATATTTCTTATTTGCACAAAACCTATGGATTTCACTTTGCACAAGTGTCCACTACAATGAGCACATGCCCTTTGGGATTTGGATTCTTGTAATATAAGAGATCCATTCTCTATAGGCAATCGTGTGATATAGTAGATAATGCAACTAGACATTTAAGATCATATGTGTGATTGGGATTTGAATTAAGAAAAATATATGCTACTTTGAGAATTTGATCATGAGAATTGGCATAAGTTCCACTCTATCTATAACCTTTGGCCGTAGGATTGAGCTCTTTATTTGTTATTGCATTTAGACTCCCAATTTTTTAGTACTTTGTAGTAATTGCAATTGTTGTATCTTCTTGGTGCATTTTTACTAGCATTCATATTGTTGAACTAATTGGTCCTTCTAGCATTGCCTCACCTTGCTTGCATGCAAGCATTTTTTAGCATTTTCTACCTATTTTGGTGACTAGGTGATGACCTTTGATTCAAGTTTTTTAATTTTTTGTTTGATCATTGATAACCTTTGTTAGACTTTGATGGGATGATTGAAGCCTCTAGAATATCCTCTACCTACATTGATTCTAGGGAGGACTTGGCTATGAAAGGTGGGTGCTATTTAGAATTGGAGAAAGAGAATGATAACCGTACATACATGTACATAAAAGAAGATGAGCTTTGATATGGTGAGTCATGTGGAGTTGAATGTGGGTGTGAAGAAGGGGATGGTTAAGAGGAAGAGATAGAAGTTGAGAGTGAAGAGGAGAGTGAAGATTTTGAGGAGGAAAAAGGCCAAGTGTTTTTCATTCCTGGTGAGGAAGACCCCCGAGAAGTTCAGCTAATGGCTATGGAAGAGGGAAGACTAGAAACCATGGAAAATCTAATGCAACCAAGGATTTCCCACAATCTAAAAGCAGGAAGGAGAGGATGCCATCCATATAGACAATTTGTCATGCTTGGAGGAACACCACCTAGGCCCAGTATGTTCCAACTGGCAACTCTCATAAAATAGGATGAGGAGGCCTGGAACACCTTCCATGAGAGGAAGCACCCTTCTTGCTGTAGAATTGCTTGAGAGAGAAGGATACTCTGGTGATGGAGACCCTACTCTGAGAGGAACAACTAGAAAATGCATACAACCTACCCAATGGAAGAGGAGACAAACTCCTGATCCATATCCTCTAAACCATTCAAGGCTGAAAATGTGTTCTTGACAATAAGCCCAGAAACTGGAGTAGATGGCATGGCTACGATCCCTGCATGCGTAGGAGACATCCACTACATTCTTGAGTTCACGTGTGAAGTAGTAGCACTATGTGCAGGAAGCATGGATGAGTGGAAGATCAATGCCATTTTGATGCCTTCATGGGTAGGGGCAATGGTAATGTGTCCTCCTTGCCTGCTGTCTGGGATGTGTTCTTGCATGGTGCATGCCTTGAAGTTATTGACAAAGTGACAAACCATGGAGAGATCTAGTTTAAAGCGAAACTTCTCGAGCATTTTGTCCAAGCATGTAGATTTATCAGCACTTCTGTGCGTAGAATTGGGATTTGGTTAGATATGAAAATTCTAGAGCCTAACTCGACATTTGACTGTATTTTTGGGCTGCTTGACAAGGGGTGGATATTAGCTTCGCAAATGCACTTGGACAAGTGACTGGCGGTGAAATGAATTGGCTGACCATATGCACTTGGCTTGGCTTGATAATTGATCTCCTAGGCTAGACTTAGGAACTCATCCCCTTGACAGTTGGTATAACTACTTACTTAGGGGCTTAGCACATGGGAAGAAATAGGATGGGAATGGGAAAAGGTGGTCCCAAGTGGTCCCATGCACATCTCTATCCTATTCCCATCCCACCATGTGCTAACAAAAAAAGAACTAGGGATGGGTTTAGGAGGAAGAGGACACATGGCATCAGTTCATGTGTTTAGGAGGTGGGGACCACGTGGGGACAAGGATACATGTCATCCTTGCATGTTTTTGAATCCCTAAAAAAGGGGAACCCATTCTGGCTGCCAGGGTCTAGAGGCCATGGTCTAGGATGGGAGAAAAAGTGGCTACTTCCATTCTAAATCCATCCTAGACCACTTGGTGTAGGATGGGAGTAATGATGACAAAAAGATTCCCATCCTAAACCCATGCTAGCCCCATCCATGTGCTAAGGCCCTTAGTAATGGCGGCATATCGTTTGGCCATTCGGGATGGACATTTCTTCATGGTGCTAGATATCGTGGTAGCTTGCTGAGTGAGCCACTCTTGTGTTTCGAGTTGCATCTTTATCGCTAAGGCAACTCCGAACTGCTGCATAGAAGCTTCTTCTGGTGCCGTCCAATAATGGATGGGTTCTTGTGGATCTTCGAGCAGTAGCTGGGTGACTTGAGCCTCTGGACTTGGTGGCATTAGAGTGAATGAAAGAGTGTCTTCTTCTCCTACTAGGTCAATATACATAACTGGTTCTTGTGGTTCTACCCTTAGCAGGATAGGCTCTTGTGGTTCAAAAGGAGATGGTAATGTAGTCCCTTCATGGCCTTCAATCGAGAAGGAAGTATTGGGTGGAGGGACAAGGTTATTTGTAGCGGAAGTCATGGGGTAAGGGGGACAGGAGAGGCTCCTTGGCACAAGAAGGTTCTTGTGGGGCTTATCATGGCGTTGGGCATATGTACCTCATGACTTGTTGCTGGGATGGTGTTGTCTTTTCGTTCAAGGGAGTGGTGCTATTCCTTGAGCGTCTTTGTTGTTTTGACGGCCGATGTGATCTTTTCGTCCAAACAGGTGCTACTCTTTAAATCTCTTCATGGTGGACGACTGTTGCGGCATGGATGATCACCAGGGCTATCTCAGGGGTATCCTTTTTGGAACTACGCCTCCACTCCATAACCAAGTTGTGCTGTTTTTACTTGGCCAGCACTAGGACGTTTTTTCAAATTCTGAAATCCTATGCTTCCACATGGCACAATATACACCCTTAGATTTTTTAAATTTTGAAAGCCCAAAAGCTTTGAAAGCTTTTGAAAAGCTGCATAAAAAGGCAAGGCAAAACCTTTAAATATAGGCAAAATGGACGAACGAAATCCTTGCTCACGTTGATCACTTCGTTCCCATCGGAACCGGCAGTCAACGAGCAGAACACTTAGCAAATTAAGCCCGTCTTCGAAGGTAAACGTCCGTGATCATTGCTTCGATCTTTATCGTTCTTGTGAATTCGGAGTGTGAAGCAGAGCTTCTCATCGGGCATGGGTCTCCAAGAGTAGCTCTGATGCTCCTTCATCATCACCTGATGCTCCCACCATAGCTTTGCACCTTTGTATGTCTCCGGAAGGCGCTCATTGTTGGCAAGACTGTAGGTGAAGCTGCTCGAGTTCGTGGGTCGACACAAATTCAATCTCCTTGCTAACAGAGGAGTCGCGCTGCTCAGATGGAGCTTGATGGTGCCGTAGAACTCGTTGTTGGTCACGCCATCGTACTCCGGGATGTCGATGAAGCTGTAGCTGGAGAACCAATCTATAGCAGTCGCGCGGTGAGCCTTCCAAGCATCACGCGCACCTCCATCGGCAACACCGCAGTCAGCATCGTCTGCCCGAACGCTACGAAGCCCAGCAACGAGCCCAGGTATGGCCATAGCTCCATCACTCCCAGCCTCATCCGCGCAGCTCTCTTGATTTTTCGCTTTCCTTCGCGAAGCTGATCGCGTTCTCTGGCTCTCTTCTCTGGGATTGCCTCAGCAGGGATCGCGCACCCTCTCTTTCTCTATTGCCTTGTTGTTTCTTTCTCGAATCGGATTGCTTCGGCGATCGCTCGCCTGTTTTCCTCTCTTTCTCAGCGATTGCTCAGTTCCGCCCCTCTCCTCCCACCGATTCAGACAAAAGGCCCACAACGAATCTCTCAATCTACACTCGATCTCCGCCACATACAATGCCGAAGCATTCGATATTACATCACTAATCTAACAGGACCTTGTCTAGGCTCTATCTCATTCATTCCACCACCCCTGCAAACTAGCCTTCTCTACCACATGAACTGCCGAAGAATTCCATCCTCCATCTCGAACGGGCTATAGCCTAAATCCCAATTTCATCTCTCCGCTTAAGCTCTCCTCCTTGGATGCCTGCTGCGCCGGTCTTAACACGGGAGAGCATGTTCCTTCCGTTGGGGGAGGCCCCAAGGCGTGCATTCAAAAGCTCGTAAAAACTCTGTCTACGACTCTCGTGTGCTGCCAGGGAGTCGGAGCTGCGGGGAGGGACTGAGGCTACGTCCCGCGAATCGAAAAAAGGGACAGGAAGAAATCGATTTCCGAGACGGAAATTCTTGATGGAGGGGAGAGAAAAAGGGGAGGGAGGAGCATGGGGGTGGCGTAAGGCAAGGGAGGGAGGTGATGGAGAATGCAGAGCTCTCAATCCTCGGGCGACGCGAGGGATCCCATGCTGTTCATGGCGATGGGAGGCGACGAGAGACACACGGATACAAACAGAGAGACAAATAGAGACAAATCAGATATTTATACTCCTTGAGATCCATAAATCTTTCAGATTTAGTCAATCAGAACCAATTGACGCTGTTCCACACTTATTCTAGCACTCAGAAAATGACTCTGAAGATTCCCAATTACTCGTATAACACCCCTATTCCATTTTCTAGAAATATCTTCGATTCTCGCTGAAACAGAAGCAATCGAACGAGATTCCAACAACTGCTCAACTTTCGGAAGACCTTGAATGATATCCCCAGATCTCAATCTATCATATAGTAATGTTATTAAAGTATCTCCTTCTCTGATTATATCCCTGTAATCTTTATGAATAGTTGCAAACATCAATAATTGTTGCGATCTGATCAAAGTTTGCAAAAGTGTCAATGATAACTATTGCCAACTCATAAGATCATGGACATAGTGAATCATTTTAGATATAATAAGATGTTATTTATACGCACTTTTATATTTCCATAGTCGTAATTTTTTGGAATCTTGCAAAGGCAAAAATTGTAACTACAACTGCTCGAAGATGTGTGAAGATGATTACCTCGATGGTTTGAACATCTTTGATCGTTGGATTGTGTATAGCTTTTGTGCTTGAATTTATCATCTTTAGGAAATTGCACATATGCTAACCAACATATCCAAACATGCAGAACATGAGGAATGCATATTGACTAATCATGATTGTTTTTCAGATTCCAACATTCCAGCAAAGAAATAGGCGACTTCTCGTCGAGCTGTGGACGTTACAAAGGATACTCCACGTAAGTAGAATGTACGGTCATTTCAATTCTGAAATGTTTCTGCACCGTCTGTTGCTCTGGTCCGCATTAATGCGCTACACCTCCAACACTGGAGGTGACTATTTGAAACGGGGGGATGGCACGTTCCCCTATGATATATAATTTTTGGAGAGACATGTGCCGGCTCTCCACCATACATTACGTATGGTTTTTTTTTTTTCCACCTCATCTTGAGCACGCACACTTCTTCGCACATTCTGTTTCCGCAAGGGAACATTACATTTGCTTGGTTCGACCAACATACTAATCATGTCTGCAACACTTCTGTTTTTGAGATGTTTGCAACCTCCAAACGAGTGTCTTCTCCTAAAGGTACGCACAACAAAATGTATTTGCTTGATTCAAGTTATTTTATCAATTCTTTCACCTTCTAAAGATAGAGGTTCAGTCCATTTTGTTTTTCTTGTTGCGTTTAGACAAAACCACGTGAGTGAAATTGTAGCAAAGTTTCGGATGGTTTTTATTATTAATCCCTGTAGGTGTTTAAACCTGAACATAAGACATCGATTCATGTCACGATGTAGAAATGACCATCGGAAACTCCTTCGAACATGACCATTCGTCAACGCTCAGAGCAGCCAGAGGTCGAGCTATTCAACTTGATATAACATCAAGAAAGATGTCCTTGAGGCCAGCTACGTCATCGTGGTTGACCATCGCAGATAGATACAAGCAATGGGTTAGTAATTGCGTGGCTATTTTCTCTAGCCTTCAAATCTGCGGTGTCTGTGGCATAACCACGCTACTATCTGCAAACCAAAGGATCGTTTCTTCGCAAGGCATAGGCATCTCGAGCCACAGCGCCGCACTCGGAAACATGATACTTTTGGATGCCTGCGAGAATATGGGCATGCAAGTGACTTACTGGAAATGCCAAAGCTGCACACGAGATGCCCAGCGGAGCAGATACATTGTGCGGTTGATGCCACAGTACTCTTGGCAGTTGCTTAAAACAAACCACCTCCACACGCAACTGCTAAGCATCATAGATATATCCATTTCAGTTACCACGACTGCAAATGCGATTGCTCGTGGCACACTCGATCGAAGGTCACTTCTAGACAATCCTCTGATATCTTGGCGAAACGTCCCACTAAGCTTGGCTCAAGAAATTGTGACGAACGAGCTGTCAGGTGTGCTCGCATACAACATCGAGAACAATCCAATATTGCGCAAGTACAATTCTTTAGCAAAGCGTGCAGACATCAAGATGGGTATGTGCATCTTGAGTCCTCAAACCATTGCAGGTATCTTGGAACTACACGATGAGACAGCTCCCTTCGAGTTAATGTCAATAGCGGAATCTTAGCCTGAGCTCCTGCTTTTGCAAAACATGGTGGACCCCGCGAACCGTCGCGCCTTTGATGCAAGGGACAAGCATGAGTTTGCCTCCATACAGCTATGGGGTACAGAAATGCTTTCAGAGAGGGTCGCTTCATTCCACGTCGATGGAGTAGCAGTAGCTGGCAGTGCGTGCGTTGACATAACCATGGAGTCAGCAGTGTTCCCCTTCCTGTTCCCTTTCGGACGGGGCTACTATGATGGCTGCATATAGTTCAGCAACTATGTGAAAATGAGAATATGCACCTTATTCTCTATCTACACGCTCTACAAGCCGTACTTGTTGATCATGTTCCAGTTAAAACAGGCAGTGATGATTGCCAATTCAAGCAACTCTACATGCTTGCAACGAGACATCGACCAATATAGGAAAGCCAACCCTGCCACGACCGATGAAGACGCAATGAGACACGTGCTTCGCTACAGCATGCCATCAACAATGCCGGGGTCCCCATCGTGGCATCGACGGCAACTGAAGGACCTCATAACGATGGTCGATGCTTGGGGCCTCCCAGATTTCTTTCTGACATTCACTGCAGACGAGGTCATCGATACACGGTGGCAAGAAATTAATGTGATCGAGAGCATCGCAACACATTATAATGCGCAATTCACTTGGAAGGACTGTCCTGTTGAATGCGTGGCACTTTTCCACGCACGCTTCCACATGTTCATGCGCAAGCATTTGCTTTCATCCGACGGTCTGCTTGGCCGAATACAACACCATGTCGTTCGTTATGAGATACAAAACAGGGGCTCCCTACATGCCCATGTCATAATGTGGGTCCACCATGATGACCGTCAGCGAATTGCAAATGAGATTGCGGCTTACGTCCCCAGGGACGAGGCCCTGGATCCTCGAAACACAAGGCTGCGAGAACTAGTTCTCAGGAAGCAGTTGCACGTATGCAAGAAAGCGTGCTACGTCGGACCGTCACACCATAGTTGCAAGCACGGCTTCCCTTTCGCAACACAGCCAGAATATGAACCCATCCTCGACCCTCTGACGCAACGTTGGTTGTATTACCAGCCGGGACATGAGCACCGAAACGTCGTCCCTTACCACCCTTTTGTGTTACTGTTGTGGGGTGCACATATGAACATACAGCGGGTGACAAACTCTTCAATCTCTCACTACCTCCTCAAGTACGTGATGAAATCTAAACCAATGGGCAAACTGAACATCCGTTCAGAAGACGCCTCGCGTTTGGGGTTGCAACATCTCGACGAAGTAAAGCTGAAACTCATCGCCACGAGCCTCCTATCAAAACCAACCTCTCCAATAGAGGCCGCGCTAAACTGCATGCAGATACCAATAATCACAAGGAGCGAGACCGTTCACTATGTCGACTCCTCGCCACCATCTCTAAGACAATGCATCATCTCGCAAAACAACAACGTCACCCTGCACCCGGTCGACATATACTGTGGGAGACTGAGCGCCATCGAGGATAGCACATTCTACGATTACCATAGGCAATATGTGATCCGAAAGCCCAAGGAAACGCAACGTGGAACGGTCGGTCTTGACCTCTTCGGCAACAAGATCGAAAAATGTGAGCGAGTAGTCAGATTCACTGACTACCACCCTGGACATCAACCAGAGGGGTACTTCTACAACGTGCTCTTGCGAAAACTCAGCTTCAGGAATGAAACGGAGCTCATATCACCTGCCAACACAGCTGGATCCTACTTTGTCGAATGCCAAATGCGCGGCCTCATATTGAGCAACGAGGACCTCGAGATGTATGTGACCGAATACACGCAAAGGAACTTGCTAGCGACTGACCACACGGACCAGTTGATCAATATGATATTGCAAAAGGTTGCGATCATCCGAGACTGCCCGATGGAAGCGCCTAACATCGACCAGCAAACCGTCGAAGGGCCAACACGCGCGAGGATGTTGGAAAAAATGGCCGAGTTTCGCACCGTCGCCAGTGCCGCATTGACAGTAGAACAACAAAGAGTCTTCGAAAGCCTAGCTTCAACAAGCTCGGGGCTGCATGTTGTCTGTGGAACACCAGGTAGTGGCAAAAGCTTCTTGATACGGTACTATGTTTCGCATCTGGTAGCACAAAACAAAACAGCAATACTCTATGCATCAACAAGGGTGGCTGCGACGCGGCTGAGCGGGATTGCAACCACTGTACACTACCAATTCAAGATCCCTGTGCGCAACAGTCAGTACCCACTGAACATCCATGAGACGGATGAGCGACACCTCACAATCAAGGAAGCCAACGCGATCATCATTGACGAGATGTCCATGCTAACAAGGATGACTTTCGATCTCGTGGTAAGACAAAACGTCAATGTGACTAATGGCACATTGCATGAGCCGTTCAGACACAAAATGCTCATAATTTTTGGTGACCTGGCGCAATTACCACTAGTCTGCAAACACCGCGAGGATCTCTACGAGCCGTGCCACATCACGTCCTCCGCGCACTGGGCTCAAGCGAAAATGTACCACATGCAATTCTCGGTGCGACATGCACGAGACATGCCATTCCTGGCATTCTTGCATACCATAAGACTCAGGACGCCCACAACTGACGAGATTTCCGACTGTTTGGGGCAGTGCATTGTCGACAAGGAAGGTGCATGCCACTTCATCGATGCCGAAACAACCATCATTTGCACGCACAGAGTCGATGTCGCTACCTTCAACGATGAGCTTGTGGAGAAATTCAACACTCCCGAGATGATTGTGCATGTTCAAATACACAGTAACGCCACGAGCGAACCAGCTCTCAAAGAATGGTTGGAGGACAAAAGCTTCAATGAGATAGGAAAAATTTGCGTGGGGGCGAAGGCAATGATAACGAAAAACATCGACCTCGCAATAGGTGCCGCAAATGGAGCAATGTGCAAAATCAAGAGCATCAATGCAACTAGCAGGGGAGAAATCAACGGTATCACTGTCGTCGTGGACACAACAGCGACCGTGCTCACATTACGACGCTCGAAGCATCAGCGAAAGGAAATAAATGGAAAATGGCTGCTCATATTTCGAGGAGTGTTTGCCCCTGGCCTAGCATACGTGATGTTGTCCAGAGTGACTGAGAGAATGAGGCTGCGCATACTACATTGCCCACATCCAGACATATTCAGACCAATTCCACGAGAGTTCTCACAGCCGACAACACAACCACGCGCATAAAGGTATTCACTACCAGAGATTGAAAAAGGCAGAGGCAAGTCATGAATATGTTACGTCAAACATGCGTGCAAGGAAAATGGTTTTAATATCTTGTCTGTTGTCGAGAACAGGTGCAGAGAATCAGAAAGCTCGGGACATTGCAGCATAAGACATGGACGCAGACAAGGTAAATTCCACCAGCATGAAAGAATTTTTTTTTCTTGAAGATTTAAAAAGACGGCTCATTTGAAAAGACGGTGTAATAAGTCGTGCCTGCAAGCAGCTATTTGAGCTATACAAAAGCAACGCGAAGGCAACAAAACCTCCACTAGCAAAGAGGAGGTTCTTCCTAACCACAAAGCAATTCCGGCTAGCAAACAATGCAGGAGAACGTCCGGGAGCTTACATCAACGGCTTCAACACGTAAGCGGAACTACGCGACTTCATTGACAACTGCAATAGGCGTTTGCCAGCTAAAAGAGAGCTGGGAGGCTTGAGATTCGCAAATGGTACGTAATGCTTCTGAAAATTAAAAAAAACCGCAACAGTTGAGAAAAAGAATTAACGAGTTGCAAGAACAACAAACTCATCATGGATTGCACTTCTCCTGCAGGACTCCTCAAAGAGATCCTTGTCGAGCTTGACATTGAGTTCGATGAGACCGATAGGATGATGGAAAGTTTGGAGGGGCAGAAGCTACTAGACACGAAGATGAAAGGGATCACAGCGTATGCATGCGAGCTGCTACATTACGGGTACAACGTATCCTTGGAGTTGCTCAGGGACACGACACGCGATCAAGGAATGGCTATACTCGAACAATTCATGGAACAATTTGGAGGGACGCACGACGCGACGCACCCGGTGATGATAATGGAGAAGCTTATGTATATTTTCGACAGGGACTTATACGAGGAGCGCTTCGGTATTGGAAACGATCCTTTCACGCCAACAGAGAAAAACCAGGGCAAGTAAATAAATGCATTCTATTATGGACCTCAAACGAAAAAAAAAAGACCGAAAACCTCAATGACTAACGTAATTGTCAATGTTTACGCAGGTACGACATTGAAAGACGCGAGCCTCGAGATGAAGGAGGAGCCTCCACTGAAGCGCCCATGCAAGGGAATCGTGCGAGCCTCATCATCTACTGCATCACGTGCAAGCCCAACAACAGAAAATACATAGGGAGCATGACGGACCTGCCGCGAAGGATCAAACATCACAATAAAAAACCACCGAAGAAAATGAAAGAGGACTTGCAGCGTTACAAGCCCTTCAAAGAAAATTTCGAAATCAAAGTTTCGGAAACAACAGACACTGTAGACAAAGCACAAACTTTAGAGCAGTACTACATAAGGAGCCACAACACAGTAGGTCCATTAGGTTACAACACGCTCGAGGGCCATCCGGCTAGAGCGCGGAAGTACTATTTCCTAAAGCCTAGGAAGATAATTTGACCCAAAAAATAAACATTTGTGCCTTCGAAAAAAGGGATCCAATGAAGTTGCAAATGGTGCTGGAACTTTTGTCGTACATGCAATGCAGCTTTGGGTTTGGATTATTCCTGTCACAGTTCCATGCTTCTGTCTCAATTTGGTTTTGATTTATTATTTATACATTTATGAAATACATCTCCCCGTCGTTCGCTCGAAGTGGAATGACAATAGATTTGCTTACAGTGCAAAGAATAGGAATTTGTCTTCCTCCGAAAAAAAGAAAAACTACGTTTTACTGTCGACATGAACAACATCAAGTGCAAGCAGGACTGGATGATAACGAAATCTCTACAAAAGGTTGCATGCAATTGAACATCAATCTTCTGCATCATTTCTGACAACGTGACTCATGTGAACCTCAACAAGATAGCAAAAGAGAGAAGTATTCATCAAGAGCCCAGCTGGCCAAGCAATTTAGTTCTGTTGCTGTGGAAGCTCTTCCCGCCATAGCTAGACCTCGAGTGAAGCTTTTCGCCATAGCCATATCTTCTTCCCTCCCTTGTACCCTTTCCCCTCCCTCTCACTCTTCCCTCTTCCTCTTTCCCGTTCTCAAATTACACAACTCTCCAATTTGCTCACAGAAATCGGATGCTTAAGCAGTCCGTCCCCGCCCTCTCCTTCGCATTCATTCTGGGCTTCGTTGCAAACACAAGCAGCACTCTTTCCTAATTGGCACAATAGAAGTTGGCGATTCCACTAGTGACAATTTGTATCAGGACTTAGATAGCTGTTTTTTGCATATTAAACAACCAAGAAAAATCATTATAGAATCAAATCCAGCGATAGAATTCTGCATTTTGATGCATCTGGTCTTTCTCCTCCACCTTCGTTTAGATGGTAGATGCTCAGGTTTTGAAGAATTTGTTTCAAAAAATGAACAACAGGCAGCAACAAGTCTTGTTGTTGCAATAGAACAAAGAATCTCAGTGCGATGCTGTTATGCTCAAGCTGAGATAACATGACCTCAGAAGGGTTGGTGGACATTTTCCTTTACAGGACCAATTGTCATATTTTATTTTATCGCGCTACAAGTAAAGGAACTGGGTGCTTTTTGTGATTCTCTCTTCACCAACCTGTTCATGCATGATTCCTAAGTAGAGGGTTTACCTGCAACTACAATTGCGATGGTTGGACCGGTTCTTCCTCCTATTTTGGTCGTCTTCTTTGGATGAATCACCTCCTTCCCTTTGGTTGGCTCTTCACATAGCCTCATAGTAGCTTTGCCCTAGGGTAGACACATGGTAGCACTTCGATTATGCCAGTTGATTTGGCAATCTATTGTCATGGTCCAATGACATTCAAGGATCACCTATTTTGGTATCGTTCCTACAAGGGCCACAAAGTACTTGCAAGGTAGTAGGTTATTATGAATAAAAGTTTGAATTTGAATTGAACCTACCACATTGGTGATGTGACCGCTAACTGCAACCATTTTGAAGGATTGCAATTTGGTGGAAATGCTCACAAAAGGTCTTAAGCAAGACCAAGTTTTGGCTTGCTCCAGTGCCAATGAGAGCTTTGGCTTGCACTTCTAGACCTTATGTATATAAACACATTGGAATTCTAGCCGGAAACCAATTGTATCTTCCTCCTCAATGTTTACTAGTGTGGCCATGTTTATCGTGATGTTGGCTTGTCTCTCCTTGGTTTTGGCCGCATGGTCCTTTGCATTAGGAATGGCATGTTGCTTCATGAGCTGGAGTTCTCGCCTCTGGTCTTCTTTTGGTGCACAACCTTAAGGATTTCTTCTATTAGAGGTCCGTAATACCTTTTGAGTTTACTTCCATTTATATATCCTGCTATCTCGACACCATCAAGTGTCTCGATGCGGACTGTACCTTGTGGCATGATTTCAGTAACTCAATAGGGTCCTAACCCATGGAATTTGAGCTAGCATTTGGTGTTTTTGACATTGAATAGGAAACACAGGTCTCCCTCGTTGAGGTCCTTGGTCTTGTGCCATAGCTTTTTAACCGTCATTCCATGTATTGAGCTCAAGCGGGCTTCATCTAGCTTTCTGTGGGCAATCAGGTGTTCTGAAAGAGCATCTCCTTTCCTAAACAGTAATGTGTAGGCTTGGAACTAGGAATTTCATGGTCATCACTACCTCTAGGTTGTATTTCAGACTGAAGGAGGTACCGTTGGTTGCAATCTTGTAAGTGGTTTGATACGCCCAAAGTTTTGCAATGAGCTTATGCTCCCAATGGTTTCATGTACCTTCAACAGTTTGTGTCATTACTTGGATCAGGATCTTATTAGTGCTCTCGGCCTGTCCATTGGCTCGTGGGTAGTATGGTGTGGACTTACGGGGTATGATAAGCTAGAATCCTACCAGCAATATGGTCATCACTTCATTGATGAAGTGCGAGCCACTGTCGCTAATGATTTCTAAAGGACACCCAAATCTGGATATAACCTACTCATATAAGAATTTAGTGGTGGAACGACCAACTGATCTACACGTGGCTATGGACTCGGCCTACTTAGTGCAATAGTCTGTGGCTATGATAATGTATCTAGCTTGCGTGTTCTTGCGAGTGGGACTGATGGGTCTGATGAAATCAATGTCCCACTTCTCGAAGGGTTGATTGGCTACAATGCCTATAAGCAGCATGTGATTGTGTTTCTTGGGAACTAAAGTCCTTCAACACTCATCACAAACTTTGGCAAATTTGACGACATCCATAAAAAGGGTTGGCCACCATAATCTTGCTTGAAGCACCTTGCAGTGGTTTCTATTAGGAATTGGCCTCCTACTATTCCTAAATGAGCTTGTTCAAGCACATCCACGAACTCGTTTTCTCTGACACACCTACACAAAATATCATATTTTCCTATCTTGTACAATTGGCTTGCTATAAGCTGATAGGGACCTGCATCCTTTAGAAGTTTGCAGGCTCGATCTTTGCTCAACGTCTTGTCTTGTGTAAATCCATTAGCCAAGAAATGGCTAGGTCTAGTTGGAATAAAGGGGGATCTAGAAGACTCTCGTGGGTGGCTTACCATTAGGTACTCAAGATAAATGGTTGTCTAGCACATGTTTGGAACCCTTACATACGATGACCATGAAGTCAAACTCTAGAAGCAATAGCATCCACTCGGTAATGTGACATGTTATGCAAGGTTTCTTTACAAGGTAGAGAAGGGCCTGATGATCGACAATAAAAACAAAATGATTTGCTAAAAGGTAATGGCAAAATTTCCATACAACATAGAGCACTCCTAATCCTTCTCTTTCCATGATCGTGTAATTGACCCCTGAGGTGGTCTACTAAAGTATATGTAAGATAGCATGGGTTCTTCAGTAGATGTAGTGGCTATGTCAGTCATCTCCTCAGTGTTGAGGTTGGGCTCAATGGGGTCTTCAAAAGTGAGGATTGGGATCTCCTCAACCCGCATTTCATCTTTGATGTCAAAGTGGATTGGAGATGCCATGATGGTGGTCTTTCCTACAGGTTTGTTAGTACAAAAAGAGTGCTTTTTGAGGGTGATTTGAGTGATGTTTTTATGTTTTTAAGTTCGTTTTTAGCTTGATTTTGGTCGAAATTTTGGCAGGGGTTTGACAGGAGGTAAAGGAGAAAAAAAAAGAAAATGACTCCTAGAGCTCATTTTACAGACTTGTCCACAATTCTACATGTAGAATTGTGGGACTCAATTTTAAGTGTCGAATTGTTGCAATTCTACGCGTAGAATTGTGACATTTCTATGCATACAGTTGTAACTTCATGGAAAATAGAAAGTTTGGTGGCAGGTTGGAAGTTGACTGTCTAGTCTTAAATTTTGACACTTGGCTGATTGGAAAAGGCATGGTCATGTGCCTGGTTTGATTGGATGATTAACAGTACTTGGCTGGGACCTGAGATTTGTTTGTTGGGGCACTAATGATGAGATTTTTTAGGTCGAATGGGGCCCTAGAGCTTGGAATTGGAGGGTCTTGAAGGGCAAGGAATCTTCTTGAAGACATCAATTCTATGCATAGAATTAATGCTTCTTCATGCTAATTCTACGCATATATTTGTTACAATTCTACGCGTAAAAAATGGGAATTTTGTAGCTAACTAAAATTTGACTGTGTTTCTCGAGGGGTCACTCATCATATGTAACCCTATCACATGAGTTCAACATAAGGATATTTTTACTTTTTAAATTAAAAAAAATTAATTTACATAAGGGAGTATTTAAGGGTTATCTGATCTTGGGCCTCGAACTATTTTTTGAGGGCTAAGGCCACTACCAATCGCTACATTGAAGGTTCTTGTGGCCCCGTCCAAGTGTGGGGGGGTTCTTGTGGATCTTTGAGTAAGATTCGTATGACTTAGGCTTTTGGACCAGGGGTTAAAAGAGTGACGGCACCTATCCTCCCTGTCATGGCACCTTGTTGGTTCTTGTGGTTCTACCCTTGACGGGCTAAGTTCTTGTGGTTCTACCCTTGACGGGCTAGGTTCTTGTGGTTCAGCAGGTGATGGTGGGTTGGTTCTTTCCGAGCTTTCACTAGGAGAATAATCAATGGGAGGAGGGCCCAAGTTGTTGAAGAGGCTGTCAAGTGAGGATGTCGAGTCGTAGGAATAAAGTTGGTACCCTTGGTGCCAGCAAGAGGGTTCTTGTGGTTCTACCCTTGATGGACTAGGCTCTTGTGTTTCCACTTGCTGCATTGGTTTAAGGGTCCTCATAGTCTTTTTGTTCAAGGGGATGGGTTCTTGTGTGGCCATCCCTTGAACCTCTTTATTGTTGATGATCATCATAGCCTCTTCATCCTAGGGGGTAGGTTCTTGTGGTATGTAACTCCTAGGAAACTTTTAGGATTTTTTTTGGTGAAAATAACATGAATCTAACCTACAAAATAGAAATGAAAAGTGAGCTTCCTTGCAACTCCCTCTCTCCATTTTGACCTACCTCAACAATTAGCAACCCAAGGTCACTCACGGGCCGGATCTAGCCTTTCCTTTCCAATGATCCTATCATCTTTTCCTTTCTCTACGACTCCAAAACAAGCTCCTTTCAAAGCTTGGAAATGGGTAATAATGGGGGCAAGAAAAAGACAAGAGAAACGTGCAAACTCTTCCTGGCAATGGCGCAAAATGTACCTCTCTAACGTGGGGTGCGGATGGTGTGAGATGCCAATGAGGTAGCTCAACCTTTCCTCTTGCACCATGGGTTGATGCAAGCCCATGTCAATAGCTCTTCTTTGGATGTCACTCCTCCAAAGACTCCGGATCCTCTCTTATGTTGCTCCAAAAGAAAGGCAGAGAAGGGAGTATGAGAATGTAAGAAGCGTGAGTGTGGTGAAGGGATGAATCATAACATGGCAACAACAAAATACAAGTAAAGCAAGAAAAACTCATCAACACAAGTGTGGAGACAAAAGTGGAGAGAAAGCATGAGCTGGTTCCTTGCAATAGAGAAGGAAGACCAAAGGTCAAAAGACTTGGCTTTTATACATGACCTTTTAGGGTTTAGGCCAAACCCTACTTCCCCTACTAGACCTAATTTATCCAAAATGGTTCCAAAATGGATTCTGAGGCCTCTTGCCTTTTCCTAGTAGCATCATCAAGAACAATATACATTTGGCTTCATACTAACTCTCTCTCATTTCAATTAAATGGATTCTGATTTTTACAAAAGAATAGTGCCACTCCGCATATGTAGATGGAGTGGTGCAAAAGGTGGTCGGATCTGTTGTCTGTTAGCCCTGATGACATAGGGGTTAACATGAAAGTAGAGGTTGAGCTACCTTGTTGGCATAGCATACCGTCCCCATGACACATTGAGAGAGAGGTAGGTAACACTTTTCTTAACATCTTTGGCAATGTTGCCACAGATTTCGTATGCATGTTTCCATCATTGTGTTCTCTCCTGTGTTATTACCCATAGCCTAGCTTTGAAAGGAGCTAGTTGTGGAGCGTAAAGAACAGAAAAAACGAT
Source organism: Dipteris shenzhenensis (assembly GCF_047967505.1). Lineage (NCBI taxonomy): Eukaryota > Viridiplantae > Streptophyta > Polypodiopsida > Gleicheniales > Dipteridaceae > Dipteris > Dipteris shenzhenensis. The sequence goes on along the minus strand of NC_141614.1, from coordinate 17,230,192 downwards.
ATAAAATGAGAAAAAGAAATGATAGACCGGCCTTGAATGGATGTAGGATTTGTAAAGGAGAGAGGAAGTGCGGGAGCTTGAGATTTCCATTCAGTTTTCTAGTTAGGACCTTGCCTTTTCCAAAAACCATATAAAACTTATAAATTTTCATTTTTTTCTTGCATTTCTTTTCGTAGATAGGTAGATTAGCTCACCCCTATCCCCGTACCACATCATAGTCGGATTTGGAGTCCAAAATGCCAATGAAAACTTTAAAAATTTAGTCAGGGACAACACAGTACAAAAACAATCACTCCCAAGAAGATGACTAGTCTACAAGTAGAATTGTCCACATGCAGAATTGTGGGGTCGGTCAAAATCAGTCAGGATAGTTACATACAATTTGTTTTTTTGTAAGTGTGCAACCACTTGTCATTACAAATCTACATGGAGAATTTCCTAATTCTAGATGTGTAGAATTGTCTATTTCTACGTGGAGAATTGCCACATGTCCCACTCAATTCCAGATCACTACCAGTCCAATTTTATGGGTCAACTCCAATCAATGCTAATTCTACACATAGAATTGTATTAAGTCAGAGCTAATCTAGTTCCATTCACGAAAAACTCCAATTCACTCTTTTTCACCTTAGGATCCACCACCAATCAAACCTAATTCTACACATTGTGGAATTGTTAATTCTACATGCAGAATTGAGGTAGGAAAAAAACAATTTGGCAGGACCTAATTTTGACATTTGTCTGCCTCCTACCTATCCAACCAAAACCCGCGATGACAATCACATAATATGCACTTGAGGTCCGAATGAATCCTAGACACAAGTAACCCTCCAAACGAGTGCGCATTCGATACGGTGGCTTTCGATCATACCCCTAGTTTCATCTAAGAGTCGGAAGCCCTCATGCCGGTACCCACACAAGATTTGGTTCCACCCCACGGCATTGGCCTACCTCTAGCAAGAGCTCACACATCGAAGATACTATGAGCAATGCTAATTTGGAGATGGAGGCCTCGGGGGATTGAACGAGCACCTAGAGTGCCTCCCTCACCCACCACATCCACTAGCGGCCTTCTTGGCCATATGTCCAACTTGTTTGGAATGAGTGCAAGGTGACCTAGTCTTGTGGCCACGGCCACACCTCCAATCCTAGAGAACTATCCTGTCAAGGTGAGACCTGACCTAATTGACATATCCCAACCTCTCGACCATCCAGCCTCTCAAGAGGCCTTGCGATGACAACATGATGAGTTAGGCCTACAATGGGTCAAAGAAAGAATTCTCAAAGCCCAAATGAGGGTAGAGAGTCAAAATCCCCATCTAGACAATGCTCAGGGCCACTCACCACAAGTAGGTCCTATAGGACCTTATCCACCATCACTAGAGACCTGATTCAGGCTAAAGTTGGAGAATCCCTCAGGCCGAAACCCTAAATTCCTAGGATTGGTAAACCCTATGGCACCCCCAACTAACCCCTCGATCCCCTATGCTCCTGCTTTTTTTAATTCTCGTGCATTCAAGGCTTGTGTTTCATCATCCTTAGTTACATCCACCATTTCTTGCTCTAGAAGTTTGCGCTCATGTTCTACACGTTTGTGACAGTGTGCCTATTCTTCTTGTCCTTGCATCGAAGTTTGAGCTTTTTGATCTCCTTCATGTGAAGATCCTTGAATATGAGGAGCATATTGTGCATCCTGAAAGTACTCAAACATTATCTTTGCATGCATCCTTTTTGCCACCACACTAGGAAATTGCTCCCAAGTATATGAAAGAGTCTCCAATGCACTTTGCAGCTCTGGAAACTTTGATGGTTGAGGAGGAGGCATCACAAAGGTCTTTGAGTCTCTCCTTGACACAACAATATGAATACCGCCAACTTCAGGATCTGAACTCTTTGTAACTTTCTTAAAAGTCGCTATATAGCGACTTTTGGCAAAAGTCGCTATATAGCGACGATTTACGAAACCCGACTTTTATACCGACGATTAACACTAAGCGGGCGCTAATCGTCGGTACATAAACGTCGCAATAGGATGCGTGTGTAGTAGTGAATGCGTCTGCCCGTGAGGCAACTAGCGAAGGACCACAAACAGGACATGCATGGTAACCCGATGTAGTGAGACCTGAACAATAGACGCAATTAAGAGTTGAAGGTGGGTTTAGGGTGCCACATCCTTTGCCTATTCATAATTAGAAGTGCAATGCTTACTTGAACACTCGCCATAGCTTGGGAAGTCATGCATCGTCCACATCAAGATTGCTTTGTAGTTGAAGTCTCGTGACGAGGGAGGCCTGCTCACATCATGCACCTCAATACCTCTCCAAAGTATCTCTAGCTCATCAATCAAAGTCTCCAAATAAACATCAGGATTTTTGACTTTATGTTTCCCTGGAATTAGAAGGGACAGCATAACATGTCCTTTCTTAATAGCCATAGAGGGTGGAAGATTATAATTCACCAATATCACTGGCCATACACTGTAAGAGGTGCTTTTGAGACCAAATGGGTTCACACCATCCATACCCAATCCAAGTCTCAAGCTCCTAGGTTCTTCCTTGAAGCTTGGCCATGTGTCTTCAATATGCTTCCACACAGGAGAGTCCGCGGGAGTTCTCCACTTGCCATCGGTTGATTGATGGGAGGAATGCCATGACATGAGCTCTGCAATAGATTTGCACTTGAACATATGTTGAATGCGAGGGACTATGGGAAAATGTCGTAGAACCTTACGAGGCACGTCCAAAGTTTTGAAATCTACTCTATATCTTGCCTCTCCACAAGTAGGACACTCTCTTGCATCCTTATGTGGTCCACGAAACAAAACGCAATTGTTGACACATGCATGGATGCGCTTGTAATCTAATCCTCCAAGAGAGGTCACATGTTGCCTTGCCATATCTCTTGAGGTCGGTAATTTATTCTCCCTTGGAAGCATTTTACACAATAGCCTACACGTGAAGACCATAAATGAGGAAAAGCATTCGAGTAATTGACCCACTAGCATAATTCACCATGTTTGCAAAATAGACTTTAAAGCTTACTTGAGTAATGCTTTCAAATTTGCATTGCTCCATCCATAGATGGTTTGCAAGTTTAGTAACTCAAGGGAGGCACGTAGAACAGAGAATGTGCACCCCTCAAATAGTGGAGTCGATGCTGCAGTAAAAAGATCATCCTGCTACATGCTATCATCCCTCCCTTGATGGACATATAAATCCCGCACTAGTATCATCAAACACCTCCTCCTCCATAGCTTCATGAGGTAATGGTGGAGGGCTACTATCACCATCACTCCATGCATCCGTAATGGTCCCTCCTGAAGATCCCACCTCATATTGCCGACGCTTCGCCTCCTCATGTGAGCATAGGTCAACATATGCGGGTGTAGCACTGCATCCTGTATCAAATTAAAATGGGATCATAACTCAAACATATGAACACCCATAGGTATCTCAATCAACCTTAACTTATAAACCCTTACCATGTTTACGGTCACATCCCATTCTCTGTACTTTGAGATGTGATTGAGTGTAATCCTGCGTGCACGATACATGTTTCCTCGACATCGATCACACATACATTTGATTTTTTGCTCCAACCACATTTCGCGATGGTGGATATGGAGGGATTCATCCTCACTGGAGCTACTTGTTGAAGATGAAGACATCCTACAAACAAACAACCCAAAAAATTTTACTTTTCTTCAAATATTTAATTTTAAACTCTATGGTGCGTCTAAAGGCGCGTCTAAAACCGCGTCTGTCTACTCTGTGGTGCGCGTCTACAAGCATGTCTAAAACCGCATCTATTCGTTCTGTGGTGTGCATCTACAAGCGCGTCTAAAACCACGTCTAATCTGTGTAATTGACGCGTATATAGATGTGCTATTAGATGCGGCTTTTATATCTGCTTTTAGCGCGCTTGCTTTGCTTTTCTTCACATTACTTATACTTCGCGCGGCTTGCTTGCTTCGTTATTAGCAGATCTACAATTTCGACACTTAAGAGAAAGACACCCACACTTACTTCCAAGCTTACACTTAAGAGGAAGGCACCCACACTTACTTTCAAGCTTAAAGGAGAAGAGGGCGAACAAGGAAGAGAAGCAACTTTGAAAAAGGAGAAGAACCTTCCATACCTCTATCCAAGGTAAGTCTTTTTGCAGTTGATCTTTTTTGGAAGTTTGCTCTCTTTGGATTTGTACTTTCTCGTATCCAAAAAATGCATGATTTGGGTATCAGTGTTACATTTTTGTGTCGGGTGCATGTCCTTTTCTACTTTTTAGAAAAGTCCGTCTGTCAGAGCGCGTCTATAGGCGCGTCTCAGATCGTGTCTAAAATCGCATCTAGATGCGCGTCTAGACGCGCGTCTAGCTTGTTTGTAGACACAGACAGCCGCATCTATAGATGCGCTATTATACGCAAAAATAGACGCGCTAATCAGACGCATCTATAGACGCGCTCCGACAGTAATCCTCTCTTCCCTTCCCCTTTCTTCTCAGCTCATCAGTAATCTTCTTTTTTTCTTTTTTCCAGTTCATCATGTGGCTAGGAAGCGCTTCAAGCTCACCTGATCTCGGGGAGTCTATTTTTAGGGACTTATATAACCTTTTAGGGCACCCTCCTAGTCCTGCGGAGTTATACGGGTATATGATGGGTACTCTAAACACCCCCCAGGAGTTGGGACTACAGACTCCAAACCACCCCACACCAGCTGAGATCACCCCAGCGGAGTCAGCACAGCCCAGCTGGCTACACAGCACAAGCCCATCTCCCATGCCGTCTTATGCCCCTTCCCCCATGCCGTCATATGCCCCTTCCCCCATGCCGTCAAGAGGTCCTTCTGTCTCGCAGAGCTGTCGGCGTACTCCTGTGCAGTCGAGACTCGATTCTCCAGCTACGAGTGGTCCATGTAGTCCCGTGCACTCTCCAGCTACGAGTGGCCAGCGTACTAGCTCGACATGACACAGTAGCAGGCGTAGTAGCAAGGAGAGCGGTGGGGGATGCATGGCACATTGCTTTGGGAGGGGTGGCGGTGGGGATGATGATGATTCAGATGATTTAGATGTGCCTCCAGGTAATGGTACGATATTCTATGACATCATTCAGACAGGAGGCATCTTGATGGATGCACGAGGGAAGGACATCATGGCCTTCATGCGCTCTGTAATTGCTAACAATTATAGAGATTGCTTTATCCACTTCAAAGACCAGCCAAAGAGGTTGGCTGATGAGACCCTCGCTGCTGTTCGCTCTAGGTATCCTAACCGCCCAATCGCCAGTTCACAAATAAATGCTCGGGGGGGTCACTTAGTGTAATATGTCTATATCACGTGCGTGCAAGGGTTCTTTTCTAAATCCCTATGTAACCTATTTGTAGTATTTCCTGGTATCCCCTCTGTAAATTTTGGGAAATTTTATAAATCCCCTTCTGTAAGTATATTTATTTTCCTAGAGGAATTTTAAAAGTCCTTATGTGAGTCATACACTACTACTTTTGGAGTCCCTTTAGGTAGGATGAGATATTTAAACTGCAAGATCTCTACATCACCTGCATTATTTGAATCTACACACAAAAAATTGAGGTACCGACTGCAATAATGGGCAATGCATAAGTTTAAGATGGGTTTGTGTCCTGATGATGCCATAAGGCAAGAGAAACAAAGAATAAAGACATATGTGCAAAAATTAAGAGGAACAAATATCAAACAAGACAAATCATGTGTGCCGTACACCAAGAGCAAAGAATTGTGCAAAGCCACTTGAAACATGTAAAGAGCTCAAGAAACAACCTTTATAAAAATACTACATGAAAGATTGGGAGCTTTTATAAATGCTTTATATCTTTCAATTTTTTACAAAACCATATGTATGGGTGTTTTAGCTAAGAGAAGGGATGATAGATTAGCCAATTTTACAAAGCATTCAATGACGATATATAATATTTATTTCTTGCCAAATACAAACATCCACTAAGTCATATCAAACCATGAAGCCATGGTATTAAAACCATAGAGGCTACATTCATACAACATCTTGTTGTACCCGATGCCAAAATAGCATTTTTAAACTTGCTTAATCGCATTCATATAAACAAAAGTACCCAGGCGGTTGCAAATCATCCACTTGTGTGATTCAAGGTCCTGCAAAAAAATAATTTAAAAAATCCATCAAGAGAAATCAAACTAAACTCAGCGCATAGTAATAATCGTAATAAAGCTTTTATCATATTAGAAAGATAACAAAGAAGCCCCTACCAAGTGCGTTTAATGCCCCTTTACAAAGTCATTGAATACATTCCAATCATTCTCATCTAAAGTATACTTATTGCTATTACACTCATAGGTGAGGTTTGCCAATGCAATTACGCTCTCAATATTTATCATGTCAAGGTCTGTAAGGTCATATGTGAAGCATCTTGAACCTTTTGCCTTTTGATACCACCCAAGCTGGACTTCTACTCCAAAAGGTCTATCTGAAAGGTTGAACCCTCTTTTATATTCCACATACCCCCCACCAACCTTTCTCCTCATTTTTTGAACTCGTCCAAGGTACCATATAGCTTGTGTTTTCTTTTTTTGCAAAGATCTTGGATTGCATTTCCTTTTGCTTTTCCTTGTTTTGTGTTCTTCATGAAAGAATACGGCACAATCGGAACCTATTCCAAATAGGTTCTCATTTGATGTAGCAAGAGGTATATCTTCCTTAGAGTAGTATACTCCTTGGCGAACCCTTGTGAGTCTATCTTTAGAGAGTGTGGGATTTCCATTAAGTTGGCTTATCAATGTGGACTTGAAGAGAGTTTTACCATCAATGGCAACAACTGGGCTCACTGCTTCTTGTTCATCTAGGAGAGAATCCACCACATGTCTGATTTCACTTATGGAGGCATCGTTGTCATTATCATCTATTTCTGACACATGATCTGCTTGACATTGGTCTTCTTCTTCAGAATCAGATTCTTGTGAATATGCATCTGCAAATCCATTTGACCAAGGTTCCATCCACCACTTCATATTCTCACCCTTTGGCTTCATATGCAAACTTTCACACCTTTCTTGAGCACTTTTTAGTCCCTTCTTCAATGCTTCGATGATTTTATCATCAGTTGACACACACTCATAGTCCCCTAGATTAGCTTCTCGCATGTTCTCTTTGAGATTCAATTCTCTCCATACATGTTCTTGCTTCTTATGTGCCCTTGTAAATAGAGGACTATCGTCTTTGCATTCAAAGTGTGCAAGCCTATTCATACTACCTGCACTATGTAGCATATCCATCAAGTCATAAGCGCGTTCTTGTCCCACCATGCTTCCAATCTTACTGAAGAAGATTTCAACTGCATCTGAACCTGTAAGATGTAAAGGACACCTTAGGCCTGGACAAAATTCTCTAAAGTACTTGATCAGTAGGACCACAAAATGGCATGAGAGTTGCACATCTAAGAAAGCTTCCTTAGTTATGAAGTTTCTATTCAACGTATAGTTGGCATGATGAACAATCCAAGACCTCCAAATTTGAAAGAAAAAAGAGACTTTGCCCGCAAGATAGACTCGATCCACAAGATTCAAATGTGGAGATAAGAAGATGTCGATGTAGTCCCCAGCAATTTCAAGATAAGCTTGTGTTCCTAGCATGCTCCTCTCTTTTCTATGAATTCCATTGTTTGCCAATTCTCCCAAGCACCATTGCACTTGTCTACTGCATATTCTTTGAGCTCCAGCCCAATTTTGGCGGTCATCTCGCCTAATGTCTCCCTCCCTTAGCATATGCTTGTCGATAGAAAAAGCATCATACACAATAATGACATGATTTAAGGTGATCCAAACATTGCCAATAGCCAATTGACGCTTAGGCTTGTCAAGAACATTAACTAACTTTTTTCCATTATGTACAAAATCTTGATCATGCAGCCCAAAAACTTGATTTTCTAAAACTTTTGCTGAGAGAGGCCATCCATCCCATTTTATCCCAAATCTACTACCTCTTTTATCTAGATAATCGGAGATCATCAATGTTCTTCGTCGACTATCACCATCAGATGCATGTCCAATAATTGGACCAACCGTGGTATTTAGCTTCTCATTCCATAAGTTTAAAATAGCATCCCATTGCTTGTGGACAAAACTTGCATCAAATCGGCCGCAAGTGCAATGAAGTGCAAGAACCAAGCGTGGGAGTGCATCATGCAATGGATTGGCAAGAAAAACTCTTGCACGTCCACCAATGACACAATTTTGAAATGCATCAATAATCTGATCATATCCTTTTTGTCCTTCTCCCACTTTGATCATGCATGTGGTCATGCACTCATGATCATCTACTTTATATCCATCAAAACCCACAAGCATGTCATCCTTTGGATTCCACCTACAAGCAATAATAAGCACAAGTCTGTAAGATCATATGCAATCCTCTTGCATTCAAAAACAAGATTTAGATTATGAAAATAATTTAGAGAAAAAGGAGGTTACCTTATCTGCTTCTTTATTGCAGTTTCATCTTCCACTATGATGAAGGGAATCCTTGACATGATTCCATGCTTTTCTTTTTCTTTTTCATAAATTTCAGTGATTGCATCAAAAAGATATCCATGTATACCAGGTACAAACTGAGTAGCAAGTCTTTGCCCTCGCTTTGTCGTTGATAAAGAAGGTCCATTGAGGTTGGAACTCAAGAAGTCATGTAACCTTGGACCTCCCCACATCCTTGCAACCTCAAATATTGCCTTTGTGTTCTCACTATATCTTTGTCCAGCACTTGACTTGATTATGTTTGTGGCAACATCTTGTAGAAAGTCCCATAAGGCAACTTTACCACCAAACTTTTCCAATCTATGGGCTTCGATTATGTTGTTGCAAAATCGTTTTACATCCTTTCGATTGAGAGACTCTATGCTAGCTTCTCTTAAAGTGCGGACTCTTACTGAAAGAATGGCAACCTGAGACTTTGCCCACCATAGTTGCTTAGAAAGGTCTCTTACTCGTCTTTTAGCAAAAAGAGTTGCATTTCTAAGCTCACTCTTTGTAAGATAATCTAGCCTTCTTCCACAACCGGTACCCCTATCTCCTCTCTTATTCTCAACCTTTTCTTCTCTATACAATCTCATTCTAAAGTTAGCAAGTTTAACTATCCCCTTGCAATGGTGGCATGTAAAGTCTTTAAATGGTTGCCCATCTTGTGAAATGCGTATGCAACTTATGTGACGAAAGCATCCATCCACATGAATATCAGTACATCCATTATTTAATGTCGCCTTAACATGACGCTCTATAAACCAATACTTCCCACCACATTGATCATCTAAGAAAGGCTTTACCTTGACATACTTGTTACCTACTTTGACCTCATGGCTCCAAAGGCCCCAACATAGCAAGTCAAAATTTACAAAAGAAGATTCATTTTCTCTATTAAAACTTGAATCAACAGAGAAAGCACTCGTACTTAGGCTTCTAGTTTTTGTTGAAACCAAAAAGTTGCTAAGAGATCTTTGCTTTGGATCATGCTCCTTATCCTTTCGAGGACGCCCTCGCAAGCCAGTGAGTGCTACCTTTGGATTTTCATCTTTTCTCATGAGTGACTTGATATGAGAGTTTGACTTTGTGTGTTCATTGAGCACCGTGTACAAATCTGATCTTGGAGGACATAAACGCAACCATGCATCATCATATTTGCATCGCACCTTCACCAAGCTTTTGTCCTTAAAATCATGTATTGTAGCTTCAACAACCTCAAAATCCCAACCTATTGAAACGATAGGAGATGAGTAAGAGACTTAATGTAAGAAGATGGCAAATACTGATTGAGGAATAAAGGAACAAATAATACCTTCATTTGTGGACATAAAAGATTTCATCTTCTCTATCGCATCTTCTGTCTCTCTTTTGTCATCCTTTGTCGGTTGATGCACTACTTTGGGCATATCTTCTTTTCGTAGTCCTCGAGCAACCATATACTTTAGCTCATGCTTTTTACTTTCCAATATGTGAAATCTCATGAAGTTAGAGAAGCAATTGTATGCTGCATGCTTGCCTTCTATCAATCCTTTACCATAAAGTTCATTACACTCATGACACCAAATTCGCACATGGGGCACCCCATTGAAGTCCTCAGAATGCAACTCAAACTTATCATCCCTTGACACTACCATTTCCTTTAGCTTTGATCTAACTCTATCAGATTCACGTTGCCAACATTCAAGAATAGTTGGGCTTAGTAATCTACTAGAAAGCTTTGAAGACATGTGCACTTGGGCATCAACATTTATGTCATCAGCTAGTTGAGTGCAATGTCTTTTACATGGATAAGGAGTTTCCTCTATGCGGCATAGACTTCTCTTGATGTGCACTAAGAGTTGATCATTGATTGTCCATCGTTCCTCTTGCTGTTTGGTTATTATATATTCGTCCTCAACAAACTCAAAGGGTTCCAATAGAAGCTCATCACCTTCAATTTGTTCACGAACATGAGAGAATGTGGGATGACCTGTGTCTCTTGTCACCCTAACAACACCTAATTCCTCCTTATTATCATAGTCAATCACTTGAATCCTGAAAAAAGATGCCATGATAGGAGACCGATGTACTTCAAAATAAAATGAGAACCTTAATTATAACCCCCCTCCACCTGTGTGTGCATGACCTGCAAAATTTAGATTGCCAATTTGTGCATAACTGGTGAGTTTAAATTTAATCATTATAATAAAAATTTGTATGCATGACTCATGGGTTTGAGTTTAACCATAATAAACACAAACTCTTCCCAAATTAATACACAATTCTAATACAAAAATATAACTAGAGATACTTTGGAGAGGTATCGAGGTGCATGATGTGAGCAGGCCTCCCTCGTCATGAGACTTCAACTGCAAAGCAGTCTTGATGTGGACGATGCATGACTTCCCAGGCTATGGCGAGTGTTCAGGTAAGCATTGCATTTTTTAATTATGAATAGGCAAAGGACGTGGCACCCTAAACCCACCTTCCACTCTTAATTGCATCTATTGTTCAGGTCTCACTACATCGGGTTACCATGCATGTCCTGTTTGTGGTCCTTCGCTAGTTGCCTCACGGGCAGACGCATTGAATAAGGGCATCTATGAGAATCACCATCGATTTCTCCCACCTGATCATCCTAGATATGTTGCCCCTTGGAATGAAGTCCTCCCACAATCACTCACCGCGGGAGATTGGATGAGAATTTGGGATGGTTCCACGACTCCTCCACCACTTGGCATGAGCCGGTAAGGGTTTGTAACTATTGGCTGGAAGTAAAGATTGGCTATATTGGTTGAAAGTAAAGATTGCATGCTAACACTTTATTTTGTTTAGATACTCCATCTTTTATCGTTTACCATATTGGTCCCACCTCAAGATCAATCACCTGCTTGATCCCATGCATATCTTCAAGAATGTGGCATCTACCATTTGGGAGCATTTGAATGGGACACGAGATTCGGCAGGCATAAGGGAGGATCTACGTACCACAGGGAGGATGCGTGAAGCTTGGCCTCAAGAGAGACCAAATGGGCGTGTTTTTTTACCTCGTGCACCGTGGATGTTATCAAAGCTAGAGATGGCGACGGTGAAGCGCGCTATTACTACAATTCGTACTCCCAATTCGTACTCCCACTGGATGCATGAGGTGTTTGAAGGGAGCCTTTACAAAGAGCAAGAAAAGAGGTGTAGAGCAATTATATGGCTTGAAATCTCATGATTGGCACAAGATGCTCCAAGTAAGTATTTTATATGCATAATATCTTTTTCCTTTCAAATTTGTGAGTGAATAGCTATAAGCAACTAATCAACCACCTCCTCGCGGGTTCAGTTCATACTACCTACTAGCATTTCACGTAGTGCATCAAAGGACGTGAAAGATTGTATTTACAAGATGGGCGAGCTTGTGAGGTATGTGAGCTCAAAGGAAATAGATCCCACCACTCTTGAGAATGCTCGAGTTATGTCAGTGGAGGCGGTTTGTTTAGTGGAGGAGACATTTCCACGTTCTATTCTCACAAGCCAACTACATCTCATAGTACATTTGGTGGATGAGATTGCTATATGGGGTACTATACATGCACGATGGTTGTTTTTCCTTGAGCGCTTCATGAAGACGTTGAAGGGCTTCGTGAGACAAAATGCAAGACCCGAAGGTAGCATGGCCGAGGGTTGGTTGGTACAAGAGTCACTTGTATATATTTCTGAGTTTCTTGTTGATGTGGATAGCTCTCTCCCACAACTATGGAGAGATGATGAAGACCTAAGGATGACCTCTATTGTGCCTCAAGGAAAAGGACGCAACAAAGTAATAGACACGGAGTTGCATAATAGTATCAACCTCTTTTGCATGCTTAATAGTGATGTGATGAAAAGATGGGTGACAAGATACGAGGATGCAAAGGCAAGAAGACAAGAAGAAAGGGCCCTCTTTCGTACACACCACGGATCTCGTGTGCCATACCCTCAGCATCTAAGAGCACTTCCAAAGGATATTCATGTGGATTGGCTACTTGATGAAATGGAGAAAGCAGAGAAAGACGAGGGGATGCATATCACAATGGAAGAATGGGAGTATGCTAGGGGATGCATGAGCAAGGTCGGTATATAGAATGTTATGCATAAGTTAGGAGCTTTTTATAATTTAGATTGCTTATTTAATTGATTTTTTCTTGGTGTAGTGCACTATGTTCAATGCTATATCGTGTGAGGGCAAGCATTTTCGAACACAACGGATTGATGATAAGAGAAACACAAGATTGCGGTGTCATTGCTAGCTTTGAGGGAGCCAATGGAGCCATGGATGATTATTGTGGCATAATCCAAGATATCATTATGCTTGACTTTCGACGCTTCTTTGTGTATGTTTTGGATGTAAAGTGGTTTAAGGACGTGGTGGAAAGAGGCCCTAATGCAACAATCAAACGCCATGCAAGTGGCTTTGTAACTATTGACTCCACAAAGTTTTGGCAAAGTAGGAAGGACACATTAGTACTACCGCAACAATGTGAACAGGTACTGTGTACACACATAAAAATACTCGCTTTTAAATATTTGATGCAAGAAAAGTAACATGATTGTATTTGTGTTTGAATTAGGTTGTCTATCAACCAATGGTGGATAATAATAGATGGTGGCATGTCATACCTATTATGCCACGTTCCAAAGTGATGTATAGTACATTTACTAATATGGAGCGTATGGAGGATGATCATGGCCATGGACGTGATGATGACCGTGATACAAGAGAGGAGGATGATCATGAGATAGGAGATATAGATATTGAGGCCATTACCCGTGAGGATGAGCCTACCATTGGAGATGCTGATTTCGATGAGCACATGAGTGGCACAAGTAGTAGTGGGTTGAATGTATTTGTAGATATAAACACTTGTTTGGATTTTGAAGTAGATAGTTTGGCAAGGGTTGATCTCATTGAGGATGAGATTGAACCGTAGCCCCACAATTGATATTGGTAAAACTATTTTACATATTGTCTCATTCTCCTCATCTCACTTAATTCTTGTATATGTGGGCTTGCAAAAAATTATGTGCTTTGGTAATCATGGGCAATGTTTGGAAAGCAATGATGTACACCAAAATCTCACTTTCTGTATTCTCTGGAGTGCGTCTATTTACGCGTCTAAATGCGCGTCTGATTCTCAGTGTAAACGCGCAAATAAACGCGCAAATACACGCGCAAATAGATGCGCTAATAAACGGGATGTTAAACGAGCCCGTATTTTCTCAGGTCAAATGCACAAATAGACGTAGTGATTTACGCGCAAATAGACGAGCGTTTAGACGTGCATTTAGACACGCCCATAATTTCTCTACTAAAGCAACGCCTATAGACGCGCCTGCTATTTTGCGCGTCTACCAAGCGCGTCTATAGTTGCTTTGTGTTGTTGTGATAGATCACAACAAGACAAAGCACCCATAGATGCACACACAGACGCGTTTACTGAACTAAATAAAAAACTTACGGGTGCGTCTATTTGCGCATCTATTTCTGCATCTGGAGACCCGCATCTAACAGCGCGTCTATATAGCAGACACATGCGCGTATAGATACGCATTTAGATGCCTAAGTAGACGCTCTGCTTAAAAATTTAAAAAAGAGACAAATGCATCGTTAAACACGTGTATAGACACATTTTTAAATGGTCTTATAAACGCGTTTATAGATGTGCAAATAGATGCTTCCCGAACAGACAGACGCGTATATAGATGCATTTATAGACGCACTAATAGACGTGCTATATAATATTTTTTTAAAAATTTACAGAATGCTATGTATGTTGTGTATGCTATATAGTTACAAGAATCCCATTTCCACATTGTGTAATTCAATTCTTACAGCCAACCGCATTTTAATTACAATTCCAAATAAAACATTACAACTCCAAAACGCAATAAAATTGAAAGCTCAAAAAGTACTTGTATGTACATATAGCATGAAGCTAAGCCACGTCATGTGGCTTCAAGTACAAAAAATAAGGAAGCTAAGCCATGTCATGTGGCTTCAAGTACAAAAAATAAGAGGAGTGTATATACAAGAGGTACGAAGCCAAGCCGGTGGCTTTAAGTACAAAAAAGAGTAGCTAGCACTACTTCTACGACTAATCTATGTTCTCCATGTCCTCGCTCCCTTCCACGCTCCCTTCTGTGCTCCCTTCTGTGCCTCCTTCCTCGTCTTCTTCCTCATCATCTTGTGCACGGGCCTGTAAACAAGGGACAACATATATCAATGTATGAAAAATCATATCTTTACTTATAATATTGACATTATTTAATTACTTTCAAATACCTCGGGGGCCGCTCCAGTAGCCCGGATATACTGCTCCTCAGTAATCAACTCGTCATGATATAAGTGCCTCCATGTATCTCCTCTGCGATGGTGGTGGTGGTAGGCTGTCTCGACAGGAGTAGGGTATCTGCCCATGATCTGAAGCTGCAAGACGACACAAGTTGTGGAGGGATTAGTACAAAGAAACAACCTCTTAATAAACTACATAAGCAATATAATTTGAGATCCATACTTACAAATTGGGCCTCCCATGATTCAACACCCCTTGCTCCAAAATGCACGCTTCCATATTGCTCCATCTGGATCCTTCGTGCCTCCATGTGCTGCAGATTGGGGTCCTCCCTTGCTGACTTCATTGCTTTCTTCCACTCACGCTTATGAGCGGTGTGGGACGGGCCCCTTGGTGGTTGACCTCCCTCGAGCCTGGCAAGCTCCGCTAGTGCCTGCCTCTTAAGCGAAGATCTTTTATTGCCAAGTGTCGTAATAATCTTTGACTTGGCCCATTTATCCTCGGGGGGGTCACTCGTCATATGTAACCCTATCACGTGAGTTCAACAGATGGGTTTTTATTAATTCAATTACTTACATATTTATATATACATAAGGAAGTAATTTAATACCCAAAGGTTAATATATAGAAGGGTGTTTTATATTGAAAATTTTCTAGAAGCTTGCAACATGTGACATGGATATTTGCGTAGAGTGGCTTATGTCATGGGACATTTTGAAATGCTATTACTGGCATTTTCCTTTTGAAATGAGTAAGCGCTCCTATTGCATTTTCTTAAGTTCTAGAGAATTCTAAAAACCATTTCTCTTTATTGCTCTTTTTGGCCTTTGCATTAGGATGAGGTTAGGATACTATGCTTTCTTGAATTCTAGAGAATTCTAAAAAACTTTTCTCTCTTTATTGCTCTTTTTGGCCTTTGCATTAGGATGAGATTATGATGCTATGATTTTCTCTCTTTATTACTCTTTTTTGGCCTTTTCATTAGGATGAGATTAGGATGCTATGAGGATGCTATGCTTTCTTGCATACATTGATCTCTAATCTTGATGAACACCACTAATGTTGAATTTATTTTTTGAAATTTTTTTATCCCGTCACTCTCTTTTTTTTTCTTTCTATCCACAGAGGGATTGCATTGAATCAATGGTGGAGGACTATTTTTGAAGTTGATGCCTCTTATACTTGATTTTCTTTGGTTCTACTCAGTCTATTTAGCTCTGCCTTTGTAAAGATCCTTCAGGCTCTCAAACAATTGATCTATTATTTAAAAAAGAATCAATAGTGGAGAGCCACTTCTATAATTAAATCCATCGGATAAAACCTGTGAGAGTAAAGAAGTAAGGTATTTATTTTGAGATAGCCCTATTCAAAAGGATTCTCCCACTTGGGAAAATATAGTATCCATATAGCAACAAGGGATCAAAGCAATAGGAAAAATTTTCATTGAGTGAGAATCCCATTATGCTTGAGGGTTTCTCACGCACTTGTGCCTAGAGTTGTAGATTAGCAAGTACCATGAGCATCACTACCAGTGACAGTTTGAACTAGAATATGGTATATAAACATGATCAATTCAAAGTAAATGAAAGAATAAAACTATTTCTAGGTTAGGAGAACATAAGCCCTTGTGTCTGATACATTGAAAGCTAAAGAAGGCTCTTATATATGGTATCTTCAAAGATTAAAGAAGACCCTTTCTAGCTTCTTAGACCATATCTTTTCTCGAGGTATTATATACGCTACACAATGCCTAGAAATGGCATCTTGTTGTTTGCGGCATATGCTACACTCATGCTACACAATGCCTAAAAATGCCTAGAAATGGCATCTTGTTGTTTGCGGCATCTAGTGGTGGATTAGTTATTAGAAGGACAATGCTAAAATCTCCCTGAGTTGTCATGGATGTGGTTGTACATAGGTGTTAGCATGGCGTTGGAGCATAGGTCCCAAATGCACTTATATTGTAGTCATACATGCAGTGATGAAGCAATAAGCTATGTGCATATATAATTTATATTATTGTCATGTATTAGATGCTGATTTTGTGATGAAGGGATGTAGAAGACCGGAAGATGTGGCTACTCGATTAATTTCTTTGTTGCAATCTATTATGAGTTGCATTCTTCTTGGCAACTTATTTTTCATTACTTTCGGTCTACATCTTCTTGACATAGGTGGAGTGTATCAGAGTGTGGTATGACATTAAGGCTGTTTTTTTTTGTGACTAATATCTTTCCAAGAGCGTCTCATGGTACAACTTATAGAACATATAGATGACTAGAATTCATAACATGGCATGAAGAGAAATCTTTGTTTCCAGATTGCAAAGTTCTAGAAATTTGTTTAATGGGCCTAATTGTAGTTTTGCACTGTTTGGCATAGTGTATCTCGAACATAATGAGTACCGTTTTGTGAGCATTTTGTTGAGAATTTGTAACTCTTGTAATCTAGATGATATGAGAGTGATTCAAGCACCTATATTTTTCATTTTCTAAGTAAAAAATTCACATGCATAAAACCAATTCACATTAAATTTCACAAATTGGCATTAAGGTATTGGCACTTTTGCTTAACAGAAGATGACATAAGCTATTTTGATTAGAGTTTGATTAACATAATGTACAGTTTTAATGAAACCTAGCATAATCTAACAAGAAGTAGCTAATCTACAGGGTTGAGGGGGGCACAAGGAAACCTATTGAACCACCTCCCTTTCACCATAGCTAGGAATCTTGGCTCAACCTTGGTGGACGGCAGGGCAATCACATGGCTAGGCGAGTTGAAGCAATGGACGAGCAGAGGTCGGTGTAGGGGGGAGAGCAAATGCTCGCCAAGAGGGCTATTACTGCCATGAGGCAAGGGGAGACACAAGGCGTTGCTAGCAGGACTGGAAGAGAGTGGGACAAAGAAGGCCAAGGGGCATCCACCATGGTTATATGCCTATGAAAGGGAAAAATAATTTTCACAAATATTTGGTGTGCGTGGAAACTATGGAAAATATGCATTGGTCCACATGTACGAGACATGTACTTTTGGCCATTAATCAGCTATTTCCTTGTCAAGATTTTTAATTCTTGACATTGATTCCACCCATTACAAGCTATGGATCTTATGGGGTGGAATCTACATTTGCTAAATGCCTATATCTCCATCCTCTTCCGTCTATCATCTATACACCAATGATAATGCGACTCTTGTGTTCATAACCTATCTGCCATCATCGATCACAAAGTTTCATTTCTTTGGCTAGGGCCCTGTCTCACCCTGCCCTACTCCTCCCCCTCCTCCTCTTTTGTAGTGTGCCTCTAGCATAGAGCAATGATAGGAAACTTGATCTGCTCTTGGCCTAGAGGGGTAGCCATTGTTGCAAGGCTCAATGTCGCCTCATATTGGAGCCTTGGTGCCTCCATGATGAGCATCAGAGCTCTGTCTACTAGCTCCAATCATTAGTCGTGCCTTCTAATAGAACACCATTGTAACACATAAAATTAAGCATACTAACCAAAACATCCTAAATGACATGCCAAAATCCCTTGTAAAATTCAACAATGAAGCCATCTTGTTTTAGAACATTCTCACAAGTCCTCTCTCATTCACTGTCAACCATAGGGGAAGAATTGTCGATGATGCAATCGCAAAATCAATCCAACCATGATGTCTAGGTTGTGCAATATTGTGAGAATATTCTTGAATATGGAGTAAAATGGTATATGAATAACACGGTTGCAAGCTCTCTACAAGCTATGAAGGTGCAATCTTATCTTGATCTTGCCAAATCTTGCTAAATCTTGCTGCCAAAATTTAATGGCCCTTAATGGGCCGCCGCTTTTGAAATCCCCTTCTAATCTTGTTCCATCTTCCTCGCCATCTCCTTCTCCCCCATCGACAACGCGCTCAGCGGCTCCATTCCGACGGACCTTGGCAACGCCCTCCGCCACGGAACTCTCAATCTAGCAGACAACCAGCTTACCAGAGCTTTCCCTTCCTCTCTCTGGGAGCTCACTGCAGTCTCCCTCTCTCGCAATTGTTTGACTGCGCTACCACGAACGTGAACAAGCGATCAGAACAAGCAAGCAGACCGGCAAGCCATTCATCCAGGTACTCGCTCTCTTCGATACGCTGCAGCTCGTGCTTATGATTTCGCACTTGTCTGCCTTCGAGGCCCCGATGTGCATCTAAATTTTCCGAATTCGCCTCCTCAAGTGCCCGCAAATTGTTCTTTCTCCACCAAAGAGATTCAGATTCTTGCAGCTCGAGCGGCCGCTTCTTCACCTACGATTCCCCGTCAGCTCGGAGCAACCCTGGTTCTAGTTCCTCCTCCAAGTGTCGCAGCGAGAAGGTTGCATCCTTATCTCGTTGCACACACGCATTTTTCTGCAGGTTTCTCTCTATTTGTTTACACGCTAGTCTATAGGTTCTGTTGATCGAGTTTCAATGATGAAGTTCTCTTGATCACTTTCCAGGGTAGGAGCATGGTATCCCCCATGAGGCTATAGAGGAGGGTGAGAATCTTGGTGTTGGCTCATTTGGAGTATGCTTTAAAGTCACTTTTAATGGCATCTCTTTCTTTCCTCGAAGTATTACTTATGCGGCAAAGCGCTACAAAGGGAACATGTCTCACACCTTAAAGTCATTTGACAAAGAATATGGAATGCAAATCTTACATCCAGGTATTGTCAGATGCATAGGATTTACTAGAAGCTTGCCTTGGATCAACATTTTTCCATACTTCAATGGAGGGAGTATTGGAGACATGATGATGCAGCTACCCTTTGAGAAAGGGACGTTTAGAAAGCAAGTGTTATGCTTGAAAGGCAATGGAGTCACTAGGAGAGAACCAGATCCAATACTAAGTGATGTACAGCTTACGAGATTAAAGGCATTTGTGGAAGCTACCCCAGACATCATACACGCATTGGTTGATGCATTAGCAGCTATACACCAAGAAGGCATTATACATTGTGATCTACACCCTTTCAATGTCATGCTAGATTTTACCAAGAATTATAGTCCACGGGTTGGCATCATTGATTGGGGATTGCTGCTTCGATACAGTGAATCAAGAGAAGCTGTTAATTTTGTGAAGCGTACTCCAGATATGGATGATGTGACTTATAAGATCAAGAAGAGTACAACAATAAGACAAAATCGACTCCGGCCTTGGCAAGCTCCAGAAATAATCGACCCTGAGAACACTAATGCTTACAGTAAAGAATCAGATGTGTTTGCCATGGGATACATGATTAAAGAGGTTATTAATTTTTATAAGGAGTGTAAGGAATACTACTTCAAAGAGGATTACACAAAACAGTCAGCATGGAGTGGCAAGTTGCGGCAGATTTATTTCAATGCAACTAACTATATGTTTGTTTGCAAAATCGACTTTAAAGCTTACTTGAGTAATGCATTCAAACTTGCATTGCTCCATCCATAGATGGTTTGCAAGTTTAGTAACTCAAGGGAGGCACGTAGAACAGAGAATGTGCACCCCTCAAACAGTGGAGTCGATGCTGCGGTAAAAAGATCATCCTGCTCCATGCTATTATCCCTCCCTTGATGGACATATAAATCCCGCAC
This sequence comes from Dipteris shenzhenensis, assembly GCF_047967505.1. Classification (NCBI taxonomy): domain Eukaryota; kingdom Viridiplantae; phylum Streptophyta; class Polypodiopsida; order Gleicheniales; family Dipteridaceae; genus Dipteris; species Dipteris shenzhenensis. The sequence goes on along the minus strand of NC_141614.1, from coordinate 17,209,802 downwards.
CATATCATCAAACACCTCCTCCTCTATGGCTTCATGAGGTAATGGTGGAGGGCTACTATCACCATCACTCCATGCATCCGTAACGGTCCTTCCTGAAGATCCCACCTCATATCGTCGACGCTTTGCCTCCTCACGACGGGCATAGGGTAACATGTGCGGGTGTGGCACTGCATCCTGTATCAAATTAAAACGGGATCATTATAACTCAAACATGCTTTTGAGACCAAATGGGTTCACACCGTCCATACCCAATCCAAGTCTCAAGCTCCTAGGTTCTTCCTTGAAGCTTGGCCATGTGTCTTCAATATGTTTCCACGCAGGAGAGTCCGCGGGAGTTCTCCACTTGCCATCGGTTGGTCGATGGGAGGAATGCCATGACATGAGCTCTGCAATAGATTTGCACTTGAACATATGTTGGATGCGAGGGATTATGGGAAAATGTCGCAATACCTTACGAGGCACGTCCAAGGTTTTGAGATCTGCTCTATATCTTGCCTCTCCACAAGTAGGACACTCTCTTGCATCCTTATGTAGTCCACGAAACAAAACGCAATCGTTGACACATGCATGGATGCGCTTGTAATCTAATCCTCCAAGAGAGGTCACATGTTGCCTTGCCATATCTCTTGAGAGGTCGGTAATTTATTCTCCCTTGGAAGCATTTTACACAATAGCCTGCACGTGAAGACCATAAATGAGGAAAAGCATTCGAGTAATTGACCCACGCGCATAATTCACCATGTTTGCAAAATCGACTTTAAAGCTTACTTGAGTAATGCATTCAAACCTGCATTGCTCCATCCATAGATGGTTTGCAAGTTTAGTAACTCAAGGGAGGCACGTAGAACAGAGAATGTGCACCCCTCAAACAGTGGAGTCGATGCTGCGGTAAAAAGATCATCCTGCTCCATGCTATTATCCCTCCCTTGATGGACATATAAATCCCGCACCATATCATCAAACACCTCCTCCTCTACTGCTTCATGAGGTAATGGTGGAGGGCTACTATCACCATCACTCCATGCATCCGTAACGGTCCTTCCTGAAGATCCCACCTCATATCGTCGACGCTTTGCCTCCTCACGGCATAGGGTAACATGTGCGGGTGTGGCACTGCATCTTGTATCAAATTAAAACGGGATCATTATAACTCAAACATATGAACACCCATAGGTATCTCAATCAACCTTAACTTACAAATCCTTACCCTGTTTACGGTCACATCCCATTCTCCATACTTTGAGATATGATTGAGCGTAATCCTGCGTGCACGATACATGTTTCCTCGACATCGATCACACAGACATTTGATTTTTTGCTCCAACCACATTTCGCGATGGTGGATACGGAGGGATTCATCCTCACTGGAGCTGCTTGTTGAAGATGGAGACATCCTACAAACAAACAAACCACCAAATTTGCTCTTCTTCAAATGCTTAACTTAAAAAACTCTGTGTTGCGTCTATCTTCGCGTCTATAGTCGCGTCTAATTCCGCGTCTAAATGCCCGTCTACTCTGTGTATTTTAACGCGCCTTTAGACGCGCTAATAGACGCGACTATACCCGCGACTTTTAAACCTGCTTTTCGGCGCGCCGCTCGCTTTGCTTTTCTTTTGACTACTTAAACTTCGCGAGCGGCTTTCTTTCTTCTTTATTAGCACTTCTATAGATTCGAAGCTCCCATACACAGTTCCAAGCTTTCACTCAAGACAAAAGAGCCATACCTACACAGCTTGCTCCCAAGCCTAAAGAAGAGGAGGAGTACGAACAAGGAGAAGAAACAAGCTTGGAAAAGAAAGATCCTTCCATACCTTTTTCCAGGTAAGTCCTTTTGAAGTTGTTCTTGCTTTCCTTTTCCAGTTTTGTACTTTTTCGCATCCACGAAACGCAGCATCTAGGTATGAGCGACACGTTCTTTTGTCGGGCGAAACGTCCTTTTCCACTTTTGAGTATTCTCGACTGTCGGAGCGCGTGTATAGAAGCGTCTGAGGGCGCGTCTAAACTTGCGTCTACAGGCGCGTCTATATGCGCGTCTGAGCAGAGCCAGACACTCACAGACGCGAATATAGACGCCTAAACAGACGCTATGTTAAACGGAGTTTTAAACGAAGTTTTAGACGCGATTTTAGACACGCTGTGTAATGCACTGTTAGACGGATTCTAGAACGGACTGTTAGACGCTCTTTTAAACGGAGTTTTAAACGAAGTGTTAGACGCTCTGTTAGACGCGTTTATAGACGCGCAGATCAGACGGGTCTGTAGACGCGCTCTGACAGAGCTTTTTTTCCCCTCTTTCTTCTCAGCTCCCAAAGTAATAGATTTGTTTATTTTTTTCCAGTTCAAGATGTGGCTAGGAAGTGCTTCTAGCTCACCTGATCCGCGGGAATCGATATGGAAGGATTTATATAATCTTTTAGGACACCCTCCTAGTCCTGCGGAGTTATACGGGTACATGACGGGTACCCTTAACACTCCCCAGGAGTCGGCAGTACAGACTCCGAGCCACCCCACACCGCCTGAGATCACCCCAGCGGAGTCCGCACAGCCGTCTTATGCCCCTTCCCCCGTACCGTCTTATGCCCCTTCCCCCATGCCGTCTTATGTCCCTTCTGCCATCCTGTCTTATGCCCCTTCCCCCATGCCTTCAAGAGGTCCTTCTGCCTCAGCGAGCCGTCGACGTACTCCCTAGCCGTCGAGACTCAGTTCTCCAGCTACGAGTGGTCAGCGTAGTCCCGCGCGGTCCCCAGCTACGAGTGGCCAGCGTACGAGCTCGACACGACAGGGTAGCAGGCGTAGTAGCAGGGAGAGCGGTGGCGGATGCTGCTTTGGGCCATGTGGCGGTGAGGAGGAGGATGATTCAGATGATTTAGACGTGCCTCTGGGTGATGGTACGATTTATTATGACATCACCCAGACAGGAGGCATCTTGATGGATGCGCGGGGGAAGGACATAATGGCCTTCATGCGCTCTGTAATTGCTAACAATTACAGAGATTGCTTTATCCACTATAAAGACCACCCAAAGAGGTTGGCTGATGAGACCCTCGCTACTGTTCGCTCTAGGTATCCTAACCCCCCCAATCGCCAGTTCACAGATAAATGGGGGAAGTCAAAGATTGTTACGATACTTAGCAATAAAAGATCTTCCCTTAAGAGGCAGGCACTAGCGGAGCTTGCCAGACTTGAGGCAGGTCAACCTCCAAGGGGCCTGCCCCACACCGCTCAGAAGCGTGAGTGGAAGAAGGCAATGAAGTCAGCGAGGGAGGAGCCCAGTCTGCAGCACGTGGAGGCACGGAGGATCCAGATGGAGGAGTATGGGAGCGCGCATTTTGGAGCAGGGGGTGTTGACTCATGGGAGGCCCAATTTGTAAGTATCGATCTCAAATTATATTGCTTATGTAGTTTATTAGGAGGTTGGTTGTTTCTTTGTACTAATCCCTCCACAAAGTGTATCGCGGTCATGCAGCTTGAGATCGTGGGCAGATACCCTACTCCAGTGGAGACAGCCTACCACCGCCACCATCGCAGAGGAGATACATGGAGGCACTTCTATGATGACTGGTTGATTACTGAGGAGCAGTATACCCGAGCTACTGGACAGGCCCCCCAGGTATTTGAAAGTAATTAAATAATGCCAAAATTATAAGTAAAGATTTGATTTTTCATACATTGATATATGTTGTCCCTTGTTTACAAGGCACCCCTGCACAAGACGACGAGGAAGACAAGGAAGGAGGTGCAGAAGGCAGCGCAGAAGGCAGCGCAGAAGGGAGCGTGGAAGGCAGCGAGGATTAGTCGTAGAAGTAGTGCTACTATTCTTTTTTGTACTTACAGCCATTGGCTTGGCTTCGTGCCTCTTGTATATAGACTCCTCTTATTTTTTGTACTTGAAGCCACATGACATGGCTTAGCTTCTTTATTCTTTGTACTTGGAGCCACATGAGGTGGCTTACCTTCGTGCTATATGTATATACAAGCACTTTTTGAGCTTTCAATTTTATTGCGTTTTGGAGTTGTAATATTTTATTTGGAATTGTAATAAAAATGCTGTTGGCTGTAAGAATTGAATTACAGAATGTGGATATGGGATTCTTGTAACTATATAGCATACACAACATACACAGTATTCTGTAAAAATTTTTTTTTAAAAAAAAGGCGCGGCTATCAGTTCGTTTAAAAACGCGTTTATATGCGCGTCTGTCTGTTCGAAATGCGTTTATACGTGCGTCTATCAAAGCGTTTATAGACGCGACTATATACGCATGTATAAGCGCGTCTATACGCGCGTAAGTCTAATATATACACGCGCTAATAGACGCGGGTCTCCTGACGCGCAAATAGACGCACAAATAGACGCGCCCGTAAGTTTTTTATTTAGTTCATGAAACGCGTCTGTGCGCGCGTCTATGGGTGCTTTGTCTTGTTGTGCATGCCATCGATATACAATACTGGAGACCATTATAATTAAGTACTTAAGAAAGTCTTTGACTATCTAATAATAATTGCACACTTTGAATACAATCTCTAATATAGATAGAGATGAAACATACTTGGAACCTTTATATTGGTCAAACTTGGAGCAACAAGTGTCCTTATTTAATTACATAACTGGCACACACTAGTGCATCTTGAAGACTTGTTGCATACATGCATTCATAAAGATAATAAACCTCGGTTTACATCTTCCTTAATTAGGTGGTATGGATGTCATACGATTTTGGTGACAAAGGCCCCATGAGGATGTCGAGCTTCAAATATCCATTGAAGACACTTCCAAATTTTGCAATGCTAGAATGGGAATTTATTTGAGTATAAACTCCTTTGTAAGCATCCTTGTCCATTCTGCTGTAGAGCATTCTTATAGGTGTCAACATTGCCTGTAAAATTATATATTAAAGGAAATTAGTTATTGATCATGGAAATATCTAAAGTTCATTAAACAAGGAGTAGTCACAAATGAAAGCTGTAAGTTTTAAAAATGAATGCTTTGCTCCAAAAAGAGAACATGATTGGAATCTAAAACTTGAACAAAGTGGTCAACCTGATAAATAGAGGGTAGATTGTGTGCACCAAAAATGCGCTTGAGGGTGGAGTGTAGGAACCATTCACTATGACAGGATGCTAGCACATTGTTAACTACAATAGTTCCTTTCAACGTAAACGGCTTGTAGAGACCTTTCATCACCTCCTTCCCGATACCTGCAGCATCAGTCTTGAGAAATGAGATAAATATACATGCGAATTGAATATTGGATTGGTCAAGCTGATGATTGAAATATGTGGTTTGAACTTTGTACCAGAGACAACAAAAGTAGAGAATTGAAGGTCGTCATCACGGGTAGTGAGCATTCGATCTCCAACCTTCACATCCTGGGCTAATTTGTACTTAAGTGTACTGTCTTCAAATCCTGCATACAAGATTGTCAATGGTGACATACATGCATATACGTATAAACATGTGATGAAAGCATATATGGGTTGTTCAGTTGTGGAAAGGATCGACGATGGGTAAGCACTAAAAGCAAGAAAACCTTGAACTAGAGTGAAATGCCCAGCAGTAAGCTCAATTGTTTGGGTCACGTTCTCATCTTGCAAACTGGAAAGTGTGAGGACAATAAACTCCGACAATGCGTAGGGATCCGAGTATCCAATTGCGTACACAGCGTCATATTCCACTGATCCTGTGTCGCCATTGCGAACTGCCACCTGCGGTTTAAGTTTCGGATGAAAACTCAGGCAGTGAGGCGTTGATTTCCATAATATACAGTAGGAAGTGTGGACTAGTGAAGCAGGCTGGATATATATACTTACCTCCTCACCGATGGCGAGTTCAGATATTGGCTTGGTGATGCCACCTCGCGTTAGTACCATTGCGCTTGCTGTCCATTTGCAATTACAGGGCAAATTAGCATCAGATTGTGTACTAATAATCTAATATAGTTGCAGCATGAGAGCCTGAAGGCGTGCCGCGTTAATATAAGGAGTCAGGAGCTCAGTGTAGCTCACCTGGGAAACATTTGCACCCGCCGCAAACCCCATAGCCGGACTGGCAGCCGGCTCCGCAATCGCTACAGCTGGTACCGCAGCGGCCAAACTGGTTGCAGCAGTTGGAGCCACTGCAAGATCCTTTATTAGGTCCGCATTGCTGTCCGTTGGCGTACCGGATCAAGGCAGGCGATACTACTACACACACCATTAGCAATATCGCTTGCAGTGCAGTGGGTCTGGGTCTGGTGGACAATGCGGCTGCCATAATAGTAGCTACTTACTAGCAGCTTGCTTGCTTGCATGTAAGTTGTGGGCTGAACAGTGAAGAGTGTCTTCAAGTCTCAAGAGTGTTGTGTTGGAGCTTGAATGAAGCGGGGCTCCTTTTATTATTGGCGAGCAAGAGCTTTATTATTATTCTTTACGTCATCCGCGTTGTTGCACACGGCATTGTGATATTTGTTTGTCAACGAGGCTACCAAGTTGCACACGGAATTGTGATAATGCTAATATTGTAACCTCAAGACTTACATTCAGCATCGGGCACTTACATTCAGCATCGGGCCAAGTGATCAAAAGTAACCTGATATTTGTTTGTCAATGAGGCTACCAAGTTGCACACGGAATTGTGATAATGCTACGGCCGATTATATTCCCCTAAGTTCAATATTGTAACCTCAAGACTTCAATTCTGCATCAGGCCAAGCGATCGAAAGTAACCAACATTTTAATCTCATCATCGCCTCAATTTAGTTTTCCCACTCAATACTTGTCTACTTGCATCCAATAGGTTTCAAAGTTGCACATGGCATTGCGATATTTGTGTGTCAATGAGGTTACTAAGTTGCACACGTCATTGTGATCATAATGAATTTTCTTCAAAAGTTGAATTAAAATACCTCTCCTTTTGAACGCACGTGGTACACTAATTTTTTTAGGTGAACCCCCTGAGTGTGTACATTGCCAAGTGGCTTCACCACATGTATTCTTCTACAAGTTTCCACAAAGTCGACTTTTGTGAGTGGATCGATGAGTCTTCTTCTCTGTACACGGTTCGTGATCGGCTTTGATATCTCTCGCATGAGAGCCAGTGTATGCTACTCTTGGTAGCAACATACTATGGGTGATCATCTTTGTGCCCGACTATGCCCTATAGTGGGAAGATGTAGCTGGCATCTATCATGGCTCCTCATCGACTCAAGCATCTACCACGACATCTATATATTTGGCTCGATTAGGTGCTGCTTTTTCATTTCTGTACTTCATGTGTTTGAAGGATGTTTTGGCCTTTGTAGGACAGTGTTTTAGAAGCTTTGTAAGATCACAACAAGCCCCCTAGGATGTGTGCCATGCAGGTATTGTGTGTGTTGCATCTAAATAAAATGCATTGCTTTTATGTTTCACGTAGTTCGCTCCTTCAGTTTGATTTCTCAATTATTAGGGGGCTGGATTTAGCAAAAATACCACAATAAACAAGGGGACAGAGGAGTCAGGGGTTAGAGAGGTAAAAATGATGGTCCCTGCATGCCTAAGATGTGGCTCTATGACACGTGTGGCAGAGGAGGATTTGCACGAGTCCCTGCCACTGTATAGCCATCTACAGTTTCTTAAACTTTTTTTTTCTTTTTCGAAAAGCTGCGATTATATTAAATTGGAAGAAAAGAGAAAGATTACAGCACTGCTCGGAGGCAGAGTCAACAACCCCAACATGCTGGGGGGATTACAAAAGGGAAGTCCTATTCAAAAGGGAGGTGCTATTGTCTCTCATCTAAAGATGATTTTGCTAGCACACTCTACAACAAGCTTAAGATCTGATTTTTGAGTAGTGACACGGCTACGAGGATTTCTTCTTGTTTGACTAGGTTCTCCTCCATATGAACCAACTTGGGATCTTGTTCTTTGTTCGTGTGGCCTTCCATCTTCTGCTCCAGGGCTTGCATCTTCTTCCTCACGTGTTTGAAAGAGTCTTCAATCTGCTTACAAATGTCAAGGATTAGAGGATGGAGTATATCTTTATGAGTACCTTGGAAGAGCAGTTTCTTAAACTTATCGGCCATCCTTTTCGACTTATCATCACATTGATTTTGTCGCCTTTTAGCAATAAGTTCTTGTTCTTTTCGAGGCGTGTCACACTTGCGGTTAAGCTTTTCCATTGGGTAGGTTCTTTTACGGTTGCAGCGCTCCCTTGCCAAATTGTCACTGCAGCGATCAAACTAACTGCGCTGGCATTAGCGTGTGTACAGGTGCGCAGCCGGCCAATGGCGTCCAGCCTGCCCTTAAAACCTGAACAAGATGTAATAAGGTAATAAGGGTAAAGCAATCTGCTTGAACATCGTCGCTTTTTATCAGTTACGTTCTTTGGCATGATGCCATCTTCCTGCTCCCGCCTCCCACTTGCTGCACAGCAGATCGAGCACCTTTATTTGCACAGCAGAGCACCTTCGTTTGAACTTTGCACACTCACGAGTCATGCGGACGCCTGGAATGTGCATGTGTCAGGTACACTGGTAGCGGCGCTAACGATCATCAGCACGCCCAGGAATAAATCGCGATTCGTGTTGGCAGCCAAAAGCTACATTTGTCCATGGACGCGTGTGTACAACTTTCTCCGTAGTAGTATTGTGAAATGTCAAGTGGCAGATTTCTCTCTCTCTCTCTCTCCCCGACGTATTGCCTTATGGATTCCCGCTCAAACCTTTTTCACATTCATTATCCTCTCTCTCTCTCTCTCTCATATTACCTGATGGATTGCCTTATGGATTCCCGTTCAAACCTCTTTCACATTCATTATCCAATCTGGAACCCATTCAAAACTCTTGCAAGCTCAGAAAAAGAGTGCCAAAAAGGTTTAGAGTTGAATTAGGGAATAGATCGAATTAGCAAGAGTGCCAATATAATATAGGGGACATTCCCTAGCCCAACTACAACTCAATTTACATATTGCAAACCATATGGAGAGCTCAAGTGAACTCTAGAGTGCGTACATGAGCATAAATTTCTAAAAGAAAGAATCTATATGAAAACATTAATCCTTCATTGTGAAGGACATATTAGGAATCCAATAACCCCAAGAAGCATCTTCCATTTACCACAAAGGTCAATTCACCTTTTAATTAGTTTGTTCATGTCTTCAACCAATAGGAACTTGTCACAAAGTCACTATGTGTAAACCCTATGTACCACCTGCGTTGAAGCGATATTTTATAAATCCATTCTCCCTAGATATTGTATGGTTAAAAGACACCCTTTTTCTATATAAGTATATAACTTTTTGTCAAAATGTATTTTAAAATACCCTTCCGTAAATATATTTTTATTAAGGACATGATATGAAAATGCTATTTTTCTTGAACACACGTGATAGTCGCATTTTTCCTATCTAGCCCTCCTGAGGTCACATGTCCTCCTGATACGAATGTTTTGCAATAAACAGTATCTAGATTACTCAATAAAGCCCATAAGACACCCATGATTTATGTTTTGTCAAGTTAATCTTTGAGTACTAATTTTGGACTACCAGAATTTTGTCACTATGTAGAATCCATTGCAAAGTCTAGACGAAGTTTTAAAAACGAAGTCAATCACCAACTAGAATTTCCAAAAAATGCAAAACCAATACTCTTTCTTATATCCTGGCATTGTTTCTTATCTCCTTCATCATAAGTAGAAACCTCACTGATTCGGACCCGCCCTAACCCATAACACATCAAGCATACTAATTTGGATGGTATAACTTGAAATACCAGCTCAATTGTGGAAATTCCATGGGATTAATGCATAGGGGAGAAATCAAAAGAAAAACGTAGCAAACCAACAAGCTTCTACAACTCTAGAGAAAGGCATAACATTCATGTAAAAGATATGGTTGTTAGAACAAATATTTTTGAGTTTCTAGAACTGACTAGATACAACCGAGCATCAAATTAGGAACACCTTGAGTATATCATGAACTCTCTCCACCTCGTAGTGCTTTAGACAACCCACTTTTGAACCTTCCACAATGATCTCCACACAAGGTGTCCCTCAACCTTACCACTGCTCTTACCTTGGAAGTAAACCACTCAGCGACTATTAGGTCGTTATTCTCATTGAGAGTTCATACCCTTTCCCCCTCTGGTTTTTTCTCCCTCATGGTCTCTTTGATAGTTATCTCCATGAACCTCACATGAGGTAAACCCATCTTGCCCGTCAAATGACAATGTTATTTCCAGTATGGCTTGCAACCCTCCAACAATGACCTTGGGTAGCTTCTGTGAGTCGTATCTCACCTTGCCATGGACCTTTACAAATAAGAATCACTTCTTGAATTTGTTTGAAGCCGCCTTGATTGCTATCTATGATTCACATATGTTGTCTGCGAGGTTAAATTAGTTCTTAGTTTGTATGAAGTTTCGAATACCCACTATTAGTGAGTCTATTTTCTCCACTCACTATTTATATGTTGATGACTGGCCTTTTTGAGCAACTTGTAGAAAGATTGATCCAATAGATCTCATCTAATTCATTGTGTTGTCTTGGATTTGCATGTATCCTTCACGCATGCATGCAAGATGGATTTCTCATTGGTCTATGCACTCTGTGTGAGTATCTATCCTATTAAGGATGGATCACTAGTGCCCATGTGGAACCACTAGGGAAAGGCTAGGCTAAATGCTAGCCATACAAGATTTGATGTTTCCAATTCCCATGATTGCCAAAAAAAAAGTGTAACGGCTACTCGGAAGGAAGTCTAATCCATATACCCAAACATTTACATAAAAGAGATCGGCTATGCCCAAATGGTGGAAGCAAGGAGATGTCACCTCATATTCATGGAGCTAGAATGTCAAGCATCGTGAAGTCTTGAGTTTCCACATCTCCCTTTGATGATTCATTTTGAATCCACACCCCATCATTTTTTTCATTCAAATTGTATGTCATCATGAAGGCCTATAAAGACATATGACTAATATTGATCAAACTACTCCTTCTCCATTAGAAATGATTGGGAGGATAGACCTACATGAATCGAAGAGGATACCAAGTAAATGGAATGGGTGGCTCACTGAGAAACTTCAACCCTTGCCGAATGTAGGGATTCCAATTCTTACATTAGCTTCTCATCATTTAAACCTCCTTTCGAGAAGCCTTATACCTCCGTTTCCTATGTTCGAAAATTGCATCTCCGTCATGTCCATGATGAACTCCAAAGCATTTTTGGTCGTTTGCATAAGTGTTGTGTGAGCATCTCGGCAATACAACCACCTTGGAAAAGTAAATGTTCACAATGCGCTTGAAACCTGAGTCATAAAGTTTGGTCGAAAGATACAATTTTCCACAACCGGGAATAAGTATCCATGGAGGAGGACTCGTTGTGCATACCGGTCCGTAGTGTTGTGCAAGGAACCTGCTATTGTAGCATCGAGGAGCCTGATTAAGAAGGTATATGAACAAAGAAGGTACCATTTCAAACAACTCCTTTTGAGCTATGTAAGAAAGAATTAGCACTATGGGGGACAGACCCTTCTTGAAGCTGTTCTAGAAAGGGAACATTTATCTACATCCACTACATTTAGCCTGTGTTTTGAGTGGTTCCGGTTTGCCAAGGAGATTCTTTGATCATAATGATGCATGTTGCTGAGGCTGAACACAAACATAGATCGTATACGGATGAATAATGGTGGTTCAAGTGAGCTATCTTGACCTTTCGAAAAATTTGGCAAGCTTTCTGAAACTCGGATTCTCTGTTTAATTGTGTTGACATGTGATCCACCCAAATCTTTTTCTTTTCTTTCATGTCAAGCATATATTTGACCCAATTTGAGTTGCACCAACCATCTATCCACAACGACTCCTTCGCACTTTTATGTCTCAAATTAGGAGCTTTTGCCTTCGTCTAGTATCAAAAGTCACCTGCATACAATCTTCTTCGTTATCCTTCAAGTGCTTAAATAGCGAGCCAACAATAGTCTTGAGTCCCAAAAATTTTAAAAAACATGTGATGCGTTGTCGAAGCCAGCAAGAAGGAAGTCTGCAATAGACATTTGATGTGGTGTATGGCTTCATGTTTTTTAAGCCAACTGGAAGGAATTCTAACAACAAACATTTGATATTCCGCATGTCTTGACGGGTTTTGAATGCATGGAAGCTCAGAAATGATCCCATATCTCCCTACATGAGCACAAGTTAGAAGGTGCGAGATTTAAAAAAACCGGCCATCACTTGGATTACAATAATCATTCCAAATGATTCTAAATAAATTACACTCTACCTTAGCCCAGACACGTAGGTGGGTGCTCAATGAAGTAAGTACTGCCTACTATTGTTGGAGATCTAATTTGGCCGCCGACGACAAAAACTTAATCGAACTCTCCCATGATTGAACAATGCGAGAAATTGATCTCTACTCAGCTTTTCATTAATTTACTCTATGTACTTCTTGCTACCACTTGCATGTGTCCCACTATTGCATGGCCGAAATTTGGCATTGCAAATCCGTGGAGAGTGTGCCACTAGCTGAATATAGGTGGAGAAGGGTTTTTAAGGATGGAGGAAGCTCCAAATGCAGAGAGACAATGAGTTGAGACGCACAATGCGATACATGGTCTACACAAGGTTCATCAAGTCTTAGACAAGGTTTTGTCTAGGCATCGAATGGTATTGCAACACTATTGTTTATTGAGAGGGTGAGAGAAAGGGAGAGTGACGCATAAGATTGCTCCCAGAAGAAGTATGTATTACATATTTTCATAGAGACTTTTGAGTCTCTATTTCACCCCAAGCAAAAGACTTTTGAGTCCGTTCGACATGATGTACTTTCAATATAACTGATCTCCGAGCTATTCTTCAAAAGGATGATGAACAATATAGCCAAATACTCGTTTGTATCCTTCATCTCCTAGTTCATTTCCCAATGCTGGTAGCTCGGGGTGTTAACATGTAAAGAACCCCCTATATCATGTGTGTTCACCCAAAGGGATTTTAAGTACCCCTTATAGCCCCTATGTATATGTATTTATGTAACTTTTCAAGCAAATAAAACCCCTTCTGTTGAACTCACGTGCTATCTTACATATTGCATGGTGATTGCCTGCTGGGGGCTGGTAGAATCAATAAAATTGATAGATCATTGTCCACCAAGTGAGTAGTCCTGCAAGTTTGTTAGTAAATAAAATATGGAGCAAAAATAACACTTGTTGGTTGGCTATCCATGTTCTCTGTAGAAACTGCAAGACCACAACATGTAAGCAAGGTATGAAACTCAAATGTTAGAAGAATATGAAACTTGTTACCAAAGGATAAAACAATGGTGTTTTGTTGCATCTCCATTTTAATTAGATAAATATGTCACCAGAATGTTCTGGTGCATCTCCATTTTAATCAAATAAATGTGTCGCCAAAAGCACAAACCATATTATCCAATAAAGTGATCGTGTAGATAATGCTTCACTTGCACCATGACTTCCAACTGGAAGGATAATAATAATAATCTCAACCGAGAAGAATCATTTGGGAGGAAAAGCACTTCCATTTGGAAGGATAGTAATAAGCTCAACCAGGAAGAAGCATCTAGGAGAAAAATCACTCTCGAGGAGGTCACTATATGTAAATCCTCTCTATCACATGCATTCAAGGCCTAATTTAGAAATCCCTTATCTGTGAATTTTAATTGAATAAAATGCACCCTTTTTCTATTCAATCTATGAACACCCCCTTTAAATGGTACCCCTCTGTATGTAAAAAATGTGTAAAAAAGAGATTTTAAAAATCCCTTATGTTTGATTGTAGATCAACTAAACAAAATAGCCAAACATGAGATTCTAAAAAGATGGTTATCTATTGATAAGAAGACCAATATTTTTGACCAATCTTGCACTGTTGCGGTAGCACAAGAGGGGGGGTGTCGTTTTTTTTTTTTTAATTTTAGATTTTTTTGGAAATTTTTTTGTTCAAATTCTTTTTTGATTTTTTTTTTTCAAAAACTTTTTCCTACCCCCCGCATTGTGCAGCCTCCCCTCACTCCCTCCCTTCCCTCTCCTTCCCTTTTATTTCCCCCTAAAGCCCAATTTCCCTCCCTTTTTTAAAATTTGGATTTTAAATGGGGAGAGAGGGGGAGTGGGGGAGGGGGAGAAGAGGATGAGGGGAGAGGGAAGAGTGATGGGGGGATATGTAGTCCACCAAATCCCCTTTTCAAATTTTAAATTTTGAAAAAGGGATGGAAAGGGGGTTTAGTGGACTACATATGCCCCCATAGCTCATTCATTCCATCACTCTTCCTTCTTCCCTCTCCCCTCTTCCTCCTCCTCCTCCTCTTCTCCCCCTCCCTCCTCCTCTTTGTCCTCCCCCACTCTCCTCCCATTCTCCCCCTCTCCTCTCTCCCCTCTCGCTCCTTCTCCTCTCCCCCCCACTACCCCCCTACTCCTCTCGTTGTTTTTTTTTTTTTTCAAATTTTTTTTTTCCAAAATTTTTTCTTTCGAATTGTTTTTCCTTGCCATCGGTAATAATTTTGGCTGGTCATGTGCTGGGGGGTTGAAAAAAAAATTTTTGAAAAGAAAATTTTGAAAAAAAAATTTTGGTATTCCCCCTTCCCCCCCCCCCCCCCCCCAATCACCAGAATGGGGGAAGGGTTGAGGAGGAGGAGGAAGAGGGGAGAGAGGAGAGGGGGAGAATGGGGGGAGAGTGGGGGAGGAGAAAGAGGAGGAGGGAGGGGGATAAGTGGAGGAGGAGGAGGGGAGAGGGAAGAGTGATGGAATGAATGAGATATAGGGGTATATGTAGTCCACTAAACCCCCTTTCCCTTCCTTTTTCAAAATTTGAAATTTGAAAAAGAGAGGGAAATGGGATTTAGTGGACTACATATCCTCCCATCACTCTTCCCTCTCCCCTTCTCCTCTCCCTCTCCCCCATTTCCCCCCTCTCCCCATTTAAAATTAGAATTTTGAAAAAGGGAGGAAAATGGGGCTTAGGGAGGGAAGGAGAGGGAAGGGAGGGAGTGAGGGGAGACCCCACGGTGTGGGGGGCGGGAAATTTTTTTTGAAAAACATAAATAAAAAAATAAAAAAATCAACTCCCCCCCCTCTCTGTGCTGCCGCGGCAATGCGAGATCCCTTGGAAATATTTTCGGTGGTCGAGAAATCCTTCCCACGCCTCCCCTTCCCTCTCCCTCCCTTCCCTTCACTTTCCTCCCTCCCTTTCCCTCTCCCTTACCCTAAACCCCTTCCCTCGCTCTCTCCTCTCCTCTTTCCTTCCCATCTTTCTCTTTCTGCTCCTCTTCCCTTCCCTCCCCTCTTGCCCTTCTCCTCCCCCCTCTCCTACCCCTCGCCTCCCCTACTCCTTGTCCTCCTCCTAAACCCTAAATCCATTACATTTTGCTCCAAGCAAAATGTAATGGATTTTATTTCTTGTAAGTACTAAAAGGTGTTTGTTAACACCATCAAAGGCTTTGAGATTTTATTAGCTAAAGTTAATGTACAAAAGGTTGTCATCCTTGCATTAAATTCTTATGTCGTGCCTATGTGCCATTAAATGCTTATGTCATTCTTGCATTAAATGTTTATGTCACACTTGTAAATGAGTCCATGTGAGGCTTTGAGAAAGTAAACCTGAAAAAAGTGGAGGTTTTTATATGAAGGGTTTCTTTAAAGCTAAATCATGTAGCCTCTCAAAATATAGACATGGTCATGCCAATTTAAATAACTTGTATTTTTAGGTGATCCTATTTTTTGTAATTTTTGTCCGAAACCAAAGTGTCTCAAAATCAAAATTTGATCTTCGAAGGATTTTTAGTCTTTGTCCAAAAATGAGAAAATAGTCCAAAATTAATGAATATGGTGTTTATTACATAAAATAGTGCAGTCTAGAACTTCATGGCAATCATCATCCACTAGTGATGCTCGAGGCAAATTCAAATTGATACTACAAATAGTAGGCATGAAATAGTAATGATAGATCATGAAGGGGCAGCTATTTGTAACTCAAGGACCAATAGAATTGTGAGGTTGCTTGCAAAAGTGCAAGGCCAACATAGAACTCTAGCTGCTCAGAGAAGTATGAGCCGGTTTAAATTTCAATGTTCTGCCTTCTTCACATACAAGTAACACATTCAGATATCAATGATGGTGTCAACAATCAATTTTGGGTAATAAGCTCTAAATTTTTTGCAACCAAATGTAGGGTCCAACAAAAATAGAGATGCATAGTCTCGTAATGAAACACTAAAAAAAGTCACTTATGACTAAAAGCAATCCTTTGAACAACAAATTTCATACACTTCAAAGAATCTTGATCCATAATACTAAGCAAATCATGTGTACATTGGCATACGGTTCGACCATACCAACCACGGAACTAAGCAAGGTTTAGGAACTTAAAAATCAATTTAAATTTGCTTAATAGTTATTGATCATCAGACAAGTAGTTCCAAGAAGCTTGCAGAGGTAATGGATACAAGTCTAGCCTAGCAAAATGAAGGAAGGCAATTATAGAAGCACTAGTCAATGGTAGTGGTCCATGATGCTATTCTTGTCATATCACACTATTAGCATATGAATTTTCACAATTGCTTTTCCAGAGTTATTAATATATGTTGTTTCAAATATATTAATAGAAATGATTATGCTATCAACAAGAGATTTTTTGGAGCTATTAACAGCTGCAAGGACTCTCCAAACGAGTGAGGAAGGAACCAACCTATAGACACAATCAACGTTTTGGTAATAAAATTTAGAGCATGAAAGTAAAATAGTTCAGGCCAACGAGGTATTGAACTTTTGTTCTAAACAAGATATAATTCTAGGTGAATGGAATGTCAACAATTGGATCACTTCATAACTTTCCTTCTGCTATAACCAAGGACCATAATCATCAGCCTAAAGGAGCCCCAAGGCATGGTCACTCTTTAAACATGTAAGATAACATGTTAGTTAATGGAAGGGTATTTTTGAATTCGGGGGACTTATGGGCCATTTACAGACATGAGGGGGTTGAAAAAATACCTATGTAATATAGCTATGGTATGTACATGTAAGGAGGGGAGTTTTAATTACAAAATTAAAACATGTATACATACAGAAGAGGGGAAAACAACTATGAGAAAAAATGAGAAATTTTAAAATATAGGGGTATTTTAAATGTGTGCTTGCTCGCACGTGTAACTTATGGGTTTTTTACATAATGACCACCCCAAGAAAGGAGCTAGGCATTATGTTCATCCTACGACCACCGACCACTTCAAGCTCACAAGGTGCTACGAGACACCCTGCATGTCAAAGATCTTGGGTAGTGTCCAAAAAGTGTAGCATCACCACACTCACAATGCAACATACTCATATTGGACCAAACAACCATAGAAACAAAGGAATCAAGCACTAGAACAATAGATCAACCCTATCGACCAGAACTAAGCTCCCCTCACCATCACACTGGCAACATAATCTTGGGTCAGCCCCGAAGTAGTTTCTACTATATCAAGAAGCTTACATGGCTGACGGAGTGCACCTCGAAGCAGGAAGTGAGAAGTAGACACACCAGCAGACTAGAAATGGAGATTTTTTTCCAAGTAAATTCTAATTGCTTACAAAGCATGATGCTTACTATTGCATGGTTCAACTTCAATCGTCGATCATAGGCTAGATAATAAGCAACTAGCAAAACTATAAGGAAAATTGCCTTCTCGATTAAGATATGAAAAATATGTATAGAGCCATCAATACGGGACCAATCTCAGCTAATTATAGCATGCTTTCAAAGAATATTATGGCAAAGCTCATTGCATGTTTCTCCTTCAAAAAAATATGATGCGGAGCATAGGCTTATACATATCCGATCTCCTACCAGAGTACCAAGTGTAACCACAAAAACAACACACCCAAAACGTTTATTTTGAGAAAGCTCATATCCTATTTCTCCTCCAAAACAATATGATAGGGAGCACATGCTTATACATATCAGATCTCCTACCAGATCACCAAGCGTAACTAGGAAAACACCTCATCGGAATTGTTTCTTTTGAATATATTAGCGATCAAATTGGAATTTGTAAAAACAAATAAGGAATCTTAGAATCACGGTACACAAAAGAAATTGCCTTAGATACATATTAGTTGGCGCATCTCAAGCATGAAACCAAGAGACAAAATAGAATATATCTGTCATGTAAATTGTTCAAATATTGGTAGAAAACTAAGATCATCAATTCTCCAATTCACAAAAGCTTGGAAAACATCATACATACCTCGTGTAAGCAGAAGGGGAAAAACTGATTTCATTCTCCACATGTGTTGATGCAACTATCACGAATACAAACCTTGTATAAGCGGTGTTTGTATCAAAAGTGCAATAATCACATGATTGTGGAAGTACTACTAAGTTATACTCAGAGTCACCAAGCCTTGATAAGCCATGCCATGATGGAAGAGGACACGAGGGATATGAACTCAATGGACCATGGCTCTCATACTATGTTGAGAGGCTGAGAGAAAGGGAGAGTGATGCACAAGATTGCTCCTAGAAGAAGTATGTATTACATATTTCCATAGAGACATATAGGCGAGACCATAGTCCAGAATAGGTGAGATATATATAGCTCCAACATTGTTCACACCAAATGTTCACCTCTATCTTCCACAAAAAGGGAATGCGCAAGATGTCATGCTTGAGAAGGTCTAGAAGTTCTAGGTAGCACACTGTATTGCACCATTCTCTAATAGTTTCATGAATGATATGCTTATCTTGAACTATTATTGCGTACTTAAATTGTTAACCAAGGGAAAGATAATGAAAATACAATGAAGCATGATAATTGAACGCTCAGTTTGTTATATATTCACCTCCTTTCTTGGCTAGATAAAAGTAGACTGAACATGTGCTTTTATTGTATTTTTTAAGATATAGTTAGTTGTGCAATAGAAGCATGTAGGCACATTCCTTTTATCTATTAACCACAAATGAAGAGATGCTACATGGTACAATGAGGGACAAGTGCCACATTTTTGAAGTATAGAAAGTGATGATTCAACTTTTGAATAGACTTTTACCTCTTGCGGGCGATTGCACTTCGTGGGAGAGTTTTAATCATTTAGTTTTCTTACTCAATCATTTAGCTCAATATATGTGGCAACCCACTATGATTGGAAGGAGGCTGAAGAAACTGTGTGATCTGAAAACATCAGAGATGTGAATTTATAATAGGAAAGCCTAGGGATTGCTTCTTTTTTTGTAGATGCGTGACCTGTTTTTCTATGCTGTTAGATGCTAGATTATTCCTAGATCATAAGTTGCAAGGTAAGGGAAAGGTTAGATAAACTTTTGGGTGCTTTCAAAGTGCCACATCATGGTCCTTTCCGATTGTAGATCATGCTTGCACAAAAAATTGAGCATGCTATTGTGCTTTTTTCCCCTCGGGGGGGTCACTCATCATATGTAACCCTATCACGTGAGTTCAACAGAAGGATATTTTTTATTTCTAAAATTTACAGAAATAAATATACATAAGGGACTATTTAAAATAGTTTTGGAAAAAATTTACAGATTTGTATAGAAAAGGGGTACATTTTATTAATGAAAAAATTTACAGATAAGGGATTTAAAATATAGGCCTTGAACGCACGTGATATAGAGGATTTATACATAGTGACCCCCCTGAGTTTTTCCCATGATCAACAAGTCAACAATGAAGTAAGCATAGGAGTTTCGAGCATGGAAAGTTGTACTCTTGCCCTGGGATCAAAACACTTATGAAGAAAATCTTCTACTTCATCGAACAATGATTGTGGCAACAACGGATCCTTGTAGCATCCAATCTAGAAGACAGGCTTGAAGAGGATGGCAAGGTTTGGATGAGCACTAGGACGATCTCATTTTCTATGGCCATTCCATCATGTATAGCTATTCCCTTTTTCATAAATCCATCATATAGAGCTTTCTTTTACAAAATGCTACCTGCCACCCTAGAGAAAGAGAAGGATGGGGATAGGGAAAGAGGGAAAGAGGAAAAGAGACAGAGAAATAGAGGGAAAGAGAGAGAAGGAAATAGGGATAGGGAAAGAGATAGAGAAAGAGAGGGACATGGAAAGAGGGATAGAGAAAGTCGATTGACAAGCATTGCCCCTAAAGGGGACCCCTCAAGGGCAACATGCTTGTCAATATGGCCCTTTAGGGGGGGACGAGCATTTTCCGAGCAAAAACATACGAGCGATCTGAGCAGTGGACCTTTAGTTAAGTCTAATTTGATACCTTCAATATATATATTTTTTCAATAAACATCATGTGCAAAAAAATAAAGTAAAAATAATATTTCTTCCAAACAATTTATAGTCAAATGGTCTAGAATCTCAGGAAGATTGAATTGAGAGACATGGATAGATTTCTATAAAAGGACCATTCAAACACACCAAAAGGTCACTGAAAACTATAGTGTGGTGAGTAATACATTGTTCATACACAACTCTTAAAGAAGCTGTGGGCAACAAAATACTGTTTACATACATATAGCTATATTGTGTCAAGCAAATGACTATCAAAATGCACCCAAAAAGTCAACACAAGCTACAATGGTCATACAATATTTGTATGCACCTATGCAAGTTCCTTTAATATAACCACAAGTAGAGATAAACGCCCTTCTTAGCAAGCAGGTAGAGCTTGGTAGAGTTCTTGCCTACTTAGTGCAGATTGGTGAATGAACATGTGTATCTTCTCATCTAGACCCAAGTATTGCATATAAATGTAATACAGATGTTTGCATGGGATATATCTGTTTTGCCCTTGAGAATGGCCCATAAAGTCCAGACATGTGCATGATGGAAACACTGAAACCACAACATTGTACTTGCTCCCTTTTCTACGTGATCCTGGAGTGGAAACTAGGTACTCCACATGCTCTCTAGGGACAACTATATTAACACTGTGAACAACACATTCCAAGGAAATAGACTTAGCTATCCTTGTTCTCATTTCACATGTCACCTCAGTTACCCATTCCACAACCATGCCATCCCTTGTGCTCGGTCTACTTGTTAAATCAGCAGATGCATTGCTTTTTTAATCTAAATCCTCCAGCTACTAATAACCTCATTTCTTCCTCATCCAGGCTTGTCCCTTTCTCAATAGGCCACTCCCTCGGCACCTCAGGTGGTTTTCCTTCAATGCAATTTGATGGTGTCCATGTGTGGTCCATGTTATCCCCACAAAACCAAATCAATTGCCTTCGAATGCCTGCTTTGGTGTTGATTCTCCCAAAAAAGCTAGGTGCAGGAACACCTCTCTTTCCCATCCTACCCTTGTGATCTATCAATTTGTGGCATTTGATTCCTTTGTCCTCTAAGTATCCTTGACACCTCACCTCACTACCTGCATTAGTTCTTCTTATAGCCCACATAGTCTTGTGTACTACCTCTTCTTCAACATATTGATTTGTTTTCAAGATTGGTGTGGTATTTTGTTTTCTCTTTCTTGGCTGATTTACATACTGGTATTCTGGACGATGTGAATCATTTGCATACACTGCTTCTGAGAAAGATTTTGACCGCTTCCTTCTCACAGTCTTCAAATCACCCATACAATCTTGACCTCCAATAGTTGCATCCACCTTGCTAGCCACCTCATTACTGAGATCAATGAACTTGCATGAGTTGCTCCCTATGTCCCCATAAGAGTGCCTTCGAGATAGCTTTTCCAAACTAGGTCCACAACCCAAGTGTAGTCCCTTTAGATATTCTGTGTATCTTGCAGTTTGCAGCAAAGCACCCGTCATATCTGTCTCACAAGCATTTTTTAGTGTGACATATTTCACTCCGTCATTCGATGCCAACCAACTTCCATGGACTGACTCTGCAAGGTTGGCTCTAGGAACTAAAAACTGGTCAGATCCCTCCATGCCCTGTGCCACAACATAGATTAGTTTCCAATAATCAAAAAATAATAAAGTTGTGAATGAAATAACAATAGACCTACCTTGAGAATGTATTCTCCCCAATGAGCCACTCTTGCATGCCACCACACAATCCATGTTTCTAAAATGGAGATGTCCTTCTTATGTGCATGATGCTTGAACCACGAACAGAGGTTTTTCAACTCGATGTCTGCAGCTTCTTGAGATGGAGCATTCTTCCACTGTCTACACCTTAGCTTGAACTCCTCACGATCAAATGATGGAAGGAACTTAGCATGGTTTTCCAAGCTTTGCTCCCAATGGAATAAGCAAGATCTCTCTTTTTCTTTGAGCACCTTATTGGCATCACCATTGAATACCATTCTAATTGCACGCCAATTTGCTTGTGCCTCATCAGCCATAAACCCTTTAAATTGAGGCTTTGGGAATCCCTCCTTCTCCATGACTCTATTTAACATTTCCCAAAAAAGGATCTGGGCTTCTGTATCCTCAACCTTGAAATCCCCAATAGCAATAGTCTGTAGCTCTTGAACAAAAGGGTTGTAAACATGGCATGCCATTGTATTCCAATCATGCATACGTTTGAAAAAATCAAAGCAAACCCAGCACGATCCTAACTCTCCACCTGGCCTCATCTTGTTCACTAGATCAACACCACTACCATGTCCCTTGGTAGACATCTTGAAAACATGACATCTTTCAAATGAAGAAAATTCAAGTTGTCCAGGGAACACCATGCTCTGAAAATAATCATATACACACTTTCTTTTCAGTTGTAAAAGAGCATCATAACCATCTGCAAAGGATCCACTTTCAATTTGGGCCTCCCTTTTCCAACGTGCGAGCCTACAGTTAAGAACATGTAGCATCAAAATCCCATTACTTATTTTTCATAAAAACTTGAGTACTTTTAATCACATTAAAAGGACAAGTATGCACATACCTTCTCTTGTCCAAAGTTGGAGTAATCTTCTCTAGTAATGATGTCAATTCAGCATCACTCATGGCTTTCGGATCATCTTGAATGACGGCATCCAATATTATTTTCTTTGCTAATGTTTTTTGCAAGGCTTTAGGTCTTCCCATCCCATCTATTTGTATGAGCTTAGTCAACCTAGCCTTAACTTCCTTCACAGCACCTCTAGAACTTCCTTCACCAACGGGATGCAAATGATACCCTGAGTGTATAACACACCTCTTAAATTGTGTATCACCCTTGGGGTGTGGGTAACATAAGAATAGCCTACATGGGCACTCTTGCTCGCAGAAAGGACGAGCACCACAATGCAAACACTTAAGAGTACTATTTTCGCCAACATATGATCTTTGAGGACACACTCGTGAAAGTCTCCCTTGCCAATGCTTCTCATTGGCCTCTTTGGTTCTCTCCAAGTAAGGACAAAATATGTTTTTGCATTGTAGATGCCCACCACATCTTCGAATTCTAACTAAACCATCAAATCCTGTCATATTACTTGTTATATCATCCGTCCAAACATGGCTGTCGTATTTGGTTTCTGTCCCCTCAGCACGGTTAGGGAGGTCCGAAGCGGGAAGCTCAAACAAAATATTGCCATCATACTTTACTGGAAGTGCATCAACTTCTTGTATTGTTGTTACAATGTCCATAGCTTTTTTGAGTGCACTTCTTGCAGGAAGGTTTTTCAAGAGAGGAACCAAACTCATGGTCTTATCGGATTGTTCATCTACTTGTTTTTTATCCGACACTTCCTTACTGATTTCTGTCAAAAGCTTTACACCTCTAACAATGAAGGTGGTTCCAAACTGAGTGTCAAGATGAAACAAGGACTCCTCACCTACAAAGGGAACCTCAAAGGACAAGTCGTCACACTTGCTATCAAGTAGTTGATGCAAAGAGATTGAGCTCGGTGAAAGTCCAAATGCTAAGTGAAGGTATTCCCTACTAATGCGTGCAACACCATTCGTTGTTGCAACTTGCAGTGTCTTCGACCTATTGTCATTGGACACAATTGCAAAATCCATGGAGCTTGTGGAACACAATCTCCCTTCCTTCAAGTGAAAGGAAAATTAGTCATTACCAGTTTTGAGATCTATTGCTAGCAAACGAGGCACAAGTGAGTAAGCATGTGAGCAACAGTAGTTCACGCACTTGTCTCCTTTCGAACTCTATACTAACCAACTCAGCTAGACGATCATTGTTCTTTGATACTAAATCAGCTAGACGATCAAACTCATAATATAACCACATTCATTGCCACCGCCACGTCCCAAGCACACAAGTCCTTGTAACCGCCAATTCAGAAGAATCTACTCATATAATCTTTGCCGAAGAGGCCTTAAATGGGTGTGTATCCCTAGTATAATTTTTACTTTAAAAACAATCATACCAAAGGATGGAATAGTTGCGAGAGAAAAATCATGGACATGATGCCATCATTAGTTCAAATGAAATATTAGAGCTCAAGAAGGTTAATGGATTGAAGGTGGTAGGAAAAAGTAAAGACATCATAGTTTCGCTGGCGAAACACTATTGGAGGCCATTTCATTTGGAGTTCACAACTATAGTTTCACTGGCGAAACTAAACGGGGCGGAAAAAACGAAACTAAGCGAAGGAGGAAGGTCGAAGGGAAACGGAAGTGGAAGAAAGGAGGGTGGAGAGGGAGAGGGAGAAGAAGAGGCAGAGGCAAAGAAAGAGAAACTAGTTCAGAGAAAGAGAAGGGGAGGCAGAGCCAGAGAAGACTAGTTTCGTTGGCACTAGTTTCGCTGGCGAAACTAGTGAACACGCCTACGCCTACGCCTACGCCCACACCTACGCCTACGCCTACGCCCACGCCCACGCCTACGCCTACGCCTACGCCCACGTCCATGCCTACACCTATGCCTACGCCTACGCCCACGCCTACGCCTACGCCTTCACTAGTTTCGCTGGCGAAACTAGCCAGCGAAACTAGTGTTCACTAGTTTCGCCAGTTTCGCCAGCGAACTAGTGTTCACTAGTTTCGCTGGCGAAACTAGTGGCGTGGCGAACTAGTTTCGCCAGCGAAACTAGTGTTCACTAGTTTCGTTAGGAGCATCTGTTGTGATTCCTGCCATCGTTAGTTTGAGTTTTCTCTAGTTTGCTATCTCTAATATGTTTCGGTTTGTTTCTAACAGTCTGCAATCATGTATCTCATGTACTATACTAACGAAAATGGCGAGAAGGTTTACACGTTGCAGGTATTTCCTCTGAAGTATAAATATTTTGGCGGGTCAGTTTTGCCCGTAATCTGTTTGTGTCTGTTGTCAAATTCTTAGGGATGATAGTTTTCATAATGCTTTTCGGGCCGCGCTTTGTTTAGAGCGAGTTAGTCGAAAAATAGTGAAGACACTTCCGTCCATGTAGCTGCATGCTACTTGCATATTGAAGAGAGAGAGAAAGTCAGGTTCAGGTCCAACTGAACAGGAATGGATCCCTCTCTCGTTAGAAATGGAACGCTATTGCCAGCACAGAAGTAATCACCAGCTTTTGACCAGGACCGGCCAACATGCGTCTGATAATTCAAATCAGCCTTGGAATGCTAATATTCAGCGCTTAGAACTGTGTTAGTGGAAATGTAAAGGGTGAAGCTAAAGCTAGATGTGAAAATGTGAAGGGCAAAGCTAGATGTCAGAGGTTATGGGTCAATGCCTACGCCTTCACCTCGGGGGGGTCACTATGTATAAACCCTCTACATCACGTGCGTTCAAGGCCTATATTTAAAATCCCTTATCTGCAAATTTTCTCATTAATAAAATGTACCCCTTTTCTATACAAATCTGTAAATTTTTCCCAAAACTGTTTTAAATAGTCCCTTATGTATATTTATTTCTGTAAATTTTAGGAATAAAAAATATCCTTCTGTTGAACTCACGTGATAGGGTTACATTTGATGAGTGACCCCCCCGAGGCCTTCACTAGTTTTGCTGGCGAAACTAGCCAGCGAAACTAGTGAACACTAGTTTCGCTGGCGAAACTAGTGGCGGAAACTAGTGTTCACTAGTGGCGGAAACTAGTGTTCACTAGTGGCGGAAACTAGTGTTCACTAGTGAACACTAGTTTCCGCCACTAGTTTCGCCAGCGAAACTAGTGTTCACTAGTTTCGCTGGCGAAACTAGTTCGCCACTATTTTCGAAACTAGTGTTCACTAGTTTCGCTGGCGAAACTAGTTCACCATTGAAAATAGTGGCGAACTAGTTTCACCAGCGAAACTAGTGAACACTAGTTTCGCTGGCGAAACTAGACTAGTGTTCACTAGTTTCGCCAGCGAAACTAGTGTTCACTAGTGTTCTCTCGTTGTCTCCCTCTGGCTGCCACAGAAAGAGCGCACAACACCATTTCCTTTCCAGCATTTCGAGCGCCCCACGTCCGAACAGCCTTCATCTTCTTGTGCAAGCTTGGCTCTACAACATCAGACAAAGTCGAACCCCAAGGAATGTCTAGCACTGTTTGTCCTTGACGTAACAAGTTTAACTCATAGTTAAAGCTTGCATCCACAGTTCCTGCTCTTACCGGAGACGGAGAGGCACTAAGAAAAGGAACTGGACAGCAGGAGTTCGGGGAGGCAAAACGGCGTGATTCATTAGAATGCTCATCCATTTGCGCAAGCTAAAGCAATCCTGAGACCCACATGTTTTGGCTCAATTCAGTGCAACAACCAGTCGACGGAACTTCCAAGCAGCAAGGAGCCTGTGAGCCTCGCCTTCGCCTTTTCCCGTCGGTGGGTGTATTGCTGCATTGCTGCACCCTCTCCTCATGAAAATCCTCTCCCGGCTATGGCGGACCCAAGCTCCACATTGCTTCTCCCCTTCCGCCGCCCCCGTAATAGCTCCCACGAGACGCCTTTGCCATCACTTATGCATTTCAAGGCCTTTCTAAGCCTTGCCCCGTGACCCATCAGCTGCCTCCTCTATCCTCATCGGCCACGTCAATCTTCCTATCGGTGGCAACCAGTCCGTCGACGGAACTTCCGAGTGGCTGCCTGCAGGTCGACCGTGGTACAAAATTTTCGTCCGTCAACGGAGGTTCATTCTGTTTGTATTTCCATCAACGGAGGTTCATTCTGTCTGTATTTCTGAACGATGATGGGGTGAGAAGGGGAGGTGACCGTTTGGGGGGTTTACCGTTGTTTGGGAGTTTCCCGCCAATCGCTTCATTTTCTTCATCTTCTTCTTCTTCTTCTTCTTCTTCTGCGGCTGCATCCACCTCCAGCTCCCGCTCCCGTTCCCTTTCAGCTCACCCTCTCCTCCGTCAGTCATCCTTCCCCCCTCTCCTCACACTTCTCTTTCTTTTCTTTCTTCCACTACCCTCCGCTTGCTTGTTTTGACGCTCGGAACTCGCATCTTTTGTTGGCGAGAAAATCCCAGACGTTCCTGACATTAGTGATCAAAACTGACTTTTTCATGGCGATCTCCCCACCACTCGCGTAGCCTGCAGGGCTTGCTGCCGCGCCCCTCTTCACGCACGCACTTGGTTGCACTTGAACTTCGGGTTCATGATCCTCAACAGATTCAACCGGAGACTCGAAACAACGCTCTCAAACTCAGTTTGGGCGATAGTTTATAAAATCGATGCCTCCCCATCGATGCCTCCTCTGCTCTCCAGGTTCTGATTTCTTCGCCTCTCCCCCTTCGATTTCGGTTTCTTTTGGACCTCCTGTGTGAGCATTTGGCATTTCCTTTATCCGGACCACGTGCCTTGGTTTTGCTTCCCCGACATTTAGGATTTCTCGGCGTGCTGCGCTCCCCGAAGAGTTTTGGGTGAAGGAGGCTGGTCTGACACTTGGAAAGGGGGCTGGAACGTTGCGAGGATCCTTTCATTTTCAGATTGCTGGAACGAAATCCTTGAGAAGATCCTTCTGTTGAAGATCCTTTTGTTGGAGCAGGAGGAGTTAGGAACTGTGCCAGCCGTGTGGATTTGCACGAGATTGCTGGAAGAACTCCAGTACTTGACAGGATAGGCCATTTTTTGGGCCTCCCGGCTGAAACAGGCGTCGCGCCGCAGGAACCTAGTTGGCAGTTGTGTGATGAGAGAAGCTGCAGGCAAATTTTCAAAAAGAGAAGGCTAAATCCAGGCATTTTGTGGTGTCTCTCCCGGTTCTGTAACGTGCAATCTGCGCGCGTTGGAGCTTGGGGCGATATCCGTTATTTGTGAATAGTTCGCGCGTTGGCCTCAGATCTTGAGTTGCGCCTTCATTTTGACCTTCGTCACGTTTTGTCAGAATGTTCGCTGAGAGAAGATGGCCTTGCTTGAACATGTGACTCAACCCTGCCTATCCATCGCCAGCGTTCAAGATATCAGGACGGGCAGCCACTTCGACTCTAGTAATTCTGAGCTTGCACGGACTTATTCCCACGTTTTTATAAAGTCTTGATAGTTTTTGGGGGGGGAGTGGGCGAGCCAGT
Organism: Dipteris shenzhenensis; assembly: GCF_047967505.1. Taxonomy (NCBI): domain Eukaryota; kingdom Viridiplantae; phylum Streptophyta; class Polypodiopsida; order Gleicheniales; family Dipteridaceae; genus Dipteris; species Dipteris shenzhenensis. Next base: position 17,181,546 of record NC_141614.1, on the reverse strand, counting down.
CTCCCTTGTCGCTCGTTTGTCCTGTGCAAAGTCTCATAAATCCCTTCGTTCACTAGTTTCGCTGGCGAAACTAGTGTTCACTAGTGTTCTCTCGTTGTCTCCCTCTGGCTGCCGCCTTCATCACTTAGTCCTTCCTCTTCCTCTTCATCACTCAGTCCTTCCTCTCTCTCCCTCCATACTCCCTTCATCACTCGTCCTTCCTCTTCCTCCATGCTCCCTTCATCACTCGGTCCTTCCTCTCTCTCCATGCTCCCTTCATCACTCGTCCTTCCTGTCTCTCTCCTTCCCTCTCCCTCCAAGGCTCGCTTCCACCTATCTCTCCATCCACGCTAACCACCAAGGCTCCTTTTCACCTGTCTCTCTGTCCAAGCTAATCAACAACGCAAAGAAATTAATCAACGCTAGTTCTTTTTTCGCCAACGCTAGTCCTTCCTGTCTCTCTTTTTTCGCTTCTCCACTCACTTCCTTACGCTTCTGTTGTTGTGGCTTCCTTACGCTTCTCCACTCACCATAGCCTTGGCTTCCTTACGCTTCTGTTTCCTCTACCATAGCCTTGGCTTCCTTACGCTTGCAAGACATCTTTGCCTTCACTTCGCTGGCTCCTACCTTGTGGCTAGTTAGCAGACGTTACCTTGTGGCTAGTTAGCAGAGGAGGAGGGATACAGAGAGCTTGTTTCTCCACAATCCTTTCTCGAGAGTCTGTCTATATTACAGAGGATTACAAATAGCTTGCTTCTACCCTCAGAATATCACAAAGAAATACTACCAGTTGCTTCTACTTCTCCAACTTCCCTCCTCACGGCAGTAGAGTGGACGACCTCGGCGCCCTCACTGACGAGACTGTCTCCATCCGCCTCGGTAAGAAGCGTGGTGACCCTGCTATCATCTCTATCAACTGCTTGGACTCGGCTGCGAGCTCGCTCGCATCGTCTTCGAATTCGGTCTCGACTTGGTTCGCGCAGGTATAATGTCTCTGTTACGCCAATTTCTCGCTCGGATTGCTTTGTTTTTTAGGAGGAATCGTGGCCTGATCTCCTCCTCCTTCTTTGCTTCTTTGCTTCTTTGCTTTGCTTCTTTGTATACAATGGTTACTCGCGGCACTTTGATTTGGAGAGGGAGAGAGTGCCAGAAGCACTGCCCATTTGCGCTGGGCACAAATGTCTCCTGGCAGAGCCCAAAGGCCATGTGGTGGCTCGACTCTCCATTTGCGTTGAGCGCAAATTGGCAAAACCGAATGGCCCCTTCTCCCTTTGGAGGCTTGACAAGCCTTTGCGCTGGGCGCAAACGAGTGTTGGAAGGACCAAATGCCATATATGGATAGTTTGGTGAGGGGAAGACGGGGCCATTTGTGCAAAGCGCAAACAGCTCAGCCCAGAGCCAAACGGAGCCCAGACTTGGGACAGGCTAGCCAGCATCATGCGAACATATGCATCTCTGGCCTTCGAATAAGCATCACTAAAGAAAGGGCAACAATACGAAATTTGGGAATCAGTCTGAATTTCCATGCTTTCTTCTGTTCAGCTGAATTTCTCCCGTGCCTTCACTCTGTCATTTTTCAGATGGTTACACTCTGTCATTTTTCATTTAATCATTTCAAAGATGGTTTCACTATGTCATTTATTTGTTTTTCTTCTTGTGCAGGTGAGCTTATTGAAAGTTGTGCAACAAATGCCTCCAGTAAGTTTGGTTTCTTTTTCTTTTTCTAGTTGCATTTCACCTTTGCATTTTTGCAAATCTTGTAATTGAGTTCTTCAAATGTGTAGAGAAAGAAACGTGATGTGTCTAGTCCTATCACAAGGAAAGGTGGCAAAAGGAAGAAGCAAGAGTCAGAGGTCAAGAATGAACTGAAGGAGCTTGAGAAAGTTGACATTGAAAATGATATTGAGGATCCTGAGGACAACAAGGATAAAACTATAGATGAACCATCCAACAAAGTAGGAGTTAAAGATGATGTGGAGGATATCATTCCAGAGTGTGTTGAGAGACCTTCAGGTGCAGATATTTTAGAGCTTCTTACAGTAACTAAAGAAATTCCACCTCCTCGAATTCCCTTGTGTCATTGTCTCATAAACCCAGTTGTGCGTCAAATTAGGAATGATTTGACCATTTTGAAAAGAGCATTTGAAATAGAGGGATACATTCCGACAAAAGGATCTTTTATTCTATCTATCAAAATGCCTGATGGGTCTTCGAAGGATGTTGATGATGTCACAAGAGAACGTTGGGACAAGAATTGGAGCTTAGTTAATGATGAGTTTGAATCAGAGATAATTGGCACACCATGGAGCTTTCTATCAAACAAAATGTTCTTCGTGTGGGAAGGAAATCATCGTACAGCATCTTGGATGGAAAGCATAGAAGAGCTTTACACAAATATCAAGTCTAGACACATTAGAGTGCAAGCTCAAGTTATTGAACCGGAAGCAAAGGATGAGCTTAAGCTTGTTGCTGCTCTGCAAAGATTTAACTTGTAAGCCTTGTTGTTTATGTTTTCTATATTGAGATGGTAAGTGCTTGTAAATGAAACCAATTTTGATCCATTTAAGTCAATGGTTGCAGGCTTAATGAAGATGCAATTGTTGTTACTAATCTCAAGGATTATTTGTACCACACAAGCACACTCGTATCTTGTGATGCTCAATATTTTACTCAGGATTTTAGTGAGGAGGAGAAAAAAGCTATTGAGTTGGCAAGACAGAAAGAGGTTGGAAGTGGACGAAGGGTGTGGTATCCCCTCACCCAAACTATTCTTGGGAGGATGGTATTTGCTGTAAGTATTAGTTCTTTAGTTTATATATTTTCTTTTTTTGTGACTTTGCTTTGTGTTCCAATAACATTATGATGAGATTATCTGTTTATGTTGAAAGGGGAAATGGAAATCAGATTTTGAGGCTCAATGCAAGAAATTGCATTCTTCCATGCCAAAGGATGAGAGAGAGTCCAAGATTCATGAGATTAAAAAGACTGTGGGAGCAACATATCGAAGAAAAATTACACGGGTAAGTTTTCAATTTACCAAATTTTGTATTTATAGATCACAAATTTGAATTTGTAGTCCACAAAATTCTACGTTTTATATCTCAGATATTTGAATTTATAGTTTGCAAATTTGAATTTATAGTTTTCAAATTCTAATTTTACAACTCATAAACCATAATATATGATTTGAAAATTATAAATCTATAGTTACAACTTGCAAATTTTTAGATTGTACTTTGAAAACCTTAATATATGGTTTGTTGTGTGTATCAAAGTCTCTTCTAAAACTTTACTATTTGGCAGATGCTTTCAATAGTCAATCCTTCCCATGGCAAGGAGTGGTTTAATATCCTTTGGAATTTACCATTTGAGGATACATCAATGAAGATCACTTTGGAGAAGCTTTACCAAGTATCAATTGCAACCTGTTCCAAGGCAAAGCAACTATCTATTCTTTCTCTTCTTGGTGCAGATGACAATCTAAAGGAGAGTTATGGGATGCCTATGACTGACCATGGTTTCATACCTTGGCTTGCAAAAGAAGTATGGATGGACCATGTGTTGGCAGATGCTGGGCGATTGCTTGACCAAGTGATGAAATCATCAAGCATTGAGGGTGCAGCTACACTTCCAGACAGTCCTTCTATTCTGGAATACTTTGATGGCATTATAGTGAGACACAGGCCTTTTTTGTTTGAGCCTTTTGCTTCATTGATGACAGTTGCTGTTGTTCCATCTAAGCAAGTTGATCTTACAAATGCTAGCAGACGATTGGTTTACAGGTGCGTTTTGGCTTTCGTTTTCAATTGAAAGATATCTTTGTAATACCTTGCAATCTCTTATATTATCCTAAAAATCATTTAGGTATCTCCATTATCTGGCTGCAAATAAGAGTCTTAAGGTGGTACCATCCATTTGCAAGGCTTGGACTATGCTTGCACCTGCTACTTATTGCATGTACACCTCTCATATTTTTAGAGAGAATAAGTATAAGGATGGTCATATATTGCTTATGGAGTGGGAAAGGAAGCACTGCCCTTGGTGGATCGAGATGAAGGCTGGAACATGTATCGAGGAAGAGAAGGAAACTTATGATCGCCATTTAAAAGGTGAGTGCAAGTCAAACTCGGGTTCGTCGGGCAACATGGATGAGGCACAAAAGAAGAGGCTTGAAGAGGAGCAAAAAGCAATAGTAGAAAAGCAAAAGGCAAGTCATGTGACTCCAAATACCAAGGGGCACTTCTAACACAGGTTTATTTTCTTATAACTCTTTCTTTCATGTTTCAAAGTGATTAGAAGCTTCCTACAAATTTAATTTAGGATTCATTGTTATTGTAGACAATGATCCACGAAAGGAGGAGTCTCTTCTTAGCAAGAAAGTGTGTAATACGGATATGGTTTATGTTCCTTTGTCCACTTTCTCATCATTTGCAACTCGTATCTCACAAGAGAACTACAAAGTTTGGGAGTATGATTATGTATCACTTGGAAAAGAAGTTAAGCAATACAAGTATGATGGGGCTTTTCAAATCATAAGAAATTTTTACCATGAACTTGGTGGCATGAAGAAGTCACGCAATGGAAAAAATGCTGCATGGAGTGTGGATTTTTGCTTGATTGACCTTCCTACAGGATCAATAGTGAGTGAAATCAAGGGTGGAATCCCTGGATGGAACATTCTAAATGAGGAGCATATCTCATGCTCACTTGCTATTGCTTCATCTGTGATGGATGATTATGGATGGACATTGGTGATGTGTTCACCTGTATCCACTTCATTCGTTGAGCGTTTGGCAAGACAAATGAGACTAGAGGTTTCTTGTAGGTGAGCAATATATCACAGTTGATAATGTCTGTTTATGTGAATTGCATTCAGCTATTGGTATCTTATAGTTAGTACATGTAGATGGATCGTGGAGACGGGAGATTGCATTGATGTTGCGGATAATGTTGGCTTTGGTGTCAAGGTATGTCATTTGGCTATTTACATGATTGTCATGTTCTTGTTTGTTCGTATTTTAGTATTCTCCATTAACTTTTTCAATCTATGTTTTATGTAGATTACTGCCTTTCAAATCCTATTGTTCTCTAGGATTGGCAAGAAGGCACATCACTATCTTGATAGGGCAAATAAAGTTTCCCAATCCCTTAAGGTGTGCATGGACAATTATTTCATCACTCATTACTTGCCTTCAAGTGTACGGTGCATAAAAGAGGGAAAGGGTGGACAGTGGCATGGTGGGTTGGAGAAGAGTAGCTCCATGATGTTGATGTTCATGGAGTTGTTGTGTCTGATTGGAGGCTCTGTGCTTGAGCTTGGTGCAGGTACAACACCTGGGATGAAAGCAGCAATTCACTCAGGACGTCCATGCATGGCAGTGGACAATGACAAAGAGATTTGCACAGGATACTTAGAAGGCATGCTTAGAGACAACTTCACAGAGGCAGGGCCTTCAAGTGTGAATCAAGCAGTCCTCATGATAGATGATGAGGAGACAGACTATGACTTTGATGCACCTCTTGATTAGTGAGTAATTTATTTGATCTATGTGTATAATTTAAGCATGGTTAGATACTGACTAATTGAGCTTAGTGTTCTGCCTTGCTATGCAGAAGATGTGGCTACCCAAATGGCAGGAGATAGCACATTCGATTATGAGTTGGTGGAGAGGCATCATGGGCATCTAGACTACATAGATGACTTGGCTGATGAGGTCTAGAGAGCATGTCCTGGCTTTTTATGGATTGATGCAAAACTTAATTTCTCATGTTTTCATTATCATCTCATGTAGACCTGGTTTCTTATGGATGGATAGCCATTACCTTCTTATGCAAACCTTAACTTCTTATGGATTGATAGATTATGGCTTCTGAATCATGTGATTTTAATGGTCTTTGACCTAATAATATGAACATGTCATAGTTGTTTTGGAAATGTATGGCAAGTTGTAATTTTTAGGTTTGAATTTTTAGGTGAATTCATAGTTTACATCTTTGATTGTTAAAATATATATCCATCCCTCTATTGAGTTTCGAAAGACTAAAAACAAATAATTGTTGGCAATCTCACAAGCTTGAGGGGAGGTATTAATAAGCATATCTACTTAAAAGTGAACAATGCCACTAGTCCTAATTTTGTTGGCATGTTGAGGCTTATAGAAAATACAATGAATGTGCAAATATAATACACACAATTGCATCATGAGAGCATTCAAACCAAGGGTATATGTCTTTGGCTCTTTGTACCTTGGTACATGCATGCAGCTAATATGAGAGCTGTCGATTGAGGTTTTTAAAAAAAGATATTCCATAAAAAAACATTCATTCAAGTATAACTCCATTGAGTGTTGCTCGGATAATCCGCTCAAGGGTTTCCGCTCATAATATGTACGCACCCCCTTTAGGGGAAAGGGCCCTATTGACAAGCAGAAAAGAGAGGGATAGAGAGAAAGATGGGGGAGAGAGAGAGGGAAGACACCAAAAGCACTTTCATATCCATAATCAATATGCAAAATGCACGTGTATAAACAACCATATTGCATAATCCAAAGAGAATTAATCCATAGATGCATAAGTGCATAGGTGCATAGATTCATTACATATGATGCATAAAGGAATGCATTCCACATGATGCATGTATGGTGCATAATGCATTCCCTATGATGCATAGGTGCATAGATGCATTCCATAATGATGCATACCTAGTGTAACAGCCAAATCCAAAAGCCATAACATCATCTGTATATATTGATATAAAAAGACTTCTTTTTCATTTAGAAGCTAGGGGTGGCAATTTCCAACCATCTGTGGTTACATAGTCATCTCAAAATTGCATGAGGTCAAGTTATAGATTACAAGCCGGTATTTAGGGGACCTAAAGCCAGTAAATATTAATATGAAATGGGGCACCTCATGCAATTTTTAGGCCCCACTATACACATATTACAAGACCAACATCTCAAACACGAGGTCATGGCGGGAGCTCTCGAAGCACACTCCTCATGAATGCCATGGTAGTTTTCATGCATGAGAGAGTTGAGCTCCCCGGAGAAGTCCTAGACAAGCCTCATGCCCAAGCAGGAGAGGACCACCAACGCAAGCAATTCTCCCACTACCCCTGCAAATACACGTATTTCATGATCCATTGCCTACACAATGCAAGGACATTGCATAAGCATATGCATTAGCTCCTTGCAACCAATCTAAAGCACAAGCTCCTTGCACCCAAGCTAAAGCATGATTTGTAGAACATCATTTATGGCTGCACCTATGACCCCGGCTATTCTACAGTTTAGCCAAGCTAATAGTTGAGCCTATAACCACGGTTCTGCAAAAAGGCACCTAACCAAAAGTGTCGGATGTTGACATTGCTTCAGAAATAGGACAAAGAGAGCAACATTTTCCAACTTTTTGGTCCATCTATGAGCATACAAAAAGGACAAGACAAAGCAAAGACCACAAGGCAAGAAGCAAGGACAAAGCAAGAAGACAAAGAGAAGTACTCACCCAGAGAGAGGTATGGAAGCTTTGGGATGGGAGCTCTTCTTTGTTTGATGCGGGTGCTTGCAACCTCCTCTTGACACATCCTTGCTGGGCAAAAGGGTGTGAAGTGAGGTTGAGAGAGTTAGAAGACATGATATAGGAAGTGGGAAAAGACGGGTTTCTTCAAGGTTTTTAAATAGTTTTTGCATCTAAAAGCGTGGCTATAGGTGCGTCAGCCTGTGTTTTAGCCGTGTTGTTACTGTCATTTAGCCGCGCTTATAAACACGAACACTTAGAAAAAAGAAATGATTCATTTTTTTGTGCCTCATGTGTTTGTGATTTGGAAATGTTTGCAGGATGTCTTCATCCTCAACAAGGAACACAAGTGAGGAGTCATCTAGTGATAATTAATCCCTTTGTATCCATAATCTACAAGCATGGTTGGAACAAAAAAAGAGATGTCCTTGTGATCGATGCCAAAAGTGCATGTTTCGTTCACATAGAATTACAATCAATCACGTTGAAAAATATGGAAAATGGGATCGGGTCATAAACCCAATAAGTATTGAAGGAAGTTGGGAATCATTTTCAATGTTGCATGTGTTATATTCAAGTTCTTGATGCTCCTTTTCTTTTCACACATTATCAAATGCCACACATTGTGTAAATGTTGCCCTATGCTTGTCGTGCGGAGGAAAATTGGTGGCAGGATTAGGTTGGATCTTCAAGGGGGACTATTATGGATGACTTTTGTGATGGTGATAGTATCCCTCCACCATTACCTCATGAGGCCATGGAGGAGGAGGTATTTGATGATATGGTTCATGATCTATTTCCCCATGATCCCAAAGGGAGTGATGATAGTTTTGAGAAGGACCATCTTTTCAACGTAGCATTGACACCAGTATTTGAGGGGTGCAATTTCTCTGTTCTCCATGCTGAGCAATGCGAGTTTGAATGCATAATTCAAGTAAAATTTCTTTCTCTCAAACATGTTGAATTATGCTCATATGGATGAAGATGAATACTTTTCTCAGTTATGGTCTTTATGTGTAGGTTATTGTGTAACATGCTTCCAAAAGAGAACAGATCACCTATCTTGAGAGATATCGTGACGTAGTATGTGACATCTCTTGGACGGTTGGATTACAAACGCATACATGCATGCATCAATGATTGCGTATTATTTCGTGGAGCACATAAGGAGGTTGTGAGTGTCTTGTTTGTGGCAAACCAAGATATAGAGTGGATCTCAAAACTTTGTATGTGCTGTTATGGATAAAATTGTCTAAGGAAAAAGGCATTAATATGTGTGTGTGTTTGTATATGTGGCAATAGTATAATAAAATATGGTGTGCATAGGGCCCAAGGTTGAGGTGGTAGGGCATGACCATGTGCCACCCTTCCATGTAAGAGGACCCATAAGGTGTGTTGTACATAATCCATGATAGTAATATTATAAAATGTAAGGTGGCATGGCTCCTCCATGTGCCACCCCTCCACCTAGGCTGCATTTAGTGAGATATGGCTCAAAGTCCATGGGAGAAGTAATATAAAATAGGTGGAGATGGATATTATATTGAGTTATTCCCTCCATATGGGATAGGCCCATGTGGGGGAGGTATAGAAGGTCCAAGAGAGCAAGTTAAATAATGGGGAAAGTAGGATGAGGTGGCAAGATTCCTTGTGCCAACCCTCCACTTGTCCTCCTAAAGGTTTGAACATATTATAAAATTGGGAAGAGACCAAGGGTGTATCATAGACTTGAGATATAGGGCTTGATTTATGTGGAAAATTGAGGCAAAGGGTTGTCGTACACAATTGAGAGTGCATAACCGCCTAGCCCACATGGGAGACTTTTCCACACACACCATGCATGTGGGAGGATACATTAATTGGGAGAGACCCCCTCTTTTGGCTCTAAAAGGAGGGGGCTATTCCTTGATGAGACACGCTCATTCTTGTAAAGCCACCTAGCTAGTATTTTGATATTTCCCTCTCATCCTTTCTTTCAAATAAAGTATGGTTCTCTTCCCTTGATGTCTCCATCTCTACATTCCTTCTCTTATCATGTACATGCTTCTCTTCCCCCTCTCCTTTTCCCCTTGTGTCATAGTCTCCCTCTTCCTTCCCTCCAGTTCTAATTCCTTTTCCCCTCCCATGACAATGGTTCGCCCTCACGATCTCCTTTCTCTATGGCCCTCGAGCGTCGCCATGCTTAGCCTCTAGCCTCTAGTCTTGATTTCTTTTCCGGCTAATAGTGCCTCATAAGGTTATGCGACATTTTTCCATAGTCCCTTGCATCCAACATATGTTCAAGTGCAAATCCATTGCCAAGCTCATGTCATAGCATTCCTCCTATTGATCAACCAATGGCAAGTGGAGAATAGCCGTGGACACTCTAACCTGGAGGCATATTGATGACACATGGCCAAGATTCAAGGAAGAACCCATGAACTTGAGACTTGGATTGGGTATGGATGGTGTGAACCCATTTGGTCTCAAAAGCACCTCCTACAGTGTATTGGTGAATTATAATCTCCCACCATCTATGGCGATTAAGAAGGGGCATCTAATGTTATCCCTTCTAATTCTAGGGGGACATAAAGTGAAAAGCAATGATGTTTATCTCTAGCCTTTGATTGAAGAGCTGGAGGAACTTTGGAGAGGTATCGAGGTGCATGACGTGAGTAGGCCTCCCTCATCAAGAGACTTTCTCTTGAGGGAAGTGTTGATGTGGATGATGCATGACTTCCCAGGCTATGGCGAAGTGTTCAGGTAAGAATGGGAGAATTGATTATGAGTATGCAATTGACATGGCATTGGGAACCCAGCTTCTTTATGAGGCAGCCCGAGCGATGAAAACCGAGCTAGCCTCATGAAGCGATCAATGAAAACCGAGCAAGAAAAATCAATATGTGACATTTGACTTAACCCATCACATGCATCCAACAATTAGAAAGAAGAAATAGCCACAATTTGGCATAATGATTCAAGTAGTAGAATATCATGTGTAAGATGTCATAGTACTACCCATAGTCTTGCTTAATATTGATGTGATTTAAAGTAATCAAAGACCAAGTTAAAATATTACATCGACCAATATGACAAACTGATTTTCAATATACACATTGTTTAAGAAGAATATTAGACCTAAATCATGGCAAGTGACTTCTACATAAATAATAGTAGAATTTGTACTTCATATTATAATAGATATCACTTTAATTTGGGAAATATCACATGAGTGCATATATACATGAATCATATGGGTGTTTGAAAGGCTCAATAGTAAACTCATTACCATCCTAATCAACAAGATCCAATCGAGCTCTCTTGGCACTAGCAACCTACACAAGGGGCTCCCAACACTACCCTCAATCAAAGTATTATTATCAAAAGAGAAGCATGCATCCCATTTGTCAAGCATTCTCTGATGAGAGTTACAATACCACATCCCATCTCCATTCATAGTATTATTATCAAAAGAGAAGCATGCATGCCCATTTGTCAAGAATTCTATGATGAGAGGTGCAATAACACATCCCATCTCCATTCATAGGCCACTAGAGGATACAAAAGGATCAAAATACATTCAATGAAACTAGTGGGTCCCTTGCTTTTTATTGAAAATGCATGGTGGATGATGCTCCAGGTTTCTTCTATACCTCAATCCTGATAATGAGTCCACTAGTTACTCATTTGTTGTATATTTAACTTCTCAAAGATAAGTTCAATATATACACTAAATATTGGAGGTGTATGGCCTAAATGCATCATAAAACCAAGTATATTTGATCTCTTACATCATACAATGATTCAAAGGAGCTTTCTAAACAACATATCTTCTCCTTCTTATTTAGGTAACTGGCATGTAGAATTTTATCTAGAACAACACACAATGATCCACTCCAATAATTGCATGCAAACATATCATTCCATCTATGTAATGCATGATCATTCATGGGAAAATTATACAATAGTCATATAGATAAAGAGCATCCATGCTTAAACTCTTAAATAGTATAGAACTACAATAAAGTATTTCCTACTACTAATGGGCAAATAAAGACTAACCACCATCTGATCATCCAATATTGTCGCAATCACAACTACGGCACACCTTAAGTGATCCTTTGTGAGATGATACCATGTAGGGATCCCATCTGCACACATCTCAAAGCCAGGGGGAAAGTCAAGTAGCACATTACTTGCATGTAAGCATCATGGTGAAAACATGGTAAGGTGGAAGGCTACTTTAGCTATGTAGCTATTTTAGCACATTACTTGCATGTAAGCATCAAGGTGAAAGCATGGTAAGGTGGAAGGCTATTTTAGCTATGTAGCATAAAAATAAAACAAAATATCTATAATTAGATATAAAATCTTTGACTTTATTGGGCATTTTATAAAGTAAAGAGACTATAGAGTCTAAAAAGCACCTCTAAGTACTGGAAATTTATAGAAGACTCTAAATTTTAGTCTTTACTACTCAAATAGCAAGTGTCTGCCTAGGACATGCTATTTCTAGCCACCTTACAATGTTTTCATCCAATAAACGTTTTTTCACTAGCAAAGTCCAATCCCATTGCAATGTGATCCCCAACTATCAATTGAAAAGAAATTTGTCTCCATGACACACGATGATATCCATAGGTGAAAAAGGATAAAATATATAAGTGGTGATCTCTTCCACAACAACTCTCACTCCTATGATATTAGTAACAAAAATGTTATTTAATCTCATACTATTAGAAATAGAGAATCATCATTATTTTTAAATCATAAATATCCCAACAAAAAGGAGAAATTCCTTAAACCATGATCTTGATTGGTCCTCTCATCATTTTCTTTATTAACATAAGGTGAACTCTCACCAAAAAATGATAAAATGAATCCCAACATTCAAACAATCAAGAGTACTAATTGGTTCAAATTTAATAGTGAATCCTTTTTATATTAATCATCACGTTTAGGGTTAAGGATGTTGAGAACCTAAGGTCCCTAAGCACAGCCAAAATACTATGATAATTTCCACCAAAGACATAAAACTTAATAAGAAAAAAAAAATCGCATACCATTCCCACTTTATCTGCATAATTGTTGTATCCTTATGCACAACCAAAAATATATGCTAATTATTCAAATTTTACCTTTGAAGGTGTAGAAGAGCTTGAGTACTAAAATTTTTTTTAAACATCATCTTGCTCGAAGGTCTGTAGCAAAAGTTATGGCCTTTGCAAGCGGAGATTCCATGTATTTTTGGACCATTTTGCACCGCATGTTAATACTTGGTCTCTACCACCCCTCAATATTTATGATGAGATATGGATATGACCTTGGAATAGTGTAGATGAGCTTGAGTACTACAATTTTGGTTCTTACATCATCTCAATCAAAGGTCTGTAGAAAAAGTTATGGCCTCTACAAGCGAGATTTTGGGCCTTCTAGGACCATTTTGCACCGCGTATTAATACGCGGTCTCTACCAACCCTCAAGCTTAATGTTGAAATATGAACTTCTAGTGGTGTAGATGAGCTTGATTACTACAATTTTGGTTTTTAAATCATCTCGATCGGAGGTCTGTAGCAAGAGTTATGGCCTCTGTAAGCAGAGATTCCGAGCCTTCTAGGACCATCTTTGCACAACATATTAATATGCTATCTCTACCACCCATAAAGTTCCATGTTGAAATTTGACCTTGAAGTGGTGTAGAGGATAAGGTGTACATGACTATGGATTCTAAGTAATTTTTTAAAAAATTGGATATCCTTAAAATAATACAAAATAATTCCCTCTAGTTTTTAATTTTATTTATGATGCAAAAGGCAAAGGAAAAATGTATTTTTAGAGTAATGCGAAGTGGGGTAAAAAGAGAAGAGGTTATGAGAAAAACATAAAGAATTGAGGTCTTTTGGTGCCGCTACCATTTGTTCTAAATGAGGAATAGATGTAAAGAAATAGAGATTCCACTCCTAGAGGCAACAGGTAATAAAGAAAGGTAGCTACAATAGGCAATAGGAGGCCAGGAGACAAGAGAGGTGCCAACAACTTTCAATAAAGATTTTATCTGTTTGAGCAAAGGAGGAGGAAAGTTAGACTTTGGTTATATTGATTGAGCTTCAATTAAATTTATGAATTGATAATGTCTCATATAATGGATGGTTTGCTCATTTTTCATCACTCGGTTCAATTACTTTGCTCGGTTATTTCCGCTCGCTTTTTGGTAATCCTCCTTCATTATGCATACATGATTCTTGTGTAGGTCTTTCTACATTGGGTTTAAGGACATGCCCTGTTTGTGGTCCTTCGCTACTTGCTTCACAGCCAAATTTCTTGAAAAAGTGCATCAATGAGAATCACCATAGATTTCTCCCAGTTGATCATGCTAGCTATATTGTCTCCCCTTGGAATGCAGAACCTCCACAGTCACTCAATGTAGGACATTGGAAGCAAATTTGGAAAAGTTACAAAGACGCATCTCCATGTGGCATAACCCGGTAAGAGTTTGCAACTTTTGTGTTCTAGATTGTGTGGCAATAAAGATTACACGCTACCATAATCTTTTGTCTAGATACTTCATCTTCTATCGGCTACCATATTAGCCCCAATCACTTGCTTGATCCAATGCATATCTTCAAGAATGTGGTGTCTATCATTTGAGATCACATGACTGGGATGCAAGATTCCATGGGCATAAGGGAGGATCTATGGCATGTTGAGATATCAAGCTCAACCCCCACTGTATCTCCTGGGTGACTCTCATTTATGTCTCCACATTTTGTTGGTTGTACTTGTGGCATAGTTAAACAGCCACGTATGTTTGGATTGGGCTCACATATGAACCATGTATTATAGGGCTAGACATATAGGGTATATCACTCTCTCATTGTATTGTTGTTGTGTGCTATTTTCCGAGTAAGTGAAGATAGGCTTTAGCCTCCACATCTTGTGTCCTCTCGATCTTGTGAGTTGTGAGATTGCTACAAGTTGAGTCTCCTCCATCTCTCCCACATTCTTTACATTGTATCAATGCTTGGTTTGTAGTGAGGAGCTTAGGAAGCAAGCAAAGAAAGCGGAGGTTGCAATACCTTGGTAAGAGGATTAATGTCTTCTTTCTTTCGGAATTTTGGGGAGCATATTGGTGCAAGTACATAGTCATGGGTGCAAGGTGCACATCGTCTGATTGAGGCACCCTCCGTTGTGGAGCACGAGAGCATTACCTAGACAAAACCGAATTTGTAGCAGTTTCTATCGCAAAAACTTACATTTCGGGGCCATTTTGGGGTCCGTTTTGGCATTAAAAAGTTGCAGGAGGCACATAGCAAAAGTGGTAGTTTTTGATTGTGTATGCGTGATTTTCACTTGTGTGTGAATACGCAACAGAAAGGTTGTTGTGTGTCACCAGTACAAAGATTCTAAGAAATACACGCCAATTTTGGGTGCTGTGTTTATGCATTTTCGCCACTTGAAGTGACTAGTGGTTGCTTGTTGCTGCCCTTGTAAGGCATGTTGTAGAAGTGTTGTTGTTTGCCCTTGTGAGGGGTGAGCTATATTTTTTAGGTTACTATTGCAAATTTTGACTTGCAAAATGTCTGATAATCTATCTACCATTGTCAATGAGAAGCTTGATAAAGATAACTTCCAAGCATAGAAGTTCAGGATGACAAACTTCCTTATGGGAATTGGAGTATGGGAGTTCATCAATGGTGTTGAGCAGGAACCCGCATTGGCTCAAAATCCTGCTGCTGCAGAATTGAAGGCATTCAAAGATTGGCATGAAAAGGCCACAAAAGTCATGTATTGGTTGTATGTCAGTGTTTCAGACTCCATGACTGTGCACATACAGGATGTAGAGGCGCCTAAGGATGCATGGGATACTTTGGTGAAGCTGTATAGGACCAATAACACTATGCAGAAGATGTAGTTAGTGCAATTAGAGCACCCGTTGATGATGATGACTTAGTGTCTGTGACCTTGAATGGTGGTCTTGGGAAGGATTATGCACAAGTCCTGACATCTATTGGAGTCCATGAAACTTTTCCTAATTTTCAGGAACTTATTGATCTCTTATTGAGTGAAGAGCAAAGGAATGGTGGTTTATCCAAAGGGAGTTCCAAGCATCTACTTTTTACTGAGATTCAGGTAGAGGCAAAGGTAGAGGAAGAGGCCATTTTAGCAGCCGTTTAGGAAATCAGAACCAACAGCAACAACAATGAAAAAACCAGCCCTATGGAGGAGGACGTGGTAACTATAGAGGTAGGAGGAGCCAAAGAGGATGCAGTTCATGGCAAAGGAGCCAACAGGTAGATAGTAACATAGATTGTTTCTATTGTGGCAAGCCTGGACACAAGGGGAAGTATTGCTATAAAAAGTAGAGTGACAAAAAAAATGGGAAGTTGCAGCAAAGAAACTATGCATCATCCAGTAGGGAGGGTGATGTCAGAAATGAGCACCTGTATGTGATGCATCATTGCTTAACTGCATGACATGAGATGCTACAGATTGCAGTAATGTTTGGTATGTTGATTCAGGTGCGTCTAACCACATGACCAGTCATGGTGAGTGGTTTAGTGATGTCAGAAATTTGGACAAACCAGGTTATGTTGAAACAGGTGATGGTATTGCACATCCAATTATACAAGTTGGTAAAGTGCCACTAGAAGGAAGTACTTGGAAGATGTACTTCATGTTCCAAATATCACCAAGAACTTGGTCTCTATTAGCCAAATGGTTGAGCAGGGTTTGCAGGTTAGATTTAACCTTGATGGATGCTTTGTTGAGGACTTGAAAGATCAGTGCTGCTTGGTTGCAAAGGGCAATAGAAATGCAGAATGTTTACCTTGGATGTTGATATGCCTGAGGTTGAAGGTGCTATGTCTATGCATGGAAGAGGTATCATTGCAGATATTGAGATATGGCACAAGCGCATTGGGCACCTAAATTTGTAGAGGCTGAAATTGTTGCAGGTTTGCCTAAATTCAAAGTGGATGGAATGTAGAAGGTGTGTGAAGCATGCCAAATGGGAAAAGAGGCTAGACATGCATTTCCACACAATGGTGAAGTAAGCAAAAGAGCTTTGGAAGTGAATTATTCAGATGTTTGTACAATGAAAGCTACTTCTCTTGATGGATTCCACTACTATGTGACCTTTATTGATGATCACACAAGGAAGGCGTGGGTCTATTTCATGAAGCATAAAACTGAAGTGTTCAACCACTTCAAAGCCTTTAAGGCTATGGTTAAAAAGGAGAAGGGAATGCACATAAAAATACTAAGATCTGATGGAGGGGGAGAGTATTTCTAATCCATGGTATGACGCCTGAAGAAAAGTATATAGGTAGAAAACCATATATTTCTCATTTGAAAGTATTTGGTTGCATAGCTTATGTTCCTGATGAGAGGAGAACTAAGCTGGTTCCAAAATTAGAAAAGTGCAACTTCATTGGGTATTCTCTGTAGCAAAAAGGGTATCGCTGTTATAACCCTTCCACTTGTAGGATGCAAGTGAGTAGAGATGTTGTTTTTAATGAAATGAGTTGCTGGTATTGATCAGCAAAAGTGTTAGAAGATGCAGATGCAGGAAACAGTAATGCTGCTACAAATGTAGAGTAGCAAACACAAAGTCTGAGTGGACCTAGAGAGTCTTCTAATAGTGGATCCAATGCATGGATAGGGAGACTATGATCTAGTGGATCATCACATTGCAGCCCAGATAGTGGTACACAGATATCACATAGAGGAAAGGAGAAGGTGGACCCTACTCTTGTATTTGATGTGTCTGTTGGGCACTCTCATATTGATGGAGAGTCAAGTGGCTCTGAAATGAGTCTAGATGAGGAACTTGGGATTCCTTCTATTGTTACTCCTGGTGCAAGGAAAAGGAGGCATGCTTTAAAGACTCCTAGAGGTGATGCAGGTGTATGTAGGTTCACACGCGTGAAGTATCTAGTTAATAGGCCGAGATATGATGGGTTCTCAGCCCATCACTATGCTTATATGGCCAAGGTGCTAGAAGAACCAAAGCCCAAATGTTTTGAGGATGCAGTTGGGCATAAAAATTGGGAGGCAACCATGGATGAAGAGAAGGCATCCTTGGATGCAAACCACACTTGCGATTTGATGCCTCCGCTTCATGATAAGAGGGCGACTGGTTGCAAGTGGGTTTATAAGATGAAGCACAATGCTGATGGGTCTGTGAGCATGTACAAGGCAAGGTTGGTGGCCAAAGGATATGCAGAGACATATGGCATTGATTATGAGAAAACTTTCAGCCCAGTTGCAAGGATGGCAATTGTGAGAGCAGTAATTGCTATGGCTACTGCAAAAGGATGGTCTTTGCATCAGATGGATGTGAAGAATGCTTTCTTGCATGGTGATTTGAAGGAAGAGGTATGTATGGTGCAGCCACAAGGTTATGAAGCTCATGCATACCCCAATTTTGTATGCACGTTGCGCAAAGCCTTGTATGGCTTAAAACAGGCGACCAGGGCATGGTTAGACATGATAAGTCAATAAATGCTTTATAATGATTTTTTGGAGTTTATCTCTAATTTTGGAGTTTTTTCCCAACTCGATTACCTCATCACATATTCATCCCCCTACACTCAAAAAGGGGTAATTTTGGAACACTGTATACATGAACTTTCCACAAAAATAGCTCATAAACACAAACAAAACACAAAGGTTCTTAAAGACAACCTTCCTAGATATAGAAATACTATATATGCATATTATTTCCTAAATTTGGTTCTCAGCCCATGACTATGCTTATATGGTCAAGGTGCTAGAAGAACCAGAGCCCAGATGTGTTCAGGATGTAGTTCGGCATAAAAATTAGGAGGCAGCCATGGATGAAGAGATTACATCCTTGGATGCAAACCACACTTGCGATTTGATGCCTTTGCCTAATGATAAGAAGGTGATTCACTGCAAGTGTGTTTATAAGGTGAAGCATAATGTTGATGGGTCTGTGAGCAGGTACAAGGCAAGGTTGGTGGCCAAAGGATATGCAAAGACATATGACATTGATTATGAGGAAACTTTCAGCCCAGTTGCAAGGATGGCACTGTGAGAATAGTAATTGCTGTGGCTATTGCAAAAGGATGGTCTTTGCATCAAATGGATGTGAATAATGCTTTCTTGCATGGTGATTTGAAGGAAGAGGTATATATGGTCCAACCACAAGGTTATCAAGCTGATGCACACACCACCAGTTGTAGTCGGTTGGACCCAATTGGGAGACTGACCAAGTCTGCTCAAAACAGTCGACTAGAGGTTGGTCTTGAAATAGACCACCAACCACACGTTAGAACCGTGGCGCAGAATAGAGCAACTCGCCTACAGTCTCTGTTCTGCCGAAAGCCATCTAGGATCATTTGGGACTCCAAACGGGCCCCGCAACCCGGGCTGCCCCGATAAATGCTCCGTCTACCCTCAATGCGGTCAATCATGGGATGCCTTCCCGCACTTCCATATAGCGTGGTTGGCAGTGTGCCAACTCTATCTAAAGCCATCCAGCCATCAGGCCACACTTGGCCCCCATCTAGTGTCCAAACCAGGACCTACCAGATAACCAAGCTACTCAAATGCCTTCTCCTCATATGGGGGGCTTACAAGTAGAGTTAGCTGGTTCTTGCATAGTGACATGAGAGTGGAGCTTTGATATCTAACACCCCCCCTCAATGTCCACTTACTTTTTCGACCCAATGCCAAGTTGATGAAGATGCCTCTCCAGCAAGTCTCTTCCAAGAGCCTTTGTGAAGATGTCCGCAGCATTCTCTGTAGTCGGACAGTACACCAAGTCGACCTCTCCATCCATGATGAGCTCGCTTACAAAGTGATATTGAATCTCAATGTGTTTTGTGCGAGCGTGGAACACAGGATTCTTTGCAATTGCCATGCAACTCTGATTGTCACATGATAACTGCGTAGGCTTGTTCTGCACTGCACCCATGTCCCCTAAAGTCCTCTTAACCATACTGCCTCACAAGAAGAAAAACATGCTGATTTGTACTCAGCCTCGGTAGAAGAAAGAGCAACTGTAGGTTGCTTCTTGCTAACCCATGACACAGCTCCAGATCTAAGTGAGAAACAGTAACATGTCACGGATCTCCTGCTATCCACGTCTCCTGCCCAATTCGAGTCATAGAATCTGGTCAAGATGTTTCCCTTGGTATAGGTGATGCCATAATCAAGTGTGCCTTTGATGTATTTCAGCACCCGCATCCCTGCCCTCCAATGGTTCTCCCGCGGCTTGTTGGAAAACCTACTTAGTACACCAATTGCAAAGCTGATGTCCGACCGCGTGTTGCACAAGTAAGTAAAACTTCCCACAAGCCTTCTGTACTTTGCTTCGTCCACCAGTGGTGATGAATCCCCGTTTGAGATCTTCACGTCAACCTCCATAGGGGTGCCAACTATCTTGCACTCAGCCATGCCAAATGCCTTCAGTATCTCTCCAGCATACTTCAGCTGTGAGATGAAGATCTAT
Source organism: Dipteris shenzhenensis (assembly GCF_047967505.1). Lineage (NCBI taxonomy): Eukaryota > Viridiplantae > Streptophyta > Polypodiopsida > Gleicheniales > Dipteridaceae > Dipteris > Dipteris shenzhenensis. Next base: position 17,161,592 of record NC_141614.1, on the reverse strand, counting down.
TTTGGCTCTTGCCAAACTTTAATCCCCAAACAGAAATGCATCAGTCCAAGGTCTGTCATTTCAAACTCTCTTCCTAGCAAATTCTTTGTCTGTGAGATCTCTTCATGGTTCTCTGTTATGATAAGGTCATCCACATAAAGGACCATGATCATACACTTGCCTCCTTCTCTAAAGATATACAAATTTGCATCAGATGGGCTCCTCCTAAACCCATTTTGTAGAAAGTAGGCATCAATCCGCTGGTACCACGCTCATGGGGCCTGTTTCAGCCCGTAAAGTGCCTTCTTCAGTTTACAAACTTTACCTTCTGAATCGGGGATCACAAAACCTGGTGGTTGTTCCACGTATACCTCCTCCTTGAGATCTCCATTCAGAAAGGAGGATTTTACATCCATCTGAAAGACAAGCCAACTTCCCTGGGCTGCTAAAGCCAAAGCACTGTGAATTGTGGTTAGTCGAGCTGTGGGAGCAAAAATATCTTGACAATCGAAACCATGTACCTGTGCGAATCCTTTTGCCATGAGCCAAGACTTGTACTTATCCAGCGTGCCGTCGGACTTGTACTTGGTCTTGTACACCCACTTGGTGCCGATTACCTTGCATTTTGGTGGTCGATCCACAAGGACCCAAGTGTTCTTCTTCATTATGGAGCCATACTCCGACTGCATAGCCTCCATCCACCTATCATCACCATGTGCCTCTTCAAGACACGTGGGTTCTTCAGCACGGATCACCTCTGTCATCAAAGCGTAGAGCAAGTGTTCCTGCACCCTTCTTTGCTCCTCTTATCTCTTGGACCGGCGGTGTTCGGATGGTTCCTCCTCAATGGCTAGAGGTTCTCTTCCATCCAAAAGCTGCTTTACCCACTTCGGGAATGGCCATTGCCATTGTGGTTCTACAGGCTCTTCTTCATCTTCTTTATCTTGAATCCTCCCAAGCACCGTTGGGGGAGATCGGTCTGCTATTGGTGGTTGTACTAGATGGATATCTTGGTCTTGCTTGTCTGGGAAGGAAGCATCCTCCTCCAATTGATGCGGCTGTTCTGAGAAGACCACATCACGACTTACTATTACCTTCTTGGTAACGGAATTATAGAGATGGTAACCCTTCGCCTCTTCACTGTAGCCCAAGAAAATACACTTCCGGCTCTTCGGTTCCCATTTGGTCCTGTTAGCATCAGGGACATGCACAAAACAGTCACATCCAAAAACTCTGAAATGTGCAGCTGAAGGTTTCTTACCAGAAAAGGCCTGCAGTGGAGTCATTCTATTCACAGCCTTCGTATAGCTACAATTCAAAATGTAAACTGCTGTGTTACATGCTTCATCCCAGAAAGTCTTTGGCAAATCTTTCCCTTTCATCATACTCCTGCCCATTTCACAAATGATGCACATCTTGCGCTCTGCTACTCCATTTTACTGTGGTGTATGTGGCGGGGGTTTCTGCCTCTTGATCTCGTGACTTTTGCAGTAACTTTCAAATTCACTTGATGTGAACTCACCACCTCTGTCTGATCTCAACTTCTTCACCTTCCTCCCCGTTTCTTTCTCGACCATTACATGCCATTCTTTGAACTTACTAAAAGCATCATCTTTAGTCTTCAGGAAGTATATCCATATCCTTCTACTGTAGTCGTTGATCAGTGTCATGAAGTAGTAGGAACCACCCAAAGCTTCCGTCTCCATCTTTCTGCAGAGGTCCGTATGAACAAGCTCTAGGGTAGCCTTTGCCCTGCTGGCCTCTTTAGGAAAGGGCTGCCAATGCTGCTTGCCCATCATGCAAGCTTCACATACATCGGGCAGATCTGTAATTTTTGGTAGGTTTGCAATCATTCCACTTTTATGCATCTCCTTTATAGAACTAAGGTTTAAATGACCAAACCTCTCATGCCACAGCTTAGTGTTGCTCACATCGGCTCGAGCACTGAAAGCTGAGAGTTCGTAAATGTTGTTGCACCGTGTACCTTTACCAATGACCTTCCCTTGAAGATCCAAAATCTGTGCACCATTCTTATTGAAGTGAAGTTTGAGGTCCCGATCCATGATTGCAGAAACGGACAAGTTCCTCTTGATATCTGGCACATAAAAAACATTGGACAACTGTTTTACAACTCCATTTGACTTGAGAGCAATCGTACCTTTTCCTTTTGCTGGACATTTTGCATCATTGCCGGCTGCTACCAGGATGTCATTCCCTACCGGATGTAGAGAGGTATACCAATCCTTTCGACTGGTCATGTGGCGCGATGCACCACTGTCAATAATCCAAGGTTCATCTGCAGGTACATGAGCTGCCTCTATGCAAATCTCCTCAATTGCTACGAGCAGCTCTACTGGTACTACCTGCGTGCTGTTGTTGGACTCTTTCTTTACTCCGTTCTTCTCATCTACAATCTTCTTCTAGCAATCATTCTGCTTGTGCCCTGCCTTGTTGCAATAGAAGAACTTGATCTTTTTCCTTTTGTTTTTAACATCAGAAGAAGATGGGTTACCAGAGTCCTTACCCTGACCTTTCTTTGATCCAGTCCAGAAAGCCGAATCTTCTCGAATCCTTGTCTTTTGATGTATCTCCTCCTCCAGAAGCATTGCGCTAAAATCCTCAAAGTTGAGGGGCGGATTTCTGTTCTGCGTATTCAGTGCTGTAACAAGACCATCATACTTTTGTGGGAGAATCTGTATGCACCTTCGTGCTAGATTCTCATTGGTGATGGTGATGCCAATCATAGTCATCTGATCGCGCAGATTCTTCACCCTGGTGATGAACTTCTCTGCCGTTTCATACTCAAACAGTTTCTCGTTCACAAGTTGAGTCTCCAGATTCTGAATCCGCATCTGATTCATGGTCTCATACTGATTTTTCAAGACTGTCCATGCCTCCTCCGCTGTCGTGACATGTTGAATTAATGCCATGACAGAATCGCTTACACTGTAGACAATAGAACACAGCGCATCTGCATTTCTTCTTGTCCATGTGGAATCTCATCCACAGTTGGTACTATCTGTTGTGCTGCATTGGCTAGATTCCGCCTTCAGGTCCACCCCAGTAGCAGTATCCCAAAGCTCGTATGCGCTTAGGATGGTCTTCATCTTGAACTTTCAGAGTGGATAGTTAGTGCCGTCCAACTTTTCGCTTTCGCCAAACGGTGGTATTCATAGTCTTGCGGGCTAGGCCATCTCTCACAATCTACTCGCAAACAGAAACACACTACCAAATCTTCTTGCTAGAGCCCAAGCTCTGATACCATGTAAGAAAACAATACAACGTCTATGCTCAACAGATAATAGGATCTCGCATGCAAGAGAGAAAAGCAGATAGTATGGAGAATCAAAAATTTGATTACTGTAAAATTGATACAATAGATGGCACTGCCTCCCAGCCGTGCGCTCCTGTGAGAGAAGCTTCGATGGCAATCTACAAATAGTAGAGGATGGAGGCTGGATGCTAAGGAATCAGGGTTACTGTAGCCAGTGAGGACCTACTGGATAACTGAGCTCTCAAGTGCCTTCTCCTCATATGGGGGGCTTACAAGTAGAGTTAGCTGGTTCCCGCATAGTTACATGAGAGTGGAGCATTGATATCTAACAGTATTAAGGATTTTTGGAGTTTATCTCTAATTTTGGAGTTTTTTCCCAACTCAATTACCTCATCACATATTCATCCCCATACACTCAAAAAGGGGCTATTTTAGAACACTACATACTTGAACTTTGCACAAAATTAGCTCATAAACACAAACAAAACAGAAAGATTGTTGAAGACAGCCTTCCTAGCTATAGAAATACTAAATATGCATATTATTTCCTAAATTTGGTTCTTAGCCCATCACTATGCTTATATGGTCAAGGTGCTAAAAGAATCAGAGCCCAGATGTTTTGAGGATGCAGTTGGGCATAAAAATTGGGAGGCAGCCATGGATGAAGAGATGGCATCCTTGGATGCAAACCACACTTGCGATTTGATGCCTTTGCCTCATGATAAGAAGGCGATTGGCTGCAAGTGGGTTTATAAGGTGAAGCACAATGCTGATGGGTCTATGAGCAGGTACAAGGCAAGGTTGGTGGACAAAGGATATGCATAGACATATGGCATTGAATATGAGGAAACTTTCAGCCCGGTTGCAAGGATGGCAACTGTGAGAGCAGTAATTTCTATGGCTATTGCAAAAGGATCTTTGCATCAGATGGATGTGAAAAATGCTTTATTTCATGGTGATTTGAAGGAAGAGGTATATATGGTGCAGCCACAAGGTTATGAAGTTGATGCACACCCCAATTTTGTATGCATGTTGCACAAAGCTTTGTATGGCTTAAAGTAGGTGCCCAGGGCATGGTTAGACAAGCTAAGTCAATAAATGCTGTATTAAGAATTTTTGGAGTTTTTTCCCAACTTGATTACCTCATCAAATAATCATCTCCATACACTCAAAAAGGGGTAATTTTGGAACATTGCATACGTGAAATTTGCACAAAAATAGCTCATAAACACAAACAAAACACAAAGTTTGTTGAAGACAACCTTCCTAGCTATAGAAATACTATATATGCATATTATTTCCTAAATTTGGTTCTCAACCCATCACTATGCTTATATGGTTAAGGTGCTAGAAGAATCAGAGCCCATATGTTTTGAGGATGCACTTCGGCATAAAAATTGGAAGGCAGCCATGGATGAAGAGATGGCATCCTTGGATGCAAACCACACTTGCGATTTGATGCCTTTGCCTCATGATAAGAAGTCGATTGGCTACAAGTGGGTTTATAAGGTGAAGCACAATGCTGATGGATCTGTGAGCACGTACAAGGCAAGATTGGTGGCCAAAGGATATGTAGAGACATATGGCATTGATTATGAGGAAACTTTCAGCCCAGTTGCAAGGATGGCACTGTGAGAGCAGTAATTGATGTGGCTCCTGCAAAAGGATGGTCTTTGCATCAGATGGATTTGAATAATGCTTTCTTGCATGGTGATTTGAAGGAAGAGGTATATATGGTGCAACAACAATGTTATGAAGCTGATGCACACCCCAATTTTGTATGCACATTGCGCAAAGCCTTGTATGGCTTAAAGTAGGTGCCCAGGGCATGGTCAGAAAGAATAGGTCGGTAAATGTTGTATTAAGAATTTTTGTAGTTTATCTCTAATTTTGGAGTTTTTTCCCAACTCGATTACCTCATCATATATTCATCCCCATACACTCAAAAAGGGGTAATTTTGGAACACTGCATACGTGAAGTTTGTAATAAAATAGCTCATGAACACAAACAAAACACAAAGGTTGTTGAAGACAGCGTTCCTAGCTATAGAAATACTATATATGCATATTATTTCCTAAAATTGGTTCTCAGCCCATGACTATGCTTATATGGTCAAGGTGCTAGAAGAACCAGAGCCCAGATGTTTTGAGAATGTAGTTGGGCATAAAAATTGGCTCGGGGGGGTCACTCATAATATGTAACCCTATCACGTGAGTTCAACAGAAGGATTTTTTTTATTTCTAAAATTTACAGAAATAAATATACATAAGGGACTATTTAAAATAATTTTGGAAAAAATTTACAGATTTGTATAGAAAAGGGGTACATTTTATTAATGAAAATTTTTACAGATAAGGGACTTTAAATATAGGCCTTGAACGCACGTGATATAGAGGGTTTATACATAGTGACCCCCCCGAGAAAATTGGGAGGCAGCCATGGATGAAGAGATGGCATCCTTGGATGCAAACCATACTTGCGATTTGATGCCTTTGCTTGAGGATAAGGAGGCGATTCACTGCAAGTGGGTTTATAAGGTGAAGCACAATGCTGATGGGTCTATCAGGTACAAGGCAAGGTTGGTGGCCAAAGGATATGCAGAGACATATGGCATTGATTATGAGAAAACTTTCAGCCTAGTTACAAGGATGGCACTATGAGAGAAGTCATTGCTATGGCAGCTGCAAAAGGATGGTCTTTGCATCACATGGATGTGAATAATGCTTTCTTGCATGGTGATTTGAACGAAGAGGTATATATTGTGAAGATAGTGGGAGACAAGGAAGGAGTCTCACTTGCGGCTTTCTCACATACACAATGGGGGAATACACACAAAGGTTGAGGCTAAAAATAGTTTTCCTCTTCTTAGTTGTGAAAGCCAAAATAACTCTAGTACAAAGAGATAAAAGAACCCTATATGTGGGTCTCAAACCAAACTCAACTAACTACGGTGGCATACTAACTGAGCCACGAACTAAAGTACATAAGGATCGCTATCATCTAGCTATTATTCATGGGCAGTGTACCAACCGCATCTGCAGCTAACAAGTAGGTGACATAAATACACAATAGTCACCCTGGCATATCACGAGTGGAGCTCGATATCTCAACACTCCCCCTCGAGCTCAATCCCAATTCCTGCACACCAAGCAGGTCTCTGAACTTGCGCAGCTTCTTTGTGCCCAATGCATTCATGAATATGTCAGCTACTTGATCCTCTGTGCTAACATAAACTAGATCAATAAGACCTAGTAAAACCTTCTCCCGCACATAGTGATAATGCACCTCAATGTGCTTTGTTCTAGCATGATAGACTGGGTTATTTGCCAAGTGTATACTGCTCATATTGTCACAATAAATGACAACTGGCCCATCTGTAGACTGATGCATATCATAAAGTAGCTTATGCAACCAAGCTACCTCACATGCAGCCATTGCTACACCCCTGTACTCAGCCTCTATGCTCGACTAGGCAACTAGTTGTAGGCTGTTTCTTGCTGCTCCAAGTGACTGTAGCACTCCCAAAAGAGAACACATATCCACTCGTAGATCGTCTATCAAAAATACTACTAGCCCAATTAGCATCAGTGTATCCATGCAACTATATCTGAACCCCAGCCTCATAAAATAGTCCATACTGCAATGTGGACTTCACATACGTGAGTATGCATCTAGCCGCATCCAAATGCGGTTTCCTTGGAGCCCGCATAAACTGACTTACCAATCCAACAGCATAGCTCAAATCTGGACTGGTAATAGTCATATAAATCAAACTTCCTACTATGCGTCTGTACATAGTAGGGTCTTCTAAAAGCTCACCTGCATCTGTGCTCAGCTTCACATTCTGCTCCAAAGGAACTGAAATAGGCTTACAGCCTGTCATCCCATATTTGGACAGCATGTCCACCAATCCATACTGCCTCTGCAAGAGCCGTATCCCACTTGGTGATCTAATCACCTCAATGCCCAAGAAATAATGCAGCTCTCCCAAATCCTTCATCTCAAACTTCTGCTTCAATAGCATTTTCACATGAATGATATCTTCATCACTATCACCTGTGATGATCAAATCATCAACATAAATGACAAGCAGCATAATACCTTTCTCTGTTTTTCTCACATAAAGTGAGAAATCTGCCTTGGAAATCTGAAAGCCAATAGTGACAAGATATTGTCCTATCTTGTTAGACCATGCTCTAGGTGCTTGATTCAAGCCATACAAGGCTTTCTTTAACCTACAAACAAACTCAGGATGAACAACATGAACATAACCTGGTGGCTGCTCCATAAAGACCTCTTCTTACAAATCGCCATGCAAGAAGGCATTCCTTACATCCATCTCATGTAAAGACCATCCCTTTGATGCAACCATAGCAATGACTACTCTTACGGTTTTCATCCTTGCAACCGGACTTAATGTTTCTTCATAATCAATGCCATATGTCTGTGCATACCCCTTGATAACTAATCTTGCCTTGTATATGTTCACAGAACCATCTGCATTGTGCTTCACCTTATAAACCCACTTCTAGCCAATTGCATTCTTGTCTTTAGGCAAAGGCACCAATTCCCATGTAGCATTTGCTTCCAAGGCATCCATTTCTTCATCCATGGCTTTCTCCCATTTTTCTTTTCCCATGGCTTGCTCAAAAGAAGTGGGTTCTGGTTCCTGTATCACTTTGACCATATAGGCATAGTGAATGGCTGTAAATCCATCATATTTCAGCCTATCCACAGGATACCTAGCTCTAGTGGACCTGCACAAAATAGGCTTACTTCCAGGTGCTCTCAAAACATCCCTGGTCTTCCTTACTCCAGGTGTAACAACAGAAGGAATACCCAACTCATCATCAATGCTCTGTTCTGAGCCACTGGATTCACCATCCACATAACAGTGACCTGCATTCACATCAAACATGGGCTGATCTACCTTCTCTTTTCCTTTTCGTGATACCTGCATACCACTATCTGCATTGCTTTGAGGAGATTCTCCTGATCTTAATCTTCCTGTCCATGGTGAAGTATGTGAACCACTGCTAGAGGACACTGCAGGTCCACTAATATTTTGTGATTACTGTTGTGAATTCTATGCAGCATTACCATTTTGTGCATCTACATCATCAATCACATTTACTCGTTTATACCAGCTGCTTATCTCATCAAAAACAACATCTCTGCTCATTGTAAACTTACGAGTAGAAGGGTTATAGCATCTATACCCTTTTTGCTGCAGAGAATAACCAATAAAGATGCACTTCTCAGCTTTTGGATCCAACTTGGACCTCAACTCATCTGGCACATGAACATAGGCAATGCAACCAAAAATTTTCAAATGAGAAATATCTGGTTTCCTACCAGTATACATCTCCTCTGGCATCATGCCATGTATTGCTATAGTGGGAGTCCTGTTCATTATGTAAACTGCTGTAGCAACTGCTTCAGCCCAATAATAATCTAGTAGGTCTTTTTCATTTAGCATGGCCCGAGATACCTCTCCAATATGCCTGTTTTTCCTTTCTGCAAGTCCATTTTGCTGTGGGGTATGACTGCATGAATATTGTTGCTTTATGCCATGCTCCTGCAGGAACCTTGCAAACTCATTTGAGAGGTACTCTCCCCCTCCATCAGACCTTAGGCATTTTATTTGCATGCTTGTTTCTTTTTCAACTATAGCTTTAAAAGCTTTGAAATGCCCAAACACTTCACTTTTCTCCCAAACTTTTCTACTGTAGTCATCAATAAAAGTGAAAATAATGACACCCTCCAATAGATGCAGCTTTAGTAGTCCACACATCAGAGTCGATTAATTCCAATGGCTTCTTTCTCTCTTGAACATGTCTAGGAAATGGTTTCCTTGCCTATTTCCAAATTGACAGGCTTCACATACCTTATGCATTTCTACAACCTTGAATTTAGGCAATCCTGCAACAATATTTTGGGCCTACATTGATTTAAGTTGTTGTACATGAACATGACCAATGCGTTTATGCCAGATATCAATATCTGCAACTACACCGGTCCCATGTGTAAACATTGCTGCACTCAATTCAAGCATGTCTGCATCCAACATAAACATTATGCCCTTCTTCTTTCCTTTTGCTATCAAGCGACTATTATTTTTCATATCCTCAACAAAGCATCCATGAGGATTAAATCTGACCTGCAAGCCCTACTCAACCATTTGACCAACAAAAACTAGGTTCTTGGTGATATTCGGGACATGAAATACATCAGACAGGTATTTCTTTTTCCCATCCTGCATAGACAAAGGAATTTTACCAATCTCAATAGGATGTGTAGTATCATCACCAGTCTCCACAAATCCCAGTCTTTCCATTTTCCTTGCATCTTGCATCCATTCTACATGACATGTCATGTGGTTTGATGCACCTGAGTCAACATACCACACATCATTGCTTTCTTCTACACTTGTCACAGAATTGGTCATGTGCTGCACCATAAACAGATGCTCATTTCTGTCATCACCCTGCCTACTAGAAGATGCATGATTCCCTTGCTACAATTTTCCATTCATGATGTCATTTTGCTTTTTATAGCAGTCTTTAGCCATATGACCCATTTTACCATAGTAGTAGTATTCAACATTGCTGTTTGCATTTTGGCCTCTCTGCCATCCACAACGACCTCTTTGGCTCCCCCTGCCTCTAGAGTTACCACGTCCTCCTCCATAGGACTGGTTTTCTTGAGTTTGTTGCATATTATGATTTCTACCATGGCCTCCAGATGGGCCTCCTCTACCTCTTCTAGCATTTGAGTAGAAGACAGTTTCTTTTGAAGTTCCTCATGAAGAAGATGCGCCACCATTTCTCTGCGTTTATAAAATTCCTAGTAAATTTTAAATGTTAGGATTAGTGGTTGTGTTTACTTGATTAATTTGGGTTTTCTTTCTCACAAATATTAATTAATCTTTTAATTAATTAGATCATTTTCTTAGTTGATAGGAAAATTTCTAGGATATGATTTAATTAATTTTTAAAGTACTCCATTTTCTAAGATAATTTAACTAATTAGATATTTTAAGATATTAAGTTAACTCTACATAAAATCTAATGACATTTTGTGAACGGAAGGTCTCATGATAAGATGCAAATTAGTTCAAGAATTGTTGATATCAACATAAAGGTGGTGTAAAAATACACCATTTTGTTGAGAGATTACTTTGGTGCTAAGCGCCAAGCACATCCTCATGGGATGAAAACTAAGTATTTGTCCTCCAAAGCCCACCACTTTGTTGCTCCCACATCACATGACATCCAAACCCTTCGTGAAAGTGAGTTCTTATGGCCTAAAGGGCATTAATCGTGTAAATATAATGTATTTTTTCTTAAACCTCGAACTCAAAACTCAAACACAAAGTTTAGACAATCAATAAATGAATTGCATCGGGATTCCCCCAGGTAACAAGTTCAAATACAAGCTCATCATTGTGATAATCTTCATCATGGAAGGTAGGTGCAAGTAGAAGCTAGAAGTGTGGGATTGTGCATACACACACACAACCTAATGAATAAAGGCATCCACACAAATATATGCATGCACACTCATGAAAAATGTGATATTTTGTAGCTGGGGGATGGGAAATATAGTGGGGAAGGGGGAAGGACAAGGATGGGAAGAGAGTGGGGGGTTAGGTGAGAGGGAAATGCAAGGATAAGGCACATGCACACACTACATGTTATATGCAAATGTATAATATATTATGTTTATGTATGTGTGTCTAAATGAGTGCACACACACACACACAAATGTACATAAAGAAAACATTTAAATCAATGGTAGAGGTCCAATACAAAAATTTCCTTGAAAGCATTCAAATATTGATACTTATATATAATCCTATGACTTGGCATTGCATGCAACCTGGAGACCAACCTAAAGATGAAAGATGAACACGTCTTCTTAAACCCCAAACTCAAAACCCTCAAATTTTTGATCAAATCGAAACAATAAGATGAAAGATGAACATTTATTTTTAAAACACTCAATATTTGGCTAAATTTACTCTAAATGCTACGTCCCTGAACCCTGAACCATCATATTTGAAATCAAATTGGGATTAAAAATTCAAACAAAAACTATCATGTGAAAAACCCTCAAATTTTTGTCAAATATAATATAAAAAGACGAAACCCTAAGAGTTCCATCTCTATATATTCTTTTCCCATCTCTATGTTTCTCATTATCTTCATCACTCTTTTGCTCTCGACTTCTCCTCCTCTCTCTCTCCCATCTCCTCCTCCTCCTCCCCCTTACAAATCTCACAAGTTCTTTTTCCTCCTAAAAATAATCAGTTTGTGCATTTTGTGCCCAAGGTGAGAAAGTCTCTCATCTTGAGGGGATTTCTTCACCTTGAGCGCATGCTCAAGGTGCCTCCACACAAAAAAAAAAGAAATTTTTTTTTTTTTCTCAAGAGAGGCACCTTGATCGTGCGCTCAAGGTGGGGTGGGCTCCCTCCACCTTTAGCTCAAGCTCCAGCTCAAGCTCAAGGTGGGAAAATAATTTACTTTAAGATTGTTTGTATATGTTTTTAATGTCAGATTCAACATGGTGGTTTAAGGACATGGTGGAAAGAGGCCCTAATTCAACTATCAGATGCCATGCAAGTGGCTTTGTAATTATTGACTCCACAAAGTTTTGGCAAAGCAAGAAGGACACACTAGTTCTACTGCAACAATGTGAGCATGTGCTCTTCACATATATAAAAATGCTGACTTATCTATGATAATTTCAAAGCAAGGAAGCTGAAATATTTGTAATTTTGATTGAATAGGTTGTCTTTCAACCAATGGTGGACAATAGTAGATGGTGGTATGTCATCCCTATTACTCCACGTTCCAAAGCAATATATGGTGAGGATGATACTGATACGAGTGAAGAGATTGATGATGAGATACGAGATACAGATGATCATGCCATTACCCATGAGGATGAGCCTGGCATTGGTGATGCTGATTTTTATGAGTAGAGCAGCGCTTCAAGTGGGATGAATCTATTTGTAGAACTAGACATTCCAAATGGGGATATTGAAGTAGATAGTTTGGCAAGGGTAGATCTCATTGAGGATGAGATTGAACCCTAGTCCCTCATTGTATCATTCTACATTCTTCTATATTGGCAAATTTTTTATATGTATTGTCTCATTCTCCTCAACTCAAAATACTATTTTATATGCTGTCTCATTTTCATAAACTCACTTAATTTGTGTATATGAGCATTTGGCCAAATCATATACAACATTGATATTTTCATAAGATTAGGTAGTGTGACCATTGCATGTCAAGCCTATATGTCTCAAGTTTGAAAAATGGACTCTTCTCCACGTGTATAATCATGTTTATAGTCGCGTTTAAAAACTAGTGTAGCCACGTTCATAAACGCTCAAATTTAGCGGGCTAATAAACATGCAATATACATGCGACAATAGACGTGCCCATCATTTTTTGCATCTATTAAATGCATCTACAAAGGAATTGTGTTGTGTATCAAAAACACAAGTTTCCTAAACAATCTTCCACCTAGGAATGGTGGCAATTTCCTCATGCCAAAGTGGCAAAAATGGCAAGATTTCTATAGAAAGATTGCTCATGTGATGCTAGATTGGAATATGGGATAAGTCTTCATTCGAAGATGATTTTAATTTACATGCCAAAAGTATTGCCTTTTTTCAGGATTATAGCTACAAAACTGTCTCATTAACCATTACTTATAAGGTCCATCATAAGTGTAAATTGGTAATGTTGATCTGAGAGGTTAGATTAGAAATTGAGGTGCTCTTGTACCTTCCTTGTACCTTGCCTTGATGTAGTTGCAAGCATCATGAAGTGCCTTAATAAATCAAGAACCCTTAGATCATAAAAAATCCCTTCAAATTATGCCTTCGTAATCACCTACATGGGTCTAATCTTCCTTTTCTTATTCTCCCCCCTAAACATGATTTTGACTTGGCAATTGAGATGTACTATAATTTTTTGTTCCTAAGAATGTGATTATCTCAAAGAACCTAGTGAATCTCTAGGTCTTTCAATCCTATTCTTTTGATACCAAAATCATAAACTTTTGTATTAGTTTTGACATTTTTCCATGTGCCATGTCACACCTTATTTTCAAATGTAGTTTGTTTTCTTCGTGATAAAACATTTCAATTAAACTTATTCAAGGCAACATAGATTCATCAACAACTCAGCCATTTCTTGCTTGAAAGGATCCGCATTTCCAAGAAGAGGCCAAAATGTGTAAGCATATAATGACTGGTAGATTGAACCACAATGTTTTCAAGTTTCAAATCTCTATGAACATAGTGAAGCTTATGCTAAGATCTAGATCCAACACCACATCCAAATAATAAAACTTGCAGTAACTTTGGCTAGCCCATCAATCACCGAGTTGACACACTTGTTAGCAAGGAAAAATGTAATATTTGAGTCTAGGGAGAGATGAAATATTTAAGATTATCAAATGTTGAAAATGAGCAACATAAGGCCTATGAAAAAATTGATCGAGTTGGTTTTTCTTCAAGATGTCTCCCTCAATGTAATGATCTACATGGCACAGGCTCTCGACATGGTTCTCACACTGACTTTGCTTTTGCGAGTGCTAATGTTTCTAGTTATGGAGTGGCATTAGAAAAATACATTATCTCAAGACACTAGTTGTGCCGCTGATGAAAGCCTCTCCCTTGAGCATCCATTTGGTTGACTAGTTCAACCCTAAGACACATGCCAATATTTTAATCCGCATATTGAACCTCCCCATTAGAAACTTGGAACTGAAATTATATACACAAAACTTTCCCATGGCTGGACCATTTCCACACATGTTATCTTAGAATCTAGCTTATATGCTTATTTAAGGTAGTGTGGTGGAGTCACAAATGTTCTCCAAATGTTGAAGGTAGCATGGTAGCATGTGAGATAGGAACATTGGACCGATTTCTAAAGGTAGGGTTACTAACCATGACATTAGATACACATGCTATACTACCAACAACTCATAATCATTTCAGTATGCTAATTGAAATTGAGACCAAAGCATTGTGTAATTTGTAACTTGGATTTTGTTGTTTTGATAAATATCCCGGTTTGGGGGAAACCGTCGCATCTTACCGGGATGCTCTTACAACAATTTCGAATAGTTGATGTTTTAAAAAATGGAGCTTCAGATTTAAAGTTAGGTTTTCTCAGCTTGATGGCCCAGTGAAGTAGTTTTCTGGTTGTATAACGATGGGTATGATAAACATCGAATGATATGTGTGTCAAATGCCACGCAAGGAGTGGATCTTGGGCTATACCATGTAAATAAATCCAAACTGCTAGAGCTCATCAATGCACCAAAAGCATGATCGAATATCTCATTTGTAGCTATGAATCTTCCAATTTTCGTGATATTTATGAAGCTTCTATTCACTGTGTTTGTACTTGTTGAGACATTTTTTACATGAATGCAGGATTTTTGATCCAGGTTCCAACCTAGGCACATGTGCACTTTTTGGAATGCACGTCATGTGTTTTCAAATCACTCCATGTAATGACAGATCGAATAGTCCTTCAAAAAAAACGTTCGACAAAAAGATAAAAACTCTAGTTATTTGGTTATTAGACATTAAAAACATAGATGTCAAGGCTATAAATTGTTCATAGTAGATAAGTTGAAGATACAATTGGGCATCTTGCAGTCTTAGAACTCCCACCACCACTTGTGTAAAGATTGCAGGAGAGAGGGAGGAGACTCACTTGCAACTATCTTCACAACACACAAAGAAGAAGGACATGAGTTGTGGAGACTGAAGCCTATGTTCACTTACTTGAAACTAGAACACAACAACAATACAATGAGAGAGGAGTATACCCCATATGTCTAACCCTAGAATACATGGTTCATATGTGAACCCAATCCAAACATACGTGGCAGTCTAACTATGCCACAAGTACAACCAACCAAGACGATGACAAAAATGACAATCACCCAAGAGATACATTGGGAGTTGCACTTGATATCTCAACACTCTCCCTCAATAAGCTCAAATCCATGTCAAGTACACCAAGCAAGCTCTTGAATCTGCATAGCTTCTCTGTATCCAAGGCCTTCCACTACTACACACGGATCCTATTGCGACGTTTGCGTACCGACGTTTAGCGCGCACGAGGCACTAATCGTCGGTATGAAAAGCGTGTCCCGTAAAGCGTCGCTATATAGCGACGTTAAGCAAAAGTCGATATATAGCGACGGTTATAAAAGTCGCTATATAGCGACTTTTAAAAGTCGCTATATAGCGACACTAAGATACTATGTTATAGCGACGTTTTTCAGAGATGTTTTTTACTCATATAGGCCTTAAAAGTTAGTTTTTTCCAATGACAAAATTTTTTAATTTTTCATACATGTTTGATCTCATAGAGAATAAAAATACGAGAGCATGTACATGTTTGATCCTTTAAAAGAATAAAAGTACAAGAGCATGTACATCAAGTTCGAAGCTCATATATTCATGTCTACGTTTGAGACTTGGCTTCATCCTGAGCCAAGTCTAGTGTGCCAAACAAGTCTATCTCCAACTCTATATTGAGTTGATCTCCTATATCATCATCGTACGTTCACCATAGACTTGATCATCTTCTTCAATAAAGTCGGGTGATTCTTGATGATTGTCATCTTCTTCCTCAATATCGTGATCTCCATCTTCCTCCCATATGATGTCATTATGCACATCTTCGTCTTGGCTCATATTGTGATCTTCATCTTCTTCTCTAAATCCATCTAGATCAATTGGATCCGGCATTGGTAGTGGCATCTCCATATCCACATGATCTCTATCTTCATATCCACATTGGTAGTGTGAAGGTATATGCACACCACCCTCCTCATCCTGTCTCAAGATTTCGTGTCATGTACGCATGCAATATTAATCATGAACTCAAATAGCAATGACTTTTTGATGATCCATCACCATGTGCACCACCAATGGTGGGTTATGGTTTGGGCTCCTCCCCATACATCCTCAAGTGGCACATGACAATATGGCGTTGATGTCATACTTCTCGCTTGCAATGAGTGCAATGATAATACAATCTCTCCATAAGCCACTCTGCACTCCCGAGCATTGGCGCATCATCTGACAAGCTTTCACTCGTCCCTTCCATCTGCACACCTCTAAAGTCATAACACAAAATGCAAGGAAATCCTTTAAGATCCAAAAATTAGCCACCCATGAGTTCCTTCCCTCTCTTCCTAGATCAAGTGCCTTGAATTGACACTTTTAAGGTATAAGTGTCGCTATATAGCGACACTTAGGGTTAAAGGTCGCTATATAGCCACTTTTAGGGTTAAAGGTCGCTATATAGCCACTTTTAGGGTTAAACGTCGCTATATAGCGACTTTTAGGGTTTGAGTTTTTTAATGTCAAAGGTCGCTATATAGCGACTCTAAAGCGTCGCTATATAGCGACGCTTTTCTGTCGCTATATAGCGATGGAAAAGCGTCGCTATATAGCGACGCTGTGGATTTAAACCGAAACCCGTCGCGATGCGCGGCGCTTTCTTTTGCACTCTCTAATTTCTATTGTAAGCAAAGCAATCTCTCCTCCCACCTATTTCCGACAACCTCCCACTCTATTCTCCACTCCTCACCACTACTCACCCCTCTCCCAGCTCTTGTGCTCCCCCTCCACCCTTCTCCCTCTTTGGTTTCTTGAAAGGAAGTTTTTGAAGAGGTGAGTCTCTTTGAACAATGTAGGTAGGTTTTTTGTGAGATTTCGTTTTGTGAGTGCTTCTCCTTGTATTGCTAAAGCTCCTTACTAGTTTTCATGCTTGATTTCAAAGGATTGAAACAAAAAATGAGATTTTAAGAAAGAAAGGAGACTCTTCTCTTTTGTAGGGCCAGTCCACAAAACACTGAGCGGGACGTACTATTCCAAGTAAGTGCTTCCTCTTTTTTCCATTTGTTTAATTTTTAATTTGCATTGGCTTGCAACTAGCGCCTTAAGTGCTAGCTGCAGTGATGGGCGTAGGAACCTTCTCTTCCCCTCTCTTCCCTCTTCTCTCCTCTTCTTTCCCTCCTCTCCTTCTCCTTCTCCTTCAATCTTTCAATCTCTTTCCCCCTCTTTTTTCCTCTTTCGTTTCCCTCTTCTTCTCCTCTTTCCCCCCCTCTTTTCCCTCTTTCATGCTCATGCTCTTATGCTCATGCATAAGCATGAGCATAAAAGAAGGAGACATATGTCTCTTTTTCCCTCTTTCCTTTTCCTCTTCTTCTCTCTTTCTTTCTCTCTTTCCCCTTTTCCAATCTCTCTTTTCTTTCCCTCTTCTTCTCTCTTCTCCTCTTTCCCCTCCTCTTTTCCCTCTTTCATGCTCATGCTCTTATGCTCATGCATAAGCTGAGAGCATGAGCATGAAAGAGGGAAAAGAGGAGGGGAAAGAGGAGAAGAGAGAAGCTTATGCATAAGACTCCTCTTATGCATGAGCATAAGAGAAGGAGACATATGCTCATGCTTATGCTTATGCATGAGCATAAGAGAAGGAGACATATGCTCATGCATAAGCATGAGCATATGTCTCTTTTTCCCTCTTTCCTTTCCCTCTTCTTCTCTCTTTCTTTCCCTCTTTCCCCTTTTCCAATCTCTCTTTCCTTTCCCTCTTCTTCTCTCTTCTCCTCTTTCCCCCCCTCTTTCATGCTCATGCTCTTATGCTCATGTATAAGCATAAGCATAAGAAAAGGAGACATATGCTCATGCTTATGCTTATGCATGAGCATAAGAGAAGGAGACATATGCTCATTCATAAGCATGAGCATATGTCTCTTTTTCCCTCTTTACTTTCCCTTTTCTTCTCTCTTTCTCTCTTTTTCCCCCTCTTTTCCCTCTTTCATGCTCATTCTCTTATGCTCATGCATACGCATAAGCATGAGCATAATGCTTATGCTTATGCATAAGCATAAGAGAAGGAGACATATGCTCATGCTTATGCTTATGCATGAGCATAAGAGAAGGAGACATATGCTCATGCGTGAGCATATGTCTCTTTTTCCCTCTTTACTTTCCCTCTTCTTCTCTCTTTCTTTCCCTCTTTCCCCCTTTCCAATCCCTCTTTCCATTCCCTCTTCTTCTCTCTTCTCCTCTTTTTCACCCTCTTTTCCCTCTTTCATGCTCATGTTCTTATGCTCATACATAAGCATAAGCATAAGCATGAGCATATGTCTCATTCTCTTATGCTTATGCTTATGCTTATGCATAAGACTCCTCTTATGCATATGCATAAGCATAAGCATAAGAGAAGGAGACATATGCTCATGCTTATGCTTATGCATGAGCATAAGAGAAGTAGACATATGCTCATGCATAAGCATGAGCATATGCCTCTTTTTCCCTCTTTACTTTCCCTCTTCTTCTGTCTTTCTTTCCCTCTTTCCCCCTTTCCAATCTCTCTTTCCGTTCCCTCTTCTTCTCTTCTCTTATGCATAAGCATAAGAGAAGGAGACATATGCTCATGCTTATGCTTATGCATGAGCATAAGAGAAGGAGACATATGCTCATGCATAAGCATGAGCATATGTCTCTTTTTCCCTCTTTACTTTTTGTAATAACAAACTTTCTTTTGTAATTTAAAAAAAAAAGCATTAGTGGGGCAAAACAGGGCTTGCTATGGCCCTGTTAGGCCCCACTAATGCTTTTTTTAAACTTATGTTAATCGTCGCTATATAGCGACGTTTACCAGTGTCGCTATATAGCGACGATTAGTAGTGTCGCTATATAGCGACGTTTAAGAACGTCGCTATATAGCGACGCTTTATAGCGACGGTTCTTTTCCGACGCTTTTAGCGACTTTTATAACGACGTTTGCGCCCGTGAAAAAAAAAATTAATGTAAAAAGCGTCGGTATTTTCGTCGGAAAAAGGCCTATGCCTTGTAGTGTTCGTAAAACATCAGCCGCTTGCTCCTCAATGTTGACATATACAAGATCAACCTTGCCTACTAGAACCTTCTCCCTCACAAAGTGAGAATGCACCTCAATGTGCTTTGTTCTAGTATGATAAAATGGATTATTAGCAAGCATAATGATGTTAATGTTGTCACAATAAACATATTTGTGAGTATCTTCTCTAGGCAAGCTACCTCACATGTAGCCATGGTTGCATCCCTGTACTCAACTCGTGTGCTCGACAGGGAAATTGTAGGCTGCTTCTTACTACTCCAACTGATTGTAGCACTCCCAAGGGAAAACATAAAAGCGCTAGTGGATTTCCTCTTTGAGATACTACTAGCCCAGTCAATGTCTTTGTATCCATGTAACTGTATTTGGCTCCCAACCTCATAAAAGAGTCCATAATGCAATGTGGACTTCACATACCTCAATATGCACCTAGTCGCATCCAAATGTGGCTTGCTCGGTGCATTCACTCACAAGAATGTGAATTGGGAAAACATTTTTCCAACATATAAATGAATAGAGAAGGTTTCAAAAGAAAAAAAAAGATAAAAATAAATCTTTAAAAACATAACAAAATAAAAAAATATACTTTCACATCCAAAGAAAAATAAAACACTCATAATAAAGATACTATTGCAAAGCATAATCAAGTCTTCAAATCTACTTCATCCATTTGTACACTAAACTTAACGATCCAAACCTAATATCCAAGATTCCTTAAAAACTCTTATGAGAGATTGTAAGAATTAACAAACAAACAACCATTTTACATAAACAATTATAAAACCACAAGCATAAGACTCGAGAGATCTTAAGAACTCACAAGTTAAAAAAAAAAGATACTCACACAATCAAGCAACTATTTTCCCTCTTCAAGGACTAAAATTTCAAATCCTGGTTTCCTTGTTTGATTCCATTTGCTCGGTTGGAAAACCAAGCTTAGAATGGTTGGAAGAATGTGAGCTCTTAGTGTTTATAGATTTTGTTATTCGTACTAATTGTGCTTTTTGTACGAATATATTGTATTCGTATTAATAAAATCTATTCGTACGAATACCTATTTGTACAAATAAGGTTATTCGTACGAATACATGTTTTTGATATGCCTAATTCATGAAAATATGTGACATGGCAATGGATTTTGACGTTTTTAAAAAGCATGAATGTATTAATCATCCGTATTCCTCTAATTAATTGAATTCTGAATTTGATTTATTCCACGTAGGCAACAATGTATCTATTGGTGATTCAGCCACCAATCAATACAATCAGCATTTTTTATGCACCTTGTCTATCATGTGTGTACTAATTTCTACAACATGTGTCCCCATGAGCCGATGTCTTTGTTGCATTTCTTCGAGCCAATGGAAGGCTATATTTTGGGTTAGCTCAGTTGTTTCAAGGGTGCATGGGATATGTTTGTGCTACCAAAACATTATTATGCCCATCCTATCTCTTGATTTTAAGGATAAATGAGAAACCAAAAGTGCACACATATTGTGTTATGTGGTATTCTGCATTACACCCACACCATTGGTAGAGCCCACATGAGAAGCTACACATTTACAAAACCCCACAAGTGATCATGTAACGGTCAATGCTCACATTAAATATTTTTACAATCCTCGGGGGGGGTCACTTAGTGTAATATGTCTATATCACGTGCGTTCAAGGGTTCTTTTCTAAATCCCTATGTAACCTATTTCTAGTATTTCCTAGTATCCCCTCTGTAAATTTTGGGAAAATTTATAAATCCCCTTCTGTAAGTATATTTATTTTCCTAGAGAAATTTTAAAAGTCCTTATGTGAGTCATACACTACTACTTTTGGAGTCCCTTTAGGTAGGATGAGATATTTAGAATGCAAGATCTCTACATCACCTGCATTATTTGAATCTACACACAAAAAATTGAGGTACCGACTGCAATAATGGGCAATGCATAAGTTTAAGATGGGTTTGTGTCTTGATGATGCCATAAGGCAAGAGAAACAAAGAATAAAGACATATGTGCAAAAATTAAGAGGAACAAATATCAAACAAGACAAATCATGTGTGCCATACACCAAGAGCAAAGAATTGTGCAAAGTCACTTGAAACACGTAAAGAGCTCAAGAAACAACCTTTATAAAAATACTACATGAAAGATTGGGAGCTTTTATAAATGCTTTATATCTTTCAATTTTTTACAAAACTATATGTATGGGCGTTTCAGCTAGGAGAAGGGATGATAGATTAGCCAATTTTACAAAGCATTTAATGACGATATATAATGTTTATTTCTTGCCAAATACAAACATCTAGAGCTTTCTTATGTGAAAGATTGGAAACTTGTTTAAACAATGTATATCTGAGACTTAGTAATTTCTTCCATGTCTTTATTGTTAGAGAAGGAGTAGAGAAGAAAAAACTAAAACACCATGCTTTCGGCCACATTCACAATTGGCCTTGCCACTTTTTCCATGTCTTGATTGTTAGAGAAGCAAAAGATGGAAATATCATTCTTCTTTGTCACATTTATAGGAGACCTTTCCACTTTTTTTCTTCCATGAAAACCCTTACTAAGTCATATCAAACCATGGTATTAAAACCATAGAGGCTACATTCATACAACATCTTGTTGTACCCGATGCCAAAATAGCATTTTCAAACTTGCTTTATGGCATTCATATAAACAAAAGTACCCAGGCGGTTGCAAATCATCCACTTCTGTGATTCAAGATCCTGCAAAAAAATAATTTAAAAATTCCATCAAGACAAATCAAACTAAACTCAGCGCATAGTAATAATCATAATAAATCTTTTATCATATTAGAAAGATTACAAAGAAGCCCCTACCAAGTGCGTTTAATGCCCCTTTACAAAGTCATTGAATACATTCCAATCATTCTCATCTAAAGTATACTTATTGCTATTACACTCATAGGTGAGGTTTGCTAATGCAATTACGCTCTCAATATTTATCATGTCAAGGTCTGTAAGGTCCACAAAATTTGCTAAGAAAGCTTCCTTAGTTATGAAGTTTCTATTCAACGTATAGTTGGCATGATGAACAATCCAAGACCTCCAAATTTGAAAGAAAAAAGAGACTTTGCTTGCAAGATAGACTCGATCCACAAGATTCAAATGTGGAGATAAGAAGATGTCGATGTAGTCTCCAACAATTTCAAGATAAGCTTGTGTTCCTAGCATGCTCCTCTCTTTTCTATGAATTCCATTGTTTGCCAATTCTCCCAAGCACCATTGCACTTGTCTACTGCATATTCTTTGAGCTCTAGCCCAATTTTGGCGGTCATCTCGCCTAATGTCTCCCTCCCTTAGCATATGCTTGTCGATAGAAAAAGCATCATACATCATACACAATAATGACATGATTTAAGGTGATCCAAACATTGCCAATAGCCAATTGACACTTAGGCTTGTCAAGAACATTGACTAACTTTTTTCCATTATGTACAAAATCTTGATCATGCAGCCCAAAAACTTGATTTTCTAAAACTTTTGCTGAGAGAGGCCATGCATCCCATTTTATCCCAAATCTACTACCTCTTTTATCTAGATAATAAGAGATCATCAATGTTCTTCGCCGACTATCACCATCAGATAATCGGAGATTATCAATGTTCTTCGCCGACTATGATTCTTGGTAAAATCTAGCATGACATTGAAAGGGTGTAGATCACAATGTATAATGCCTTCTTGGTGTACAGTTGCTAATGCATCAACCAATGCGTGTATGATGTCTGGGGTAGCTTCCACAAATGCCTTTAATCTCGTAAGCTGTACATCACTTAGTATTGGATCTGGTTCTCTCCTAGTGACTCTATTGCCTTTCAAGCATAACACTTGCTTTCTGAAAGTCTCTTTCTCAAAGGGTCATCATCATGTCTCCAATACTCCCTCCATTGAAGTATGGAAAAATGTTGATCCACGGTAAGCTTCTAGTAAATCCTATGCATCTGACAATCCCTTAATGTAATATTTGCATTCCATACTCTTTGTCAAATGACTTTAAGGTGTGAGGTATGTTCCCTTTGTAGCGCTTCGCCGCATAAGTAATACTTCGAGGAAAGAAAGAGATGTTATTAAAAGTGACTTTAAAGCATACTCCAAATGAGCCAGCACCAAGATTCTCACCCTCCTCTATAGCCTCATGGGGGATACCTAACAAAATTGAACAATCACCATTCCTAAATGAATGTGCTTTGTGAGAAGCATCCCCGCGACTACCCTCAATAGCTAACCATGCCTCAGAAGTTGGATCACATGAATGTTTTGATTGCTCATATCGCACTCTCTTCGAAATAGTGAAATGTGAATCTATGTCTTTTGCCCTCTTGCTTCTACCCTTCTCCTCTTTCCACTTCAAATCCCAAAAACCTAAATTTTCCATGTCAATATTAGGAGGCAAGTCATCTCGCAAGTCTTCTGCACATTTCTTCATATTTCCTATGATGCTATTGATCATGTGACGTACTCCACCTTCATTCATTTCACTCTTGGGCAACGTCTCTCCCATTGTGTTGGCTATGACCTCATTGTAGAAACACTCTGTCCGTATTGTATTGCTAGTTATGTCTGTTATTTGCTCCTTGCTCATCTTACTTATCCCTATACAAAGATGCCGCCTAATGACTTTGAGCCAATTTTTCCTTTGCTCTGCTTGCATCTTTTCACAAAAGGATTTCTGGCAAAACATGCATGAAAAAACCAAGTTTTGAGAGAGAATATAAAATATATTCATAGATTAAATAATTAATGAACACAAAGTTAATTACAATAAAGAACACAACGAACTCCATTCTTATGAAATTTGCATCCTTATACATAAGCAACTTTCAAAGACCCCATGGATAGGCTATAGAGAAACGATAGGGTTTGCAGTGGAGCGATAAAAAATAGACGACACCATGCAAATGCATGGCCCAAGTAATTGACTCAAATATTACATTACAAATCAGATGATCGACGTATTATGTCGAAAGGCCAAATACGACACTACGTCGATATCTAATAGTCATGTAATATCAAGAATAAAAAAGTTAAGGCATTGACATACTATATGAAAAGACGACACTACATCGAACATACGTGAAGAAGAAACCCCCCCCAAAAAAAGCTTATCAACTTATCGAAAATTTGCCAACGGATGGGTTATTGAGCAGAGAAAGAAAAGCTATCATACCTTTATTTCAATTATAGTTTTGATTTTGGATTGCTAACCAGGCACAAAGCGAACAGAGAGTCTCCTTGGTGACCTGCACAAATCCAAGGGACAATTAATAGAAATCCTCTCAGTAGAAGGCAAGCTATAAACTCCAGTTAAGTTGTTCCCAAGACTGCCTTTTCGAGATGCAGTGCCTTATGAACAAACTTATTAGAGAGCTTATGTAAGGTAAAGGGGAAGGAGTAAGGTAAATGAGGAATCCTAAGCTATGGATGAGCAACCCAAGCTGCGTGGAGACCGATGAAGTGCCTGTTGTTGTCGTGGTCACCACACTCGTCTTGAAGTGCTGGCGGATTGCAAAATTCTCTCTCGCCATTGTCGGAGACATTACCAAATCTTGTTGTCCCTCCCAAAATGGATTCACTACTGGAGGTAACAGCAGGCTGCAGATGCACTCACCGCACTAGTCATCGTAACAGTAGTTGGAGAGAGTCACCAAAACCTGGTGCCTCTTCCAAAATTATCCCTCGCCCCACTGTTGGAGAGAGTCACCAAAACTTGCTGCCTCTCCCAAAATGGATTCACTACTCGAGGTAACAGTAGATGCACTCACCACACTAGTCACTGCAACCAAAGTCATAGTCCCTTCTGTCTGTGGCAACTCCGCAGTCCTGACCAAGGCCACAATTTGTGTCACTCTTGTGGTGCTTACTAGCGGAGTGCTGACTACCTTTGAGGTCTACTGCATTGAACGAGGTGGTGGCAAAGGGGGCATTGGGGACACCATGGCTGTTGGTCAAAGGAGGGGCACTCAAACTGGGCATCTCTAACTGAGAAGAGATTCCACCCTCTTCATTCCTCTTCTACTTCTTCTATTGTGTAGGTAGCACAATCCGAGGACCGTTTGGCACCAAAGATGAGATCGCCGCTCTGAGGCACAGGGGAACCTCGAATCCCTCTACCCAAAGAGTAGGCTATGCAACTCGAAATCCAAAGAGTTGGCTATGCCTCCATTATCCAGCAACATCTTGCCACTCCCCTTGAGGCTTTTCAAGGTCGTTTCTAGCTCTCGGCTCATTGCCTTCCGCCTTGTCCTAATTAAAAACGTTATACTATTAAATGGGCTCTATGGCAAGTTTCCTCCATGATCTTCCCCTGTTTTTTGCTTTGCAATCCCATAGCCCTGGCTTTTGTGTTGCAATCCCATACATGTTAGACTTGTGTGATATTTGAAAGCCATCGTTGGCGCTCAACACAGAGAGAGAGAGAGAGAGCAACGCACAACAAATGAGATTGTTCATACTTCGCAACTCACCTAGTTCTCCTGCTGCTGCCAGCTTGTGTAGAGTCAACAACGTTGAGACAATTGGCTTGACAACCGACAGAGAGGAATATGAAGAGCAGCCCACGGACATTCTCTCCATCTTGCAAGAGCTCACGCAATCATCCATCTCAATCCACTCAGAAATCTGAGTTGTGACTATGGATGTCTACATTGAAAACCAGAAATTTTGGGCAATGTGTTACTCGCAAACAGTGCCTTACCATTGGCTGTCCACTGGAGTAGCAAGGTTGTCTGTTTGCAGGGCATCACTACGCAACCCACTGAAGCTCTAGGAGAGCATGCAGGCTGATAGAGATCGAAGGTGCTAGAAGTAGGTAGATGACAGTTGTGGGTGGTCAGAGATCCCTATCTAGGCAACACCCTGTCTGCTAGAGGGTAGCACACTGAACACATTCTATTGTTTCAGGTTTTGTCCATATTGTTTTTAGCAATCTACAAATATATGATCAACTGTTCTACTCTAGTGTTGCACTGTTCAAAGATCTAAGTCTGTATGTATCTCTCTATGCTATACACATTAAGGAAAGAAGTGGGATTTGACTGTGTGTTTTCTGGGCATACGCTTTACAATCTTCCGCTGCAGGGAGTGTTGGCTGTAGCAAGCAGTCTTGACCTCTGTTTTCCAACTTATTACCCCCCAGATTTGCTGATTTGATAAACAAAAATCCAATCCCTCAAATTCAATTACCTAGAATGCCTACGGTAGATCAACACTATGCCCAATCTATTTCTCATGTAGTCAAGAATATGAGAAGGGTAGAGAGCTGGACTAGAAGATCTGCTTTCCGGTCATCAAGCAAAGCCAGAAGAGTTAAACACAATAACATATTAGCATATGAAGGAGCGCAAAAGAAAAACAAAGAGGGGCCAAGGCTAACACCACACGAAGTAGAAGAGACGCAACAAGATTGAACACAACACGAATTAGTAGAAGAGATGCAGCGAGGATTGAACTCTTAGCATCCCTCCTAGTAGTGAAAACATGAACACTACGAAGAGGAGCCACCTTGTTCTTGCCGCTTTCTTTCTTATGATAATAGTTTTGCTACGTTCTCGTCAACAAAGTCTGCAGCATGATCTCCCGTGAAGTATTCTTTCGTTCTATACTGCAACCTTTTGATTTGCAAATTGCCTGTAGAACGGAGGTAGGAGCACATTCAAGGATCGTTGTTAGCTTGAGGACTCAAGATCGAAGACCTAACAGCTTGAGGACTCAAGAGCTAGGACCTGCATTACAGTGCACAAGCCCGAAGTGTCATTATGTGAAGAACCTGCAAGGCAAAGCATGGGACGCATGAACTAAAGCATCTGCAATAGATGGTTGAAAATCACTTGTAGAGATCAAGAACTCTACTTTTCGGTATTGTATTGAGCTTGAAGTCGTAGTCTCATCATTTTGGGAGAGACAACCAGTAGGTGTGCAGAGGAGCGAGAAGCCAAGGAACGGAGAAGTTGGAGAGGGAGTAGGTGGAAGTGGTTGATTAGTGAAAGAGGGAAAATCCTCTTTCAAATTATGTTAGAGGAGGCTTAGCATGGCAAAGCCTTATAGGCTACAGGGAGATAAGGTTATCTTGAACCTCCTCCATAAACCAGGTTATCGTGATCCTCCATCAACTAGGCTCTCTCTTTAAAAAGCCATTTATATAAAGCTATATAAAATTAACCTTTTTATATATGCTAAGCATGCAAGGTTTAAAAACCTTGATTTTAGATTCTAGTGCACTAAAAAACACTCATGTTTTATGAATGAAAACCCATAAAAATTGCATATTTGATCTTCCAAGTCAAATCCCTATGAAACACTTACAAGAACAATTTCCATAAACCTGCAAATAGAAAATTATCAGGTGAAACCTAAAATTTTATAGTTTCATTGTAAGGCTTTGTAGGTTTTTTGTGAACACTAGTGCAAGGCAAGTACAGGTGGCGAGCGTGAGCTGCGAGCTAATAAGAACATGCAACACGTCACCAATCATTTGCTTCCACGATGTTGGCTAGGATTGCAAAGTGATACTTGGCACAATCACCAACATCAAAGTAGGGTTCACACACATGGAAGACCAAACATCAACACTCCCTCATCACTCAATGGTGTACATCATACAAAAAAAGTTTCAATATACTCACAAGGCAAGGCTTTTAGGATACGTCTACTGTTGATTTTGCAAAAAAGATAGAGCACTATACTACCTTTATAACTACTACAATCTCTTCCATATACTCACCCCTACCCCAAACACTAGACACCATAGACTCCCTCAACCCTGAAAGTCTTGGACAAGTTCAAAGCAAAACTCATAATCCAAAAGAGGTCCTACTGGTGGCAATGGCAGATTAATCCACTCTATGCAAATATCCATGTCACATGTTGCAAACTTCTGGACAATTTTTAATAAAAAACGCCCTTCTGTATATTAACCTTTGGGTATTAAATTACTTCCTTATGTATATATAAATCTGTAAGTAATTGAATTAATAAAAACCCATATGTTGAACTCACGTGCTAGGGTTACATATGACGAGTGACCCCCCCGAGTTACAATCCCTTAATATTAAGGGCATTTACCGGGATTGGATTAAAAATTTTCCCAAAATGCGTAGGCAATCAACTCTGAACTTGGTTTTCGACACTCACAACCGAGGCACATATCTTAAAGTGTTGATTTGTATTTAGTAGGAATGCATTTTGTGATGGGCTTCAATTCTATAGCGGTCCGCACATGCTTCCCCTCATTTAGCATCTCTCAATATAACTTACTTAATGGGGTGGTCAGCGCCTTATTTTTCATCTAGCAATTAAAGAGTTTATGAATTAGTCTTATCCACATTCTCAGAGTGGCAATACCATGTTTTGCAAGCCCATTCTAAACATGTGTTACGTGTCAACCCCTTAGGCATTCGATTCAACTTAACTATGTACTAGTACAACGCACTGTGGCAAATCTATGGCAAAGAAGGGGGCAGTAACTCGACATTTCAATTGGGCTTCCATAGGAGAGAACACACATCAATATTAGTTCTACCCTCAACTTATTGATAGTGTTGTTCAAGTAGCATGTGAAGATGGATAAAAACTTTGTAAAACCACTATTGCAAGCATTGAGTGACATATTAGAATCATAGGCTAGCATGTGGATTTTAAAGTGCAACCAATCTTAGAAAATCACGTGTAGAAATATCATTTACTCTCTCCTATAATTCCACACAAACCCTACGTGAGACAAACTCTAGAAATAAACCAAATATGCATGTGTGTGTTTGTGAAATCTCCATGATAATTGATTAAAAATATGGCAAAGCAAGAAATGAATGTGCACATTGTAGTTTGAGGTAGCATTGTCCACAATTCCATTGATTATCAGAGGCAACCATGGGCTGCCCCTTTCCTCATCGACATGAGCTTTAATGGCGGCTACTACATCAACAAAGGCCTCTGCCTACTATTATAGGTCAACTTGTCAAAGCTTTTTCACAACAAGGAGGAGCCACAAACAAGAATGAAGTAGAAAGAAACAATGCAGAGAGAAGGATGTCGCACAGAAGTCGGACACAGAATATTGCTCAAAACTTTTATTACTTGGAGAAAATGTCGATACAACATCAGAGAGACAAAGCTCAAGCTACAAGCCAACAAATACAACTGAAATTTCTTTGCTTAGATTGACAATACAAGGCAAAATAGGTTGGTTGACCACAGTCCACAACAACCATCATGATATAGAGATAACACGTGTAACTAATTCTAACAGCTACCATAAGGCATAATTGTCATTCTAATAGCCTTAGTACCACTATGCCACTACTACTGTGACTCTTCAGCTTCTACTATATTTGGATTATCATATTACATTAAGATGCCATGCTTGGTGTTGGGTTATCCCCTAACACCTACGCCTTATGTCTATAACACCTCCATATTCCACTTTTGCTAGAATCCTAAATCGTCTTTAGCAAACAAAAATTCACAACCTGCTTCATCCATAGTTCATGCAATTAGTCTCTTGCTAGAGAAATCCAAAACATAAATCGTGGAGCATGGTGTCAATGCCATGCCTTCACTCCTTAAAGAATTTGACGCTCTCCAAATCTACGCAATAGAGAAGTGTGAGCATGAATCACCCAAACACAATGGATGTGTAGATACATTCTTGATTGTATTGATAGTTACCTTCATGCCGCAACCCGATGGAAGCCATGGACACCACATGCAAGAATGCTTGCAAAGAAGTTTGCAACTGACCTGATGATACATAGGTGCTAAAAAAGCATATTTCCATGCCTCAACATCCCCATTCTGCATTGGGAATTCAAGAAGGAACCAGAATTGTAGCACATATGCCCCACTCTTACACACCTGACACTTAATGTGTGATCCTCTCCAGAAGCTCCCTTTGCCACCATGCATCCTTTCCCCAAACGTTGACACATGACATCCCCATGTGGTAAGATGTACAGGCAAGTGCCATGTGTTGGAAACTCATGCAAAGTGCTCAACTTAATATAATATTGCAAATTCAAAGAAGAAGAGATCAAACTAGTTCCAAAGAACCCTCCCCATGGGTATCTATCTAAGGTGCTACCAAGATTCCCATGCACCCACGTGGATTACTGCTCACCGTCCCCATGGCACTCCCAAGAAACTAAAAGCATGCGGTCCTTTCAACAATCCTGCAAATGTTTTGTTGCCGCCACCTTGTGACTGCCACATGAAAGTTCATTGATGGACACATTAGCTAAGGAAAGCATGGGAACACTATATTAGGAAATTTGAGAATCTACCAAGTCCCATTTTGGTAATTCCCAAATTACCCAAATATAAATTTTCCCATATAAAATATACAAAACATGAGGTGAAGTAGTAAATCAATCAACATAGTTTCAAAATGCACTTGTAAATTGAGCATATATAGTAGATTCTATCGAGAAATGAAGTCAACTTCCATTAGTATGTAAGGGAAAAACATACCACATGGCTAAATCAAATCTTACTTGGTCAAACTTCATGCATCAAGTGTCAGTGGATAAGTGTTATGATGTTTAGCAACATGTTTAAAGTAAAGTGAAGATTTTACTTCATTCCAAATCACTTAAGAATTGGATAGAGTGTCTCGTTAAAATTCGTGCTCAAAGTCAGTTCAAATCTCACATCTTCATAATAAGAAATAGTTGAAGGAAGCTTTTCACTCATTAAAACACATGACAAGTACAAAAATCAACTACAACTCATAATTTGAAATCTATTTCTCCACTTTAAAAATAGTAATTTGCAAATAGCTCCTCCCCTTCATTGATATCATGCATTGTTTGTATAACGATGTTCCCATATGCAACATCATTGAAAAATTTGCTAGAATAAAAATGTTCTAGGGTTGGTGAATACATAAACCATACATTCTCATTGTCCATACAATCCCTACAATTATTAATGTAGCCTCCCACGTTAACATCGTGTACATCACCAACAATGTACACTTGATTATCTTCACCCTTCCCTCCTGGATCCTCAATGATACTGTATTTTAGTGCTCATTCTTCAATTTTATTCTCCTGAACGGATAGGTTTAGTTAGTTCCGAAAGATTTTGCCTCAAGGTCAAAACTTTGTGATATAGTGCATAGATTGTCCTTGGGGGATGGCCTCATAAACAAAAGTTTTTGCCTCGAGGATAAATCTTTGAGGGGGACCTTCTCCTCAACTTATAGGTTTGGTCAGCTCTCAAAGATTTTGCCTCAAGGTGAAAACGTTATGAGATGGCATCGAGGTTGTCCATGTGGGACAGCCTCATGAATAAGAGGAGGTCACAACTTTTTGAGATGGTGTCCAGATTGTCCTTGTGGAATGGCCTCAAGATCAATAGTTCTGACCTTGAGGCCAAATATTTAGGGGGGAATTCTCCTCAACTAATAGGTTTAGTCAAGTCACAAATATTTTGTCTCAAGGTCAAAACTTTGCGAGATGGTGTCCAAACTGTCCTTGTGGGCCTCACAAACAAAGGTTTTGACCTTGAGGCCAAATCTTTGAGGAGGACCTTCTCCTCAATTCATAGGTTTGATTAGGTCACAAAGATTTGGCCTTAAGGTCAAAACTTTGTGAGAAGGTGTGTAGGTTGTCCTTGAGGGATGGCCTCATGAAGGAAATTTATGATCTTGAGGCAAAATCTATGAGAAATAACTTCGCCTCAAAAGATAAATTTGTATGGATCACAAACATTTGGCCTCAAGGACAAATCTTTGTGAGGGTCAAAGCATAAAAAGAATAATGATTTCTATAAAGAAAAATATACAAATATTGAGGAACTTTTATTTTTTCCCATAATTTTTTTAACAATACATTGGTCTTAAAATTTTACATGTTGCTCTAGATAAAAAATATAGAGCATCTAAAATTTGATACTTTGATAAATATAAAATAGGAAAACATTAACATTAAGACATAGAACATCTTGAAAATATCTAAATTTGAAAATAGAAAAAATAAGTTTTGTGTGTGTGTGTGTGTGTGTGTGTACACACACACACATACATATTATATATAAGTGGATTAAGAAAGACACACAAACATTTTTCCTTTCTATTAAAAACATAAAACAATTGTTGAGACTTGAATCATTAGAGTTTAATAATAAAGTAAAATATGCATTGATCTTAGAGTATCAAAATCTTCTTTAGATGAAAAGTAAAAATATTTTTCATAATCATAAAAAATGAAAAATATAATAAAAACCACATAATGTCAAACATTATTAAAAATATAAATTAAGAAAATTAAATTTACATTGACGCAAAAAATTAACAATTTTATTGACTAGAGAGAGCTAAAAAACAAAAACTGTAATAAAAAATAACAAGTATGATAAAAACCACAAAATGTCAACCATTTAAAAAAAACAAGAAAATTATATTTATGTTAATACGAATGTTTTACAATTTTCTTGATTCTAAGCTTAAAAATAAAAATTGTAACAAACTTAAACTTTTTTGGTAATATAAAAGAGGTAAAATTTTTAATATTTCTTGATAGAAACTACAACGTAATATAAAAAATAGTTCTTTAAAAAAGTTCAAAAATAAAATTAGACAACAATATAAAAACATTGAATATCTAATATATGGAAAAATAAAAGTATAGATTGTTTATGAACTTTTGATGGTTTGAGTTTTATATATACATATATATATATATATATATATATATATACATATATATATATATGTACACACACACACACACACACAAATATAAAACAAATAATTTTAGATAATTATATAATAATTGAGGAATTCAATTTTCAAATAATCTTACATATAAATTAAAATTTAAAACATAAGATTTAAAATAGTAATGATCTTATATATATATATATGTATATATATATATATATATATAACTATAATTGAAAACATAGAATTTGAGATAAATATATAATAATTAAAATATAAAAATACCAATGATCTTTTGGTGATTTCAATTAAGAATATAAAATTATGAATTCATTTGATAATTTAAAATAATTTTGAGAAAATCTAAATTTATATAAACTAAAATTTAAAACGTAAGGTTTAAAATAATTATATAATGACAGAAATATAAAAATACCAATGATCTTATACACACACACACACACACACACACACACAGACATATATATACATATACATATACATATGATATATATATATTATATGTATATGTATATGTATATATATATATATAACTAAAATTAAAATCCTAGGAACTCTTATAAGTATATAATAATAAAAATATAAAAACACCAATGATCTTTGGGTGATTTCAATTAAACACATAAAATTATGAATTCATTTGATAATTTCAAATAATTTTCAGAACATCTAAATTTATAAAAATATAAATTAAAATATAGATTTATAATCATTCATTTGATAATCTCAAAAATTTCTTGGAAGTATAAAAAATTAAATATCTAAAATCTAGCAATTTAAATTTTAAAAATTTAAAAATACGATTTTTTTCATGGGAGTAATAAAGTCTAGCTACATTGGCTCACTTGGCTCATTGGCTTGTATTTGAATTTCAAAAGGAATAAAATTATTAAAAGACAGAACTATCCCTTTTGAAATTTGAATACATGGTTGGAAACGTAGCTGTGAAGAGAAGTTGAATCTAGCCATGTAGTGATGCTTGAAGAGAAGCCACAAGAAGATTCATTTTTGTGAGGAGAACCCACCCAAGCCCAGGAGAGAGACAAGTCTGGAAGCATAGAAGCAAGATGAGAGCAAGACCAGGGAGAGAATCGACCTACCAGGAAGAGAATCTGCAAGCAGGGAAAGATTATGGACTCCACTGGATGATCTTGCATTCACAAGTTGATTTTGATTTGCACATGGCAAACTTGCACTCCACAGGGCCATTTTGAACTCCATATCCCAAATCTGCCAGCAAACAGGTTGATTTACTAGGACATAGGGTGATTTTGCACTCTAGGCTTCAATTTGGGTGTCGACTATTGGCTCCATGCATCGATTTTGGGCAAATAGAAGGCGATTTGGGGAAGCAACTTCTCCAAGCATCGATTCTAGGCAAGATGGTGGTGATTTGGAGGGAGGCATACTTTGTAAACAAGTTCTTGCTTTTTAAAACCCTAAAATCATTTTTTTGGCTAGGAACCTTAATTTGGTTACTTGATTATGGTTTGAGACATGCAATTTCTCTTTGGGAAGTTTTGTACTTTTCTTGTTTGAATGCATGCCATCTTTAGATGTATCGCTTAGAATAGCGAGTGCGACCGCTATCTAGTTGGGCTTTTTTTTTTTTTGAGTCCTCGAAAAACACCCCTTTTTTGGAGGCCGCCATTTATGCCTCGGCGATCTGATGGATGAGCTTAATAGCTCATGTTGAAGGTCTCACCCTCCTCTTTAAGGTAGAATTTGACTATACAAAGCCAATTCCTCCATCTTGACCTCCATGTAGCACCTACAAAGACTTAACACGATATTCCATGCACATTTTAACCTCAAAATCTCTATGTTAGCATCTTTGGACTTCCATACAAGTATGAAAATGACTGATCCACTAAATTTTCATTGGGATAAAGTTTTTCTATACAAAAGACAAAAAACTTATCTCAAATCAACTTTTTCCAAAATATGCCTCTATCAAGCTTCAATTTGGACCACAAAATACCCATGGCACAAAAAAACCAAAAACCAAAAATTTTCGCTCATTATAACTTTGTCAAACCACCCACAATAGCAAACCAAGATTTCCTAAACACTGCATGTGATATACATTTTCAAAAATTCATATACAAAATAATGGAGCGTTCCAATATAAACATAAATATATATATACATATATTGTTATGGATAAATTTGACCAAAGTAAAAATGCATAAATATGAGTGTGTCTTGTATGTGTGGCAATAGTATAATAAAATATGGAGTGCATAGGGCCCAGGGTTGAGGTGGCAAGGCATGACCATGTGCCACCCTTCCACGTAAGAGGACCCATAAGGTGTGTTGTACATAATCCATGGTAGTAATATTATAAAATGTTAAGGTGGCATGGCTCCACCATGTGCCACCCCTCCACCTAGGTAGTCCCATGCCTGCATTTAGTGAGATATGGCCCAAAGTCCATGGGAGAAGTAATATAAAATAGGTGGAGATGGATATTATATTGGGTTATTCCCTCCATATAGGATAGGCCCATGTGGGGGAGGTATAGAAGGTCCAAGAGTGCAAGTTAAATAATGGGGAAAGTAGGATGAGGTGGCAAGATTCCTTGTGTCAACCCTTCACTTGTCCTCCTAGATGTTTGAACGTACTATAAAATTGGGAAGAGACCAAGGGAGTATCATAGACTTGGGATATGGGAGTTGATATATGTGGAAAAATGTGGCCAAGCGTTATCGCACACAATTGAGAGTGCGTAACCGCCTAGCCCACATGGGAGACTCTTCCCCACACACCATGCATGTGGGAGGATGCATTTATTGGAACACTACAAGGCATAGGCCATTTTCCGACAAAAATACCGATGCTTTTTACATTAAATTTTTTTTTTTCACAGGCGCAAACATGGCTATAAGAGTCGCTAAAAGCATCGAAAAAGGACCGTCGCTATAAACTGTCGCTATATAACGACACTGGTAAACGTCACTATATAGCGACGATAACAAACGTCGCTATATAGCGACACTGGTAAACGTCACTATATAGCGATGATTAACAGAACTTTAAAAAAAGGGTTAGTGGGGCTAAACAGGGCTTGCTATGGCCCTGTTTAGCCCCACTAATCCTTTTTTTTTTTGTAATTACAAAACAAAGTTTTTTTATAACAAAATTTCCCTTGCGAAAAGGGTGATACGAAATCGCTCTTGTGAAATGATGAGCAACAAAAGCATATACATGTCGGACATATACAACATTGTTTGTAATAAAATTACTCTTTTGAAAGGGCGATACAAAATTGCTCAAATGAGTGGATATACAAAATGACATACAGGGCGAAGAAAATGCTACCACCACTACTACTCATCTGAATCTGAATCATCCTCATCTTGTTGGCCTGTTCCTTGGTCCTCGTCAACTGCGTCTTCTCCCTCATCCTTGTCACATGCGTCTGATCCTTGGCCCTGTTGATCGCTCACCTCTGATGATGGGACGCTTGAGCTTTGACCCTAAGAGTGAACCATATAAATCAAAAATTAGATTGGAACTTAAATTAAAAAGTGAGATTACAAGTAGGAGTAGACTTATACCATGCGAGCAACCACCTCAGCCCAATCGACCACGGCTTTGTTCCTATCCAAAATGTGTGTCGCATCTCTGCATCTGTAGGAAAATGACCCATCGCAGCTTGCTGTGGATCCGATTTATGAGAGTTAGAGTTAGCTAAAGTGCATGTAATATGTAGTAAAACAAATAGAACAATACATTAAATGAGAAGAAGTAGACTTACCACGGTTGCCTCGAACGCATACCATCCGCCTGCACCAAAGTGCAAAGTACCTACGACGTCCAGTCGTCTCTTCAAAGCCCTCCTCTGACCCTCGAACAATTCGGGATGGTTCCTATTTTGCTTCTTAATGTACTTCCAATCAACTTTGTCTGCCCAGCTGGGTTTAGCCAACCCCTTTGTGATGGAAGTACGCAAGGTTGATCTACGATGCTTCAAGATCAAATCCATGCGCTCTCGCATATAATCCTCATTAAACTCCACATTTGGCAGGTTAGGGTATCTTTGTTTTAACTCATCGATGACCGCCTGCTTCTTTTGGCCATCTTGATACCACCAATCAGTAGCAATGCTGCTCTTGAAGTGATGACTCATCAACCTCCTCATGGTGGCCTTTCTATCTTCTATTATCTCTTCGGCACTTGTGATTTGATAGTAGAGATCCCTTGATGAGTAAGGAGGACTGACGGTAGTAGAGTCAGAAGGAGCGGAAGCTGCGCGAGCGCTTCCAGAGCGAGGAGTAGTAGTGGGAGTAGGAGAGGGAAAGGGACCTGACTGATACTGTGTCTCCGGACCAAGTGGAGACCTGTAGGAACATGAGTGTGCTGACTCGTCTACATCTCTCGAGTCAACACAACATGAGCCGCCCTTCCTACTCTTCCTTCCCTTACGAGAGGCATGCGCAAGTGATGACCCCGCGGTCGAAGGGGCACGAGGGGATGGCTGGGCAGTACGTCCACCCGTCAGTGTAGGGGAGGAAATTGCTGAGGTCCTCTGAGATAGCAAAGAGAAGAATCTCGCTGCCTCCTCATCACTCATCTGTGCTACAAACTCATCGGGACTCCCGACAAAGCCATGCACGGCTAGTAAAGGAGTTCCCCGAGGGGTAGTCACAATGCTACATGAAAGAGGAGTCGGACCAGAGGTAGTCGTAGTGCTCATGAGCTCTTCTCCTGCGAGGCTGTCCGTACTCATCCGATGAGTGAC
Organism: Dipteris shenzhenensis; assembly: GCF_047967505.1. NCBI lineage: Eukaryota > Viridiplantae > Streptophyta > Polypodiopsida > Gleicheniales > Dipteridaceae > Dipteris > Dipteris shenzhenensis. The sequence goes on along the minus strand of NC_141614.1, from coordinate 17,123,968 downwards.
GTGATCCCATGTCTAACATAGACACAAACACGAAAACAAAAAACAAAAAACAAACATAAGCATAGGCATAGGCATAAGCATAGGCAAAGAGAAAGAAGAAGGAAAGAAAAGAGGGAAAGAAGAGGATTTTAGAGGGAAAAGAGAAGGGGGAAAAGAGAAGGGGGAGGAGAAGAGGAAGAAGAGGGAAATAGAGAATAAGAGAAGGGGGAAAGAGAGAAGCATAAGCTCATGCTCATGCATAAGCATAAGCTCATGCTCATGCATAAGCATAAGCTCATGCTTATGCTTATGCGGAAATAGAGAATAAGAGTTAGAGGAAATAGAGAAGGGGGAAAGAGAGAAGCATAAGCAAGAGCATAAGCTCATGCTCATGCATGCTTATGCTTATGCATGAGCATGAGCTTATGCTCATGATTATGCTTCTCTCTTTCCCCCTTCTCTATTTCCTCTAACTCTTATTCTCTATTTCTGCATAAGCTCATGCATAAGCATAAGCATGAGCTCATGCTCATGCTTATGCTTATGCATGAGCATGAGCTTATGCTCATGCTTATGCTTCTCTCTTTCCCCCTTCTCTATTTCCTCTAACTCTTATTCTCTATTTCCGCATAAGCATAAGCTCATGCTTATGCTTATGCATGAGCATGAGCTTATGCTCATGCTTATGCTTCTCTCTTTCCCCCTTCTCTTATTCTCTATTTCCGCATAAGCTCATGCTTATGCTTATGCGGAAATAGAGAATAAGAGTTAGAGGAAGAGTTAGAGGAAATAGAGAAGGGGGAAAGAGAGAAGCATAAGCATGAGCATAAGCTCATGCTCATGCATAAGCATAAGCATGAGCATGAGCTCATGCTTATGCTTATGCATGAGCTTATGCAAAAATAGAGAATAAGAGTTAGAGGAAATAGAGAAGGGGGAAAGAGAGAAGCATAAGCATGAGCATAAGCTCATGCATAAGCATAAGCATGAGCATAAGCTCATGCATAAGCATGAGCATAAGCTTATGCATGAGCTTATGCGGAAATAGAGAAGGAGAGAAGGGGGAAAGAGAGAAGCATAAGCATGAGCATAAGCATGAGCTTATGCTTATGCTTATGCTTAAGCATAAGCATAAGCATAAGCTCATTCTTATGCTCATGCATGAGCATGAGCTTATGCGGGAATAGAGAATAAGAGTTAGAGGAAATAGAGAAGGGGGAAAAAGAGAAGCATAAGCATCAGCATAAGCTCATGCTCATGCATAAGCATAAGCATGAGATTATGCTTATAAGCATAAGCATAAGCTTATGCTTATGCTTATAAACATAAGCATAAGCTCATGCTTATGCTTATGCATGAGCTTATGCGGAAATAGAGAATGAGAGAAGGGGGAAATAGAGAAGCATAAGCATAAGCATAAGCATAAGCTCATGCTTATGCTCATGCATGAGCATGAGCATGAGCTTATGCGGAAATAGAGAATGAGAGAAGGGGGAAAGAGAGAAGCATAAGCTCAAGCTCATGCATGAGCATAAGCATGAGCTTATGCTTATGCTTATGCTTAAGCATAAGCTCATGCTTATGCTTATGCATGAGCATGAGCTTATGCAGAAATAGAGAGTGAGAGAAGGGGGAAAGAGAGAAGCATAAGCATGAGCATAAGCTCATGCTCATGCATTGGCATAAGCATGAGCATGAGCATGAGCATGAGCTTATGCGGAAATAGAGAATAAGAGTTAGAGGAAATAGAGAAGGGGGAAAAAAGAGAAGCATAAGCATGAGCATAAGCTCATGCTCATGCTCATGCATAAGCATAAGCATAAGCATGAGCTTATGCCTATGCTTATGCTTAAGCATAAGCATAGGCATAAGCTCATGCCTATGCTTAAGCATAAGCATAGGCATAAGCTCATGCCTATGCTTATGCTTAAGCATAAGCATAGGCATAAGCTCATGCTTATGCTTATGCTTGAACTTATGTGGAAATAGAGAATGAGAGAAGGGGGAAATAGAGAAGGGGGAAAGAGAGAAGCATAAGCATGAGCTTATGCTTATGCTTAAGCAAGCATAAGCATAAGCATAAGCTCATGCTTATGCTTATGTGGAAATAGAGAATGAGAGAAGGGGGAAATAGAGAAGGGGGAAAGAGAGAAGCATAAGCATGAGCATAAGCTCATGCTCATGCATGAGCATAAGCATGAGCATAAGCATGAGCTTATGCTTATTCTTATGCTTAAGCATAAGCTCATGCTTATGCTTATGCATGAGCTTATGCAGAAATAGAGAATAAGAGGGAAAGGAAAGAGAGAAGGGGAAAAGAGAGAAGGGGGAAAGAGAGAATAAGAGAAGGGGGAAAAAAGAGAATAAGAGAAGGGGGAAGAAGGAAAGAGTTTGAGGGGAAGAGAGGGTTCCTATGCCCATCACTGCAGCTAGAGCTTAAGGCTAACTGCAGGCCAATGCAAATAACAAAAATAATAAATAGAAAAAAGAGGAAGCACTTACCTGAAATAGTATGTTCCGCTCGGTGTTGTGGACTGGCCCTACAAAAGAGAGAAAACAACCCATTTTTTCAAATAAGATATTAGAGGAAGGAGGAGATTACAAAAGCAACTTCTTGAAAGAAGGAGATTGAGAAGACAAGGAAAGGAGGAGATTGAGGAGACAAGGAGAAAGAGAAGGAAGAGAAATACAGAAAAAAGAGGTGAGTCTTCTTTCTTTCTTAAAATCTCATTTTTTGTTTCAATCCTTTGAAAACAAGCATGAAAACTAGTTTACAGGTTTAGCAATAAAGGAGAAGCACTCACAAAACCAAAGCTAAAAAACAAACAACCTACATTGTTGAAACAAACTCACCTCTTGAAGAACTTCCTTTCAAGAAACCAAAGAGGGAAAAGGGTAGAGAGGGAGTACAAGAGCTAGGAGAAGGGTGAGGAGTGGAAAATAGAGTGGGAGATTGCTTGAAATAGGTGGGAGGTTGTCGAAAATAAGTGGGAGGAGATATTGGCTTGCTATCTTGAGAGATTAGAGAATAGTATAAAGAGAACGCCGTGCGATGAGAGTTTCAAGTTTTAACCCATAGCGTCGCTATATAGCGATGTTTTTAATTAAAAACGTCGCTATATAACGACGGAACAGAGCAAAAAGGTCGCTATATAGCGACGCTTATAGTCACTTTTTGTTGTAACATGAAAAGAAGCTCATACATGCTATTTTATAACTGTTAATATCTCTTCTTTATGCTTATGTTGTGATTTTATAAGTGTAGATAGAAGGGACGAGTGGAAGCTCGTCCGATGATGCACCAACGCCCGGGAGCACGAAGTGGCTTACAGAGAGGTTATACTGTCATTGCACTCATTGCAAGCGAGAAGTACGACATCAACGTCGTATTATCACATGCGCCACTTGCGGATGTATGGGGAGGAGCTGGAACCAGTACCCACCATTGGTGTTGCACGTGTTGATGGACTATCGGTAAGTCAAAGCTATTTAAGTTCACAGTCTTATTGTATACCAAGAAATAGAAGATCTTATATTTACACAAAATCTTAAAATAGGATGAGGAGGGTGACGAGGGCATGCATATACCTTCTCACTTTCAGCAAGACTATAGTCTCCCAGATGATGACGAGGGTATGGTCGACATGATGGATTCCATTTTTAGGGGCACTACATCCCACGTACACGTGATGTCAGAGTCTGAGGTCAAAATGTGAGAGTTGCAATCAACACAATTGTACGAGGGTGCTAGGATGTCTAAACTACGTGCTTGTCCCTCAATCTTGAATCTACAAGTATGGGTGGTCGGATACAAGTGTCTCGGCCTTATTGAGGTTAGCTCTTGCATTAATTTGACTCATTATTTGGATATTGTTTGTTTTGAGAATCATCATTTGGATAGTGTCTTTGTCATAGGTTGCTCTAGAAGATGTTGCTTGCACCAAATACCATGCCCGCATCAAGAGATGAAGAGAAAAAGATGCTAACAACGGTGGGTATGGATTATGATACCATCCATGCTTGCTATAATGATTGTATTCTCTTTCGTTGTGAGCATGGAGATTTGGCTAGTTGTCCAAAGTGTGGGAAACAACGATATAGAGATGACTTGCAGGGTGAGCGGATACCGGTAAAGCTCTTGAGACATTTTCCCATCATTGCAAGAATACAACACATGTTCCGATGCAAATCCATAGCGGAGTTGATGACATGGCATGCATCTCATCGGTCCACTGATGACACATTGGGGATTCCCGCAGATTGTGCAGCTTGGAAGCACATAGATAATCAGTGGCCGGACTTTGCGAGGGAGCCACGCAACTTACATCTTGGGCTAGCCATGGACGGCATGAATCCTTTCGGGTTACGCTCGACATCTTGGTCGACATGGCCCATAGTCGTGGTGAATTACAATATCCCACCATGGCTAACAATAAAAAAGGGACACCTCATGCTTGCACTACTTGTGCCAGGAAAGTACAAGGCAAAAAACATGGACGTGTACATGGCACCTTTGATAGAGGAGTTACAGATATTATGGAGAGGAGTGAGGTCTTTGATATTTCCAAAGCTCCTAGACATACCAATGATATTTTGGTCAGGGGTATCTTGATGTGGACCATGCATGATTACCCAGGATATGGAGAGTGCGCAGGTACGTGGTTGTGTCTTTATATGTACAATGAGGGATTATGCTTTTTTGACTCTCTTTCGCACGCATGTCTTGTACTAACACATTCATGCATGCGTGCAGGACTTGTTACAAGTGGGTACCATGCTTGTCTTGTTTGTGGACTGGCTCTGAAATCGCTTGCTAGAGGGATGGCTTGTGCAAGAGTCATTAGTATATATCACAGAGTTTCTTGCATCCACAGATCCCAATATGTCGCAAGCTTGGCACAACAAGGATGATGATCGCATCGTTGGCGAGGTTCCGGGCCAAGGAAAAGGGATTAAAAGAAAGATGAGTGAAGAGCAAATAGAGAAATTCAATAATTTTTGTATCCTCAATAGCCCTGAGATGCAGAAGTGGATTGAGAGATATGAAGTGGCCAAAGCAGAAAGAATAAATGCAGGGACGAGATTCAGAGTAATGTACAGGCGATCACAACCATATCCACGGATCTGGCTCTTCTCCCTACTCACATGTCACTTGATTGGCTACAACTGGCTCTACGTAAAGCCGAACGTGATGGAGAGACAATAAACGAGCGCGAGCGAGAGTTATCATCTGGATGTATGATGCATGTAAGTTTCTTACTCTTGACATAATTAAGTAATTATTTATGGCAATATATTCTTTAAAATAGATGCATCTTCATTGTTTTAATGATGCTCTTTTACAGTATAAAAATTATAGTGCATTATGGTCATATGGACAACATTTGCATGTCAAACGCATCAATTCAAAGAGAGTCACGTATGATTGTGGAGTCATGGCTAACTTCACACAAGATAGCCGAGCAAGTGCTTCAGATACCAATCTTCTCTCCTCACAGTTGGATTATTGTGGAACCATATGCGACATCTATGAAATTGATTTCAAACGATTTACTATTTTCATTCTTGATGTAAAATGGTTTAGAACTACTTACAACGGTCCCCATGCGATAGTGAGAAAAGATAGTAGCGGTCTCTTTGCAATAGACTCTACCAAACATTGGACCGATGAAAGTGATACTTTTGTTCTTCCCGAGCATTGTGAGCAGGTGAATACTAATGATTTAATTAGTCGAAGCTTTCGTTTTTAAAGTTCATTGATACATGTACTTGAGCATAATTTCATATATATAATTGATGACATTTGGCACAATATAGGTGGTTTTTCATCCGGATCGTTCTGATCCAAGATGGTGAAACGTGATCCAAGTTGCACCACGAAGTAAGCAAATTTTTGAAGATCGAGATGTGGATATGGAGATGCCACTACCAATGCCAGATCCAATTGACGAATCTAACGAAGAAGATGTAGATCACCATATGAGCCAAGAGGAAGATGCGCATAATGACATCGCACGGGAGGAGGATGGAGATCACGATATTGAGGAAGAAGACAACAATCATCAAGAATCACCACACTTTATTGAAGAAGATGATCAAATTCTTTTAGGTGAACGTACGATGCTAGAGTACGATGATGATATAGGAGATCAACTCGGTATAGAGTTGGAGATAGACTTGTTTGGCGCCTTAGACTTGGCTCAAGATGAAACAGTTGATGTAAATGCTCTTATTTGATTTTTCTCATCTCAAACTTGGACATGAATATATGAGATTCAAAGGCTTGATGTACATGCTCTCAATTTTTTATTCTCTATGAGCTCAAACATGTATGAAATTTTAAAAAATTTTGTCATTGGAAAAAACTAACTTTTAAGGCCTATATAAAAAAAAAAACTCTCTGAAAAAACATCGCTATGAAATTGTATATCAGTGTCGCTATATAGCAACACTTAAAAATCGCTATATAGCGACCTTTATAATAGTCACTATATAGCGACCTTTAGTAAGAGTCACTATATAGCGACGATTTAGGAAACTCGCTTTTCATACTGACGATTAACGCTAAGCGGGTGCTAAATGTCGGTACGTAAACGTCGCAATAGGATCCGTGTGTAGTAGTGGGAGAGACCCTCTCTCTTGGCTATAAAAGGAGGGGGCTATTCCTTGATGGGACATGCTCATTCTTGTAAAGCCACCTAGCTAGTACTTTGATATTTCCCCCTCATCCTTCCTTTCAAATAAAGCATCACCCTCTTCCCTTGATGTCTCCATCTCTACATTCCTCCTCCACCCATGTACATACTCCTCTGTCCCCTCTCCCTCTCCCCTTGTGCCATAGTCTCCCTCTTCTTTCCCTCCCCTCTTAATCCCTTTTCCCCACCCATGTTAATGCTCCTCCCCTCACATTCCCTATTTCTCTATGGCCCTCGAGCATCGCCATACCTATCCTCTAGCCTCTTGTCTTGATTTCTTTTCTGGCTAATAGAAATGGTGTGGCTACTGGGATCAAAATCTCTATAGCTAATGGTGTAAAATCTATTACTCCTATGACTAGGTGCAGCTCTACGGCCTCTTTCGTGTGTAGTTCTCTACTTTTGCATCTCCAAACTGCGTGTCTTCCCTGTCTCTACAGCTATAAAACCTCCCTACTCTTGTGCTTCCAGTCTGTTTGCCTTTAGCCTACGGTTCCTGTGCATCTTCTGGGTTCCTCCGCGTCTTCTGGTTGACCGCGCCTACAAAATCGCTCCTACGCATCTGCAAATCTGTAACACCCACACGCCCCCTGGTTGCAACTGGCGCATTTGCGTGTCGCGGACAGATCGCGACTAATGTTTTGAGTTCCTGCGTCTTCTAGTGCACCCGTGCGCATCGCGGATAGATCGCGATAATTTTTTGAGCTCCTGCATCTTCTGGTTGCTGACAGTTTTTCTGGGCTTCTGCAAAACTGTAACAGATCCCGCGCCCTCCCTCTCTTCTCTTCTTCTTCTTCTCCTTCTCCTCTTTCTCTTTCTCTTCTCCTTCTCCTCTCCTCTCCTCTCTTTTTATTAAAGAGTGGTATTTGAACCCAAGACCTCCCCCTTCACAAAAGGAAGACTTATCATTGGGCCAGTAGATAAGAAGTGATGAAAATGTACCGATATTACTGATATATTGAAATCCCATGAACTGTAACTCTCTAATCGTGGGGAGTTTTCACATGCTGTAAAAAGCAAAAGTACTTCACTTCATGTGCTCTACTCATATCTCCTACTAGATCACAGATTCTAAACTTTTTCAAGTTCACTTCATGGATGCACGCCACACGAGGAGGGTAGATATTTATGTCACTTCTCGATGAGTTCAAGGATTTGGTGCCTGGTCCTTCGCACCTTACGGCTACCAGTGGGCGAGATCTCTTTCTTGATCTTCATGTCTATCTTCAACAATTGATTGTACAGTGCATTGCTCAAGGAGACGACGGGTGGGATGATACACCGTGGATGATTTAAGGTGAAGAACTAGTGATACGCTGGGAGGACTTTGATTTCAATTCTACTCATTGTGCGGTGATGGAGCTACTTGCTAGTTCAAAGGTAATTAAAAGGGTGTTCTTCTTCAAAGGGTGGGATGCTCCCCAAGATTGGGGGGAGATTTGGCACATCTGCTTATTAATTCCTGTGGATAAGCTCGTCTTGAATGGTTTATTCTCAATCTCACTACAAAGGTTTCTAGGGCTCGTCGGCTATGGTTGGTAATGTTTCGACCAAGGAATCCCTTTGTACCTAATCAACCCTTTGTGCCTCATTTTGAGCTTCAAGTTATAATTCTTTTTGGTCTAAAGATAAACTATCAACAAAGGATTGCAAGTTTATTTGGTGCTGAACGTTTGGCTCAAGTATTGAATTCTCCCCACCCTCTCCTTCTACCTATCTTGGACTATCGAGAAACTTGGGATGTCCGGATTTTAGTCTTGGTGTGATGACATCTTGGATCCTTCAATTTGATGAAGCTTACAAACCTTTGACCAAGGCTGCTGGTGTGGGTGTGAAACTCACTTCACCAGGTGGTGAGGAGTATTGTTATAGCAAGTCTACACCTGAAAGTACTTGCAACCAAGCTAAGTACTCAGCACTCATTTTTGGGCTACAAAAGGCACAAGAACATCACGTCAAGCAACTTGAAGTGCAAGGAGATTCTCAACTAGTGTGTGAACAAGTTAATGGAAAGAGGAAGGTGCGGAGCAAAGGCTTGGTTCCATGACATCAACAAGCATTGGAACTTTGCAACCAATTTGAAGAGGTAAAAATTCAGCATATCCCTTAAGCTCAAAATTTAGTTGCTGATTTCTTGGCACGTGAAGCTTGTACTTCAATCACTCATGAAACAAGTGGAAGCACCGCCCCAACAAAGCTGCAAGCCACGAATGAGGGTGATCATTTGTAAGGAATGCAAAGGTTGTGGTCATCATGAAACTAAGTGTTGTGCATATTTGATACGAGCTTACCGACTTCGGTCCTTGAAAAGGACATTGCTCAAAAGAAGGATGCCAGACCGCACACCCCTTGAAGAAATACCATGGCAACTACAAGAACTGGAAGAAGCTGAAGGTGATGTGCAAGCCCTCTAACTGTTGACATTTGTCATGGCATTCTTGTTTGCCTTGATGAACAACCCCATGCAGTGCTACGTCTCTAACCCTCGCTTGTAAATATGGATGCAATATCATGAGGATTGGTCCTTTCAAGATTGTTTATGAGCTATTCTATGCTGAAGATTCTTCCCATACAATATTTCACAATACACCAGTCACACCCTACCCTGCCTATGTGTGCTTTATGGATGTATCTTCACCTGATTTTCAGTTCAAGCTTCCTCTTTCTATTGTTTGTCAATAGATAAGCCTCATTCTTCCTCTCTCTTTTCCATTTTCCAAGCATGGCTAACATTCTTGTGTTCTGTGGATGGGTTGAAGAAAATCCAAGTGAGTATCTTGTGGCCTTCAAGTGCCGTTGTGTTTCTCTCAACTTTCTTACTGAAGAAAGATGGATGTTGGTTCTTCCCACATATCTAGAGGGTTTTTGGCTCAAGTGTGGTATGAGAAGCAGGCCGAAGATATTTGCCAAGGCTGGCCAAGGTTGACAGCAGTGATGATTGAGTATTTCAACAAAGAAGAGGAGCCAAAGAATGTGTACCTGCAGGTGGCAAACTTGAAGCAATCAGAAGGTGAGATGGCACATCGATATGTGGATCGAGCGGCCGTGCTCCTGGACCGTTTAATTGCCACGTAGGAGGACAATGCCAGATTTTGAGCTGGAATGACTCAGCATGTGTTCGGCTACCTTGTAGCAGGAGAAAGTGATGAATTTTGCCTCAAGCTTAAATGGGAGAATCCAAAAACTATGGTGCTAGCACATGAGATTGCTCAAAAGTTTGATAAAGTTCAATCTGACCCCGATTCAAAGAAGATGATTGTCCCTCCGCAACCCCCTCAATTCTTGCAACAACAACCTGGGGGGTCCAACTCAGGGGCATAACCCCACCCCTCATCACAGGGATGTATCCACTGCCTCCACCTCAAATGTATGGTCCTCCCTTAGATGCTTACCCTCAACAAGGAGTATATCCTCAACCTCCGCCTGGAAGATTTCCCCAGCCTCGCCCACGAGCCCCCCTCCTTCCTACTCCCCCGGCCCCTCCTACTAAAGAACCCGGAGTCAATGACCTAGCCAAGGTCTTGAATGAGATCTTCGGCTTGAGATGATGGGCATCAAAAATCAAGCCAATCGCCCTCCAAGAGAACGTGGCAATGTTGTGTGCTACGACTGCCACCAGAAGGGTCATTATCGCATGGAATGTCCCAATATTCCAAGGGTGAATCTCCTAAGTGAATCAGGCACCGAGGATTCTGATGTAGAGATCCTTGACCTCGGGAAGAGAAGTCGTACCACCTCGGACCACTCTCCAACAAGCCGCCCAAGGAAGAAGGTCTCCTTCTCTGAGCCCTCAGATGCTGAGATGGCAGACCCACCAACAGAGAAGACTAAAAGATCTCGCAGGATTAAGTGGTCGCCTTCAGATTTCCCTATCGGTGCAAGGCAAGAAGACTATTTGGTCGTTCAGGACCTTGCTCATCGTTCTTTGAGCATCATGCTTCCTCAACTAATAGCATTAAGCCCTAAAGTGAGACATGAGTTGCAGCAACGGCTGTCAACAAGGAAGAGCAAGAAAAAGGGAAAGGTACGAGAGATTTCTTCTATCTCTTAAGAAGTTGATCAGCACCCGCATACAGTAGATGTCATCATAGATAATTACCGTGTCAAAAGTGTGTGTGTTGATGGGGGAGCTGCATGTAATATCATGGTGCCTCGTATCATGAAGAAGTTGAATTTGAAATGCACAAGGCATTCCTCCACTCAAATCAAGGTAGCTGATGGTCGACGACTCGCCACACTAGGAGTCATCGAGGATTTGCCCATCACTGTCAATGGATTGACCACCACCATCAATTTCTATGTAGTGGACATTGAAGATATGGGTAGGAGTTACCCAGCCATACTCAGGAGATCGTGGTTGAGAAAGAGTGATGCAGTCAGCTATTGGAAGATAGGACACATGTCTTTTGGTGCTTCGAAGGAGAAGATCCCGGTGCAACCTGGTGCCACTGAACCAGAAAAAGAAGAGGAGCAAGACAGTGATCCTCTCTCATCCTCAGTGTCTAGGTCAATGGAAGATTCAGACGGGGGGGAGCTTCCGACGATGGTGAACGCATGACCTTCAAGGGAATCAAAGTTGGTGACACTAGAATCGAAACTGGCAACATCGACTGCGGCGAAGATGACTCTACATCGGGGGAGGAAGGAAGGGGGTGGAGGATATGGTGGAGGTAGTGGCGGAAAAGCAACCATCCACAAAGTCTCCTCCAAGGTTCTCTACCAAGAAGACACATGGCAAGATACTGTGGCTATGGTTAAATTTAACTCTAGCTTGGTCAATAGTTAAGTAAACCCAAGTCCAGTCAACTCAACCCACACTAAACCCTGGTTAGATTTACCTTCAGGGTTAGTAAAGTGCCACCTAAGCACAGCCTCTGCCAAGCACAATTTGTATTCTGCATATGAACTCCTATGCCACATCATCAAAGGCCATTTCTTGATGAAAACTTCGACAAGCCGTAACTTCCAATTTGCGACAAATGAAAAATCAAAGCATGAATGCACACATCGTTGTCATAAGCATGCCAAAAGCACAAGTGCATGAGATGACCATAGCACGAAGCATGGCATCCACACATAAAGCATTAAGGCACATGGTAGAACAAAGCATCATGCATCAAGTTACATCAAGCAAAGAAGACAACGACATCGACATCCACCATATATATTGAGAAGCAAAACCTTGCCACCTTTAGCCCACACGTTTGTAAATCAAGCCTGACCACCTGAGAGTAGCTATGAAAGCACCCAGGGGAGGTATTGACATGTAACTCACATCTGACCACCTTGCAGTAGCCAAAAGATCATGGCACCAAGGGGAGGTGTTGAGAGTTGTGGTGCCATGAGCACATAATTAGAGGCTAAGGTATGTGCTAAGGAAAGAATCAAAGTAGCCACCCTAGGATGTGGACGAGGCATACATTGATGGCGGAGCCCAAGTATGTGTAACTACGCAATCTAGTGTTGAAAAATTGGGTCTTGAGTTAAATGGGGTTTGTGGCCACAAGATTCGATTGGCAAATCATGCAAAGGTGAAATGTCTTCGGGTTCTAGACAATTTGGATGTAATGTTTCCCATGTCATGCTTGTGGGGTTGGTAGCTTGTCGTCTTATTTTGGGTAGACCGTGGTTACAATTAGTGAGGGATTGGGGAAAAGGAACCTTAATACTTCTAGATAAAAGAGGGCTAAGGAAAAAATTCAGCATGGTAGATAAGATGGAGGGTTTCCTAGAACCCAAAAATTACCATCATGAGGACTATGTTTCGACAATGTTGGTTACTGACCTTACTGTTGATGAGCAGGAAGCTTACCGGAAGATGTTGGTGCAATTTCCCAAACTCTTCATCACCTCTAGGCTCTTATGAGGGGTTTTCAAGGCGAGGATCTTCGCATTGATCTGAAGGAAGGGGCAAAGCTAGTGTGTCAAAGGTTGAGGCCTATGAGTAAGGAACATCAGGATGCTCTAAGGGAGGAAGTAGAGAAGCTGTTGAAGGCTTATCCGACTCTGAGTCGGTGAGCCCGGTGATGATCATAGAGAAGAAGAATGGGAAATGGCGGGTTTGTGTTGACTACAAACCATTAAATGCAGCAACGAAGAGGGATCATTATCCATTGCCATCTGTGGATGAGATTGTCACGGGGACGTGATTTTAATCACATAATTTTTTAAATTCTAACGTACTTGAATTTATCCCGTGTGAATATTTGGACCTCTAAGATACGGAAATTCTGGGAGCTCTAGGATGTACTCCAGACTCGGGGAATTAATTTCCATTGGCACGGGAATTCTGGGAGCACTAGTTGTGTGCCAAGCTTGGGGAATTAATTCCTAGTGCATCCTGGGGAATTGTGCACATGTGGGTGCATTAATTAGCTCTTGGTGTATGCACAAAAGAGTTTTCATGGGCTGTATTTCACTGGAAATTGTTTGCAGAAGGCACCAGACAGTGGGGCGCACTTTATGTTTGCTGTTTTTGGGCTACTACAGACAATTGTGAAGCTGTACGAGTTGTGTGTGGGTTGGATTTTACTGTTTGCATGCTGGAAATTGGCAGGAAGAGAGGCGATTTTGATTGTGGGCACCGTTGTGATTGTCAAAGCAGGGAATTGCTGCTGAATTCGAGTTTGTTGAGTGCCACTGATGCTTATGTACCTGTTTTTGTTTGATTCTAGGCAAAGAGCTTGCTGGAATTGATGGTTTTTGGACATAGGTTTGCTGAACTAATCATCAGGTAAGACTACAACACCTAATTCCCATCGCTGCATATTGAAGTCCTCAGATTTAAGGCGCGGGGCATCACTTCAGCCAGGGGCTGAAAGGGCTGGCCTTATCTATCTGTGGGCTGGTGTAGTAACATCTGGGTGAGGCTGGAATTGCAGAGGAATTTGCCGAGGTTGCATTGAATCAATGGTCAGTTGATTGTGTTGTGGAATTGGATGCCCGTGTGCCAGCTTTGACTGGTTGGATAAGGGATTGAGGTTATGCTGAACATTTGATGCCTGTGTTATGGGTCTGGTGTTGTTTTGGAATCTGTTGCCTATTGAGCCAGGAAGTGGATATGACGTATTGTGTTTTGTGATTATGGTTTAAACTGGCTGCCAGTTGGCTGAAACCAGTGTCTTTGTAATTTGTTCTCGATAAATTAAAGGAATGCCGAAAGGGGCGCCAGCTTTTTGGGGCCAACAGGTGTGCAGTGGGTTAAAGGGAGCACTTTAGCTCCTGGTGCTTAAATTGTGTACTTGCTTAAATTAGCTTAAATTGAATACTTGCTGTAATTTCAGAATTAAAAGTGAGTTTTACCGCCCTTGAAATGACTTGAGGCCGGTTTCAAAGATCCTGGACTTTGTGACAGGCCATGAGCGGTATAGTATATGTGACGGGTATTCAGGTTATTTCTAGATGAAAATTGTTTCTGAAGATCAGAAAAAAATAACTTTTATTACACCATGGGGATGTTCATGTTGTCGTGTACTTCCTTTTGGTCTTAAAAATGGGCCATCCTACTACCAAGGGAGGGCTAATCATGGGTTTGCTCTATTCCCAGTAAAGTTTGTGAGAGTTTTCATGGATGATATCTGTTTCAATTCTAGCAGGCTTCTACACTGTGTGAGGTTGGAGATGGATTTGGGGAGACTACATTCTCAAGGAAATCCTTTGAAATGTTTTTTGGCTAGGAAAAGAATCAAATTGCTTGGGCATATGATTTCAGAAAATGGGATTGAGCCAGATGAAGATAAGGTAAAAGCTTTGCTTCTTTTGCCGCGGCCTGTGGATGTTAAGTTGAGAATGTGAAGGAAGTGTTATATACGATGTCTTCAGCTTAAAACCCAAGGTGGGATCAGAGGTTTTGTGTTAATCCATCAGCAAGGGTGGAGGCTTTTGGAGCAGTCCTTTTGCAGCAAGGTCTTAGTAGTGAAAGCTGCGAATTCATTTTATGTGCTTTAAGATTGCTGATGCACGGGATCCACACAGGGGTGAAGGAGGAAAAGGGATTTGACAACGATCTTTTTCACAAACATTTCAGCTTGCTTCCTCTTTCCATTCATGCATATCCCCCCCTACAAGATGCATTTTCTTTCTTTCTATCTCTCAAGCCCCTTCCAGAAATTACATGGTTGACCTGGTCCAAGGTCCACGTCATACCCCTCACCTTAAAAAACACTTTATAAAAAAAAACAAGACCATCTCACACACTTGAAAAGAAATGCCATATCTCCCTAAATATAGCTCCGATTCCCATGCTTCTCGAGCCCTCCCGGAGCCTACGGGATTCCCCATCCCCCTCTGGACTCCATAGCGAGGAGGGGTCACACGGCTCAACTAAAACATGGTATTTTGCCCAAAGAAACGTTTGCAAGTATCATCCCCCCCCCCGGACTGCCAAGGGAGAACCAAGACTTGGCAGACAGGTATAAAACAAAAACATCAACATGTAAACTATCAAGAACTGCTGTAGGCTGACTGTACACAGCAGGCTGTATATTAAGTATCCTTCCTCAAGTTGAACCTTTTCAAGCGGTACCCATTCACTCTTTCAGCTGCAATTTTCTGCCCCAACTCTATGACATCAAAGTCCTGTTATCATACACCTTCAGGATCTGAAATGGACCTTCCCATCTCACCAAGAATTTCTTATCCCACTTGTGGTCCAATCTGCTGTCATATTTCACCACCAATTCACCTTCTTAAAATGGTGAAACTCAGCTTTCTTGTCCATCCCAGCCTTCAGTGCCCCCTGGGATGCCTCAATGGCCATCAAAGCTTCACGTCTGTCTTCATCTAATTGCTCCAAAGCCGCTAGACGGGCTGCACATGCACCTGAATCGTCGTCCAAATCATGTTCCACTGCAACTCTTAGAGTTGGTAGCTCCAACTCAATAGGGAGGATCGCCTCCGTACCATATACCAAATGGAAAGGAGAGTATCCTGTAGCCGCCTTGTAAGTTGTACGATAAGCCCATAAAGCAAATGGTAACCATTTCTCCCACTCCGACCTTGACTTTTGTATCATTTTGGCAATGACACCACAGACTGTACCATGAGTCTTTTCAACCAAGCCATTACATTGTGGGTAATAGGCTGAAGAAAATCTATGCTTCACTAACAGTTTGGACATCCATAGCTGCAACACCTCTGCTCTAAAAGCTGGGCCCTTATCAGTGACTATTTCCAATGGGCATCCAAAGCGTGAACAAATGCACTCCATTATGAAATTCACTACTGTCTTAGCATCACACCTCACCACCGCTTTTGCTTCAGCCCATTTTGTCACGTAATCAGTGGCTGGGATGACATAGTACTTCCCATGGTGGGAGTGTGGAAGAGGCCCCACAAAATCCAAGCCCCACTTCTTGAAAGGCCCCAATGCTACAATGGGATGCAGTGGACCTCTCCTCAGCTCCCTCCTGCCCAAAGTCTGACATGTGTGACAAGTAGTACACCATTCTTTGATGTCCCTGCGCATTGTTGGCCAATAATACCCAAGAGCCAAGATCTTCCTGGTGGTATTCTCATGCGCAAAGTGACCTCCACAACAAGTAGTACACCATTCTTTGATGTCCCTGTGCGTTGTTGGCCAATAATACCCAAGAGCCAAGATCTTCATGGTGGTATTCTCATGCGCAAAGTGACCTTCACACACGTCATCATGGCAGCTCCCCATTATCCGTTGAGCCTTTGATGAACCGACCACCCTACGTAAAACACCATCCTTGCCTCTCCTATATAGTACATTTCCTAAAAGGGTGAGAGGTTTAGCCTTTGCCAACAATTTTCTTCGCTCAGCCTTTGACATATCCTCTGGAAAATCCCCTTCCTGCAAGTAGTCATGCACATTTTGCAACTCTTCTAAACCTGCGTCTAAAAGCATGATTCTCACCTCTGGCCTCAATGCCTCCTGGGCCAAAGCATCAGCCCTTGCGTTCTGCTGTCTTGTGATGTGCGTGAAAGACTTCACTTTCAGTTCATCACACAACTGTCTCGCCTCCGCATAAAGGGGCTTAAGCCATTCATTTCTCACCTGCCAAACTCCCATCAAGTGTGACACAACGAGGAGAGAATCACCACAGATCTGCAATTCTTGGATACCTTTATCTCGGCAGTGTTGAAGACCAAAAATCAGGGCTGCATACTCAGCCACATTATTTGATCTGATGCATCCAATCTCTTTCCCTTCAGCAGTGACCTCTTGCCCCCCTGGATCGCATATACACACCCCAATGCTACCTCTCCCCGTGCTCTTCTGGAAAGCCCCATCAAAATACAAAATGGATAGGGGTCCCGTCTCCTCCTGGGGCTGCTGTGCGGACTGAATTACAGCCTGTTTCTTGTTCCCTCCTTTGATTTGCTCTTCAACCTCCTCTACCATTTCCCTCCCTGTGAGCATATCAGCCAGTGTGCCCTTGCTGAATGCTCCATCACAAATGAGAAGTCAAATTCTTGAAGTTCAGCCAGCCATTTGACAATTCTCCCCACGGGGTCAGCCTTCTTCACAAGGTAGGACAACACCATTGAATCCGTCAGGAACACAAAAGGCCTAGGCAGTATGTAAGACCTGAATTTTCTAACAGCATACATCATGGACAACCCTTGCTTCTCCATATCAGAATAGCGTCCTTCCGTATCCAATAAACAACGACTAGCATAATAGATGGGCTGCATATACCCCCGATCACCCTTTTGGAGCAAGATTGCAGCTACTGCATTCCTCCACAATCCCAATTTGAAAGTAGCCCGAGTAGCCATCACATACTATGTATCTCTCATGACCAACCACTTGATCCAATATCTCATCCTGGAAGGGAAGAGGGTAGTAGTCCCTCTTTGTCCATGCATTCAGTGGGTGCATATCCACACATACCCTCCACTTCTTTCCTTTCTTCGGGGTGACCACATAAGATACCCATTCTGAATCATTCATGGGGTATATAAAGCCTGCCTAGCGCAGCCTATCAACTTCTAGCTTCAAAGCATCCGCCTGTATCACACCCAATCTCCTAAGCTTCTGAACCACTGGCTTGGCTCCCGGCTTCAACTTGATTTCGTGCTGCACTTTAGTAACCCTCCGCATCTGCCAATACTCTGTAACAAAAAGCTAAGGGAATCCATCTAACATATCCATATATATGCCTCCTTCTCCCAATCTTCTAACTAAGGATTCAACATTTGAACATTAGCTTGTTGAGTATTTCCGGAGTCTAGGGTGTGCCACCTAGGTGATGATGTGGCAGTCTAGGTCTAGGGAGTCTAGGGTTTCATACTTCTAAGCATTGTACCGTCAGTTTTGTTATTGATGATTATGGATTTGCTCAGCACGTATCTTTGGCTTCCACCTTGATTGTCTATCTCTTACATGGTATCAGAGCAGGTCGCCGCCTGCCCTGCTATCCAACAGTCTACCTTGCTGCCCCGTCTATTTCCCTCTGTCTGCTCGAATCCTATTCCCTCAGTTGCTAGGAGTGTGACATCAAAACGAGCAATTAAACCCATCAAGAATCATATCATCATGTAGTCTAGACTAGAATTCGCTAGAAGATGGAGATGTTTCTTGACTAGATATCAGGAAGAGGTGCTCGTTGGGACGTAAGGTTGGAGCATCATTGATTAGGAGCTGGTGTTGGCTCTCTCCACCGACCAGGGCACTCAGTCGTGCTCGTGAAATAGAAAAGTGACGGGTTGTTCAAAAGCGCTGCCTCTGGGATCCCTCCACGCCCGCAGATATACGATGCCAACTTCCAAGGCTCCTACTTGCTTCAATCTATTGATCATTAAATGTGCACTCTTCATTTGTTGTTGAGCTTGTTACAACTGTCACAGAAGCTACAGTCAGCACCTTCAAGCCAATAGTTCGTGGGCACAAGGAGATTGTGTCTTACAATTAACATCGGCCTGTTCCAGTCATTGTAGCTAGCTCGGTTTTTCTCTCTCTTTCTACCCATGGAGCCCAGCAAGAGCATATTCATGATTGACAAATTCAAGGGTGAAAATTATCCCATGTGGCAAACGAAGATCAGACTGTTGCTTATTCGTGATGGGGTTTGGAACCTCGTCAAGGGCATAGAGTCTCGCCCCTGTGGTGAGGAAGGTTCAACTGCTATTCGTGCTTGGGATGAGAACGACAAGGCGCTGGCACATATTGGCCTAGGGCTGGGTGATAATCTCATACATCACTTGGACCTCAACAAATCAACCAAGGAGACGTGGGACAAGCTCGAGAATATCTTCGGCACCAAGATCAATAATTCTTAAGGTATTTCTCAAGCAGAAGTTCTTCAATATACACATGAATATCATCAGTTGTTGGCTGAGCATTTGAGCACTTTAGGCTCCCTCACTCATCAGCTTAAGGCCCTTCGTGCCCATGTTGATGAGGATGACAAGAAGGCAGTGCTCCTTACCAGCATCGAGGCTATTTCTCGATATTCTGAGCATGGATGTTTTTATCAAAGCTATACTTATATATTAATATAAAATCCTGGCAAAAGTTTATGGAGCTATATTTGTTAGTTTCACAATTATTGATACACCATGTATTCTTTTATATATTTTCTTTTGTATTTTGAAGTAAAAGATATAATTCTTGGGCGAAACTTTCTATTTTTTGGCATAAAAGTTTCAAATCCTGGCGAATACTTCAAAAGTTTATTTTTATTAGGACATATCAACTTTCAACACCAATATAAAAGTTTCACTTGTTAATGAAACTAACATGAAAAAAGCATCCATGATTCTGAGGTTCTTCCTGTCTTGCGTGTGGCTCGTGAGATGACTTATGATGAGATGATAGCCATACTCATTGATGAAGACTGTCGCATCAAAGCCTTACAGGATGCTTTAACTTCCAATGCTTTTCTCTCTAAGTACAAAGGGAAGCGGTCTTCCAAGCCACCTAAGTGCAATTTATGCCAGAAGTTGGGTCATATAGAAGACAAATGCTACAAGAAGATGGCCAAGAAACAAGCTAAAGAGCATGCCGCACTTGTGGCCGATGTGAAATCATCTGATGGCGACATGGGCACTTCTACTGGACCTGAGGAGGAGGTTCTCTCTGCTACACTGGAAGATCTCTTCCTCTCCGAGGAGGTAGAGGATGTTTATTGGCAGTAGTCTTTATCAATGTGCCATGGGTACTCTGCCTTGGGTAGTCCCCCTGAAATGAGTGTGTGAGTCAGTTTGTCTTTTGATTTGTGAGCCCCAATAAGAATGGTCGGCTTGAGGGGACAGTCAGTCTGTTTTTTCATGCTACCTATCCTTGCCTGTTGCAGAGGCAGTCGATAGAGCGAGCGAGGAAAAGCAAGCGGGCCCAAAAAAGCGAGCGAGCTTTTCCACAATTTCCTTATTGAGGTACTCAACATAGCTTTGTGGAAACCACTATTTGGGAAGATTCTCAAAAAT
This sequence comes from Dipteris shenzhenensis, assembly GCF_047967505.1. NCBI lineage: Eukaryota > Viridiplantae > Streptophyta > Polypodiopsida > Gleicheniales > Dipteridaceae > Dipteris > Dipteris shenzhenensis. The sequence goes on along the minus strand of NC_141614.1, from coordinate 17,103,899 downwards.
AAAGCTTATGTTACTATGTGTAACTATACCAACACTGCGAATTATAGTCTACCTTAACTTCCAATTGGAGCCATACTCACATTATGCAACAATAGTATGTGGGTTTGAAAGAAACCGAATTTCCACTCCAAAGTGGATTCCATTACTGATACAACAATTCTTTTGCATTTGAAATGGGTCTTATTATCAACCTCCTTCAATAATCAAAACAAATGCGTTGCTTGATATGTTGAACATAGTAACGTAAACATCACTTCACCCATATGTGGGGAAAAAAAACTGTATGTAGACTTCATAACATGGGATTGTATCAACACTTATGACATTCAAAATGGTTCTTCTTATTAAAAGTGTTATCAATCATGAAAGAAGTGAATGTTTAAAAATAGTTCACCCGTATGTTGAAAACCCAAGTGTCATTTATGACATTCAAAATTGTTCTTGCAACCATCCTGTAGTTCCTAGAGATTTTGCCCATACTTCCAACCCCTTTCCTTCAACCACACTAAGGTATCTAATAGTTTTATAGAACACTTGAGATATCATCACCTCTTAATACAAGACCATTCTTACTATTTGTAGAATACTTGATATATCATCACTCCTTCCCTTCAGTCACTAAGAGGTACCTAATACTTTTGTAGAACACTTGAACCATTTTTACTATTTGTAGAACACTTGAGATATCATCACCTCTTAATACAAAACCATTCTTATGATTTGTATAACACTTAAGATATCATCACCTCTTAATATAAGACCATTCTTAGTATTTGTAGATCACTTTAGATATCATCACCTCTTACTACAAGACCATTCTTACTATTTGAGAGATTAATGGATTGAAGGTTTGAAGCTCATAGGAGACAAAGAAAGAGAAAGTCAGTTTCAACATGAGGACAATAAAACTAATTGGAATATTTTGACTTATGTATTATACCTTTTTGAAGACTATGAATTTAAGTCAGTTTCAACATTGGGATGATAAAACTAATTATAATATTTTGACTTATGTATTATATATTTTTGAAGACTATGAATTTTAATGAGGGGAGGCACGCACACTACTTAGTAAATACACTAGTACTACTACTAGCTTACGACTATTAAGCCTAGTAGCACCAGTGTGATTTTGAGCCTTGTATCAACCTTTCGATAATTTTCTTTCATCGTTAGTGCAATAGAAATTATTCCTTCTATCAGAAGAATCTTGCCAAATTTATTCAAAGTGATGATTTTGTAGTCTACAGTCACTATCCTCTGACTCTCAAAAATATATTAAATGTGAGCACCCATTTATCTTGCATGTCCTATGCTGCAATAGGACATTACTAGAATTAAAAAAATATGAATTGATATGGCGATGTTCGGTGTGAAATAACCAAATTAAGGATTTAATAAGAAAGAAAACAATCAGAATCAATAGGCTATTCAATGGCTCAAATCTGCATAGAAATTATAATGTGCCTCCCAACTCTTATGCATTCCAGCTCCTCATGTTTGACAAGAATGCAAACAATAATGAAATCACATTATCTTTAGTTTCAAGCAAGAAAAGCACCAAAAATAAATGCAAATGTATTGGATGAGGAATAAATAGGTATAGATATAGATAGACCTATATATATGCATTCATAGATATAATGATGATTAAAGTTGGACGGTTGTAATAATATTATTTGTACTTTCATTGGGATTAGGACTACTATTGGTAATATTGTATGTAGTAGTAGGAGAACTACCATTAAGGAACACTCTAATAAAATTACTAATGGTAGTGCAAAACTACCACTAGTAGTTTGGTAATTACCCCTAACATCTACAACAAATATTTGATGGGTAGCTAGTATTAGGTCAAAAGGCCCCATTTGTGCTATAATAATGGACCAAAAAAGGGAGTGCTATAGCATCACCTAAGGGTCACTTTTTATCCATGAAAGAAACAAGTCGGTGCAACCTAGGTCATACACATCTAGGTCATGTGGAGTGGCTCGTGTCTCTTTCCTTGATAAAAAAGTTACACTACCTTTGATAGTAACTACAAAGATTGCTGCCATAGTGCCGTAGAGTAGCCCCTAGGTTGCACCATCATCCTTTTTTGCTTTTGAGCCATTAAGTTTGATCCACTAATTTTATGTAGAATTATTCTACTATATGTTCACATGTCCTTAATAGGATCTTGATATAATCCCTTCCATTGTAAGTACTTTTACTATAAGTTTCACATATCCTTAACAAACCATTAGGCGTCAACACAGATTCATTCTTATGTTTCAAGCCTCAAACTCAAACACCCTTGTAAAAGGGATAATGTATCAAAGCTACATTCAATCCATCAAATCTTTTGAATGATAGTTCTATTGAAAATTCATGTATCATCAATAGGATTTCATCCATTATATGTTCATTTGTCTTTAATGGTATGTCTAAAAATTAATTTATCTTCAATATTATTTCTCTCATGTGTTCCAATATCTTCAAAAGGATACCTTTATTTATGTCCAAACTTGAGCATTGATTTGTATTTATCAAACACAATTTCACTCCGCCTATTCTTTAGAATGAAAAATTTTTGCCAAAAGTGGGCCAAACGTAAGGTCTTTCCACATATTCTTAAGAATGAAAAATTTGGCCTTACGTTGCCAAGTCTATGGAATGAGGGTAAGACCAAAGTTTGGTACGGTACATTAGGTCTTGATTAATGCTTCTTTAGGCTTGAATATTTAATGCATTAACTTCACGACTATTATTTATGCTTGAACTTGTAATGTATTAATTTCATGACTTAGGATTTTATGAAGTTATATCTAACATGTCCCAAATTTAATGGAAATTAATATCCTACATGACACAACAAAGTATCATCATATCCCTTCCCAAAATCATTGCTACCTAGCAACTCTCATGGCATTTTCATGGCCTTGCATTTGAGTTAGCTATGATGAAGAATGTTGCCTACCTTTGGAACCTCTTAGAGTTACCGTCAGCATGATCTAATTTCATGTACCCCAAAACTTGAGACTTGGAGATTCCCATATCACACCAGCGGTAGCTATCTTGTCCACTCTCAATGCTGGTAAGAGCTGGGCCCCATAGACCCGGCAAAAGAAGTCTTTTTGGAGGTTCAATTTTTCCCCTCTGTCTTCTGCAGGCGCCATGATGAAATAGGATATATTCATCACCCTACATTTAATGCAAGAATTGACAACTTTTTTTGGACCTGACTATGCAGTTTACATCCCAAAATTAGTGCTAAAATTGCAGACTAGGAGATTCCCATATCACACCAATGGTAGCTGTCTTGTCCACTCTCAACACTAGTAAGAGCCACTCCCCATAGACCGGTAAAAGAAGTCTTTTTGGAGGTTCAATTTTTTGCCTCCGTCTTCTTCGGCCCCATGATGGAATAGGATATATTCACCACCCTACATTTAATGCAAGAATTGACACAACTTTTTTTGGACATGACTATGCAGCTTACATCCCAAAATTGGTGCTAAAATTGCATACCGGGCATCTGCATTTGCCGGGGGGTGTCCCTAGCGACCCCTTGGACTTGCTCTATTTGTCTAGTTGGGTCTCTCCACAAAAATCAGAGTGGGGCCTATTTTCCCCATCTAGTAAAACTATATGCATCAATATGTATGTATGTATGTATGTATGTATGTATGCATGCATCCATGTATGTATGTACACACACACATATGTATGTATGTATGTATGTGTACTAAAACTACTAAAACTATACACATCAAATAATGTTGATCAATTTTTGGCATACCCCCACCAAAATCAAGACCCCCATTGCAAAGAAAGGTAAGGAACACAAGTGCTTGTTCTTATGCTCATGAGACAACAAAATGCATGACATAGGCAACCAATGGGGTCTTACTTTTGATGTTTGTATGCATGTATGCACATACATACATAAATACATATATATACATGTGTGTGTGTGTATATATATATATATATGTATATCTGTATGTATGTATGTATGTATGTATGTATGTATGTGTGTGTGTGTGTGTGTGTGTGTGTATGTATATATATATATGTATATGTTGATGTATATATTGATGCATACAATTTTGATATATGGAGAAAATGGACATGAAAACCATCTAAATTGGCTCGTCATTCGATTTGATATATGACATGATCCCGTTTGGATTTGTAAGTTCAAAGATATGGGGTCCTACTTTTAGGGCCTGAATGCCTAAAATAGGCAGTGCGTTAACGCGCTGCCTATTTCATGCATTTAGGCCTCAAAAGTAGGACCCCATTTGCAACACAATGGGATCCTAGTTTTGAGGCCTAAATGCATGAAATAGATAGCGCGTTAACGCACTGCCTATTTCAGACATTCAGGCCCTAAAAGTAGTACCCCATATCTTTGGACTCGCATATCTAAATGGGGTCATGTCATATATCAAATCGAATGGCAAGATCCAATCTAGATGGTTTTCATGTCCATTTTCTCCATCAACTAAAACTATATTAATCAAATAATGTTGTTGATCAATTTTTGGCATACCCCCCCAAAATCAAGACCCCCATTGCAAAGAAAGGTAAAGAACACAAGTGCTTGTTCTTATGCTCATGAGACAACAAAATGCATGACATGGGAAACCAATGGGATCTTACTTTTGATGTTTGTATGTATGTATGTATGTATATATATGCATGTACATACATATATATATATATATATATATATATATATATACATATATATATATGTATGTATATATGTATGTATGTATGTATGTATATATGTATGTATGTATTGTAAGAAAATAGTACGCAGCGGAAGATAACAACAAAACGCAAGTACACGATGGAAAGCTGGAGAGAATACAAAAATTCTGATATACCAAACTGCTGATACAACTGATGGTTGGCTGTCCACCCGTGCGCTCTACAGACAGAGCTTCGATGGTGATCTAGACAGATGCTGGACGGAGGACTATGAGCGTGAAGAACTGGTGATCTGATGATAGGGGGTGGCCACTTATATAGTGTAAGTGGTTGACGGTCGGCCCTGTAATAGGCAGTCGGCCTAATAGACAGTCGGCCTGGAAGACCAACCGACCCTTCAGAAAACATGCCGTCGGGCAGATGAAGGATCGCGCATAGGTCATACCGTCGGGCCTGGGGCTACCGGCAGCCCCCGGACCCTGCCGCTGGGGGCTTTGCCCCCAGACCCCCACCGGGGGCCTGCGCCCCCCGGACCCCCTGCTATCGGGGGGGCGAACCCCCCCTTTGTGCAGACGGGTATCTACTCTTGGCTCCTAAGCCGTCTCATAACCATCTGGTCTACTCTAAGACCCCTTCCAGTGTCTAAACTGGGGATCCCTCCCAATATCTGATACCCATCATGGCTTCTCCTCATATGGGGGCCTTACAACATTGGGTACACAGAATATTGGTGGGTTACATGAGAGGTGGACATTTGAGCTAACTCTAACATGTATATGTTGATGCATATATGTATATATTGATGCATACAATTTTGATATATGGAGAAAATGGACATGAAAATCATCTAAATTGGCTCTTGCCGTTTGATTTGATATATGACATGACTCCATTTGGATTTGTAAGTCCAAAGATACGAGGTCCTACTTTTAGGGTCTGAATGCCTGAAATAGGCAACGCGTTAATCATGCATTTAGGCCTCAAAAGTAGGATCCCATTGGCAACACAATGGGGTCCTACTTTTGAGGCCTAAATGCATGAAATAGGCAGTGTGTTAACGTGTTGCCTATTTCAAGCATTCAGGCCCTAAAAGTAGCACCCCGTATCTTTGGACCTGCATATCCGAATGGGGTCATGTCATATATCAAATCGAATGGCAAGATCCAATTTAGATGGTTTTCATGTCCATTTTCTCCATCAACTAAAACTATATTCATCAAATACCTCCCAAAATCAAGACCCCCATTGCAAAGAAAGGTAAGGAACACAAGTGCTTGTTCTTATGCTCATGAGACAACAAAATGCATGAAATAGGCAACCACCAATGGGGTCCTAATTTTGCTGTATATATATAAGTATGTATATACATACATATATATCTATATGTGTATATGTGTGTGTGTACACACACACACACACACACATATGTATGTATGTATGTATGTATACATATGTATATATCGATGCATATATTGATGCATATCTTGATGGATATATTCATGCATACAGTTTTGATTGATGGAGAAAATAGGCATGAAAACCATAATCCCATTGGGATCTGTAAGTCCAAAGATACGGGGTCCTACTTTTAGGGCCTGAATTCTTGAAATAGGTAGCTTGTTAATGTGCTGCCTATTTCATGCATTTAGGCCTCAAAAGTAGGACCTCATTTGGTCCTACATGGGGTCCTACTTTTGAGGCCTAAATGTATGAAATAGGCAACGCGTCTATTTCAGGCATTCCAGCCCTAAAAGTAAGACCCCGTATCTTTGGAATTACAAATCCAAATGGGGTCATGTCATACATCAAATCGAATGGCAAGAGCCAATTTAGATTTCCTTCACCACCTCTTTCTTTGCATTCTTCAAACTGTATTTTACTTTCTTATCACCATCATGTAGGATCAGCTCATTTGTTGCCTACTTCTCCTCTGCACCAACTTGATGCAGCCAAGGCCTCCCCAAAATGATGGGATAAGCATTCTTATCAGGCTTGGTAGGAAGTACATGAAAGGTACATAAGGCAGAAATATCACACACATCCACCCTCACACCGGTGATAGCCCCTGGGGACTTTGTCTTAGAGTTATCAGCCATCTTTATCCTGTACAAGGACGGGGCATTAATTTTGAGACCAACCTCTTTCATGGTCTGCTCACTTATAACATTGATAGCTGCTCCTCCATCAACATAAGCATTCTTGAAGGGTAGGCCATTGATGGAGGCCGCCACAACTGGTGCCTGATCCTTTACATCGAGGCTCACATCCTTAGCATCTATGGCACCCTTCTTCTTCCTCGCCCTTCGTGACCTGGCTGCCTTCATAAATTGCTGTCTTAGAGCTGGACTGACCGGAATAGCGATGTTTGCATTCACCCCATGAAGATCAGTGATAAGATCATAGTCTAGCACACCTTGGCCCAATGTGAAATCCATCAGACCGATCTTTCGTTTAGAGGGCTTCCTTTTCTTCCTTCTCTCATATACCTTCCCTCCACGGCCTTCATCTGCACCACTGCTCATTCCATCCTCATGTCCTCTCTTTCCAGCAAATACCTCCACGTCAAGATCCTTCCCATCTGGCTCCTCCTCTACATCTAACAATGAGACGGGCTTATCATCTTCTTTCTTTGCGGCCAGGCTTGGGCAATCATATCTCACGTGGCCTTTCTCATGGCATTCAAAACACACAATGTTGCCACAGTCTCTCGGGACCCTCAGCTCCATCCTTGGCACATTAGCGGGTGGGGCCTGCACCATATGTAGCTTCAGTTCATTGAATTCAGCCATCATCCTCTCCAGGTTCTTTTCCAACTGGCTGCCACTTGTGGAAGGCATGCCATCAGCATTATTTGCAACCGAGGATGTACCTGCTCCTCCTGGAACCAATGGTAATGGCTGAATTGGTTCGGCCTCCAACATCTTCTTCTTTTCCTTGGCCAAAGCTGCCTGCAATGTAGCTGCATAGTTTTGGGGGTCTTTCCCTTGCACCTTCCGCCTTAACTGTGGTTCCAAGCCCACCAAGATTCAAGTGCTCCAATCCTGCTGTGGGCACCAACACAGGTGGCCTCCCAGGCTCACCTTCGGCCTGTGCATGGCCTCCCCCTGCCTTTGCAACTGTGGCCCTTGCAACAGCTGCCTCGTATTTTCCCCACACTGATTCAAAGTGTACCTCGAAACTTTTAACTGATTCTCCCTCGAACTGGCCTAATTGTTCTACTTGAACCAACAAGGTATGCGGAGATTCTTCCACCCCAAACCGTCTCTTCAAGGCTTTTGTGACAGCCCCCCAATCATCCTTTACTGCATCCGGCAATGTTCAGTGCCAGGCCAGTGCCATCCCCTCCAAAAAATCAGGAAGGTACTAAGCCCACATCCTATCTGGCCATCCTGACATGCGGCTGGCCCTCACGAAGTTCCTCAAATATGCCTCAACATCTTCCCCATCTCTGCCTAGAAAGATTGGGACCTCCACCATGATGTCACAGTAAGAGGACACTTGCAAGACAACAAAAAAACCAAGGGGAAAGTGCAGTCCCCTACCAACACACGCGGCCCTTTTCACTGAGGCTTCACGAGCACCTGACAGAGGTTTTCAATAAACTCTTCTCCTGAGGTAGTTCCCAGATACTCAGTCAGTAACCTCAAGCTGCAACATGCATCAATAACCCTTCTCAGACTCCTGCAATTCTTGGTCAAACTGATTGTACTAACAGACTGTACCCTATCAATAGTCAACTGTACTTGCAAACTTAAGACTCCCCATGGCTTGATATATGACAATCAACTGTCAGTAATAATTGTCCAGCATACTGTCAGCACCTTCACTTTCTGACCCACAGTAAAAGCTTTCTCTGAGACACTTAATACAAGGGTCAAAATTACTCTTCCTGTGTGCTAAACAAGGTCAAACTGTCAACTGTATGCCCACTTTGATCAACAATTTAGCCTTCAAACATTGCTCTGAACAGTCACAGTTCCAGATCCAGCATGCTCAAACACAATAGCCACAGGGACCTCAAATTCAAACACCTCTGAAGAACTCACAAAGAAAGCTAAATAAGTCGGAAAGAGTGTGGGTGGCAGTGAGTGGTAAACAGCATATGCGTGCCCGGTGGCAAAGAAAAGCTTGTAAACCACTCGAATTGTACCCTTCATCACTTACAGTAGTAGCACCGCATTTTCTTCACACCCTTATGCACTCCTTTACATAAGATACTTCTTCCAAATTGCTCAATGCTTCAAGTCAAACATGCACATCCAATTTGTGATGATCTCGTGGTCAACCCTATTATCACCTTCAACTCTTGACTGGCTCTGTCAACAGTCCACCCCACGGAGCATAAGATTGAGGCTTCACGATGGTCAAAGCTGATAGTCAACCCCCTTAAACTGGCTCCTTAAAAATAATAAACAAACAAGCATCTGACATGGTAGATCTGCCATCTTCCCACTTGATTCCCATAGAACATCCACACAAAAACCCATCCAACTTCCATCAACAATCCACGAGCCTCTCACAGGGCATATCCTTTGATTCATCCACAATTCTCCCAAAAACCATTTCTCCCATGAATCCCCCATCCAACTTTCTTTTCCTCCACAAATCTCCCACCTGACAAGACAAGCATCTGTAACGGGGAGGCTCACGTCGCCATAACCGTTCGATTCCCTTCTCTCCAGCAACAAAATCTTTTCAAAAATTGTAAGCCACGCAAAATACACATGGTCTATTCATTAAACACCACGGGGGGGTTCTGTTTCTGCACAAAAGACCAAGTTTCAGACTAGATGGTAGGGTCCTTTTATGGTTGTTCGGAAGTTTGCTAATGGCACATACCGGTTAGCAGACTTGGATGGCAAAGTACACAGATTGAGAGTGAATGGGTTTTGTTTGAAGAAGTATACAGCTCGGCTTATGACTGTGGTACAAGATGCAGTAGAAGACCGAGTGGAGGAAGCATCTATGAAGGTGCATGAAGAAATTTAAGAACTTGCAGCATTTTTGTCTTGGGCTGCCGGACATGAATGTCCTAGCAGTTTGGGGGAGGGAAAAATATGATGGGCTCATTATGAAAAGGCCTAAAGTTTTTGTACATGATGTAAATCTTGGATATATTGCATATAGTAGCACTAGTAGGGGGTGGGCAATAGCACAGCTAGGCACCTAGTAGGTAGTGCGAATGGGCTAGGAAATAGTGGCTACATGGTAGCACTCTATGACCATTTGGTTTTTGGCTATATAATCATTTCATGTTTTGATAATAAAGTTTTGATAAGAACCGGTTGCAAGACATGATGAGAGCTGGGTTCTCTGTTGATCAAGGATGCTCAGTGTCCATTTGACCTTGGATGTGGGGTTGGTAGTACAAACATCAATGGATGGTCCAGGTATGAATGCATAACGTCATGGACACTTGCTAAGTGTATGCCATAAAAGAAGTCGCATAAAGAATGAAGGGTAGGAAAGCATGTTTTAAGCTAAGAACGGAGGTGGCATAAAAAGAGAGAGCTAATCAATGGGTAATCGGCCTACATGTAGGTATGGCTTTGCTTTTACGTGAAAAAGTGCTCAGTTTATGGCTGTGATCCATGGCCTATAAGACGCGGGGATTGCAGTGATTATGCATAGGCACATTTGAAGGAAATTTTGTATGTTAAAGCTCTAAAATATACAATAAAAGAAGTATTTCCAATTTAAAATATAGAAATGTGCAAGAAATGTATAAGAATGGTGTGAAGGTAGTGATTACCTACATATAAATCAATTTACAATCAATTTATGATCAAATTTCTAAACTGCTGTAGCATCATTTGCATTACTTTAAGATACAATTTCATGTTCAAAATTCTGATATTAAAAAAATTAGGGGACACATACAATGTTGCGGCATTTTTTGGACTTAGGTGACAATTTGAATTTGCCATCCATGCAATTCTTCAAGTTACTCAGTACTTTCTTGGAGATTGCAATTGAGAAAGAGATTAGAGGATTGCTCAATTATTCTTCTATTGCTGTTGATGAGCATGTGAAATTAATTAGTAATCTGGATTTTGATTGATTTGATGGAAGGTGGATCATGATGATATGGACGACTACCACCGGGCTTGCATGCAGCAATTAAGTAGAGTGCAGTAAATTGCCAGTCACTGTGGTGGCATGTAGGGACCAATTGGCAGCTCAGATTTTGATTGATCAAAATTGATTACATGATTGTTTCGACATCAGCCATTGAGCTTGCATGATTATCCGAACCATCGGTTTGAATTTGATTAAAAGTTGGATCCCACTGCAAAACTTTTATGGGTGCACCCCCATAAAGCCAAAGTCTCCAAGAACCCAAGGCAATGAGAAGGGGGTCATGGTCCAGGTACCACTCCAAATGTAAACCATGCTCAATAAGGCCTACAATCCTGACCGGTTGAAAGGGAACTTCTAAAAGTGCATCTTTTGAAGATTTAAGCAATCTGCCACCAGAATGCACATTAAACACCAAGGAATCCCCACGTGAAGAAGTAGCAATAACTTGCAAAGGAACACCTGTACCTGTAAAGGCTCCCATTCAAGGGTGAGAATAAGGAGGCAAGGCATCTGTATTCAACCACTCCGCTGGAATAGCTGCCTCAATCTATTGAATCCTCCTAGCACTCCCTCTGAGGTGGCTGATAACTTGATGCAGGCACTCTTTTGGAAGCAAAAAAAAAGCCATCCAAGACCCCAATGTGGAAGCATGGCCTCTCTCCCACCCAGACCACTACATATAGAGTGAACTGCCAAGAGGTCTACCAAGCTCATCAAGAATACTCTCATTCCACATGATAGGCTGCCACTCAAACTCCTCCCTGAAAGAAGGGGGGATAGGCTTGTGAAGAGAACTCTTGAAGCTAGCCCAAGCCTGCAGGATGGCAACCATAAGAGGGGAAGATGGTTTCCAGAGTTGGGCCGAAGAAAAAATCCAACTGGTATTATCCCTCCACACACCTCCTGAAGAGGGGGAACAAGACTGTATGCTCTTGATAAAGAAATCTTTCCACGGCTCTAGGGGGAATAAGACTGTATGATCCTGATAAAGAAATCTTTCCATGGCATAAGTCCTCTTATCACCACCTTACATAACAATGTTGCGCACTGCAAATCAGGGTCAATGATATTTAGGTCCCCTTCCTGGGTGGGAAGAATCGAAGTATCCCAAGCCACCCAGGCTCTACATCTTCTGTACCATCTAGCCCACTCCATAAGAAATTCATGATTGGCCTTTTGAGCTGAGTGATACAGCCCTTTGAGCGGCACCAGCATGAGCAAACAAACCAAGCTATGGCCAATAAAACCTGGTTGACAACAACCACTCTAGAAGCAAGGTCAAGCTTGGCTTTGCTCCAAAAAATCAGCTTTCTTCTGATACTTTCAAGCATAGGTGCAAACTGTTGAGCGGAGGTGATACCCAATTCCACTTGGCAACTCAAATATCTGATAGAAACACCCCTCTAAATCCAAGTGAAACCAATGTCAGTTCCCTAAACTCCCAAGGGGTCCATTATCTGAAAAACTCATATATCATGTGTGTTCAACCAAATGGATTTTAGGTACCCCCTATACCTCTTCTGAATGTGTAATTCCCAGGAAAGGAGTTCCTTCCAAAGGACACAATCACCTCTAATGTTAGGTGCATAAACATTCAGGAATCCAATCTTCTGGCCCCCAACGAGTAACAAAATCCATTGCACTCTAGAGGGAGTAATACTACAATGTCCCATCACAAGGGCAAGAATATCATCTGCCACTGAAATACAAGTACGTCCCCTTGTGCCCAAAGTCGATGACCAAAAAGTGTGACGTGAAAGCATCTTGCCGGACTTTGCACAAACTCTAGCATCCAATTTGTGTTCCTGAAGGAAAAGAATGTCAATGTGCCCTCCAGAAACACCTACATGAAGCTGCCTATTGCATAGTACGTAACGCACTCTAGAGAATAATGTTCACTTATGTAGCTTTATAGTGTGAATGAGAGGCCGACTTCCTTCTTTAACTTTAAGAAAAAATTGTGGCAAGTGGACTTATCCAATCATTGGTTCATCCTTATCGATAGCTTCTTGGGAAATGTAATATATTTGGCATGAATCCTTTGACTTGGATATAAAAGGAGCATATATTGTGAGAATCCTTTAAGGGGATGACCCCCTACCCACAAAATTTGGCGAGAACTGATGTCCACAAAGCAACCCATTGATTAGCCACCTCAACTTTAGAGATTCGGCTCCCCCCTTGGAAAACTTGCCTCAATATTTGAGGTATAAAGCACCATTGGAAGGCCAACCTAGCCTTCATGATGTGCTCCTTACGTGCTGAGAATATATAGAAATCATCTAAAAACACCTCCAAGAAATCCCCCAAATATGGGGAAAACACCAGCTGCATAAATCTTTGAAAGGTAGCAGGAGCATTGGTGAGGCCAAAGGGCATTACTTTGAATGCAAACATCCCCTAGGGTGTGGCAAATGTGGTTTTAAGCACATCTTCAGCAATTCTGATTTGTTAAAACCCGGAGTAACCATCATAGAAAGTATACATCTCATAACCACTTACCTTCTCAAGAATGAGGTCTTGAAAGGGCAGAGGATGATGATCCCTCTTGGTGGCCGCATTGAGTTTCTTATAGTCGATGCAGACCCGCCACTTGTTGTTTTTCTTTGGGATGACTACCACTGGTGAAACCCATTCAATATTGTGAACTGGAACAATAAACCCAGTTTCTGCAACTCTGAGCACAAAGCATCGGTCTGTAGGGGCCCTAATCTGCAGAACTTTTGAGCCACTGGCTTAGCATCAAGGTTTAGCTCTATCTTGTGTTCTATGGCAATCACATGGCGAAGGTGGTGGTAGCTAGTTGCGAAGAGGTCACGGAACCCTTTGAACATTTCTAGGAACTCATCTTTTTCACTTGGAGTGAGGTCTGGGAAAAGCATAGATTCAAGGTATTGAGGACTAGCTGTTATCTTTTCTGTGGGTGGCGGGGTCAGAGACACCTCAATCATGTAAACTTCTTCCTCAGAGAACTCCTCCCCCTCATTTGAATCTTCCATTGACTCAGACACTGAGGATGAGAGAGTATCACTGTCTTGCTCCTCTTCTTTTTCAGCGACACCAGGTTGCAACGAGATCTTCTCCTTTGATGCACCAAAAGACATGTATCCGGACCCCTCTCCAAACCATGGACCAGGTTGATCACTTTCTATTTGCTGGCCCAATGGTAAGTCTTCCTTTTGTGAAGGGGGAGGTCTTGGGTTCAAATCCCACTCTTTAATAAAAAGAGAGGAGAGGAGAGGAGAAGAGAAGAAGAAGAGAAGAGGGGGGCGCGAGTTACTATTTTGCAGAAGCCCGGAAAGTTTGTCGTCGGCGATCAAAAGATGTGCGAATACACCGCGACCAGGATGAACCCAACGATGCATGAATGCGCCAGTCGTGGCCAAGAGATGCACGGGTGCACCTAGAAGATGTGCGAATGCGTGCACAGGAACCTAGAAGAAGTGCGAGAACCGCGAGTAGAAGGCATACAGACTCGAAGCGCAGAAGTAGGGAAGTTTTGCAACTGCAGAGACGGAGAAGGTACGTAGATTGGGGGTGCGGAAGCAGAGAACCGCACACGAAAGAGGCCGCAGAGCCACACCTAGTTGTAGGAGTAACAGATTTTACACCACTAGATGTGGAGATTTCAATCCCAGCAGCCACACCAATTCTATTAACTAGAAATGAAATCAAGACAAGAGGCTTAAGGATAGGCATGGTGACGCTCGTGGGCCATGGAGGAAAAGGGAACATGAGGGGAGAAGCGTTAACATGGGTGGGGAAAAGGGACTAAGAGGGGAGGGAATGAAGAGGGAGACTATGGAACAAGGGGAGAGGGAGAGGGGAAAGAAGGGCATGTACATGATGGGAAGAGGAATGTAGAGATGGAGACATCAAGGGAAGAGGGTCATGCTTTATTTGAAAGGAAGGATGGGGGGAAATATCAAAGTACTAGCTAGGTGGCTTTACAAGAATGAGCGTGTCCCATCAAGGAATAGCCCCCTCCTTTTATAGCCAAAAGAGGGGGTCTCTCCCAATAAATTCATCCTCCCACATGCATGGTGTGTGTGGAAGAGTCTCTCATGTGGGCTGGGCAGTTACGCACTCTCAATTGTGTGCGACAACCATTGGCCTCATTTTTCCACATATATCAACCCCCATATCCCAAGTCTAAGATACTCCCTTGGTCTCTTCCCAATTTTATAATACATTCAAACATCTAGGAGGACAAGTGGAGGGTTGGCACAAGGAATCTTGCCACTTCATCCTATTTTCCCCATTATTTAACTTGCACTCTTAGACTTTCTACACCTCCCCCACATGGGCCTATCCTACATGGAGTGAATAATCCAATATAATATCCATCTCCACCTATTTTATATTACTTCTCCCATGGTCCTTGGGTCATACCTGACTAAATGCAGGCATGGGACCGCCTAGGTGGAGGGGTGGCACATGGAGGACCCATGCCACCCTATCATTTTATATTACTACTACCATGGATTATGTACAACACACCTTATGGGTCCTCTTACGTGGAAGGGTGGCACATGGTCATGCCCTGCCACCTCAACCCTGGGCCCTATGCACACCATATTTTATTATACTGTTGCCACACATACAAGCACACACACATATTTATGCCTTTTTACTTTGGTCAAATTTATCCATAACAATACACATGTGCAAGCATGCACATATCACACATAGGTGAATATGCACACATGTACACATCGTGACACAGACACATAAACATATACACATACATTCAATATTGCACACACACACACCTCACATAGACGTACTCATGCAAATGTGTCAAATGTGTACGTATAGACATGCATATTCACCCGCGTGTGCAAGCATGCATATACACATGGACATGCATACACAACACGCATATGTAGAGGGTGTTGCATTGATACACATGCACACTAAGCGTCTTAGCGTGTTCACACACACTCTCGCACGTCCGCACCCGCACGCACGCATGCACACGTGAGTGCACATACACCACACACATGTACACATGGGCATGAGGCACACACACATACACACATGTACACACAAGCATATACATACAAATGCATATGCATACAGGATACAGGTATGCATGAGGTGCACACACACACATAGTCATAAATGCACATACATATAGATAGGTGCATATGTACACATCCAAATGAACATATACACACAACACCCACTCACAACACACATTTAGTTTCCTTTTGTTTTTTTTAGAGAGAGAAAGAGAGAGAGAGAGAGAGAGAGAGAGAGAGAGAGAGAGTTGTGCATGCAATGCAGGTTAACCAATATCTAACTTTGACACTAGTCTTGTAATTGGGCCACAAAAGTGGCTTCAAGCCACAAAAGCGGCTTAGGTAGGATTTCTTTTTTTTCATGATAACTTCCACATGTGTTTTCAAAAGTTTCGTATAGTTACATCATTGTGATCTTCTAGTATAAAGAAATATTTTGATATTGTTTTTGAGTCAATTTTGTCCACATAAAAATTTTTCAATTTTCAAAAAGTGCCCAAAACATGTCACAACACATCGATTTTGAGGGTCTAATATAGTTGACAGATTCTATCCAATGGTTGTGATGTCCACATGTATGTGTCCTATACATATAGACATATTTTTCAAAAAAGTTTCAGCTTGCTTAAAAAATCTTTGAGAAAGTTATGAACAAAAAACTTAGAGCGACCACTTGTTTTTCAAAAATGCGTGCAAAAATCAATCTCAATGAAGTAGGTTTTTTACACCTTTTATTGTTGCTATTTTTTTTCAACTACATACTTGTGTTGGGTACAAATCCCTAGAAGGATTTTATTTGAAAGTGTATAGTTAAAGATAAATAGAATTTATACAAACATGTCAAACAGCCACAAAAATGGCTTTTTTTTTACAAGACTAGTGTTAAAAATTTTATTGAAACAATGACAATTACAAATAAAAAATCAAATTTTATTTTTAAAAATTAAAGGCATTTCTAGATCCCACCTCAAGACCTGGTAGAGCATAACCCGTCAAAGACGGCAGGTCATGCTACTCGTTAAATTAATGCTGGGAACATTATACGGAGGATTGTCATTGACACTTTTGTCTTCATATAACTTGCAAAAGTAATCGTGGATTTAGCTTCAAGACTTGGAAATTTATCCACTAACAATTTATACAGGTATGGTGCCGCATCTCTTTTTACTTGTGGGATGTAGATGCCTACAAATTGGAATCAGTGCACCTTTCCAGATTTCCATGACCTAGATGTTTGAGCTATTTCTTGTGCCATGGGCAAAATTTCAACAATCATTTCAGATGTCTCAATATATTGCCCTTACAGATCCCTATACTGCAATTATCTATATCGCTAGTGCTAACTGCCTCATCTTGCCCCTAAAGCAGTAGAATTCATTTTGTCAAACTACATCCACACTATTGACACAACTTGATGAGTACAATACATCATAGACATAGTTAGTGCATGCTTCCAAGTTTAAGCTCCAAAAGTATTTTCCCTATATTTGCGAAGCTCACTTATGTCTTCCTGACAAGTGATCTGGCAACATTTTTTATTGTATCAAACAATTTCTACTACTTGCAAAACATCATACATAGATAACCACAACATAGAAGGCTTTCGCGCAAGAACCCTCGCATTCGTATTTACCGTACACTAAATTCTCTTTTGGACATAGATTGAATTCTAGCTTGAAATGAAATCCTCAATATGACCCCCTGTTCCATTTTGATGGGATTGCTTCAGTAGTTGAGCGTTTCATATGCCTGCCCTCAAGCAATGGTCTTCCATTCTCAACACGAGTCTCTTATCATGCCTCCTCACCAAATTGACACAATCTAGATCGCCACTCGAAGTTCTCATTGCATTGACATTGTATGTCGTATCCACCACCACACCCACATCAACTTTCTCCTAGCAATTCAGAATCAATAGCCTTGTATGGGTAAGCCAACAAGATGACCCTTGTGCCGATGCAATGAGTATTATCCTTTGACAATAGCTTAACTCTCCTGTCTCTTCAAATATCATGTACACCCATGCAATCATATATCTTCAAGCACCTCATCACTCTATATGATTTCGCCAACAACACTGGAAATGTGAACTTTGTCATTTTCAAGTTCAAAAGCATTATTTTTGCTTCCATCATGGATTAGAAATACCCTCATCACATTCTCAGTGTTCCACTTTATAATAGTACCAACATTATCACAAAATTTGCATGCATCATCTGTCGGGAATGGCAAAAGTGCACTAACATTGAGATATTTCTCCACCAACATAGATAAACATCCAATACTAAGCATTTTTCCATGGCACGTGTCAGATGGGTTCATTGCATGTACCATCCTCACAACCACAACTTCGTGTGGTTAATCATTAAATCAATCAATTCTCGAGAGCAAATTTGTACACCCATGATGCCTAAGAAGTAGGAAAGTTGCTAGTTGGTGAATCAACTTGGCATGGCCATAAAACACACACACACACACACACACACTCTCTCTCTCTCTCTCTCTCTCTCTCTCTCTCTCTCAATCTTTATTTGGGAAAGATGTTTACAAAACCAAACCTTGACTGGAGTGTTGGAATTGGCCTCATGACCATAAGTTTTTACCCATAGGGTTTGGTCTCATGAACATAAGTTTTAACTCTCAAATCAAATATTGGAGGGGGAACTTTTCTCAAAACACAGTTGAGGTCAGCCAATGAAGATTTGTCCTTGATGTCAATATTGTGTGAGGGGTATCTAAACCTATTTTGGAGAAATGATATCTTGAATAAAAGTTTTGACCTTTAGGCCAAATTTTGGAGGAGGCATTTCTTGAAAAGACAGGTTTGGTTATCCAATAATGATTTGGATACAATGTCAAAACTTGGTGAGGGGTGACCACTCCTTCATTTAGGGATGTCCTCATGAACACAAGTTTTCACCTTGAGGTCACCTTTTCCTTGAAGGATAGGTTTTGTCACCTCATAAAGATGGTGCCTTTACTATACCCGTGGGATGGCCTCATAAATAAAATATTTGACCTCGCAACCAAATCTTTGCGGAGGACCTTCTCCTTAAAAGACAAGTTTAATCACCCCATACAAGATCTAGCCTCAAGGTCAAACTTTTGTGAGGGGTGTCAATAACTATCTTGAAGGAATGACCAAACACATCATGGAGGGATTGAACAAGACATGGGAATGGCCAAATTAGTAGGGGAGGACCTTCCTTTAAAAAATATGATTTGTCACCTCATATAGAGGGTCTCCCAGTTGTACTTATGGGATGGGGTCATGAACAAAATTGTTTGCCTTGAGTCCAAATCTTTGAGGGGGACCCTTTTCTCAAAAGATAGGTCTTGTCACGTCATAAAAGTGGTGTCAAGATTGTACTTATGGGATAGCCTCATAAATAAAAGATTTGAACTTGAGGCCAAAGCTTTTACCTAAACCTTTTCCTTAGAAAAGAGGTTTGGTCACCTCATAAAGATTTGGCCTCAAGGTAAAACATTTGTGAGGGGTGTTGGCCAAAACTTTGGGGGGAGATAGTTTGGCCGCAATGTCAAAAGTTGGTGAGGGGCAAACAAACATACCATGGAGGGATGACCTTATGACTAAGACATGTAGAATTTTTGAACTTGAGGGAAAATCATTAGGGGGGACCTTTCCTTCGAAATATTTGTTTTGTCACCTTATAAAAATGTCTCAGCTGTACCTATGGGATGGGTTCATGAACAAAAGATTTGACCTTGAGGCCAAATCTTTCAGGAGGACCTTTTCCTTAGAAGACAATTTTGATCACCTCATAAAGATTTGACCTTTAGGTCAAATTTATTATTCATCATCCCATCCCACAAGTATAGTCTAGAGAGAAGTCTACTTGCACAAATCATGGAAAACTTCTAAGGGGGACTCTTTCCTCAAAAGACATTTTGGTCAACACACAAATATGGTGCCAAGACAATGCTAGTGGGATGGCTTCATGAAAAACACTTTAGACCTTGAGGCCAAATCTTTGAGGGACACCTTTACCTAACAAAACATTTTGGTCACCTCATAAAGGTCTCGCCTCAAGGTCAAAACTTTATGAGGGATGTCCAAAAACTAAAAGAACTCAACATACACAAAAAACAAATACTAGAGAAATGTAAAGAAAAAAACTTCATAACAAAAAAATGGGGGGTGAACAAAAACTATAAGAACTTACAGTTTGAATTATTACATATTTAAAGAAAAAGGAATCATGTATAATTAAACTTCATATATATATATACATATACATATATATATGTGTGTGTGTGTGTGTGTGTGCGTGTGTGTGTGTGTGTGTGTGTGTGTTTGTGTATATGTGTGTTTATATATATATATATATATATGTATGTATATATATGTATGGAACCTTACAATAGATATAGTTAAATATGTATACAATTTTTATGCATTTAATTTTTAATATTTTTATGTATTATTAGCCGGAAAAGAAATCAAGACAAGAGGCTAGAGGATAGGTATGGCGACGCTTGAGGGCCATAGAGGAATAGGGAACGTGAGGGGAGGAGCGTTAACATGGGTGGGGAAAAGGGATGAAGAGGGGAGGGAAAGAAGAGGGAGACTATGGCACAAGGGGAGAGGGAGAGGGGAAAGAGGAGTATGTACATGGGTGGAGGAGGAATGTAGAGATGGAGACATCAAGGGAAGAGGGTCATGCTTTATTTGAAAGGAAGGATGAGGGGGAAATATCAAAGTACTAGCTAGGTGGCTTTACAAGAATGAGCGTGTCCCATCAAGGAATAGCCCCCTTCTTTTATAGCCAAGAGAGAGGGTCTCTCCCAATAAATGCATCCTCCCACATGCATGGTGTGTGTGGAAGAGTCTCCCATGTGGGCTAGGTGGTTACGCACTCTTAATTGTGTGGGATAACGCTTGGCCACTTTTTTCCAAATATATCAACTCCCATATCCCAAGTCTATGATACTCCCTTGGTCTCTTCCCAATTTTATAATACGTTCAAACATCTACGAGGACAAGTGGAGGGTTGGCACAAGGAATCTTGCCACCTCATCCTACTTTCCCCATTATTTAACTTGCACTCTTGGACCTTCTATACCTCCCCCACATGGGCCTATCCTATATGGAGGGAATAAACCAATATAATATCCATATCCACCCATTTTAGATTACTTCTCCCATGGACTTTGGGCCATATCTCACTAAATGCAAGCATGGGACCGCCTAGGTGGAGGGGTGGCACATGGAGGAGCCATGCCACCTTAACAGTTTATAATATTACTACCATGGATTATGTATAGCACACCTTATGGGTCCTCTTACGTGGAAGGGTGGCACATGGTCATGCCCTGCCACCTCAACCCTGAGCCCTATGCACTCCATATTTTATTATACTATTGCCACACATACAAGCACACACTCATATTTATGCCTTTCTACTTTGGTCAAATTTATCCATAACAGTTCCCCCCCCAGGCAGGGAATGCATAGCATTTCTATGCTTGGGACCATCACGCACAAAGAAGGGCTTAAGATAATGCTTGTTGATCACCTTCTTGCCATATGGCTCATGCAGCTCTTGAACTTGTACAGACCCATGGCTACATTCTTTTATGACTTTGTATGGACCGGTCCACAATGGCAGAAACTTCTTATCCATTTGGTGGTCCAATCTATTATCAAAGCATAGCACAACATCCCCCTCAGCAAAGTGTCTTTCCCATCCGTTGCAAATCTTAGCATCCAAGCGGGCCTTTTGTCGATTCTTTTGGATCTCTATTTGGTGTAGTACAAGGCGTCGAGTTTCATCTAACTTCTCAAGTTGTACCAATCTGGCCTCTACATGTTCATCTTCTATCATCCTCTGTTCTTGTGCCAATCTCAAGGCTGGAATCTCTATCTCTAGTGGTAACACTGCCTCAATACCATACACCAACTCAAAAGGAGTGTGACCTATAGATGTTTTATGAGTGATGTTGTAAGCCCACATGGCTTCAGTGACCTTCTGATCCCACCGGCTCCTATTCCCTGTGACCATTTTTCCCATGGTTTTACAAAGGACGCCATTGATCCGCGCCCGTTTGACCCATGAATGCTGGATAATAGATGCTAGAAGTGTGATGATCAATACCCATGCGATCCATGAGCAACTCCACTACTTCATTTAAGAATGGACTCCCATTATCAGATACTATTTCCATGGGTGTCCCAAACCTTGTGCAGATACATTCAAATATGAAATTTGAAACTGCCTTACCATTTGCAGCGGGGAGGGCGATAGCTTCAGCCCACTTAGTGACATACTAAGTGGCTACCAAAAGATACTTCTTTTTGCGGGTAGTCATGGGCAAGGGCCCGACAAAATCTATTCCCCACTTCTGAAATGGATGGATGGACATCACTGGGTGATGTTGCCCAGGACGAAAATCCTTCCTACCAAAGAATTGGCATGGTTCACAGGTTTTGCAATACATAGTGACATCCTTGAACAAGGTCGGCCAATAGTAGTCTAGCATGTAAAATCTTCTTAGCTGCATAGTCACTGGCATACTGGCCTCCACAAAATCCATCATGATAATGCTTCAATACCTTAGGCACTTAATTTGCATCAATGGCCCATCTTAGTACCCCATCCATGCCTTGATGGTACAAGACCCCATCAAAGAGAGTGTAGCGCCTACTATCTCTTCGGATCTTCTTTCTCTCATAGCTAGTACTTTTCGGAGGAAAGGAGAAAGCAGTCAGAAACCTGTAGATACCACCATACCATGGATCCCCAACTTCTATGGCCGCTACAAGGGTTACATCGAGGCACTCCTCTAAATCAATCAAAGCATTCTTCAAGTTGGAACAACCCCCTTTTACAATTTTGAAAGAAAAATCATATTCTTGTAGAACTGCCAAGCATTTGGCCAACCAACCCATGGGATTTGGTGATTGAAGAACCTGCTTTGCAAGACCATTGCTAGAGATTATAATGAAGGACTTTCCAGGCACATAATGCTTAATTTTCTCAATGCAGAAGGCCAAAGGCAAGGCATGCTTGTCAGCCTCAGAGTAGCGTCTGACAAAGTGCGAATTGTATTTAGCCTAATCTATCATTCAATGAGCATAAAGATCACGGAGGATCAAACCATAGAAGGAACTCCATAAGAGAGATACACGGTAGGCAATACTCAAACTATTACAAATGTGTGTGTGTACTCAACAATACATGACAGACCTCTTATATAGAGAGTGCCCTTTGAATAGTCAACACTTGTGGGATCCTCTCATCCACATCTCTCCTTGTGGATGTCCTCGATCCACATCTCCACATCATGTAGTCCACATCCTAGGGTGGCTACTTTGATTCTTTCCTTAGCACATACCTTAGCCTCTAATTATGTGCTCATGGCACCACAACTCTCAACACCTCCCCTTGGTGCCATGATCTTTTGGCTACTGCAAGGTGGTCAGATGTGAGTTATGGTCAGATGTGAGTTACATGTCAATACCTCCCCTGGGTGCTTTTATAGCTACTCTCAGGTGGTCAGGCTTGATTTACAAATGTGTGGGCTAAAGGTGGCAAGGTTTTGCTTCTCAATATATATTGTCGATGTCGATGTCGTTGTCTTCTTTGCTTGACATAGCTTGATGCATGATGCTTTGTTCTACCATGTGCCTTAATGCTTTATGTGTGGATGCCATGCTTCATGCTATGGTCATCTCATGCATTTGTGCTTTTGGCATGCTTATGACAATGATGTGTGCATTCATGCTTTGATTTTTCATTTGTCGTAAAGGTCTTACCAATTGATTTGTTTCAATATTGTCAGTGTCTAATTGCATACAATGATTTTGATCTGACAGGCGCGTAGAGCTTGAAAAGACGATCACTTTTTCTTTTTGGAGCATGTCCAAATTCTTCCTGGATTGGAAGTTACGGCTTGTCGAAGTTTTCATCAAGAAATGGCCTTTGATGATGTGGCATAGGAGTTCATATGCAGAATACAAATTGTGCTTGGCAGAGGCTGTGCTTAGGTGGCACTTAACTAACCCTGAAGGTAAATTTAACCAGGGTTTAGTGTGGGTTGAGTTGACTAGACTTGGGTTTACTTAACTATTGACCAAGCTAGAGTTAAATTCAACCATAGCTACATTATCTTGCCATGTGTCTTCTTGGTAGAGAACCTTGGAGGAGACTTTGTGGATGGTTGCTTTTCCACCACCGCCTCCACCATATCCTCCACCCCCTTCCTTCCTCCCCCAATGTAGAGTCATCTTCGCCGCAGTCGATGTTGCCGGCTTCGATTCTGATTTCACCGACTTTGATTCCCTTGGAGGTCATGCGTTCACCATCGTCGGAAGCTCGCAGCAAGGCAAGACCAGCTTGTTTCGGTTTCGTTTATGGCGAGGGTGGACTGGTTTTTCCTTCGTCAGATTTGTTGCCTATGGATTCCAAGAATCGAGCTGGCCTGCCTTTCCCTCTCAGGTTGCAGTATGCTCCAAGGTATGAGTTGCATTTGCAGAGATGGGATGCCTTGCGGCTTCAAGATGTCATGTGCAAGGTAGCCGAGAAGATGCTCCCGAGAACAGAATCCGGACTATTTCGGGGAGCTTGATCACGGATTTGAGTCTATGACGCAAGTTTGTGGCTCATCATAGAAATTTTGACATGCAAGAAGGCTACATTCCCAATCCTTCCGCAACAAACGTGTTACAAGTCGATGGGGGCTCACGAGGCTCTGCAGCTATTCCTGATTAATCTTGTTGAAGATGGTCGCTGGTTCCATTATGAATGTGTCATCCTCAAGTGCCCATCGTAGCTGCTCAAACACCTAAACACCGGTTCCGAAGCCTTGCATGAGACCTGTATCCTCGACCTACCTGTTTGCCTACAGTAGGTTCATGTAAGCATAGGAGTTGTTGAGCGTGGACAGCCGACAGGAGCACTGGAGGCCTTTGCAGTAGAGGAATAAGCCAAAATTGGAGCTTGATGCGAGCTCGATGGATTCTGTTAGAGCCAAAGCTCAAGGTGTTGCAACAAGCAGCGGTGGAGGATTTGTTGGGCCGTTCATTGTTGAAGCTCTGGAGTTGCTTAGGCTTTCATAGTTGCTGCAGAAATTCAGTTTATGCAGATGTGTAGGGTATGGCATGTAGAGCCTCAAGGTCGACAATATGTGAACAACAAAGAGTGTATCCAAGATAATAAAGCAAGAGGCCACCATTGATTCTCTCTCTCTCTCTCTAAGCAAGGAACATTCAAGCTCACAATGAGCTGAACTATCTAAATTAAGAACTCTCGAGATCTAAAATTAATCTTACATTCTAAATCTAATCTAGGACTGGGAGCAATCCTAGTGAACTACTTATGAGCTAAACTAGTAGAGCTAAACCTATGCTCTGATACCATGACAAAGTGCGGATCGTATTTAGCCTAATCTATCATTCAATGAGCATAAAGATCATAGAGGATCAAACCATAGAAGGAACTCCAAAAGAGAGATACACGGTAGGCAATACTCAAACTATTACAAATGTGTGTGTGTACTCAACAATACATGACAGACCTCTTATATCGAGAGTGCCCTTTGAATAGTCAACACTTGTGGGATCCTATCATCCACATCTCTCCTTGTGGATGTTCTTGATCCACATCTCCACATCATGTAGTCCACATCCTAGGGTGGCTACTTTGATTCTTTCCTTAGCACATACCTTAGCCTCTAATTATGTGCTCATGGCACCATAACTCTCAACAGCATCATTCAATTTCGAGCAATTGTCGAGAAGCAAATCGAACATGATACATGAACCGATCCTCCCCTTGCTGGAGAAGAATACCTGCCAGAGTGTGCTCACCAAACTAAGGATTGATATAGAAAGTCTTTGACCAATCAAGATTGCATAGAATGGGTTCTGAAGCCAGGAGAGCACTCTTGATTTGTACAAACCCATGATCACAATCCTCATCCCAAGAGAAATCAACCCCATCTTTTAATAGCATAGTCATGGGTTGTGTCAAAGCAGCATATTGATCAATGAAGTGGCGATAGTATCCTGCTAGATTGACAAATGAGCATACCTGACGTTTGGTTTTTGGCGGGGAGAGCTTGAGGATGGCTTCTACCTTCTCGGGGAGGCTTGATGCCCTTGGATGAGATACTATGTCCTAGTATCCTCCCTTGAGTGGCTCCAATGGTGCATTTATCAGGGTTGAGACTACCATTTGCAAGGCCAATCCCCCAAATATGGAGCAAACACCAACTGCATAAATCTTTGAAAGGTTGTAGGAGCATTGGTGAGGCCAAATGGCATTACTTTGAATGCAAACATCCCCCAAGGTGTGGCAAATGTGGTTTTAAGCACATCTTCTTCAACAATTCTAATTTGATAAAACCTGGAGTAACCATCACTGAAAGTATACATCTCATGACCACTTACCTTCTCAAGAATGAGATCTTGAAAGGGCAGAGGATGATGATCCCTCTTGGTGGCCACATTGAGTTTCTTATAGTCAATGCAGACCCGCCACTTGTTTTTCTTTGGGATGACTACCACTGATGAAACCCATTCAGTATTGTGAACCGGAACAATAAACCCAGCTTCTACAAGGTTTTGCAACTCTGAGCGCCAAGCATCGGTCTGTAGGGGCCCTAATCTCTGAAACTTCTGAGCCACTGGCTTAGCATTAGGCTTTAGGTCTATCTTGTATTCTATGCAGTCACATGGCGAAGGTGGTGGTAGCTAGTTGCAAAGAGGTTACGGAAACCTTTGAACATTTCTAGAAACTCATCTTTCTCACTTGGAGTGAGGTCTGGGGAAAGCATAGATTCAAGCTGACTAGCTGTTACCTTTTCTGTGGGTGGCGGGGTCAGAGACACCTCAATCATGTAAACTTCTTCCTCTGAGAGCTCCTCCCCCCCGTCTGAATCTTCCATTGACATAGACACTAAGGATGAGAGAGGATCAATGTCTTGCTCCTCTTCTTTTTCTGGTTCAGTGGCACCAGGTTGCACCGGGATCTTCTCCTTGAAGCACCAAAAGACATGTGTCCTATCTTCCAATAGCTGATTGCATCACTCTTTCTCAACCATGGTCTCCCGAGTATGGCTGGGTAACTCCTGCTTGTATCTTCAATGTCCACTACATAGAAATTGACGGTGGTGGTCAATCCATTGATAGTGATGGGCAGACTCCTAGGGTGGCGAGTCGTCGACCATCGGCTACCTTGATTTGAGTGGAGGAATGCCTTGTGCATTTCCAATTCAACTTCTTCATGATACGGGGCACCATGATATTACATGCAACTCCCCCATCAACACACACACTTTTGACACAGCAATTATCTATGATGACATCTACTGTATGCGGGTGCCGATCAACTTCTTCAGAGATAGCAAAAATCTCTTGTACCTTTCCCTTTTTCTTGCTCTTCCTTGTTGATAGCCCTTGTTGCAACTCATGTCTCACCTTAGGGCTTAATGCTATTAGTTGAGGAAGCGTGATGCTCAAAGAATGATAAGCAAGGTCCTGAACGACCGAATAGTCTTCTTGCCCTGCGCTGATAAGGAAATACGAAGGCGACCACTTACTCCTGCGAGATCTTTTAGTCTTCTCTGTTGGTGGGTCTGCCATCTCAGCATCTGAGGGCTCGGAGAAGGAGACCTTCTTCCTTGGGCGGCTTGTTGGAGAGGGGTCCGAGGTGGTACGACTTCTCTTCCCGAGGTCAAGGATCTCTACATCAGAATCCTCGGTGCCTGATTCACTTAGAAGATTCACTCTTGGAATATTGGGACATTCTGTGCGATAATGACCCTTCTGGTGGCACTCATAGCACACAACATTGGCACTTTCTCTTGGAGGGTGATTGGCTTGATTTTTGATGCCCACCATCTCAAGCCAAAGATCATTCAGGGCCTTGGCTAGGTCATTGACTCCAGGTTCTTTAGCAAGAGGGGCTGGGGGAGTAGGAAGGAGGGGGGCTCATGGGTGAGGCTGGGGAAATCTTCCAAGCAGAGGTTGAGGATATACTCCTTGTTGAGGGTAAGCATCTAAGGGAGGACCATACATTTGAGGTGGAGGCGGTGGATACATCCCTGATGAGGGGTGGGGGTATGCCCCTAAGTTGGACCCCCCAGGTTGTTGTTGCAAGAATTGAGGGGGCTGCGGAGGGACAATCGTCTTCTTTGAAGCGAGGTCAGATTGAACTTTATCAAACTTTTGAGCAATCTCATGTGCTAGCACCATAGTTTTTGGATTCTCCCATTTAAGCTTGAGGCAAAATTCATCACTTGCTCTTGCTACAAGGTAGCCCAACACATGCTGAGTCATTCCAACTCAAAATCCGACATTGTCCTCCTACCTGGCAATTAAACGGTCCAGGAGCATGACCGCTCGATCCACATATCGATGCGCCATCTCACCTTCTCACTCCTTCAAGTTTGCCACCTACAGGTACACATTCTTCGGCTCCTCTTCTTTGTCAAAATACTCAATCATCACTGCTGTCAACCTTGGCTAGCTTTGGCGAACGTCTTCGGCTTGCTTCTCATACCACACTTGAGCCAAAAACCCTCTAGAAATGTGGGAAGAACCAACAGCCATCTTTCTTCAGTAAGAAAGTTGAGAGAAACACAACGGCACTTGAAGGCCACAAGATACTCACTTGGATTTTCTTCAACCCATCCACAGAACACGGGAATGTCTGCCATGCTTGGAAAATGGAAAAGAGAGAGGCAGAATGAGGCTTATCTATTGACAAACAATAGAAAGAGGAAGCTTGAACTGAAAATCAGGTGAAGATACATCCACAAAGCACACATAGGCAGGGTAGGGTGTGACTGGTGTATTGTGAAATATTGTACGGGAAGAATCTTCAGCATAGAATAGCTCATAAACAATCTTGAAAGGACCAATCCTCATGATACTGCATCCATATTTACAAGCGAGGGTTAGAGACACGGTGCTGCATGAGGTTGTTCATCAAGGCAAACAAGAATGCCATGACAAATGTCAACAGTTGGAGGGCTTGCACATCACCTTCAGCTTCTTCCAGTTCTTATAGTCGCTATGCTATTTCTTCAAGGGGTGTGCGCTCTGACATCCTTCTTTTGAGCAATGTCCTTGAGGACCTTTTTGATGATCTTCTGAAGTTGGTAAGCTCGTATCAAATATGCACAACATGAGCACAACACTTAGTTTCATGATGACCACAACCTTTGCATTCCTTACAAATGATCACCCTCATTCATGGCTTGCAGCTTTGTTGGGGCGGTGCTTCCACTTGTTTCATGAGTGATTGAAGTACAAGCTTCACGTGCCAAGAAATCAGCAACTAAATTTTGAGCTCGAGGGATATGCTGAATTTTTACCTCTTCAAATTGGTTGCAAAGTTCCAATTCTTGTTGATGTCATGGAACCAAGCCTTTGCTCTGCACCTTCCACCTTGCATTAACTTGTTCACACACTGGTTGAGAATCTCCATCTTGCATAATCTCCATACGTATCATGCTATAGGTAGAGTCACCAAGCACTCTAACATATCCCAAAAGCTTCTTCTCAGATGATCCATAGTCAAACACCTTTATGTGAGTCTTTGAAGCCATGATATGATCAATAGTATACCTAATCAAAATAAGAGAAAAATATAAATAAACTCATAACTTTTAAATTCTAAATGGTATGCCATAGTCTAAATCACTAATGATATTTATTGAAGATCAATATTCTAGCTTAAGAGGAGAGAAAAATAAAGTATTTCACAAACGCTATATCAAAACAAAAAAGTTGAAATGTTTTTTATATGCATAAATAGATCATGTACTAGAAAGAAAACCATCAATCTTTGGAATATTATTTAGAAACTGTAGTGCTACAAAAGGTTACAATGCATCATGTCGTAATGCACTTTCACATGTGACTTTGAATATAACTTCAAATGTATGAGTAACATCTGTTGCAGTAGGTCTAGCTTTAGGAATAGGATTTCTCATTTCCTCTGTTCTCTTCCACCAACGCTTTAAGTGATCTAACTTAGTTGTATCTTGGATGTGAACAAAGTACTTGTAAGCTAGCCGATACAACTTTTCCAATGAAAAGGCTGCAGCATAAATATCAGTTTCCTTGGAAAACTTTGCATATGGAAAAGTATACAACTCAGGAGCCAACCACTTTCTTCGCATGCATCGCTCTTTGAATTGAGGGTCACATCGATCCTTGCCATCATTGACATATTTATCACTCTTGCTTAATCCCCAATCGATAATTCCTATGAAGACCTTATCAGACTCACTATCAAAGTGAAGCATAATGTTCGAAGGATGCAAGTCATTATGCAAAAGGTCTTTTCCATGCATGTATTTTAACGTCCCCATCAAAGTACCAGCTAGATTTACGGCATGAGTACGGACACGAGATAAATGGTCTAGCTCCTCTCCCACATAGACTGAGTTCATAGCATTTAACCTTGACCATTTGTCCAATGTCTCCCCATTCCAATACTGGTATACCAATCTTGGAGGATTTATCACACGAGCAATCGTGCGAACAAGTCCTTTATGAGGTAATTGGGCTTGCATTGTTTCCATATTTGCCATTAACTCTCGCATGGACCTTCTCTCTTCCCTTTCACTTGGCTTTTGAGATACCTTAAGTTTCTTAATGGCAAAGGTCTCTTTTGGATCAAAGCAGTCTACACCAATGATGTTACCTTTCACCACTCTTCCATATGAGCCTTCACCCAGCACATAATCTTTCTCTTGTACATGAATCTATTGCTTCTCAAGAAAAAACAAAGATGGCATTTTCAATCCTGTGGGATTGACACATTCTTTTGAAGAACTGGCATTGAATGCTTGAAGTCTCACTGTGCAGTGGACAGTCTTGCGAAGAACTCTTGCAGCTACAGTAGGCCTGGACTGCATTGCATATTGTAACATCTGGAGAGCTTCCCATATAATTATACCCAGCCACATATCGAGGGACCGGAAGTCTTGAGGGTAATGTTCACCAGCACTACCTAGCTTGTTGACGTATCAATACCACCCACGAACATATCCTAGCATGATGATGCCTGTATCGCAAGAAAATGGACGAACAATCCTGAACCAACATAACCAGTCACGCTTAGACGAGCTTGCAAAAGAGAAGGGACTTGATTTAATCCTGTATCTCTGTTGTATCGTGCCCTAGACCATCACCGACAAGGCATCGACCTTTTTGCTCCATCACTTCTTAAATGCTCTTTCTATGATCTTACTCAAGCGTTCAAACGCAAACGAACTCGACTCATGCTACACTTGCTCAACAGTTAGGAGATGAGTTTAGAAAGCACTACAGTATTTAAATCGTTCAATCTTGTCGCCAATATTATCCTCAAACCTTCCGCTCGAGATGTGGCTACTGGCTAGTATGATGGGGCTGCTCAAGATTTCAATCGACAAAGGTGCAGTAAATGTAGAGCGTGGATGGCAGGCAGTGAAGCCGTGAAAGTCAAGATAATTGATAGAGCTTCGTTTTTACAGTTGTACTGCTGATCTGCCTGCACCGTTTTGTGAGTTCCGTTAAGATGGAAGGGAGTCCCAAAAGGGCCCAGGTGCAGGTCCAGGTCAGCTGAGACTCGAGAGTATTCTTCATGAATCCTTGAGAAACGACAAATGCACCAAGGCGAAAATTATCCTCAGGCAGCAACCGCATGGGGTCGTATGTTGCTCAAGCGCACTTCCAATATCTTGGAGGCTGCCGCTGCCGAGTTGCTGCTAATGCGTCTTATGCACAGTTCCGCCTTACCTTTGGTCGAGCTGCGGTCGCCTCTACTCACCAGTACAATATCACAAGATAGCTCTTCTTTGCTTGTCGATTGCAAGCTTTGCAACTTTGCATGGCCACCAGCAACCGCCACCCTCTCCCATCGCGCTCCACCATCAACTCTACAACCCTTTCCTCCTTTCCCATTGTGCATTTCCTCGCTGTTGCCCAACCTATCATACCCACGTAGCCTCTGAATCCGTGCACTTGTTCGCCCCTTCACTGCCGCAAACATATCGCTCGATCCGGATGTGGCGCTACAGGACCAGCTCCTTCTCTGGTCCTCTCCCTCCTCAGCTCCTCCTCCTTCCCCATCTCCGCTTCCTCTACCTCTCCTCCAATTCCTTCTCTCATACCATCTCCTCCCAGACCTTCTCCTCCCCCTCCTCCTCCCTCTTCTCCCTCGACCTATCCGATAACCACCTCTCTGGCCCTCTCCCTCCCAACCTCGCTTCCCTTCTTCACCTCTCTTCCCTTAACTTCTCCAGGAACTCGCTCACCGGTCAGCTCTCCTCCCAACTCTCCAACCTGCTTAGCCTCTTCTCCCTCGACCTCTCTTCAACCACACCAACCTTTTACGAAACTTCAGAAGATGCATGAAACTCAAGCGCACACACCCTCAGCCTTTTACGAAACTTTAAATGTTGAGTAAGCGACGAGCAAGCGACAACCTCAAAGTACCTGGAGTTTAGAATCCTGGAGTTTAGACTGGTCACTGGAGTTCGCGAATGGAAACGTTATTTTCAGCTTGAACTTTCTTTCGTTTGAAGTTTGCACGCTCGAAGAAGTCGGCTGTTGGAGACTGTGCTGTGTGCACTGTGGAGCACTAACTACGAAGTGGATAGTGGAGTACAAACTACAAAGTGGGCTATGGAGTACGAACTACGAACGACGAAGTGGGTCTGTGGATTGAACATGGAGCCTTGTCTTGAACAACGAAATGTTCAAGAATCAAGAAAGGCCTTAGAAGTTTCTAAACCCTAAGAGAAGATAAGGTGGCTTAATCTACGACTACAAAGATATTAGATCTACGGCTATAAATTAATCTACTTTTTAGTGTTAAGTTATTTTAAATATTACATATATCTCTTTTATATTTTATCATATATTACTAATTTTCAAAGTCCCTAGGCAATCTTAACGTATTCTATAGGAAACTTTAATTGTAGCTTAAATTTTAAAGGTTAATATTTCAAATACCTTTAAAATACATTTTGCCATTAAATTTAGCCCTTATAAATAACCTACTTGGCACAACTTATACCAGCTTTTTTCAATTTTAACCGGTGCAAAATACACTAAAGGGAGGTTTTTTCTAGCACTGGTTCATACACATGAAAGACCAACCATCAACACTCCCTCATCACTCAATGGTGTACATCATACAAAGAAAGTTTCAATATTCTCACAAGGCAAGGCTTTTAGGAATAGGTCTAATGTATTCTCCAAGAAATAGTTAACAATCCCAATTCCATAATGTTTTGATGTTGAATCCTTGGGTTCTTTCCAATGTAATGGAAATTTGATCATCAAAAAATATCATCACGGGATCTACTCTAAGATCTAGCATCGAATCTGCATACTCCAAGATTTGTCACAAACCATCTCATCCATGTAGCCTCACATCCAATTTCAAAAATCTTGAATACTACACTATCACCTTCAACAATCTCCATCGAAAACTTTATAGCATTAAATGCCATTGATTTGAGTATCTAGGTCCTTTAGGATTTTGATCGAGCAATTTAAACATCAAATCTCTTAGCTCTTGTAGTATAACCCTTTCTCAAAGAGTGAATTTCGTTCAATAATATTATTCCATCCATTCTTCAAAGTATGATTAGCCATATGCTTGATAGCAGTGCACTTTAGATGGAGAAGAACTAGCATGCTCATCAATATTTTGAACCTCAGCATTCACCATAAAAACTTGTCGAGCCTATATCAAGAGCATTGCTCAATGTATTATAGTGAACTTCATATGCTATATCTTTGCTTGAACTTTGAAGGATCACCAACATTATAATCGCTTGAAGGATCACAACAACATCACAAGTTTCAAGAGCATCACTCAACACATCATGGTGAACTTGATATGTTGCATCTTTGATTGAAGGATCATAAACATGACAATCACTTGATGGAACTAGTGTGATATGTTACACATCTTCCACATACCTTGAAAGCATGCATTATAGTAGCATGATCTAAGTGGTGCTAAGTGTTAAAGAGTACCCATTAACAAAATGAAGGGAAAGAGTGTTAGGAATGGAATCATAGCTCCATAAGACATCTCTATTCACATTTTGTCTCCATTTTGTTCTTCAACTTCCTAGAAAAAGCATTCAAAATATATGTCTTTCAGGAGATATAAAGTGTGAGCCTACATTTTATGCTAGCCTGTAGGAATGTCACAACATCACTAGCACGTTATAGCTTTACACCACCTTGCTTTATATTTTTATGAGTCAGCATTCTATTTATAATGGCCCTTGCACTATCGTGCTCTCCCTTGCCATGTCCAGGTCTAAGAAAGTTCCAAATCATGCACAAGCTAGTGAGACTAATAGACATGGACATGAATAGTGAACTACAAAGGTCTACATGCTTTGAACTGGGAGGCTATGCCATCAAACTAGAAACTCAATGTTTCTTTACAAGTAATTACAATTATTCGTGGTGTAACATAAAGCAATGTTATATGAACAAATTTTTGTGCTTCTTATCATTTGAAATGTAGAAGGTTATAAATATAGGAAAAGGTTATGTAGAAGGTTATATATAGGGTAAGGTGGTACTCTTTTTCCACTTTAAAGTGGTCAAGTTTGTCGGGCCCAAAAGATACATAAGTGGGAGAACTTTTGGATATTCAAACAAACTGTACATGCTCGCAATGTAGTAGAAGCTTGCAATAACATCCTATAGTAGAATTTTCCTTAAGCCCATTCCACATTCAAATGTTCTTTCAAACACAATTTATCCACTTTGCAGAGATTGACATTAGGTTACTAAATTTCCACTATCTCAAAGCATAGCTTAAAAGATACAATTTGAGTCCTCTGTCTCTCTCTCTATGTGTGTGTGCATGTGTGTGTCCTCTGTGTGTGTGTGTGTGTGTGTGTGTGTGTGTGTGTGTGTCTCGCTGAATCCAATACTAATATCTACTTATTATAACTGTGGGGGCTAGTCAGACATTAAAACTTTCAGCTACCCAACAACAAATTGTGACTGCTCTTAAACATCATCCTAGATCAGACAATATTTAAAAAATAACTTTTAATTTGAATCTGAGAATAAACACACCCTACCTGTTAATTTAAAAATGGTGTATAAAATTACCCCTGCTATAAATATATTTATGTAAGTCTTGAGAATTAAAATACCCCTCATTTTGAACTCTCATAGTATACTTACATTTCCCAGATGGACCCCCCGAGGATTATTTGGGCAAGTTTGTTGTGGTTTTTTAAGATGATATTTTGGTTTACAGCCGGAATCTGGAGGATCATGTTGCTCATCTTTGTCTTGTCTTACTTTTGTTGAGGCAGAGGTAGTTGTATGCTAAAGGTTTTAAGTGTGACTTCTTTATGAATGTAAAATACCATGTTTTGGAATATCATTATTTTTCCATATCATATTTATTATTCACATGTGTTCATGAGTTCTCTCTTGCAGGACTCATCATTTTTGACCAGACCTACATTTTCTACTATCATGTGCATATGCTTATTCGTAGACAGAGTACTCTCACATTCCATGGCTAATCACCATGCGGCTATCTTCAGTATAGCTTGGCACCTTTAGTGTGTCTAAGTCACCTCCAGTGTCACCACAACATTTTGGCACCCTCAGTGTGTCCATATCACCTTCAGAGTGATTAATCATCTCTAGTATGACTCATTTTCATTGTCACCATCTCCAGTATGGTGCTAGTCACATCCAATGATAGGATGACGAAAACTAGTGCATGATTCTTTATTGGATCATCCCTTTCTTACAATCATGCCATCCGAGAATGAGATGTTCCGCGCATCCATAAGGGTTTTCCATACCCGACATCTCTAACACCTTCAATGGCCTTAGGGGTAAGCCTTGGTGTGTTAGGAACCGATTGATGCTCAATAAATAAGGACAAGGTGAGGTAGTTCTCGCAACAGATCATGATGAGATCTATCCAGTGGGTTCAGTTTGAGTCAAAACCGAGTTGTCTAGCCTTAGTTATAACCAAATGTGCGTGTGAATGCATTAATTAGTTATTTTTCCCAATGTGAGGGGGTATAGTGGTATTGAATAAAATCTGGCTAAGATATTGGACAATTAAAAACTAAATAAAATTCAATTTTTGGAAATTAAATTTTTAGCAACACTCTAAATTTACTGTCAGCTTTTCAAAAAGCGATTTTTTCTAATTTTAGTTGCTTTTTGCATCCATCTATTTGGAGTCTGCTCAACTTTATTAATGGCCTTTGCTTTTGTGCTTTCTCGGTCACTCCCTCCTATAAAACAGGGTGCCTATCTCTCTCTTCTCATTATCTGATATGTGCCATCTTTTGAGAAGATTGCCCTGCTCTGCTCCTTGCTCACTTGCTCCAGTTAGGCAAAGTTCCTTATTCCTTCTCCATCGCTCTTGCTTATGCTCTGTCTAGACTTCCATTCCATCACTTCCTTCTTGCTATCTCAGTTCAACTTCTCATCGCCTATTTCTATACTAATTATTGGCCATAAACAAGTGCGATTTTTCCTTGCTGCTGCCTGTGTTTCCAACTACCTCTCCATCAACATTTTCTTGCTTCTTCACTATTTATTTATCACAATCTTCGCATAAGATTTCCAGCAATCAGTTCATTGTTTTTCCATTGTTTCTACGTGTGGATTCTTCACCTACTTTGTGGTGTAACTATTGGTTCAATTCTGCTGATTTTTAGTTCCGTTTTTTGACCTAATTCAACCCAGGAATCCACATAAACAACGTCTAAATTGATATTTTAATAGCTAGAAATGTGGGGAATCTTATGTATATGAATCTAGTAGTGTTTTCTTGATTATTCATGAAGTTATATGCTAATTACTAACCCTAGACTATGTACTGGTGCTTTTTGTAGATTATCCTCAGAGATGGAGTTCATGATGATGCTACCCACTACCAGGAGTTGTTTCCTTGAGAGTGGATTCCCATAATTTTTGTATCTAGAATCTTCTACTAGATTTTGAGCCAGTGAGATTGAGAACTATCCCTTGTATTCAACTTGGATCTTGTTGAGCATCTAATAAATCATTTAAATACGGCTACTTTGTCCTTGCGGCAGGTAGTATGGGGGAAGTGTGCCTTATTCACACCTAGTCTGGTGTAATTGTGTGGATTGGCTATCTTTTATTGTGTATTATGGATTGTATGCCATGTGTGAATGTTTGGTTATGGTTATCTTGAGTAATTAAGAATTTCAATTGGAATTTATGCTTCCACATAAGCATGGCTCTTGACAATGAAGGAGATCATTTACCTAGGGCACAACATTTCGCGGGAAGGTATTAGCATTGATGAGGATCGTATCCAAAAAGTGTTGATTTGGACTATACCCCAAACAGTTAAGCAACTAAAGTCTTTCCTAGGCTTTACTGTGTTTTTAAGGAAATCAGTACATGATTATTCCCAAGTCATGGCTCCTTTAACCAACATGTTGAAGGGTCATGGATGGAAGTCCAATAACCCTATTACTTGGAATACGGATATGAACATTGCTTTTGACACTTTGAAAACTTGTATCAAAAGTGAGTTTGTTCTTGTGTTGCTCAATACTACTAGACCTTATGTGTTGGAGACCGATTGTAGTGATTATGCTATTGGGGCAGCATTATTCCAAGAGGGTCGACCTATAGCTTTTGAGAGTAAAAAGCTCGATGATACTCAATCTCGTTGCTCCACACTAGAGAAGAAACTTTATGTGGTGATACATGCTCTCAAGATTTGGAGACATTATCTGTATGGTTCTAGATTTGTGGTCTTGATTGATCATCGATCCATCAAATATGTGTGTGATGGGGATAATTTGAGGGGAAGGAAAGCTCGTTGGGTGGAGTTGATGCAAGATTTCGATTTTGAAATTTGGTATCGAAAAAGTTCTTTGAACAATGTTGCTGATGCCTTAAGTCGACTTCAGATGGTAAATGCCTCGGCATTTACCAAGATTTCCTCTCACCTATTTCAATCCTTGAGAGGGCTTTGCGTGACTGATATACATTTCAGTCCTTATTGGTAGAAGGTCCAAGATGGAAGCTCCATTGTCGACCTGAGCTCAGGGATTCAGCCACCTACTATTCAGGGGGTTGGTGGTTAGTGGATGATTCGGAATGGGTTGCTGTTCTGGAATGATAAGATTTGTGTACCGGATGTGCTGGATCTTCGATCCGGGATTTTATAGGAGTGTCATGATGGGTGCAGTTGGTGGCTACTTTATATGTAGTGCGGTAGGCCTATACTATCGCCATGAGTTTGTGTTCCCAGTTGGTGGTTTGACTAGCTTCGACCGTGCGGGCCATGATTAAGCTAAACATCTTCTTTGAGCTCACCACTAAGCCATTGGCCCTAGGGTAATAGGTTGTGGATTTTTATTGCACGATCGTAGATTCACTTGTTATGGTTTGCGATGGTTTCATTTAGGAAATGGATTCCTCTATCACTAGCTAGCTCCAATGAGCATCCAAACCTCATAATTACATTTTCATACAGGAATTTGGTCATCAATCTTGCATCGGCCCTTCTTGTGTCCTTTGATTCTGCCCATTTTGTGAAGGAATCGGTGGTCGTAATGATGTATCGTGCCCCGTCCCTTTAGCTATAGCTGGGCTTATTGGGCCTATGAAATCAATACACACTTCTCAAATGATTAATCAATCAGCTGGTAAGGGGCATCATATTGGCATTTTAAGGCACTTTTGCTCGTTGGTCGCATCCATAAAAAGCATGGACCACCAGAGGCTTTCTTGCAATATCTTATCGACCATAATTTTTGTGCCTAAGTTTCCACAGGCAATCCTTGAATAGCTTCATCAAGAACTTCTACAAACTCATCCTCCCATACACACCAATGTATGATGTCATCCTTTCCCATATGATAGAGTTAGCCAAGTATTAATTGGTACACTACGGAACCCTTATAGAGCTTGCATGCCCTATCTTGTTAATGGATTTGTGTAGTGGGAATCCATTGGTGAGAAAGTGTTTGATCTCCTTGGCCCATTCCAGTATCAAGTCTATGAGGAAGAGTGGGGCATCTAAAAGATTGTCATCCACACCTATTGGTGGTTCTCCATTGGGGATTTGAGACAGATGATCAGCCATCACGTGGATCTTCTCCTTACAAATTGCAACAGTGAAGTTGGATTTGAGAAGAATTAACATCTAATGGGTTATTATCCCTGTCATGCATGGCTTATTTACTTGGTGATTAACAAAGAACATGAACTTGTTTGCTAACAAGTAGTGTCTTAACTTTTTGGCTGCATATACCATGGCTAGTATTTCCCTATCCATGGTTGTATAATTTACTTTAGCATCATTGAGTTGACGGATTGCAAAATAGATTGGGTAGTCTAAATTATCCTCACTTGGTTGAGCCAATACACACCCTATTAAAAATTTCAAAGCATGTATATGAACATGGAATATCAAGTCCCCGTCTCATGCCTTTAGAATTGGTGCAGTAGCTAAGGTGAGTTTAAGGGTGTCAAAGGCTACTTGGCATTCCTCTATCCAAACAAAAGCCACTAGTAACTTGTATAATGGGCAGGAAATGTCTACATAAAAGATTATGAACCTTTGGTATAGCTTGTGTGCCTTGTGAAATGTTGTACACCCTTAAGGTTTGTATGAGGTGGGAGCTCCAAGATGAGCTTGATCTTGTTATAGTCTATGGAGATCCCATTCTTTTATACAATATGCTCAAGAAATACTCCACGATTTACCCAAAACTAGCAATTGAGGGGGTTAAGGGATATGTGGTACATGTGACACCTCTCTAGGACCAATATAAGGTATTTAAAATGATCATCCCACTTAGAATCAACATTTTAGTCGTCAAGAAAGATTGGTATGAAATCTCTTAGGTACTCCCTAAAAACTATGCTCATTAGTCTTTGGAACATTGCAAGAGAATTGGTGAGCCCGAAGAGCATCACTTACGGACCAAATACTCCCCATTCCATGGAAAATGATGTTTTATGTTGATCTACCAGGGCTGTGGATACCTAGGTGGAATAAGCCAGTGGATGCATAGACTCGACTAGAACAGGCCAATGTGGGCATAAGAGTCTTTACACTTTTGTAGGGGTCCTCAAGGTGGGACCTCTTTTGCATGAGACCTCTTGACTAAGAGTCTCTATAGTATTTGTAGGGTACCTCTTGGGGTCTCTACACGTTTTGTAGGGGAGCTAAAAAAGTGTAGGCTTTTAGTATTTCTCACTCTAGATCCTGATGTTGCAGGTATGCTTGAATATTTTCTAAAAGGATTTTGGCTATCCTCATCCTTTTAGATTCATCATACCATCTTTCAAGCTCAACATATTACAACCAAAACTTGCTGCTACACTAAACACACAATGATCTCATCTTCATTGCTCTAGACTGTGCATCTATGCTTCTGGCCGTTGTTGTCACAAGGTTAATGCTTCTTCTCATTAATTAGTTATTAGAAAAGAACTTTTAAAATCCACTCGAAAATGGGAAAATTATAGTATGTTACTATGATAATCACTATGCACAATGCTGTTATTTTTATTGTTGGAGTCAATTTTTCATTATAATCAATCCCATATTCTTGAGCATAGACTTTTGCTATTAAGCTTGCCTTGTATTGTCAACTTGACCATCTATAATGACTGTAACTCTATAATCACATTTTTTTGTCTAATGCTATGATTACATTCAATTTAACTAGTGTCCTATTAACAATTGTGGTGCCATGAGCACATAAGTAGAGGCAAAAGCTATGAGTAAAGGTATGAAGCAAGGGCATGTTGCCATATGGATGGATGCATTGTCCCACATGTGACCAAGCATATGCAACTATGTATCCACTCCTATAAAAGGGAGAAACTTCAAGCAAGCTCTTGAGCCTCTCTATGAGTACAAATCTCAATGTAGTAGCTCTCTTAAGGAACTCTTAGCTTAAGTTTTACCATAGCCATAATCCAAGGCACGCGTGTTTTTTCACATGGTATCAAAGCCTCCCCTTTCCTCATGAGCCACTCTCCCTCCTCGTCATAATCTCCCTCTTAATAACTTTAGTAGCTCACAATGCATTTCCTCACTAGTATTGTATCAGAGGAAAGGTTGCTAGTTTTGGGTCATTGATAGAATTTGTGATCTTCCTATGTTCCCTCAACTCTGTCCTTTTGAGGAACGTATGCAAAACTAGTGTGCAATGAGACAATGTTGTTATCAGGCTACAGACTGTACATGTGTTTGTCTTGAGCAACTCCATCTAATTGTTCTCTGGTATCCCAAGATCCAGTTAATGTTATTTTCTACTCTCCAAGCCTTCAACTATAGCAAGCACACTTGAAAGAAGCCAATCATGCATAACTCAAGAAATGACCAACTCTACAAGCTATAGCCCACAAAGCAAGCAAGCGATTGCATTAGATGATGGCTCTCTAACTCAGCAAAACTTTGATGCTACCACATTGTGCATCAAGCCAAACACACTAACAAACTTAGATGAGGAGAGCTAACAATCCAGTCACCCATCTATGGCTACTATAATGGATAGATGCAATGACATAAGTAGCACACAGCAGTCGTGGGATGGACCAAACAACACAACATAGATGGTTACATCTATAACAACATAGCCACACTAATTCTATGTATTTAGTAGCTAGACCTCAATGCTGCAATGGACAATGGGTAGACGGTACCATCGACCCAAACAAATCTTCTTCCTTAGATCATAGTTGCACTGTGAAATGACCGTCGTTTCCATCACTTAGCCCTACAAGTTTCTACAGGTTGCCATCACTTAGCCTTGTGAAATGACCGTCGTTGCCATCACTCAGCCCTGCAAGTTTCTACATCGTCTTTCTTCTATGGTGTAGACCTTAGGCCACATTGCATTTTCACATCATAGATAGGTTACCCATATTAGGGTTGGTTCGAGGTGTCGTTTTGGTTTTGCCACATGAGACCTTATCTGCAATGTCAGCAGAATCGCCCACCCTACCATATCATCAACCACATCATTATTGCCACATGGTATTCTAACTCCACCTAAGCATAATTTTCCCCTTGCTAGAAAAGGATTTGTACATGCTCCAAAATGGAAACTTAATCAATTTTTTGGGCTCCACATACTTATCAGGTCAAAATCATAGTATGCTATTAGACTTTGTGAATATTCAAAGAATTCATATGATAAGACCTTTGCAACAAATGATAGAGCAAAGCATGATTATCATAAGCATGCAAAAAGCACAAGTGCATGAGATGATTAGAACACAAAACATGGTGTCCACACATAATGCATTAAAGACACATGAAGAACAAAGCACCATGCATCAAGCAAAGAGGATATTTCCATTGATAGAATGCATTAAAAAGTAGAATTTATCACCTTTGACCCCATGTTTTGTAAAGGTCACCAAAGGATTAGACCTTTGTTTTAGTTATCAAACTTGACTAGCTGAGAGTAGCTATGCAAACACCCAAGGAAGTATTGATAATGTTGTAATACCATGTGGACTTGACCACCTCAAGTAGCAAGTATGGAGGTGTTGGAGTTTTCTTTGCTAAACTCACATCTATCCACCTCACAATAACCAATGCATCATGGCACCAAGGGGAGCTATTGAGAATTATGGTGCCATGGCAGATAAGTAGAGGCAAAGGCATGAGTAAAGGTATGGGGCAAGGGCATGTTGCCACATGGCATGGAGGCATTATCCCACATGTGAGCAAGCATATGCAAGTATGTATCCACTCACATAAAAGTAAGGTTCAAGCAATAACATCAAGCAAATATTAAGCCTCTCTATGAGTACAAGTCTCAATCTTGTAACCTAGTTGTGCTTGAGTCTATGCTATCTAGCTTAGTTCTCCATCATGTGTAGTCTTAGGTTGCATCCACCACTGAGTAGCTCTAGTCAAGCACATTTAGCTTAGTTGCACTAGAGCCATATCTCCAAGGTACTCATGTTTCTTCACATGTCCATGTTTGATTGTCCATGATGGTATTGTGAGTCTTGTAGATTCTCTCTTTAGCTAACCAATTCATTGATTTCTAGTACCTTTTCCATGAATAAAAAATTTGCCATAAAATTTGTAGTGTATGTCCATTACCAATTCATTGATTT
This sequence comes from Dipteris shenzhenensis, assembly GCF_047967505.1. NCBI lineage: Eukaryota > Viridiplantae > Streptophyta > Polypodiopsida > Gleicheniales > Dipteridaceae > Dipteris > Dipteris shenzhenensis. Next base: position 17,060,972 of record NC_141614.1, on the reverse strand, counting down.
CCATTACCTGTTCCATGGTATAGTGAGTCTTGTAGATTCCCTCTTTAGCTAACCAATTCATTGATTTCCATTACCTTTTCCATGAATAAAAATTTGCTATAAAATTCATAGTGTATGCCCATTACCAATTCATTGATTTCCACTACCTTTTCCATGAATTGAAAATTGGTTTAAAATTGGTAGTGTATGTCCATCTATGTGACGCCTTTTTTCCTCTTGTAGACCCTTTGATCTATGCAAAAGGACTCTGTGTGCGTCAACTATTTGGAGCCTTTGTTTTTCTCCATTTGCAATTGGTGGTAACAAGCCAAATTTTCCTAAATTAATAACTTTTGGCTCTCTATCTATAAAAGGATCTTTTTGAGCCATATAGCAATAGAACTCTAATTCATTAGTGAACGGCAATATTACATGCTTTTGAAAAATGTGATTTTGGCATGTTCTTCTCATCCATCATGCAACAGGCATGTTCTATGATTGCTTTGTCTTTAGCTCCGTAATACCATTCTATGTATTAGAATTTGTTTTGCCTTTTTTCCCTATTCTTTGCATTGTGCTGGTGGGCTGTGCTGGTGGGCTACAGCCTCTCATATGAAGGCGTTGGTGCAGACAGGACTTGCAGATGGTTGTTGGTGGAGAGCAAGCGATGGAGAGCCATTCGGAGGCTAAGCTTACCTTGGAGGGGAGCCAACCAAGAGCTTTGTGAGTCATCAGTGGTCGTAGGTGTCGCTTGTCGTGGAGATGGGTCGCCTTGTTACTTTAGTCATTAGAGCTCTAGTTGCAGCTGTAGAGTCTGCTGGCTAGCTGCTTTGCTTGTAGTAGGAGGTCGATGGAGATCAGGAGGTAGGGTTGGCGTTGTTTGGAGAAGGCCCGTGAAATAGTCGATGGAGTCACCTCTGTGGCAAAGCTACAAGAGACTTTTTTTGATGCTGCATGTCGATGAAGCTGCTGCAACTACTATAATGGTCACCCGTCACAGTCGAGAGGGATCCACAACGTCTGTTGGCTGTGTAGAAGGCTATTGTTGGAGAGATAGATGAATGGAGCCAAGATCTGTACGTAGGCGGGAATCCTTAGGGCTTGGTTGAGTAGGTTGTTTGAGATCTAGGAGTCACCTTCAATCATTTGCACTTTAGAAGAGCCACTATGCCAGGCGCTGTAGAGGAGCCATAGTGCTTGGTGTTGTAGAAGAGCCGCTATGCTATGGAAGCCGCTGTAGAAGACCAAGTGTGAAGAGAGCATGAAGAACAAGTGGACAAGCGACAAGTTGAAAGTCGCCTTATGAGCCTTAGCTTGCTGCCCGTGGTTTGTGGACCTTTCTTTAAAGCATTTCTTTGTCAAAGTAGTGTGCCTTGTACCTCTTAAACTTCATACACTCCGATCGCTCATAAGAGAATACTCTGATCTCTTTGAAACAAATCTCTCTCTCAAATTACTCACATGTAATGATGGAAAACTCTCTTTTTCACACAATCTCTCAGCGGAAGAGATGTATCTCAAATCTCTCTTTCTCTTGATGAACTTAGAATTCCTCTCAATAGAATAGAACAGAAATCTCTCAATCAAATGGACAAAAATTCCTCTCAAATGGATGGGAATTTCTCTATCACTCAACGGAATTTTTCTCTCACGAAAGAGAAAACTCGATCTCTCAATGGAATTTTTCTCTCACGGAAGAGAAAACTTGATCTCTCAATCTCTCAAACTATCACACTCTCTCATACTCTCATATACGGATCACAATGCCTTAGCGGAAGGCAAGGGTGCTCTGATACCATGACAAAATATGAAGAGGGGAGAGGAGAAGAGTGGAGATGAGGAGAGAGGGCACAGCTAGAGAGCATAGCACAAATGATTAACTATACACTAGATTTAGTTGAAAATGTAGAATATATACAAACCCATTTAGGGTTAGGGTTAGGACATCTAACCCTTTCCTTTATAGCACTCTATTGGGTTAGTGCTATGCACATATGATCACATGATATTGAGCATAATCTCTCAACATCACAAACCTCATTTGGGAAATGAATAGGCCGTAAACCTTGAACAACATTGTACCTCTTCATGAAAACAATGATTTTGCAACCCAGTCACCCAAATTTTTTGTGCTTAAAAAAACTAGCAAAATTTGGATTGTCACCACATTAGATGCTAAAAAGGCATAGGAATAAACAATTTGTATAGTCTAGCAACTTTGGTTTCTTTAGTCACAAGCTATATGATTGTGTTGTTTGATGAAGACTCCACTTTTGTTGAACAAGATATCACAATTGTTGTTAACCATTTGTCCAACTGATGGCAAAGTTTGAATGATATCTAGTACATCTAGTATGAAGATAGTGGGAGAGAGGGAAGGAGTCTCACTTGCGGCTTTCTCACATGCACAATGGGGGAATACACACAAAGGTGGAGGCTGAAAATAGTTTTCCTCTTCTTACTTGTGAAAGCCAAAAGAACTCTAGTACAAAGAAATAGAAGAACCCTATATGTGGGTCTCAAACCAAACTCAACTAACTAAGGTGGCATACTAACTGAGCCACAAACTAGAGTAGATAAGGATAGCTGTCATCCAGCTATTATTCATGGGTGGTGTACCAACCGCATCTCCATCTAACAAGTCAGTGACAGAAATGCACAACGGTCACCCTGGCATATTGTGAGTGGAGCTCGATATCTCAACACTCCCCCTCGAGCTCAATCCCAATTCCTGCACACCAAGCAGGTCTCTGAACTTGCGCAGCTTCTCTGCGCCCAATGGTTTTGTGAATATATGAGCTACCTGATCCTCTGTGCTGACATAAACTAGATCAATAAGACCTAGTAAAACCTTCTCCCGCACATAGTGATAATGCACCTCAATGTGCTTTGTTCTAGCATGAAAGACTGGGTTCTTTGCCAAGTGTATACTGCTCATGTTGTCACAATAAATGACAACTGGCCCATCTGTAGATTGATGCATACCATAAAGTAGCTTATGCGTTGTTTGGAGAAGCCATCACCATGCCCCCCCCCTTGCGTGCAAGTCGCATACCCCCCCCACCCCCAACCCCCGTGCCCCCCCCCCACCCCCTCCCACACCCCCCCCTATGCCCCCCCCCCCCCAACACCCCATTCTCCCCCCCCTTGCGTGCATGTCGCGTACCCCCCCCCACCCCACCCCCATGCCCCCCCACCCCGTATGCCCCCCCCCCCTTGCGCGCATGTCGCGTACCCCCCCCCCCCACCCCCCACCCCCCATGCCACCCCCCCCCCCCAACACCCCATGCACCCCCCCCCCCCCCCCACCCTCCCACACCCCCCCCCCTATGCCCCCCCCCAACACCCCATGCCCCCCTCCCCCCCTTGCGCACATGTCGCGTACCCCCCCCACCCCCACCCCCCATGCCCCCCCCCCTCCCACCCCCCATGCCCCCCCACCCCCTATGCCCCCCCCCCACCCCTTGCGCGCATGTCGCGTACCCCCCCCCACCCCCACCCCCGATACCCCCCCCCCCCCAACACCCCATGCCCCCCCCCCTTGCGCGCATGTCGCGTACCCCCTCCACCCCCACCCCCCATGCCCCCCCCCCCCTCCCACACCCCATGCCCCCCCACCCCGTATGCCCCCCCCCCCCTTGCGCGCATGTCGCGTACCCCCACCCCCCCCCACCCCCCATGCCACCCCCCCCCCACACCCCATGCACCCCCCCCCCTCACCCTCCCACACCCCACAAAAACATTATGCGTTGTCATTCTGTTTTCCTTGGATCCCAGATCAATCTTTCAAATGGACCTTTTTAACACCAACGCTCATTATGTTTTGCATTACTCTCTTATGGAGCTTTATTTAAATAATAAGTGTATCTTCGCATGTTGGACATATGTTTGGGTTTCTATGTTGGAAAGGAGGCAACTAGGGAAGCCATAGTTGACAAAATGAAAAATTAAAAAAAAAGATGATTGCTGAAGGTGTAGTAAACAACGAAGCATAGATGGAAATCAAATCTATCTCCAAAATTGTGCCCTCAAGTAAAGAACATGGAGGACTATTTAAAAATGCTAGACAACAATTCATTTACTTTCTCTCCTTTGGATTCACTTGTTTTCAACTTCAAAATTGAAATATATGACAACAACATAAATTTAAAAAGTACATGAGTAACCCTTTCTCAAATTCTCAATAGTACAACTTGTTATACAATATCTTGACATGTTCATCTTTGCATGCACTTTTTGCAAGGACATTAACAAGGAAAAAATTTGGACAACTCAATTGGAATCTTCCCTACAAGAAACAATTAACAATAATGAAAAGAGAAGCTTGAGACATCTAGCTATTGCCTTCAAAGATTCCTTCCCTACTAGTGGAACGTCCATACATACAATCATATAAAAAATAAGAGATAGGAGAAAGAACAATGAAACAGTTCATCTAGTGCCACAAATTCTCCAAACTAATTGCAATACATTCACTCATTCTCAAATATCTCAAGCTGAACAAAAACTATAAGAACAAAAGCAACCACAAAAAAGCAAAAGTTCCATGTTATAAATGAAAATTTAGACAAGAATGAATATTCCTCTATGTTTGGTGATGCATCTAAAAGCGTGCTCAATTATATAGAAGCAATCAAAGATACCCATATTATCAAAGCACATGAGTGAAGAAGGAAAACTATTAGTGGATCATTGAAATGCAAAACATCTTCCATCTTGCATTCCACACAAAAGAATTCCATATTTGCAAGGATTTTTGAAGAGCTATTAAGAAGAATAGGGTGCCCAAATACTTTACACCTAGTCAAATATAAATAAATCAACCAATACCAAAAGTTTCCATCTTAAAGAAAGGTTAGTGTCTCCAATAATAGCTTTCACACAGATATGGAAATCGAGTTTCAATGGATAGATTGGTGTGAAAGGAAGCATTGTTAATATTATGGTAGACACTTAGAAAGTTCAAAACATCTTGCTATGCTTCATGGACAATGATGTGTGCATGCTCATTGGCATTAAAAAAAAGGAGTACAAGTCAAGTTACATGATTGGGAATACTAGGTCATTGATTCTCATGGCTACAATGAGCAAAATATTACCAACCCCTCTTTACAAAAGCAATAACATAACTATAAACAATGAATGGTATAATCACTTACACACCTTGAAAGAGCAACAAAGGAGTGATTCAAGCAACGACATGGAACCAATGTTGCAAGATGAAGAGAACAATAAATTCAAAACAAACACGTTAATACACAACCTCATTACTACTGAGAAAGTTCTAGAGTATGAAGCCGCGTTGCACTTTGTGGCTCTATGTGGGACCAAAATCCATTGGGATTATTCCAATACAAGAATAATGAAGAGTTAAATTTCACACTATTCTTTGGCTCTACTAGGTGTAATGGAATCTTTAACTTAACATACTAGGATATTGTCAAATGGGAGTAAAACACAAGTCGTTGAAATACAGTCAAAACACACCAAATATTTTTCTCAAATGAATTAAAAAGCTTATCCATCAATTGATGCAATCTATAGTTTGCTTGTGCAAGGGCATGCTTGGAATGAAAAACCTTATGGCTAAAGATGTCATGAATAGCACAAACATCGAGAATGTTTTGTAATCAAAAATAGGGTATAAGGACTTTGAATGTTTAAGAACATCACCAGATTATAAAGAGAAGCTACAAAAGGAAGCATTCGCCCCATGATGAGGCAAATCGGGCCTCTAACCTTCTTCATTTAGTTCTCTTACATGGAGAATTTGTGGGAGCCTCTTGTGACTTGTTTGAAAACCCACTAAACCCCACAAGTGGTACCACCACAAACATGGATTCAAGCAGATTTATAAGTCAAATATTAGGGCATGTGAACAAGATATTACAACCACAAGCTCTAAAACATGATTTACATCCTCAAGGGTGACAACTTCTTGCTAGGGGTATAAAAGGTTATTTCTTTATTTTACAAAGTTCCTAAGTAGAGGTAGACAACACGAGCATGGTCTCTTATGGGTGGAGAATGCTCCCATTTTCACACAAAGTAGCAACCTTGAGATTTTTGCTTTCATCGACAAGTACATAACATGCAACAAGGATGTTCGAATGACAATATGAAAGACAATTAAACACACAAACATGCATCTACATGCATAAAAAATAACAACAAAAAATGTTGCTTCCATTATCCAAAACCTCCCCTCCATCAAACCATGATACTTACACCTTTAAATTCTACTCAACAAACACCATTATAAAGAAGTTACTCACTACAATGGCTTCTTCTTCCTTGGTTTCTATGTTAACAATGATGGAATGGATAGATGCACAAAATTTAAATATAATAACATAGTTCTCTTGATTATATCACAACTAACAAAGCTAACACTTTTTGAAGGGAGTGCTAACCTTTGTACTCTCATGTACCTCTCTCATACTCATTTTACAACCACTTGGGCCCATTCGGTGCCAAGGCAAATGTCATATTGTAATCCTCACACTCTCTTCTACATCTCAGCTTAGTTTACATGGTGCATGAATTGTTAACGGTAGCGGCAGTTAACAATTCATGCACTTTTGGGTTGGTCTGCATGTGGTGGAATAACTCCATCTTTTTCTTCTTCCTTGGCTTACTCCTGTCTTCCTGCTTCCACATCCTTCACCTCCTAGATTGGAAGAATCTGTAATTCATGACCATCCATCTTCATTTTTGAACTGTTTGAGTGCCTCTTGCACTAGTTTATGAACTATAATCTTCAGGGTCTCCTTTTATCTTAGCAGCTCAAAAATGGGATTGTTGCTTGGAATGGTTTGTAGGTTTGCACCTTCCTTGCCCATGTTCATGTTCTTTTAAGAGGTTATAGCTCAGCTTTCCCACTGTAGTCGATTTGGGCTCCTTTTCCACCACTAGGCCATGACTTTTCTTCAACTCTTACCTAACCCATACCTACCTTTGCCCTCTCTAACTAGCATACTTTTCACAATCTCTCTATAGATCCCTCCATGCATTCTCAAACACTCCCTACCAAAGCAAAGCATCAGCCTACCCTTCCCCAACAGGATTGCCAAATGTTAACCAAGATTTTACCTCCTATGCTTCGTCCTCTTGCATTCTTAATTCATGGATGGGCATTGCATTGACAAGATAGTGGAGTGGCATGTGAAAGAGATAGAGAGCATGGATATGTTCAAGTAAAGAGAGACTTGTGGTATTCAGTTGGTGGTTTTCCTATTCTAAGTGCAACAACCCACAAAATTGTGTATGTACTAATGTCTCTTTGGGAGATTCTATTCTATCTCCTTTAAGAGGGATCTAAAGGCTATTACAACTTGGGGGGTCTAGCACCATCAAGAAACAGGAAGGCTAATCCCTTTTACTCTCAGAGCTTCACACACACAGGCCCAAAACTAAGATCTTTAAATTGGCCATCTAGCTAACAATCTATGTCTCATGACCCACTTCCAATAGCCCCCAGAATGGAGGAGGGCTCCTCTTTCATAGCTTTTCAGCCATCATCCTCTCGCACCTTGAGCTAAGATTTCTGCAGCCACCCTTATCTTGGCACCCCTGCACTGCCATCATGTTGAGAGGTCTCTAGTGTCATGCTTTGTGGTGCTTGTTAGTCTATTGTACCACACCTATCAATTCACTACCTTCTCACAATACCTACCTTCTTAGCTTTACTTCATTGCTTGTTGGTGCTTTAGCCTTTCATCTTTGATGGTAGATTTGTTCTTCAACCCGTCACCGTTGCTTGTCGCTAGTTTTTTATTCGTCCTTTCTTTGCCTTTGCCCTTCCACCTTCATCCCGTTGTCTTTTGTCTTCATCTTTTGGTCTTTTGAAACTAGAGTTACATTATTCCTTCTTGGTTTTGTTCACCCTTGGCTAGATGGTTTGCTTGTTGGCTTTGTCTTCCTTCATGTAGGTATGATACTTGGCAAGCAATGATGGTGGACATAGGATGTTGCCAGTTACTGCAGTTTTCATATTTACACTTGTATATTTGTACTTTGAGTGATCATATTCTTTTGAAACTGTATTCAATTCACTCTGATTCACTTATGGCTAAGTTGATTCCTTTAAGCCTCATTTGCGGTTTGCTGTGTATTGATGATAGCCTGATAACAATCGTAAGTCGGTGTTGAAGCCTGCATTCCCACCCTTAAGGAACTTTGTTCTAACATGTCATTGTGGTGGATGGATGCAGGTGAGTCGTATTACCTTCAACGCAAGTGAGTCGGCTTACCTTCAATGCATGGATGACACCAAATGAGACTAGAGCAATTTTGCTACCACTTCGGATCGGAACACTACACATTATGTGAGGATTAACTTCTCCTTTAATGATTCTAATGATAGAGGTTGTGAGAGAATCCATTTGTATACAAATATGAGCTTATGTTCATGAAGCTAGTAGACAAACTTGCCGTGTAAAGTGTGAACATGATATAAAGCATTTCAAAATTATAAACATATGTTCAAATCATAAGACTTTTCAAATCCATATAATAGTAAACCTTGTCCATCTAGATTTTAAATTCCTAATTGTATAAGTGCATGTGTGTGCTCATAAAATCAGAAAACCTTGATGCCCTAGCAATCTCATAGTACCAAGGTTTGATTATGGGCTTGCTTCTTCTCTTGTTGCACTTCATTTTCTTCTTTTCTCTAACTTCAACAAAATTTGAGTTTGAGGATTCATTAGAAAGGGCCACTTGGCTAGGCATTATTGTCGACATTATGAAAACCCTATAATGTACTTCAAAGGCTCAATGTAAAAGCCTTAACTTGCAAAGGTCATATGGAGTGACCAAGGGAGCTGTTCTCACCCAACTCTTAAAAATTTTGAGTATATATAACTGCATGACAATATGCAATTACTATTTTATAAATGCTCTCATTATGTCATAATTAACCATTTCATAATTCAATGCTAACATAACACAAATCCACTAAATCTTATTCACATTATTCATGTACTTTCCATGTCATGTGTATATAATGTAAAAAATCATGGCATTCATTTCTTACATAGTATCTGTAATTCTTGTAGTAAATTAAATCAAAGTCACTGCCTTATGTTGTGTAAAGAATATACCAGAAAACGAAGAAAACACAAAATATAAAGAAATTCAATTCAAAGTGCATTAAAACTCTGGAAATCATTTTATAGATCTCATGCATTCCATAATGCTTTGTAGTATTTCATAGTCTTCTCCAAAAATCATGCTATAGTCAAGCAAGATCCTATTTCAAACTACACCAAAACTATATGAATCATTTTGAATTCCTTGTGTAGTAAGTATGCCATATTGATGTACACTACATAGATAAAGGGAAAAATAGTAATAATGTTTTCTTGTATGTGCTAATTGTAGCAATTCATAACTTGCTTCATAACTTGCATTTACCATGTGAGGCAACCATTGTGCAACTACGTGCAAAGTATGAGTATGTACAAGTACACCAATGCTTACTTGCTGCCAACCTAACAAAAAAATACATAAGAAGATAGACATGGAATAATATGTGAAAATTGAAAACCTAAAAACAGCATTGAATTATTGGAAATCACATGTACATTGTAGTGGACCACATGTGAGCCTCACCTACCTTCAAGTTTCATCAACTATCCCTATTAGAAATAATTTTGGCCCTTATATATATCGTACATTCTCAAATTTAATGAGGATATGCTGAAATTAAAAAACACTTAAGAATAAGAAGCATCCTCCTATAATATAAAATTGAGCGCTTCTTAACTTCATGGCACGTGTCAATTCACATATGCTACATACAAAACGTAAAAAAAATCTTTATTTCTTACTTGAAATTGGAAAATATTTACTCTCACAAAATCAAAAACTACTTTCTTTTGCTCTGAATTGAACATCATTCAATATATCATATACACAATCATGACTAGATCTACACTAATTGACCAAACTATCCATGCTGTATTTATCAAAGCCAGTTATTACGTCATGAAAATCTTACAGTTACGCTTAGCACAATATTTGATAGTAAGTTCAAAAACTAGTAGCAAGACTATGATTCTTAGCGAAGATGAATACCATTAATAGCTGAAAAGTGGATAACCGCCCCTAAATGTGTATTCTCAAAGCATTTACATTGCTTACTATACTATCATTACAGTAAGTAGAAGTTAGAATGTAGAATTATCCACTAATTACTATTTTCTTACATTGTAATTGCATCTGTTTGCATCAACAGCACACAGCACGCATTGCTATGTCATCTCGCTACTCATGCCACCCACGTGTTCAATTGTGTGCCTCACCTCTGCACCATCGGGCCACATGTCCGTGTTCTTCTTCGTGTCATAGTTCTGAGAGCACAGCAGTAGGGCAGATGGGGCACCTGGTGCCAATCCCTAGTTCCGCGATAGATTGAGGTGCTCCGATGGAATTGCACGTAGTGCGCGCACACACACACACACACACACACACACACACATATATATAGAGAGAGAGAGTTTCACATACAACTTCATGCACTTGATTTCGCATTCGAGGGTGAAGAATTGGATGGTGTTTGGTAATGCACATGACTTTCCTCATGGTTTGGCTTTCCTCAAGCTCTCAGATGTACACCCTCTTTAGAATTGACAAGAACACAGAGGAATGGGTTACCAGCCATGATAGGAGTAAACCGTTGTCATTTGTATTTGAAGGAGTTCCAAGTTTAAATCGAGAGGAGGGATGAAAGGTGTTGGGCAATGACAATGAGTAGAGTGGGCACTATTTGCAAGGTTGTGGCTGACACCTTAAACGAGATGAACACCACCTTTTGAGGAGAGTTCTAAAAGTAGTTGAGTCACCTGAAGCGAATGAAATCAATTTCTTAGTGTGATCCTATTGATATCTGGCACAATATCCATACACGTTTTGTTGAGAGGTGCGAATGATTGAAGAGGAAAGATCACCAGGAGCTGGCTGACGAGATGTAAGAATCGTAAGGTAGAAAGTTCATGAAGAAGGCTACCATGAGGACAAGCATCAATTGGGTTGAATAGAGTTACTATGGATATGGCCTTCTTTCCCATTTCAAAACTAGAATTAAATTTCTTTTGGATTCATTGTTAGAGTCACTATGGCTATGGCCTTCTTTTCAATTTCAAAGTGGAATTGAATCTCCTTTGGATTCATTGCTAGAAGTCACTACCTATCAGCCACATTACAAGTTCAATCAAGTGCGAATCCCCATAAGCTATATTGTGTAGTTGTAATTATAAACTGCAGAGCGGAGGTGTATAGATAGCACATTTTAGTTGTAGATCTATTAGCTTATCCTTATAACAGGAATGAATTTCTTGGGTAGTAGTCATGATTGGAGATACCAAACTTTGGGTTGCAATTTCAAGTTAGAAAGGAATTTAAAGACACTAAATCATAGTTCAAAAAAGGTGAAAAGGTAGGCATTGATTGAAACAAAGAAAGAACGCTCGGGCAATTTAAAGGCTCCTCAAATTCTAATCTTACATCATAATGAAAAAGAGACACATGTTCTTGGGAAGTGCTAAACATTTCCACATGGCTCGACTACTGTGTGGATGCAAAATTAAGATGAACATAAGTAATGATAGTAGAACCTTTGTCTCTAATGATTCTCAAATTAGCCACAAGCCAAGGAAAATGTTATGTGCACATTTCTATAAAAGAATATTACTATATCACCATATTATTTCTGTCCTCCAAGTTCCAAGCTCCTAGCTTCACAATGCGATTTTGTTGGAGAAAGGAAGGAACATTGTGCAATTACAGATCAGCAAAGGATTTAAAGACACCAAATCATAGTTCAAAAATGATGAAAAGATAGGTAATGATTGAAACAAAGAAAGAAGGCTTGAGCAATTTAGAGGCTCCTCAAATTCTAATCTTAAGTCATAATGAAAAAGAAATACATGTTCTTGGGAATTGCTGAAGACTTCCACACAGCTCAACTACTCTGTAGATGCAAAGTTAAGATGAACATTGGTAATGGCAGTCGAACGTTTGTCTCTAATGATTCTCAAATTAGGCACAAGCCAAGGAAAATGTTATGTGCACATTGCTATAAAAGCATAGTACTATATCCCTATATTAATTTTGTCCTCCAAGTTCCAAGCTCCTAGATTCACAATGTGATTTTGTTAGAGAAAGGAAGGAACATTATGCAATGATAGGGGTTAAAGGAGGCCGTTTTGCCGGAGCATTACAAACAAATTGAATTATGCGTTGTTTGGAGAAGGCCCGTGAAATAGTCAATGGAGTCACCTCTGTGGCAAAGCTATAAGAGACTTTTTTTTATGCTGCATGTCGATGAAGCTACTGCAACTACTATAATGGTCACCCGTCACAGTCGAGAGGGATCCACAACGTCTGTTGGCTGTGTAGAAGGCTACTGTTGGAGAGATAGATGAATGGAGCCAAGATCTGTACGTAGGCGGGAATCCTTAGGGCTTGGTTGAGTAGGTTGTTTGAGATCTAGGAGTCACCTTCAATCATTTGCACTTTAGAAGAGCCACTATGCCAGGCGCTGTAGAGGAGCCATAGTGCTTGGTGTTGTAGGAGAGCCGCTATGCTATGGAAGCCGCTGTAGAAGACCAAGCGTGAAGAGAGCATGAAGAACAAGTGGACAAGCGACAGGTTGAAAGTCGATCGCCTTACGACCCTTAGCTTGCTGCCCGTGGTTTGTGGACCTTTCTTTAAAGCATTTCTTTGTCAAAGTAGTGTGCCTTGTACCTCTTAAACTTCATACACTCCGATCTCTCATAAGAGAATACTCTGATCTCTTTGAAACAAATCTCTATCTCAAATTACTCACATGCAATGACAGAAAACTCTCTTTTTCACACAATCTCTCAGCGGAAGAGATGTATCTCAAATCTCTCTTTCTCTTGATGAACTGAGAATTCCTCTCAATAGAATAGAATAGAAATCTCTCAATCAAATGAACAAAAATTCCTCTCAAATGGACGGGAATTTCTCTATCACTCAACGGAATTTTTCTCTCACGAAAGAGAAAACTCGATCTCTCAATGGAATTTTTCTCTCACGGAAGAGAAAACTTGATCTCTCAATCTCTCAAACTATCACACTCTCTCATACTCTCATATACGGATCACAATGCCTTAGCGGAACGCAAGGGTGCTCTGATACCATGACAAAATATGAAGAGGGGAGAGGAGAAGAGTGGAGATGAGGAGAGAGGGCACAACTAGAGAGCATAGCACAAATGATTAACTATACACTAGATTTAGTTGAAAATGTAGAATATATACAAACCCATTTAGGTTAGGGTTAGGACATCTAACCCTTTCCTTTATAGCACTCTATTGGGTTAGTGTTATGCACATATGATCACATGATATTGAGCGTGATCTCTCAACATCACAAACCTCATTTAGGAAATGAATAGGTCGTAAACCTTGAACAACATTGTACTTCTTCATGAAAACAATGATTTTGCAACCCAGTCACCCAAATTTTTTGTGCTTAAAAAAACTAGAAAAATTTGGATTGTCACCACATTAGATGCTAAAAAGGCATAGGAATAAACAATTTGTATAGTCTAGCAACTTTGGTTTCTTTAGTCACAAGCTATATGATTGTGTTGTTTGATGAAGACACCACTTTTGTTGAACAAGATATCACAATTGTTGTTAACCATTTGTCCAACTGATGGCAAAGTTTGAATGAGATCTAGTACGTCTAGTGTGAAGATAGTGGGAGAGAGGGAAGGAGTCTCACCTGCGGCTTTCTCACATGCACAATGGGGGAATACACACAAAGGTGGAGGCTGAAAACAGTTTTCCTCTTCTTACTTGTGAAAGCCAAAAGAACTCTAGTACAAAGAAATAGAAGAACCCTATATGTGGGTCTCAAACCAAACTCAACTAACTAAGGTGGCATACTAACTGAGCCACAAACTAGAGTAGATAAGGATAGCTGTCATCCAGCTATTATTCGTGGGCGGTGTACCAACCGCATCTCCAGCTAACAAGTCGGTGACATAAATGCACAACGGTCACCCTGGCATATCGTGAGTGGAGCTCGATATCTCAACACTCCCCCTCGAGCTCAATCCCAATTCCTGCACACCAAGTAGGTCTCTGAACTTGCGCAGCTTCTCTGTGCCCAATGGTTTCGTAAATATGTCAGCTACCTGATCCTCTGTGCTGACATAAACTAGATCAATAAGACCTAGTAAAACCTTCTCCCGCACATAGTGATAATGCATCTCAATGTGCTTTGTTCTAGCATGAAAGACTGGGTTCTTTGCAAAGTGTATACTGCTCATGTTGTCACAATAAATGACAACTGGCCCATCTGTAGACTGATGCATATCATAAAGTAGCTTATGCAACCAAGCTACCTCACATGCAGCCATTGTTGTACCCCTGTACTCAGCCTCTGTGCTCGACAAGGCAGCTATAGGCTATTTCTTGCTACTCCAAGTGACTGCAGCACTCCCAAAAGAGAACACATATCCATTGGTAGATCGTCTATCAGAAATACTACTAGCCCAATCAGCATCAGTGTATCCATGCAACTGTATCTGAACCCCAGCCTCATAAAATAGTCCATACTGCAATGTGGACTTCACATACCTGAGTATGCGTCTGGCCGCATCCAAATGCGGTTTCCTTGGAGCCTGCATAAACTGACTTACCAATCCAACAGCATAGCTTATATCTGGCCTGGTAATAGTCATATAAATCAAACTTCCTACTATGCGTCTGTACATAGTAGGGTCTTCCAAAAGCTCACCTGCATCTGTGCTCAGCTTCACATTCTGCTCCAAAGGAACTGAAATAGGCTTAGAGCCTGTCATCCCATATTTGGATAGCATGTCCAATCCATACTGCCTCTGCAAGAGCTGTATCCCACTTGGTGATCTAATCACCTCAATGCCCAAGAAATAACGCAGCTCTCCCAAATCCTTCATCTCAAACTTTGCCTCAATAGCATTTTCACATGAAGGATATCTTCATCACTATCACCTGTGATGATCAAATCATCAACATAAATGACAAGCAGCATAATACCTTTCTCTGTTTTTCTCACATAGAGTGAGAAATCTGCCTTGGAAATCTGAAAGCCAACAGTGACAAGATAGTGTCCTATCTTGTCAGACCATGCTCTAGGTGCTTGCTTCAAGCCATACAAGGCTTTCTTCAACCTGTAAACAAACTCAGGATAAAGAGCATGAACATAACCTGGTGGCTGCTCCATAAAGACCTCTTCTTGCAAATCACCATGCAAGAAGGCATTCTTTACATCCATTTAATGTAAAGACCATCCCTTTGATGCAGCCATAGCAATGGCTGCTCTTACGGTTGCCATCCTTGCAACCGGACTGAAAGTTTCTTCATAATCAATGCCATATGTCTGTGCATACCCCTTGACAACTAATCTTGCCTTGTATCTATTAACAGAACTATCTGCATTGTGCTTGATCTTATAAACCCACTTACAGCCAATTGCATTCTTGTCTTTAGGTAAAGGCACCAATTTCCATGTAGCATTTGCTTCCAAGGCATCCATTTCTTCATCCATGGCTTTCTCCCATTTTTTATTTCCCATGGCTTGCTCAAAAGAAGTGGGTTCTGGTTCATGTATCACTTTGACCATATAAGCATAGTGAATGGCTGTAAATCCATCATATTTCAGCCTATCCACAGGATACCTAACCCTGGTAGACCTGCGCAAAATAGGCTCACTTCCAGGTGCTCTCAAAACATCCCTAGTCTTCCTTACTCTAGGTGTAACAACAGAAGGAATACCCAACTCATCATCAATGCTCTGTTCTGAGCCACTGGATTCACCGTCCACATAAGAGTGACCTGCATTCACATCAAACATGGGCTGATCTACCTTCTCTTTTCCTTTTCGTGATACTTGCGTACCACTATCTGCATTGCTTTGAGGAGATTCTCCTGATCTCAATCTGCCTGTCCATGGTGAAGTATGTGAACCACTGCTAGAGGACACTGTAGGTCCACTGATATTTTGTGATTGCTGCTGTGAATTCTGTGCATCTACATCAATCATCACATTTACTGGTTTATACCAGCTGCTCATCTCATCAAAAACAACATCTCTGCTCACTGTGAACTTTCGTGTAGAAGGGTTATAGCATCTATACCCTTTCTGCTGCAGAGAATAACCAATAAAGACGCACTTCTCAGCTTTTGGATCCAACTTGGACCTCAACTCATCTGGCACATGGACATAGGCAATGCAACCAAAAATTTTCAAATGAGAAATGTTTGGTTTCCTACCAGTATACATCTCCTCTGGCGTCATGCCATGTATTGCTGCAGTGGGAGTCCTGTTCATTATATAAACTGCTGTACATAGCAACTGCTCAGGGGGGTCACTATGTATAAACCCTCTATATCACGTGCGTTCAAGGCATATTTCTAAAATCCCTTATCTGTAAATTTTTCATTAACAAAATGTACCCTTTTTCTATACAAATCTGTAAGTTTTTTTGAAAATTGTTTTAAATACTCCCTTATGTAAATTAACTTTTGTTAAATTTAGATATTAAAAACATCCTTCTATTGAACTCACGTGATAGGGTTACATATAATGAGTGACCCCCCCGAGAGCAACTGCTTCAGCCCAATAATAATCTGGTAGATCTTTTTCATTTAGCATAGCCCGAGATACCTCTCCAATATGCCTGTTTTTCCTTTCTACAATTCCATTTTGCTGTGGGGTATGACTGCATGAATATTGCTGCTTTATACCATGCTCCTGCAAGAACCTTGCGAACTCATTTGAGAGGTACTCTCCCCCTCCATCTGACCTTAGGCATTTTATTTGCAAGCCTGTTTCTTTTTCAACCATAGCTTTAAAAGCTTTGAAGTGCTCAAACACTTCACTTTTCTTTTTCATAAAATACACCCAAAGTTTTTTGCTGAAGTCATCAATAAATGTGACAAAATAGTGAGAGCCTCCAAGAGATGCAGCTTTCGTAGTCCACACATCAGAGTGGATTAATTCCAATGGCTTTTTACTCTCTTGAACATGCCTAGGAAAAGGTTTCCTTGCCTGTTTCCCAAATTGACAGGCTTCACAAATCTTATGCATTTCTGCAACCTTGAATTAGGCAATCCTGCAACAATATTTTGGGCTTGCATTGATTTAAGTCATTGTATATTAACATGACCAATGCGTTTGTGCCAGATATCAATATCTGCAACTACACCGGTCCCATGTGCAAACATTGCTGCACTCAATTCAGGCATGTCCGCATCCAACGTAAACATCCTGCCCTTCTTCTTTCCTTTTTCTATCAAGCGACCGTTATTTTTCATATCCTCAACAAAGCATCCATGAGGATTAAATCTGACCTGCAAGCCCTGCTCAACCATTTGACCAACAGAAACCAGGTTCTTGGTGATGTTCGGGACATGAAATACATCGGACAGGTATTTCTTTTTCCCATCCTGCATAGACAAAGGAATTTTACCAATCTGCACAATAGGATGTACAGTATCATCACCAGTCTCCACAAATCCCGGCTTTTCCATTTTCCTTGCATCCTGCATCCATTTTGCATGACCTGTCATGTGGTTTGATGCACCTGAGTCAACACTCCACACATCATTTCGTTCTTCTGCACTTGTCACAGAATTGGTCATATGCTGCAGCATAAATAGATGCTCATTTCTGTCATCACCCTGTCTACTGGAAGATGCATAATTGCCTTGCTGCAATTTTCCATTCATAATGTCATTTTGCTTTTTGTAGTAGTCCTTAGCCATATGACCCATTTTACCACAATAGTAGCATTCAACATTGCTGTTTGCATTTTGGCCTCTTTGCCATCCACCACGGCCTCTTTGGCTCCCCCTGCCTCTAGAGTTACCACGTCCTCCTGCATAGGACTCGTTTTCTTGAGTTTGCTGCATATTCTGATTTCTACCACGGCCTGCAAATCGGCCTCCTCTACCTCTGCCTCTACCTCTTCCAGCATTTGAGTAGAAGACAGTTTCTTTTGAAGTTCCTCCTGAAGAAGATGCACCCCCATTTCTCTGCTCTTCAGAAATTAGAAGAGCAAACAACTCTTCAAAATCAGGAAATTTTTCACGGACGGCAATGGATGTCCGGAACTGTGCATAATCCTTTCCTAGACCATTCAAGGTCACAGAAACTAGATCATCATCTTCCACTGGTGACCCAATGGAAGCAAGTGCATCTGCAATTTTCTTCACCTTCATGTGGTAGTCATTTATGCTCAAATTTTCTCTCTGCACATTGTGCAACTCCTGTTTGAGCTGCATTTTCTTGGCTTGTGTATTTGTGCTGTACATTTTTGCCAAAGTATCGCATGCCTCCTTTGGCGTACTTGCATCCTAAATATGCACAATCATAGAGTCCAAAATACTGATAGACAGCCAGTACATAACTTTCCTGGATCTCTCATGCCATCCTTTAAATGCCTACATTTCCTGTTGATTGGGAACATTAGGAAAAACAGGTTCTTCTTCATTTCCTGTAATGAACTCCCAATAGCCTTTTCCCATAAGGAAATTCGTCATTCTAAACTTCCATGCCTGGAAGTTGTTCTTGTCAAGCTTTTCAGTGACAATCTGTGAAAGAGAATCAGATGCCATTACAGAACACTGCATAATATTCTGTCACTGCAAAAAACAAAGCTTTTGCCTCACACGGGCAGATCTGCAAAACTGACGAAAGTGGTATTTCACCACACAGTCACTTCCTAGTGACGATTTTGCATCAACAGGCAACAAGCATGATTCTGCAACTCCCAATATCTTTGCACACAGGCATACAATGCAATTTTTGTGGGAACTTTTCACCAACTAGCCGAGTAGTGGTCGCACAGCCAAAACAGGGCCTTTTTCTGAGTGCATGCGAAGAACTTCCGCCTTCAAAACGGGCCCCGAAATGGCCTCGAATCAGAAAAATAAAGTCACTAGGGGCTTCGCCTCTCCCGCAGCTTATACTGCGCTCTCGCCACACCGCGAAGGGCGTCTCAATCTGAGACAGTGCACTCTTGCACTTGTGGCTGTGCTACCTGCAGAGATTTGCTCCCAAACTCAAAATAGGAAAGCAACACTAGTCCTCTTACCAGGACACCGCGAACTTGGTTTGCTTTCTTGAGCTCCTTACCACGAACAAGGCTCTGATACCATGTGAAGATAGTGGGAGAGAGGGAAGGAGTCTCACTTGCGGATTTCTCACATGCACAATGGGGGAATACACACAAAGATGGAGGCTGAAAACATTTTTCCTCTTCTTACTTGTGAAAGCCAAAACAACTCTAGTACAAAGAAATAGAAGAACCCTATATGTGGGTCTCAAACCAAACTCAACTAACTAAGGTGGCATACTAATTGAGCCACAAACTAGAGTAGATAAGGATAGCTGTCATCCAGCTATTATTCGTGGGCGGTGTACCAACCGCATCTCCAGCTAACAAGTCGGTGACATAAATGCACAACGGTCACCCTGGCATATCGCGAGTGGAGCTCGATATCTCAACATCTAGAACATTTTCAATCACTCTTGCTTGGTTTAATTAAATGTTCTTTTAAATTCAAAATTTAGAAATCTAGGTGCTCATTTGGTTTTGGGGCCAAAAGCTCGGTGACCATGGCATTCAAAAAATTTTGGAGAAATGTGTGTTGATTGCAAAAAAAAGGCTAAACTTTCATAGCTCATGTCATGTTACTTATTAAATCACATGATAAGATCTGATTTGCATGAATATTGTGTTTTGTGAACCATTTATTATAAAGCTATTTTATGAAATTAGTCATTTAATGAAGTTATGATTAATTTAGCACAAGATTACCCATTTTATGAAGTTATGGCTAAAAGTTACCAATTAAGGCTTTCATTTCTCAAGTGTGGGAATGATGGGATAGTCAAGCTATGCTATCATTTTCCAATGGGGTCCCCAAAGAAAAAAATTGGTCTCAATATTTCTTATTTGCACAAAACCTATGGATTTCACTTTGCACGAGTGTCCACTACAATGAGCACATGCCCTTTGGGATTTGGATTCTTGTAATATAAGAGATCCATTCTCTATAGGCAATCGTGTGATATAGTAGATAATGCAACTAGACATTTAAGATCATATGTGTGATTGGGATTGGAATTAAGAAAAATATATGCTACTTTGAGAATTTGATCATGAGAATTGGCATAAGTTCCACTCTATCTATAACCTTTGGCCGTAGGATTGAGCTCTTTATTTGTTATTGCATTTAGACTCCCAATTTTTTAGTACTTTGTAGTAATTGCAATTGTTGTATCTTCTTGGTGCATATTTACTAGCATTCATATTGTTGAACTAATTGGTCCTTCTAGCATTGCCTCACCTTGCTTGAATGCAAGCATTTTTTAGCATTTTCTACCTATTTTGGTGACTAGGTGATGACCTTTGATTCAAGTTTTTTAATTTTTTGTTTGATCATTGATAACCTTTGTTAGACTTTGATGGGCTGATTGAAGCCTCTAGAATATCCTCTACCTACATTGATTCTAGGGAGGACTTGGCTATGAAAGGTGGGTGCTATTTAGAATTGGAGAAAGAGAATGATAACCATACATACATGTACATGAAAGAAGATGAGCTTTGATATGGTGAGCCATGTGGAGCTGAATGTGGGTGTGAAGAAGGGGATGGTTTAGAGGAAGAGATAGAAGTTGAGAGTGAAGAGGAGAGTGAAGATTTTGAGGAGGAGAAAGGCCAAGTGTTTTTCATTCCTGGTGAGGAAGACCCCCAAGAAGGTCAGCTAATGGCTATGGAAGAGGCAAGACTAGAAACCATGGAAAATCTAATGCAACCAAGGATTTCCCACAACCTAAAAGCAGGAAGGAGAGGATGCCATCCATATAGACAATTTGTCATGCTTGGAGGAACACCACCTAGGCCCAGTATGTTCCAACTGGCAACTCTCATAAAATAGGATGAGGAGGCCTGGAATACCTTCCATGAGAGGAAGCACCCTTCTTGCTGTAGAACTACTTGAGAGAGAAGGATACTCTGGTGATGGAGACCCTACTCTGAGAGGAACAACTAGAAAACGCATACAACCTACCCAATGGAAGAGGAGACAAACTCCTGATCCATATCCTCTAAACCATTCAAGGCTGAAAATGTGTTAATAAGCCTAGAAACCGGAGTAGATGGCATGGCTACGATCCCTGCATGCGTAGGAGACATCCACTACATTCTTGAGTTCACGTGTGAAGTAGCAGCACTATGTGCAGGAAGCCTGGATGAGTGGAAGATCAATGTCATTTTGATGCCTTCATGGGTAGGGGCAATGGTAGTGTGTCCTCCTTGCCTGTCTGGGATGTGTTCTTGCATGGTGCATGCCTTGAAGTTATTTACAAAGCACTTGACAAACCATGGAGAGATCTAGTTTAAAGCAAAACTTCTCGAGCATTTTGTCCAAGCATGTAGATTTATCAGCAATTCTGCGCATAGAATTGTCATTTCTATGCGTAGAATTGGGATTTGGTCAGATATGAAAATTATAGAGCCTAACTCGACATTTGACTGTATTTTTGGGCTGCTTGACAAGGGGTGGATATCAGCTTCGCAAATGTACTTGGACAAGTGACTGGCGGTGAAATGAATTGGATGACCATATGCACTTGGCTTGGCTTCATAATTTATCTCCTAGGCTAGACTTAGGAACTCATCCCCTTGACAATTGGTATGACTACTTACTTAGGGGCTTAGCACCTGGGAAGAAATAGGATGGGAATGGGAAAAGGTGGTCCCAAGTGGTCCCATGCACATTTCTATCCTATTCCCATCCCACCATGTGCTAACAAAAAAAGAACTAGGGATGGGTTTAGGAGGAAGAGGACACATGGCATCAGTTCATGTGTTTAGGAGGTGGGGACCACGTGGGGACAAGGATACATGTCATCCTTGCATGTTTTTGAATCCCTAAAAAAGGGGAACCCATTTTGGCTGCCAGGGTCTAGAGGCCATGGTCCTGGATGGGAGAAAAAGTGGCTACTCCCATTCTAAATCCATCCTAGACCACTTGGTGTAGGATGGGAGTAATGATGACAAAAAGATTCCCATCCTAAACTCATGCTAGCCCCATCCATGTGCTAAGACCCTTAGTAATGGCGGCATATCATTTGGCCATTCGGGATGGACATTTCTTCATGGTGCTAGATATCGTGGTAGCTTGCTGAGTGAGCCACTCTTGTGTTTCGAGTTGCATCTTTATGGCTAAGGCAACTCCGAACTGCTGCATAGAAGCTTCTTCTGGTGCCGTCCAATAATGGATGGGTTCTTGTGGATCGGCAATAATGGATGGGTTCTTGTGGATCTTCGAGCAGTAGCTGGGTGACTTGAGCCTCTGGACTTGGTGGCATTAGAGTGAATGAAAGAGTGTCTTCTTCTCCTACTAGGTCAATATACATAACTGGTTCTTGTGGTTCTACCCTTAGCAGGATAGGCTCTTGTGGTTCAAAAGGAGATGGTAATGTAGTCCCTTCATGGCCTTCGATCGAGAAGGAAGTATTGGGTGGAGGGACAAGGTTATTTGTAGCGGAAGTCATGGGGTAAGGGGGATAGCAGAGGCTCCTTGGCACAAGAAGGTTCTTGTGGAGGTTCTTGTGGGGCTTATCTTGGCGTTGGGCATATGTACCTCATGACTTGTTGCTGGGATGGTGTTGTCTTTTCGTTCAAGGGAGTGGTGCTATTCCTTGAGCGTCTTTGTTGTTTTGACGGCCGATGTGATCTTTTCGTCCAAACAGGTGCTACTCTTTAAATCTCTTCATGGTGGACGATTGTTGCGGCATGGATGATCACCAGGGCTATCTCAGGGGTATCCTTTTTGGAACTACGCCTCCACTCCATAACCAAGTTGTGCTGTTTTTCTGTTGCTGTGGAAGCTCTTCCCGCCATAGCCAGACCTCGAGTGAAGCTTTTCGCCATAGCCATATCTTCTTCCCTCCCTTGTACCCTTTCCCCTCCCTCTCACCCTTCCCTCTTCCTCTTTCCCGTTCTCAAATTACACAACTCTCCAATTTGCTCACAGAAATCGGATGCTTAAGCAGTCCGTCCCCGCCCTCTCCTTCGCATTCATTCCGGGCTTCGTTGCAAACACAAGCAGCAATCTTTCCTAATTGGCACAATAGAAGTTGGCGATTCCACTAGTGACGATTTGTATTAGGACTTAGATAGCGCTTATACTACGGGCGACTTCTCTCCCTTATTGCCGGGAACTGGGTGCTTTTTGTGATTCTCTCTTCACCAACCTGTTCATGCATGATTCCTAACTAGAGGGTTTACCTGCAACTACAATTGCGATGGTTGGACCGGTTCTTCCTCCTATTTTGGTCGTCTTCTTTGGATGAATCACCTCCTTCCCTTTGGTTGGCTCTTCACATAGCGTAGCTTTGCCCTAGGGTAGACACATGGCAGCAGTTCGATTATGCCAGTTGATTTGGCAATCTATTGTCATGGTCCAATGTCATTCAAGGATCACCTATTTTGGTATCGTTCCTACAAGGGCCACAAAGTACTTGCAAGGTAGTAGGTTATTATGAATAAAAGTTTGAACCTACCACATTGGTGACGTGACCGCTAACTGCAACCATTTCGGAGGATTGCAATTTGGTGGAAATGCTCGCAAAAGGTCTTAAGCAAGAGCAAGTTTTCGCTTGCTCCAGTGCCAATGAGAGCTTTGGCTTGCACTTCTAGACCTTATGTATATAAACACATTGGAATTCTAGCCGGAAACCAATTGTATCTTCCTCCTCAATGTTTACTAGTGTGGCCATGTTTATCGTGATGTTGGCTTGTCTCTCCTTGGTTTTGGCCACATGGTCCTTCGCATTATGAATGGCATGTTGCTTCATGAGCCGGAGTTCTCGCTTCTGGTCTTCTTTTGGTGCACAACCTTAAGGATTTCTTCTATTAGAGGTCTGTAGTACCTTTTGACTATACTGCCATTTATATATCCTGCTATCTCGACACCATCAAGTGTCTCGATGCGGACTGTACCTTGTGGCGTGATTTCAGTAACTCAATAGGGTCCTAACCCATGGAATTTGAGCTTGCATTTGGTGTTTTTGACATTGAATAGGAAACACAGGTCTCCCTCGTTGAGGTCCTTGGTCTTGTGCCATAGCTTTTTAACCGTCATTCCATGTATTGACCTCAAGCGGGCTTCATCTAGCTTTCTGTGGGCAATCAGGTGTTCTGAAAGAGCATCTCCTAGTAATCTTTCCTAAACAGTAATGCGTAGGCTTGGAACTAGGAATTTCATGGTCATCACTACCTCTAGGTTGTATTTCAGATTGAAGGAGGTACCGTTGGTTGCAATCTTGTAAGTGGTTTGATACGCCCAAAGCTTTGCAGTGAGCTTATGCTCCCAATGGTTTCATGTACCTTCAACAGTTTGTGTCATTACTTGGATCAGGATCTTATTAGTGCTCTCGGCCTGTCCATTGGCTCGTGGGTAGTATGGTGTGGACTTACGGGGTATGATAAGCTAGAATCCTGCCAGCAATATGGTCATCACTTCATTGATGAAGTGCGAGCCACGGTCGCTGATGATTTCTAAAGGACACCCAAATCTGGATATAACCTACTCGTATAAGAATTTAGTGGTGGAATGACCAACTGATCTACGCGTGGCTATGGACTCGGCCCACTTAGTGCAATAGTCTGTGGCTACGATAATGTATCTAGCTTGCGTGTTCTTGCGAGTGGGACTGATAGGTCTAATGAAATCAATGTCCCACTTCTCGAAGGGTTGATTGGCTACAATGCCTATAAGCAGCATGTGATTGTGTTTCTTGGGAACTAAAGTCCTTCAACACTCATCACAAACTTTGGCAAATTCGACGACATCCATAAAAAGGGTTGGCCACCATAATCCTGCTTGAAGCACCTTGCGGTGGTTTCTATTAGGAATTGGCCTCCTGCTATTCCTAAATGAGCTTGTTCAAGCACATCCATGAACTCGTTTTCTCTGACACACCTACACAAAATATCATAGTTTCCTATCTTGTACAATTGGCCTGCTATAAGCTGATAGGGAGCTGCATCCTTTAGAAGTTTGCAGGCTCGATCTTTGCTCAATGTCTTGTCTTGTGTAAATCCATTAGCCAAGAAATGGCTAGGTCTAGTTGGAATAAAGGGGCATCTAGAAGACTCCCGTGGATGGCTCACCATTAGGTACTCAAGATAAATGGTTGGCTAGCACATGTTTGGAACCCTTGCATACGATGACCATGAAGTCAAACTCTAGAAGCAATAGCATCCACTCGGTAATGCGACATGTTATGCAAGGTTTCTTTACTAGGTAGAGAAGGGCCTGATGATCGACAATAAAAACAAAATGATTTGCTAAAAGGTAATGGAGAAATTTCCATACAACATAGAGCACTCCTAATCCTTCTCTTTCCATGATCGTGTAATTGACCCCTGAGGTGGTCTACTAAAGTATATGTAAGATAGCATGGGTTCTTCAGTAGATGTAGTGGCTATGTCGGTCATCTCCTCAGTGTTGAGGTTGGGCTCAATGGGGTCTTCAAAAGTGAGGATTGGGATCTCCTCAACCCGCATTTCATCTTTGATGTCAAAGTGGATTGGAGATGCCATGATGGTAGTCTTTCCTGTAGGTTTGTTATTACAAAAAGAGTGCTTTTTGAGGGTGATTTGAGTGATGTTTTTATGTTTTTAAGTTCGTTTTTAGCTTGATTTTGGTCGAAATTTTGGCAGGGGATTGAAAGGAGGTGAAGGAGAAAAAAAAAGAAAATGACTCCTAGAGCTCATTTTACAGACTTGTCCACAATTCTACGCGTAGAATTGTAGAATTGTGGGACTCAATTTTAAGTGTCGCGAATTGTTGCAATTCTACGCGTAGAATTGTGACATTTCTATGCGTACAATTGTAACTTCATGGAAAATAGAAAGTTTGGTGGCAGGTTGGAAGTTGACTGTCTAGTCTTAAATTTTGACACTTGGCTGATTGGAAAAGGTATGGTCATGTGCCTGGTTTGATCGGATGATTAACAGTACTTGGCTGGGACCTGAGATTTGTTTGTTGGGGCACTAATGATGAGATTTTTTAGGTCGAATGGGGCCCTAGAGCTTGGAATTAGAGGTGTCTTGAAGGGCAAGGAATCTTCTTGAAGACATCAGTTCTATGCATAGAATTAATGCTTCTTCATGCTAATTCTACGCATATATTTGTTACAATTCTACGCGTAAAAAATGGGAATTTTGTAGCTAACTAAAATTTGACTGTGTTTCTCGAGGGGTCACTCATCATATGTAACCCTATCACATGAGTTCAACATAGGGATATTTTTAATTTTTAAATTTAAAAAAAATTAATTTACATAAGGGAGTATTTAAGGGTTATCTGATCTTGGGCCTCGAACTGTTTTTTGAGGGCTAAGGCCACTACCAATCGCTACATTGAAGGTTCTTGTGGCCCCGTCCAAGTGTGGGGGGGTTCTTGTGGATCTTCGAGTAAGATTCGTGTGACTTAGGCTTTTGGACCAGGGGGTAAAAGAGTGACGGCACCTATCCTCCCTGTCATGGCACCTTGTTGGTTCTTGTGGTTCTACCCTTGACGGGCTAGGTTCTTGTGGTTCAGCAGGTGATGGTGGGTTGGTTCTTTCCGAGCTTTCACTAGGGGAATAATCAATGGGAGGAGGGCCCAAGTTGTCGAAGAGGCTGTCAAGTGAGGATGTCGAGTCGTAGGAATAAAGTTGGTACCCTTGGTGCCAGCAAGAGGGTTCTTGTGGTTCTACCCTTGATGGGCTAGGCTCTTGTGTTTCCACTTGCTGCATTGGTTTAAGGGTCCTCATAGTCTTTTTGTTCAAGGGGATGGGTTCTTGTGTGGCCATCCCTTGAACCTCTTCATTGTTGGTGATCATCATAGCCTCTTCATCCTAGGGGGTAGGTTCTTGTGGTATGTAACCCCTAGGAAACTTTTAGGATTTTTTTTGGTGAAAATAACATGAATCTAACCTACAAAATAGAAATGAAAAGTGAGCTTCCTTTCACTCCCTCTCTCCATTTTGACCTACCTCAGCAATTAGCAACCCAAGGTCACTCATGGGCCGGATCTAGCCTTTCCTTTCCAATGATCCTATCATCTTTTCCTTTCTCTATGACTCCAAGACAAGCTCCTTTCAAAGCTTGGCAATGGGTAATAATGGGGGCAAGAAAAAGACAAGAGAAACGTGCAAACTCTTCCTGGCAATGGCGCAAAATGTACCTCTCTAACATGGGGTGGGGATGGTGTGAGATGCCAATGAGGTAGCTCAACCTCTCCTCTTGCACCATGGGTCGATGCAAGCCCATGTCAATAGCTCTTCTTTGGATGTCACTCCTCCAAAGACCCCGGATCCTCTCTTATGTTGCTCCAAAACAAAGGCAGAGAAGGGAGTATGAGAATGTAAGAAGTGTGAGTGTGGTGAAGGGATGAATCGTAACATGGCAACAACAAAATACAAGTAAAGCAAGAAAAACTCATCAACACAAGTGTGGAGACAAAATTGGAGAGAAAGCATGAGGTGGTTCCTTGCAATAGAGAAGGAAGACCAAAGGTCAAAAGACTTGGCTTTTATACATGACCTTTTAGGGTTTAGGCCAAACCCTACTTCCCCTACTAGACCTAATTGATCCAAAATGGTTCCAAAATGGATTCTGAGGCCTCCTGCCTTTTCCTAGTAGCATCATCGAGAACAATATACATTTGGCTTCATACTTACTCTCTCTCATTTCAATTAAATGGATTCTGATTTTTACAAAAGAATAGTGCCGCTCCGCATATGTAGATGGAGTGGTGCAAAAGGTGGTCGGATCTGTTGTCTGTTAGCCCTAATGACATAGGGGTTAACATGAAAGTAGAGGTTGAGCTACCTTGTTGGCATAGCATACCGTCCTCATGACACATTGTGAGAGAGGTAGGTAACACTTTTCTTAACATCTTTGGCAATGTTGCCGCAGATTTCGTATGCATGTTTCCATCATTGTGTTCTCTCCTATGTTATTACCCATAGCCTAGCTTTGAAAGGAGCTAGTTGTGGAGCCATAAAGAACAGAAAAAACGATAGAAAATGAGAAAAAGAAATGATAGACCGGCCTTGAATGGATGTAGGATTTGTAAAGGAGAGAGGAAGTGCGGGAGCTTGAGATTTCCATTCAGTTTTCTAGTTAGGACCTTGCCTTTTCCAAAAACCATATAAAACTTATAAATTTTCATTTTTTTCTTGCATTCTTTTCGTAGATAGGTAGATTAGCTCACCCCCTATCCCCCTACCACATCATAGTCGGATTTGGAGTCCAAAATGCCAATGAAAACTTTAAAAATTTAGTCAGCGACAACACAGTACAAAAACAATCACTCCCAAGAAGATGACTATTCTACAAGTAGAATTGTCCACACACAGAATTGTGGGGTCGGTCAAAATCAGTCAGGATAGTTACATTCTTTTGAAATACAATTTGTTTTTTTGTAAGTGTGCAACCACTTGTCATTACAAATCTACATGGAGAATTTCCAAATTCTAGATGTGTAGAATTGTCTATTTCTACGTGGAGAATCGCCACATGTCCCACTCAATTCCAGATCACTACTAGTCCATTGGCAGCCAATTTTATGGGTCAACTCCAATCAATGCTAATTCTACACATAGAATTGTATTAAGTCAGAGCTAATATAGTTCCATTCACGAAAAACTCCAATTCACTCTTTTTCACCCTAGGATCCACCACCAGTCAAACCTAATTCTACACATTGTGGAATTGTTAATTCTACATGCAGAATTGAGGCAGGAAAAAAACAATTTGGCAGGACCTAATTTTGACATTTGTCTGCCTCCTGCCTATCCAACCAAAACCCGCGATGACAATCACATAATATGCACTTGAGGTCCGAATGAATCCTAGACACAAGTAACCCTCCAAACGACGAGTGCGCATTCGATACGGTGGCTTTCGATCATACCCCTAGTTTCATCTAAGAGTCGGAAGCCCTCATGTCGGTACCCACACAAGATTTGGTTCCACCCCACGGCATTGGCCTACCTCTAGCAAGAGCTCACACATCGAAGATACTATGAGCAATGCTAATTTGGAGATGGAGGCCTCGGGGGATTGAACGAGCACCTAGAGTGCCTCCCTCACCCACCACATCCACTAGCGGCCTTCTTGGCCATATGTCCAACTTGTTTGGAATGAGTGCAAGGTGACCTAGTCTTGCGGCCGCGGCCACACCTCCAATCCTAGAGAACTATCTTGTCGAGGTGAGATCTGACCTAATTGACATATCCCAACCTCCCGACCATCCGGCCTCTCAAGAGGCCTTGCGATGACAACATGATGAGTTAGGCCTACAATGGGTCAAAGAAAGAATTCTCAAAGCCCAAATGAGGGTAGAGAGTCAAAATCCCCATCTAGACAATGCTCAGGGCCACTCACCACAAGTAGGTCCTATAGGACCTTATCCACCATCACTAGAGACCTGATTCGGGCTAAAGTTGGAGAATCCCTCAGGCCGAAACCCTAAATTCCTAGGATTGGTAAACCCTATGGCACCCCCAACTAACCCCTCGATCCCCTATGCTCCTACCCCCTATTCGCCTTGCAGGACTTTGGTGGAAGTACATCCCCACGGAGAGCCTGATTTTTTATGTCACCACTAAAATGAGCTGCTCCACCTCAGCCCAAATCGACTAAGCACTGTCCCTGAGAGGAGTACATTGACATAATCACTCGGGGGGGGGGGGGAGGTCGCGGGTCACTCCTTCATAAATGTGCTTATCTCGTGAGTTCAACATAAGGATATATTTAATTTCAGTTTTTCTCACATTTTCACTTACAGAAGGGTGCCATAAAAGGATTTTGGAAAAAAAATTACATATTGGAAAGGAAAAGGGCACATTTTCTTAATGAAAAAGTCATAGATAAGGGGTTTTATAAATAGTCCTTGAACTTACGTGATACATAGAGTTTATACATAGTGAACCCCCTGAGCATAATCATGTTTCACTTAGAGGCAAGACCTAAGTGAAATCGAGAGGGTCGTGACACTGCCACCCCCTTCACCCCATTCGGCCATAGGTGCACAAGACCCCTTAACACCTATTTCATTAATTTTGGACTAGTGCACTGTCCAAATTCGTTTTGTGAGATAATTTTGGATAAAGCATTTCAAAAAAAGAGGCTCTTATAAAACAAAACTTTGAGTCAAAAAGTAAGATTTTAAAAAAGCAAATTAGAAAAAATGACGTGACATGTTATTAAAACTAGAGTACATTAAAAAAAGAGGACTTCATGTTGTTAAAAGAGACAAAAAGTAAGATTTTAAAAAATCAAATTAGAAAAAAAACTAGAGTACATTTTAAAAAAAGCATGACACATTTGTACAAGAAGTAGATCATATAACTCAAAGCCATATGGTGTTAAAAAGCACCTTCCATTAGCTCAGCCTAGAAGATGTCATCTTTGTCTTTCTTGTCTCTTACAGTTACTTTAGAAAACACATAAGTCTATGGAATTAAATTTCACAGTTACTTTAAATTTCTATGGAATTAAATTTCCATCACTTGACTATTAAGTCATTAGAGAGAGCATATGTCCTCGAAAGTGCCTACTATGGCATTGGCTTCATGAAAACAAGCAGACTTTAAACTTGCAGGCCATGTGTAACCAGGGCTGGCATCGCAAATCTCCTCACAGACTCTCCTCACAACTTGTTTCGAATCTTCCGCCGACTTGTAAGCATTCAACAACTCTTCTTTTCTCTCTTGGCTTTCCTCATCTTCACCATTTTTTTCAATACAGCTTCTAGCCACCGCCATATCCTATACGAAAATTTAACTCGTTCGCATAAGAAGTACGTGATTAAAAGACTTAGCAAAAAAGAAAGCTAAGGATATTCACCTCTTCTGCTAAGTTCAAATCAAGCAGCCATGTGCGTAACATATCCTCCTCGAATGATTTTCCCTTCATTGGTCCATACAAAAGAGATCTAAGACATAATTTGAGTTCAGTAAATAAAGTCGGGTAGTAAGTAGTCATTGTCTTAGAGGGAAAGTGGGAGAAGGAGAGTGAGGGAGCAATAGCGAGGGATGCACAGTGAGCTGCCCCTCCTTCAAGAGTGATAGAAAGTGAGGGAAGACGTAAAGTGAAAGATGAATACAAGTTAATCAGAAGGACTAGGATGTAAGAAATAAGAGAGTGTTTGTGGAAGGACTACGATGGAAGATTACAAGTGCACTAAGGCACGATGTGTTCGCTATGATAAGGGTTGGAATAAAGTGAGAGAAGCAT
Source organism: Dipteris shenzhenensis (assembly GCF_047967505.1). Classification (NCBI taxonomy): domain Eukaryota; kingdom Viridiplantae; phylum Streptophyta; class Polypodiopsida; order Gleicheniales; family Dipteridaceae; genus Dipteris; species Dipteris shenzhenensis. The sequence continues at coordinate 17,029,660 of NC_141614.1, read as the reverse complement.
TGGAAATGCTCTACTTTAAGTGAGTGGAGATTGTCCAACTGAATAAAATTTTGCAGAGCATTGGGAATGCTGTACTTTAAGTGAGTGGAGCATTGGGAATTGATACTTTGCCATGAAATATATTACAAATATTACATCATCACATATTCATATCAAAATTCTCATCACAGAAGGTTATATTTCCTAATAATCACATCATCACACATTCATATCATAAAATAGTGTGCATGAAATAAATATATAAATATCATGACTAAATGCCACTTAAGTAATAAGTCAGAAATTGGTGTATAATCAACAAAAACTACATCATGATTCATACATTGCAATAAATAAATGTCAACCATAATATTCATGGAGTAAACAACATCATACATGCATCACAACTCTTCTAATGCTTCTAGTGGAGATTGTGGCAACTCTTCTGATGCTTCCAATGGAGGATGTGGTGCTCTAGATGTACACTCAATCTCTACTTCTTTTGTAGTATGTAGCGCTTTCGGAGTAGACTCAGTATCCTCTTCCTTAAATGCAAGCGGAGGCTGTGGCAACTCTTCTGATGCTTTCAGTGGAGGCTGTGGTGCTGTAGGTATACACTGGGTCTCTACTTTTAGTGTGCAGTGCTTTCATAGTAGACTCAATCTCCTCTTCCTTAAATGCAAGCTCTGATATTGCTTCAGTTGCACATTGTATTCTAATGGCAGCAATTAGGTCTCGAATGATTTCAGCCCTAAACAATTGTATATCCTCCTCTGAATATTTGAGCTCCAAAGAGTCTTCCGATGAGATCTGTGGCTTAAGTGAGAAATTTTCATTGAAAATCAACATGCAGTTGTAGGCAACTCTCCACCCACAACTATGCCCATCTTCCTACTCTACTACTAAACGCTTTTGGAAGTCTACCGAGTCTTTGTACTGTCCTGTTTCTTTGATAGCAGATACCAACTTCTCAATCGACCTGCTCATCATGACATATTAAAAAAACTTAGTATGTCTATTACATAAGGTACATAATATAGAAGTAACAACAGATTAATAGAATACTTACGTTTGCACTGAGCCATGAAAGCCTGCAATCGAGTTAACAAACCAACAATAGTTGTCTTCAAGGTCCCAAACCACTAGATTCCAATGTTCCCTACACGAATAATTAAGAACCATTATTATTTAACACAATGTTGCCAGTATAAGATGAAAATAAAGGTTGCCATGATACTTACATCTTGTGATATGCCATAAATAGGACTCGCACACCAATTAAATGTAAAGGCTGTAACCATTTACAAACATCGGCTATTGTCTTTCTGCTATCGCTAAGTATAGGAGAAAGGAGGGAATCCAACATATACACACGGTTTTGTACGGCTCTACCAAATCGTGAGATAACTATACTGCACTAACAAATAAATGAATATTAGCTTATTATATTTTAATCAAAATATTGAATTATCAAGCAGAGAAAAAATTTGTATCAAACCTGAGAATGGCCATCATAACGTTGTTATTGACCTCATTTGAAGCTTTAGAGAGGATTGAAATCTCCTCTCCCCCAAATTCAAGATACTGAGGTCTATGTTGAATCATAACCCTAACATTAAAAGAGCTTCCCAATTCTTCCAATGAAGCCATGTTTGTAGAGTTGAGGTCTTCTATCCCCTTTGACTCTCTGATGGCATTCATTTCGCACTCCTCTGAGCCATTATCTATTTGCCTTGTGGGAGGGTCCATAATGTCGCCCTTAATGATTGCTCGAATGGTACATGTCATAAATGCATAGAGATGCAAATCCGTATATGTTGACAGTGTGGTGTCATTTTGTATCTCAAAAATTTGACCAAGTACCAAAAAGCAATTGTAGCCCACCCTCCATCCACAATTATAGATTTGGCTATTCTCTTGATGTGATACCTGACATGTTATATACTCTATTTGTTGTGCCAAGTCACATTGCCGCATTACTATGTCGATAGCACCTACTAACTTTCGAGCTGATCTGCACATCAAAACATATAACAACAGTGAATATGTGCATTGCATATCAATCTACATGTCAAGAAGTGACAACAAGTGTAGTCTATACCTACTCTAATACATTGCCATGGATGGATGTCATTGAGTTGGCAAAGAAGCACTTCTTCGCAAGGATGTCCACGACTACCAGACTCCAATGTGAGTTGCATTATCAATAAATAATAATTATTGTGTTTGAGACAATTCTAGCAATGCAATAGAAAAAACAAGTAGGGTTTGATGCTTACTTCTCATAATATGCTGTAAAAATAACTCGTGCGTCATTCATAGGAACGTGCTTCAACCACTTGCAAACATCCTCTATGGTTTCTTCTTTGTTGCTAAGCACTTCCGAAATACGAGGATCGAGCATATATGAAACGCTTTGTATATTTTGCGGAAAATTTGCTATAACATTACTATATTTAAAAAAAAGTATTAGCTTCTTGGGTTTAATCAAAATAAGCAATGTATAAAGCCAAGGAAAAGGCTGCATCAAACCTGAGGATGGTTGTAATGACTTTGACATTAACCTCTTTCTTAGGATTCAAGAGGATTGAAATCTCTTCTTCACCAAATTCAAAAAAATGAGGTTGTTGTCGAATTAACAACATAGCGGTGAATGAACTTCCAATCTGCTTCAATAGATTCATATTTTCATGACTCATCTTATTGAGAGAGTAGTCTACATCGTATTCTTCTTCACTTGCTATGTCTTCTACATCCTCCTTCTACTATAAAAATATTAAAGAGTTATGCGATGTACACATCCCAAATAAAGGCTTAAACAAGCAGATAAGGTTTCATACATGCTTTCATTAGAGTGAGTCTCTCCTCCACTTGAAGCAAAAATTTAAAAAGTAAGGTTTCATACATGCTTTCATTAGAGTGAGTCTCTCCTCCTCTTGGAGGAAAAATTTAAAAAGTTATGAGATTTATACTTCCCAAATAAAAATAAAGGTTTAAATAATCATAGAAGTATAAAGATAGCATGCTTTCATTAGACTGAGTCTCTTCTCCTCTTGGAAGAAAATATAAAAAAGTTATGAGATTTACACATCCCAATTAAAGGCTTAAACAAGCATACAAGTATAAAGATAAGGTTTTATACATGCTGCAATGTAGTCATATTTCAGGTTGTTTCCCAATGGTAGTAATTAGACGCTAAATACTCTTAGCACGAAATGCTAGCAGATCGGCTTCTGTATATGATTCCATTTTGACTGGTAACTCCAAATCAAAAATCTCTCTAAGAAACAACATGCAGTTGTAGGCAACTCTCCACCCATAGCTGTGTCCATCTTTTTGCTCCACTGGCAGACGTCTTTTGAATTCTACTTGATCTTGTTGCTCCGTGGTTGTTCTGACAGCAGATACTAGTCGATATGCAGCACTATCCATCATGACATATTAAATATATTCATATGTCATGATCATAAGATACAAAATAAGAAAGTATCAAAAATATTAAGAAAATAATTACCTTGGGGAGTTGGCATGATAGCCTTCCATTGAATTCACAAACCACAAACGGTTGAGTTCAAGGTCCCAGAAGATCAGACTCCAATGTGAGCTACACGACCAGAATAAAAATGATTATTGTTTTACACAAACTTGCCAAAGAAATAGTAAAAATAAGGTTAGAGTTGATACATACACCTCATGATAAGGCATTAAGATGACTCGCACCCCATGTAAATTCAAAGGGCTTAACCAAGTACAAACATCTTCTATAGTCTTTTGAGGAGAGCGAAGAATAGAAGAAAGAAGAGCATCGAGCATGTAGACACGATGCTGCACTGCACTAGGAAGCTGAGAAATAACTACACTGCACCAAGCAATAAACAAACGTTAGCTCATAGAATTGATTTGCATTCTGCACTAGGAAACTGATATATAACTACACTATGAATAAATAAACAAATGTTAGCTCATTGAAGTAGCAACAAATAAACAAATGTTACCTGAGAATGGCCAAGATAACATTGTCATTAACCTCTTTTAAAGGATTGGAGAGGATTGAAACCTCCTCTCTACCAAAGCTCAAATACTGAGGTTCTCGTTTCAAAACGATCCTAACTTCAAATGAGCTCTCCATTTTATCCAATGCAGCTAAATTTGATTCTTCAATCAAATTTAGAGGTGGTTGCATTGTTGAAGTAGAAGGGAGTGCCTCCGTATTGACTTCATCCATTTCTTCTCCCTCTATTGCCTATAAACAAATATGAGAGATTAGATTCATTATCTTTAAATTTAAATCTTATTTAAAAAATTGTATTTAGTTGAGAAATAGAGAGTTCATACCGCTAAGTATTGTCGTAGTGGCCTTTTTTCATAACCCTGTGAGCCATAATTATCAAAGAAGGCATCATCATGTTTGTGTTCATCCACCAACCTCTCTTTGAACGGGTCATGTAAGTCCATCTTTTCATCATCATCAACTGGGACATTATGATCTTCAAGGTAATCATCCATGTCATTGGTGTCCTTGTGGTCTATCTCTTTTTCATAGCCTATGGTTAGATCTGCTTGAAGCTGAAAATAAGCCATGAAATGCTTATTTTCAATAATATTTGTGGAGTTGCCTTTTCTGAGGAGATCCTCAAATAAATATCCCATCCTGCACAAGGTGACCTCCCAACCTGCCGATAGCAAATTCTCCATCATGGTAAGTAAGAGACTCCCACTTTTTGCAGGACTTCCATAGTTGTTTTTTTGATAACGTATGGACCTGGGAATATCTTGCTCTTCTAGCATCAATCTCAAATTATTTGAATTCCCTCTTATGTTCTTTTGTAAGGAGTGATCAGGGTTGGGACTCCGCATACACAAAAAGAATGATTCAAGAGATTGAATCGCTATGCCACATTCTCTCTTGCCTCTCTTTGCTGCATAAACACCACTATAGATCTTCAAATCTGATGAATATACTCGCTCTAGAGTAACCTGCATGGCTTCTTTGTCTTTTTTATCAACAAAAATGACAATGTTGCAAATTGCCACTTTGCTAATGGTGGTATATACTATTCTATCAATGAAGTTATGGATATCATTGCTAGAAACTTCATTGATAAAGAATAGTTGTGGCTTATCCCATGCTAACTCATTCTTGAAGAAGTCATCTTCTGAGACTCCCCTAAAGTTCACAAGCTTTCCAGACTCTGCCGTAACCTCTACATTGAATTGAAAGCTTTGATGCATATCTGTCGGCATCCTTATCTCGCTGATTAATCTTTCCACATATGCAACCACCTGTTGTGGGATTTCTTTTCTCATATAAGAGGTTACTATTTCTGACCCATCTTCATCCTTTTTAATCCACCTATTTGCCCATAGCTTTACCTTGGGTGTTGATAAAGAAACTATATGCTTTACCACATTATAGTCAATGTTACAATGAGTAAGTGGAATTTGTTTCTTTGACAGCAAATACTTAATGGCACTATGCACTGCATCACGCCTCACCTGTACATTGATGCATTCTTCCATGCAGTGGTCTTTGTCTTTTTTCCCAAAACACCATTCTTTCTTTAAAATTTTTTATGCTGCCATGGATGCATACTTGTCAGGTAAGTACTTTACAAGCCTCCACATCCTTGCCGTCAACTCCTTCTTATCCATTACCTTTGACTTTCCGGAGATAAACAAAGGAGCTTCATAGGGCAACTATCCACGCTCACAAGCAATGCATGTTTCAAGCATCTCATTGAACACTTCAACAGGACGAAATATGATAGAAGTGTAGTCGGCATATCTGTCCCTCACCACCTTGAGGCTTGTCATACTTTCTTCTCGCTCTTGAGTTCCCCTAGGCACAACTGCACTCAAACAAGTATAGAAGTTTGTGAGTGTGTCGGCGTCTGCTTTTGTGACCTTTCGCTTCAAATTAGGATTTGGAGAACCAAGTGTTGTCCATATAACCCTTGCCTTCTGTAAGACCTCTGATGTTGAGGATATCTTACGCTTTCCATGGACATAATGATTAAGTCTTTCAGACTCAATCAAATACTTGATCTCATGCTTGAATATACAGATTGTTGCAGGATAATAATGGAATGAACTTATCTTTGCAAATTGTTCTGGAGTGAGTCTTTTGAGCAAAATTGCTTCCCTTGCAATCTGATTACAAGCATAAGCCCAATGTTGACCATCAATGGGCTGGAATCTACAATGAAGGAGGAATTTCTTCTTTGCTACCTTTAGCATATTCTCACCTTGTGCCTCTTCGCCTTGTTCATGTGGAATATTTTTAAGAGTGTCTCTAAAGAATCGACTGAAGGTTTCCTCGAAATGTTTAGGCCCTGTAAATGTTATTTGATGTAGAAAACTATTTTTGGTTGGACAAAACATTATTGGGCGCAAGACCACATTGCTTGCCACAGGTTTCTTACCATCTCTCAAAGCCTCGTATATTTGCATTGCATAGGATATATCAAGGCTTCGACTATTAGTAAAGAGAGATGCAGCTTCCACATCTTTGGCATTCACAAACCACGTCCTTTGACCCCAGATATATCCCACATCATCATCTGTCACTGCTTCATTAAGACGCAGATTAAGATTTTTGATTTATGTGAGTTCATCCTGATCATCTTCAGCCTCGAGTTCTGAGTCTTCTTCATCTTTCTCTTCTTTTAACCGTTTTTCATCCA